>NC_066315.1:6533277-7133277 GCF_022539315.1 Serinus canaria
TTGACAATGATCTAGAAACCACCCAGGTATTTCCCATTTATTGATGATTCTACCAATTTAACTGGCAAATTGGAAAAAGGATCCCCAGGATTCAGCTAAAGAGCTGTTGTGACTGTGGGAGCCACAATCTTATGACTCAAAGGATAGTGTGGAACAGCTTGGGTGGTGAAAAGTTCCCTGTTCATTCATTGTATGAGTGAAAACACCAAGAACTTTAAAGCTCAGAGCTGTTATTTTTAGGTATGAGTGAAAAATCTCAGTGGGTTGGCTGGGACCAATGCAGACATGAACTAGAGAAAGCTTTGAGTCTTTGTGCCTCGAGATGACAGAAGGGCTGGAAACCTGGGAGCTGCAAGGCAGCAAGAAAATATTCCTGGAAAAGCCAACCCTGCCAGTCTACACTCACAATACCTGGCAGGAGAAAAAACAGTCTGACACTTTTCACAGCAGCTAATGATAAAGGAAGAGACTGGAAAGGCTGTCAGCTGTGTCTCTGGGGATCTGCTTGAAAGCCAGAGACAGAGTGGGAAAGGGGCAACACCACTGCCACTTCTTACACACTATTTCCTTGGTCATTTATGCTTTAGGATCCCCTTATGGATCAGAGGACCAGTGCTCAGGCACATCCCAGCTGACAATTTGCAGCCAGCATCTTTCCCTGTTCACTTCCTCAAAACACATTGAGCCTCAAACTGAGAGACTTCTGGAATCATGGAATCTCTTTCTCTTTTAGCAGTACTTTGGGCCAATCATAATGCTGTTTGTACCTGGTCAAGTAAATTGAAAGTGATCTAAAATAGTACCAGAGATGACCAGAATTTGTTGCAGAGAGCCATCAGGTCCCCAGATCTTGCCAAGGTTCATGCAGTGGCTTCAGTGCTTAGAGTAGAAAGCACTCTACCCAGTAGCTCTCATGTCACCAATCCTTAAATTCCACATCAAGAAACAAAGCAGAAGCTCAGTGTAATGGTCACAGAGCTCTGGATATATCCAGCAGCAGACTCTTGAATTTCTTGCTCTGCCCCAAAAGACTCCCTCATCCTTAGTCCCTCCCTCAGGTGTCTCTGTTCCCAGGGGCACATTTCTAACACAGGCCTAGGAGCTTTCTCCCACCTGCTGTAATTCTGGCTCTTAGAGTCAAGGTTGCCTAAAACAGCCTGTAAAAACCTACCCATGTTCCAGACTGAACACTTTTGTTATAATTACATATTTGTGGAAAAAACCCACTCCATCATCACCTGGCAGCTGGCAATAAAGGCTGGCAAATCTGACCCTCAGCTTATTTGCAAGCACGTCACTGGAGCAAAAAAAAAAAAAAAAAAAAAAGTTAAAACCTCTGTGCTAAGAGACACAAACAGAAATTACTGCTCCAAGCCACATATTCCTTTAAACCAGGTAGGTTGTTTCCAGCCATAATAAAATACTTTCAGGGCAGAGGAGGAAAGGAAGAAACACTGAAATGGGACTGAGTATGGTATTAATAGACTTTTTGGTTTTATTCTAAACTCTGCTATCAGGCAACTGCACAGCCAGGAAAAACCCAAATCATCTCATGAGAGCTTCAGGTGAAAATCTGCTGTCAGAGGGTACTGCACTGCAAAAGTCTCGTGCTTAGACTAATTCCTTTTCTACTCCTATTAACCAGAAAGTTAATTAAAAATCTTAAAGAAAATGAAGACCCAGAGCAGAACAAGTAGATTTTTACAGTGACCACAGGTTACTGGCTTTCCTCCCTGTTTCTTTGCTGCCTATATCCATTACAAACCTGTGTGTTCAAAGGCAAACAGCAAAAATTCCTGTGTCTTGAGGAATTGCTCAGAGAGGGAGAAGTGCAGGGTGGAAAGCACCAACCCTTAACCCAAGAGACCAAACTTCCACTGGCCTCAGTAGCAAAACCCAGGCTCATTGCCAGCAAAACTGAACTTCTCAAGATATCTTTAAATCAATTTCTGAGAAGTTTATTTCCTGCACACATTGAAAGATGTGACACAAGCTCCTGTGCCAAGCACAGCACTGACTAGGAAGGTCCTGCTGATCTTTGAATCAGAGCCCTCAACACCACCAGCTTAAATCAGCCCTTTAAATTCCCCCTGCACCCTTCAGTCCTCTCTATTTACAGTCACCTGCTACAAAATTCACACATTTTAATGACATTAATTATTGAAACTTCACCAAAACATGGAGAGGATCCACTCAGGCTCATGGACAAAGCTTTGGGGAAACTGGAAGCAGAGAGGGATGCTGCTGTCCCAGCCTTTTCCCTCCCTGCCTGCACACACCTGCCACATCCCAGGCTGCACAAATCCAGCATGGGAGGGAATGTGTGGGGTACCAGCAGAGCCCAGAGCACTTTCTGCTGCTCAGCAGCTCCCTGTGCATCCCATCCTGTGTGCTTATGAGCTACACAGCTCCATGTCAGCAGCAAGATTTTACTGGGTTTTTGTGGTACCCTCCTTCATGGCTGGGAAGCTCCATGTGTCTTCACAGCCTTTCCTTGGTTGCTGTCACCAGGCCCTTCCCGAGGTCACAGATGGTTTTGCTTTCTGCTGCAAGGGCACAAAATCTGCAGCTGTGCCTGGGGAAGCTCAGAGCTCCCTGAGCTGGTCCACAGTGAAGAATGAAGCTGCCTCTTCAACAGTTCCAACTGCTCAGCTCCACTGTGTTAACAACACCAGCATGAAACCATTGCATTTCTCTAAGGACATGGCAAACCTGAGTCCTTTCTTTACAGCTCTGAGCCCACCAGACTGCACCCACCAGTCCCACCTCACCCTTTTAAATCTGCAAATCAAGGGCTTCTCCCCCTCCTATATTAGCATTATTAGTGTATTAATTAGGTTGTTAACCTCATTTACCTCCTTGGCTTTTGCACCATGCAAAAAGAACGAGGAAAGAAGAGCTGGAGGCTTCCTTAGGACAGCAAAGGGCTCCTCTAACCCTGCAGCCTTCAGTGAAGGAGCAGAAACTGCTTATAACTGGCTCAGTTGGACATGATTCTTTCCCCAATGCACAGCAAATATCTGTGTCCAAGGCAGAGGATAAGAAACTTTGGGGAAACAAAGTGCCAGGTTTAGAAACACAAGTTCCTAGCCATGAACTCATCCCAGGATTTTTCCCTCAGAGTTTTTGCAAGAGGTGCATGTGCTGTGTGCTGCTGAGCCTTGCATCTCCTGGACAAGATGGACAAGAAAGGAATTTCTAAGAATTTCAGTGATGTCAGGCATTTTCTTTTTTTTTAATGTGACCATAAAGTGGCAAAAGCTGTCAGCAGCACTGGCAGCAGCTTAACAAGAAATGTTGACGTTGCCTGGATACTGAGTCCTGCTCCAGCCTCAGATTTGCCTGCATGTCTGCACTTGACAGGAGTAACTCCTTGGGATTTTAGGTTTTCTTTAATATTTTGAGATCTGTGTAAATATCTCTCCTTATTCAGATCCCTCCTTCTCTCCCTCCCCCACTTTTCAGCTTTGTAAAATGCAAACTAATTTCTCAACCATAGTAAAGCCATAAATAAGAAGCTGTTAAAATTTTTTTCTAGCCTTTTTTTTTCCTCCAGGTTAATCTTTTCAGTTATATAAACACTTTATAAAATAGCATGGCAAAACTATATGAGAATCTTTTTATGTGATTAAGGCTTGGCTCCTTCTTTCCCAGGGACAGTATTTCATGCCTTGCCTTTGCCACTGCTGAGATTTGCTCAGCTGTCTCTCTGTGACCTCCAAAGCAGGAGGCAGCAGGATTTAACATTGCTTCTCATGGAGAGCTTACAGTAAATCAATACTGGTGGGTATCCATGGAGTCTTGGGAAAAAAGAGCATTATTAAGTACCTGCTAATTTTTTGTTACAGTGGATGGATTCCAGGTTTTCACGGATGGCATAAATCCAGCTACTCCAAAGGGAAGTGAATTTTTCCCAGTCTTTCTCTTTATTGCTGTTCTGCTCCCTCCCAATCTGATTTGTGCTTTAGTGTTTGGAGAAAAGAGTTCTGGATGCCATTTAATGAAGTCCTGTAGTGTTTTATTATCCTTTATGGTAAAGAATTTGGAAGGACTTTGGAGAGCTTCATGCAGAAACAGAAACAGGACCAAAGTTCATATACAAAAAACAGCTCTAAACTCCTCTTCCTGACAGCTAGATGACAGAGAAGTAAAAAACATCCACTGCAGACAATTTTTCCAGTCTGGTCCCTGACCTGGTTCCCAAGTGAGGAATGATGCAGTTATCCTGCTGCCCCACAGCAGCAGATTTCAGCACCCTGTGGGGATATTTTCCAAAGGAAATGGTGTGCTGTTCAGATACTTTTTTTAGTGTCATTAGTTTTATTTATCTAATAATGTCACTGGATTTCAATAAGCAAGCAGGTCTTTCAACAATGCCACCCCAAATCAGGTCCCTGTTCCTGCAGAGCCTTTCTGCACTGGGGAATGACTCAGTTTAGCCATGCTGGAGCAAAGGGCATACTCTCCTTCCTCTTCCAGTTCTTCATAAAAAAAAATCCATATATTTTAACACTGAACATCATGAGTGTATCCTCTCAAAAGGGTTAATAAAGCTTTAATGCAACAAGAATAGGTACCACAAGCTCATAACTCTTCCCAGCTGATGCCAAGCTCAAAGCACTGTGAACATGTGAAGTTCATCTATTCAATGTAATCCTGTTTTCCCTCTCATTAAAGTCAGTGGTAGAAGATGTGAGATTTTGGGCATTGTTGACTTTAACAGCTCTGTGGGGAGGAGAAGACACTTTCCTGTTGTAGGACTGAATTTTAAAATTTAAACACTAAAGTAAAAAAATTTACTCAGAAAAAGTTGACAAAAAACCTGATGGAAGCTTTGAAGCAGAAACAAGCCCTAAAAACATTTCTTCTTCTCAGCTTTAAAACTGGAATGGACAAAATGATAGGCAGAGGAAAGGAAGGTGGAGATGACTCAACAGACTCATTTTGTGGTGATGCCTTTTGCTGTTGCTTTCCCCAATCTGATGTTTCTGGAACCATCAGAGCACTTGGATGTGTCTGAAGATGCAAAAGTGCATGGAGGCAGTGCCAGGAGGCTGCCACTGAACTTGTGCTCAAGAAAAGCCTTCTCCCACTGCACACCTCGTCTTAAATACACAGTGCAATAAAGAAGTGCAAATGGTGGTGTGAGTCCTGATAATCACACTCTCCATTTCTTTTTTCCAAGCACAGGTGAGGCTCCCAGCCCAGCCCAGCTGGATCTTCTCTGCTCTCTTTTGGATTAACCAGAGCCAAACATGGCAAAGTCCTGGCACCACTGCTGTGCTCTGTGCTCTGCTGGCACTCCTCCTTCCTGAGTGTGTAGCTGGGCTCTCCAGGGAAGCAGCTGCATGCACTGGATATGAGTTTCCCATTCTGCAGCACAGATTTTTTACACATTCAGCTTTGTAAGCTCCTCCATAGCCCAGCTTTCCAAACAGAGGGGCTGTAGGGACTTCCTGTGATGGCCACTGTGGCTTCCAGCTGCTTCCAACAAAGCTCCAGACACTGCCTCAGAGCTCATCCCAAAATGATGGGTGACTTTAACAGCAGCATGACTTCTGGCCAGCCCTCAGCAGCGTTGACTTTAATGCCATTTAATTGGTGACATGTCTTTAATAACAAAACCCATGGCAAGAAACTGTGGCTGGAACAAGAGCTGACCTAAGGCCAGTTTCCAAAGGGTTTTCAATCCCCTCTTCTCTCACTTGTGGCTTCCTGGGTGCTGCACAACCTCTCCTGGGTCACTGAGGGGCTCCAGCTCCACCCACAGCCACACCAAGTGAGGAACCTTACCCCAAATGTCACCTCTGGAAAAGCCACATGCTCCTCCAGCCCCACTCTCTGAGGCTGGGGACAATCCCAAGGTAGCCACCATCCTTGGGTGCCTGGTGGGGCTTTCTCCCTTAAAAAAACATCTGAGATTTCAACTCTCTTCATCACCCCTGAACTCTGTGGTTAAATGAAAAAGTAACACAGCACGGGGCAGAACCCCCCTGATGGCACCTCCCTTGCACAGAAGCTCCACACACCCCCCACACCACCCAAAAATCAGGAGAGCCTTATCTTTCAGGATTTATCTGACAGCATGGACATGTGTGACTTTTGCTACATGGAGATGTTCCATATAACATGCAGAAATAAGACATTCTAATCTTCTTATTTGCATTCTCATATTCCAGTATTTTTCACACATTCTTCACTCCAATGGTCTGGATAATACCAAAGCATAAATCCTCTTTGCTTAAACAAACTTCAAGGGACTGTGGCCCATCACAAAGCAATCCCAAAGGAATGGCTATTTATTATATACATCAATGAAACTGAGAAAAAGGTTAAATCTCAGCTTCTTCTTTGCTCTTTGTTTCTACAACAAACAGAGAAAAAGAAAAATGTTCTGAACATCTGCAACAAAGCCCAAATCTGTCACTCCACAGCCATGGCTTTGACCATTTATCTAAATTTAGATCATCTCTCCCTACCTGTCTTCCCTTGCCACTGGTAAGAATTTGCTGATAATCCATCTTTTTTTCTGCAGACTGGGCTTCTGATCCAACAAAGTCTAGACAGCTGTGCAAGTGGGTTTGCAGTAATCCCCACCATTTGTTTCAAAGATTTCTGTGAACACCAGCAAACAAACAAGATGTCAGATCAGCAATACTCCTCATTACTTCCTATTTATCCCTTTGATTGCATCAGAGGGGTTTTCCTCTGGCTTTTAAGGACAAAACCCAACACTTAGATCCCCATGTAGGAAACTATTGCTTGTTGTTCATCACCTTCACGGGGGGGGGGGGATGAGCAAATATTGCTGAAATTAGCCAAAATATTTCTGGGTTTTTTGTTTGGTTTGATGGGTTTGGGTTTTTTGTTTGGTTGGTTTGTTTTGTTTGGGTTTTGGGTTTTGATTTGTTTTTATTTGTTTTGTTTTGTTTTAAGGAGGTTTTTGTTTTTTTCTTCAGATCAACTGATTTAGACGGATCAGCAAGAATTTACTATTCATTTCAGGCACCCAAATCTGGAAACTGTTCCACTCCTTCAGAGCCCAGTGATAAAATCTTCCCCTGTGTCACTGTGAAAAGCCAGAGGTAGTAAATCCAATGTTTTTAAATGTATATAACAGAGCAAAATTTGATCTTCATGGAGGTAAAAACACATTTTAACCAGCTTTGCTGCAAGAGGCAACACTTTCTTCTAAAAGATGAAAAAGCTCAGCTGACACACATTCATTTTTGAGTTCACTCTCCTGAACAAGTTTAGGCTGGTGCTGCCTTGCTGAGGACTCCTTTGCCAAGAGCCCATTTCTATGAGCTGGCTGCTTGTTCCAGCTGCCACTGGTGCTTCTCATCTTTCAGAAACCCTCCAAGGTGCACTGAGCATGGCCAAACTCACCCTTCTCTGCCACACACATGGAGGCAGCACTACTACAGATGCTAAACACAGAATAAATCCCACAGGCACTCTTTGCCACCTGTAGCTGCCCTTGCTCCTGTATTAAGCATTAGCTCACATGAAATTCTCTCACCTTCCCTCCAGAAAGTCTTGACCTTTGTGGAGTCAAGATGTGCAGCTCTATTTTGCATGGATTAAAGGCAGTCTTGGCCTCTGGATGCTCAGTGCTCTGGGGCATGTCAGTGTGAAAGAGGAATTGAAGCAAAGGTTTTAGTGCAAACAGCTTCATCCTGCTGGAGCTACAGCTCAGGTTGCCAAGTGCAGCTCTCTCACCATTAAACAGTTTCATGGAAAGGCTGTGAACATGAAGAGCTGTGGAAACCTTATACTGAGGTTAAGCAAACAAATCTGACACCAGACCTTCTGCCCAGCTCAGGCAGGCAATGAAGCAGATACATTCACAGTGACCCTGAAATGAAATGCTCTGTACTCCCAAATAACTGTGTGTTGAAGAATATTTGATTAATGGCTTACCTCCACAGCCAAAATTTAATTGCATGCATTTATCAACACAATTAAATGTCTACCTTGATATGGAGTGTCATATCCTGACCTGAGGGCAATCTCAAACTCTCCTGGGATGAGGAGAGGAGAAGTAGATTTCCTGAACAACTGCTGAAATTCCAGTTTGGAGGGAGGGACTCTTTTAGTCCCTGATGGTTTAATTGATTTAGAAGGAAAAAAAAAAAAAAAAAAAAAAAGAAAAGCAACAAAACAAAATGACAGAAAGAATAATCAAAGGTTCTTAGCTCAAAATCTCACAGCCAAAGAAATGCCAGGCTCTCCACACAAGAAGGAGAAGCAGTGGGATGCCCACAGGAGGGCACCTGGGGTTCACAGTGCTGGAGGAGCTGCCAGGGAGGTGCAGTCTGGGCTGGCACAGTGTGGCACTGCTTGGCACAGCTGCTCTTGTCACCACAGCCCTGTGTCACCCACCCACACAGGGCTCCCAACCCTGCACTCACCCACATTTGGGGCTCAGAGGGCTGTAAACAGCAGGAGATGCTGCAAGAAGCAAACTACAAAGAAACCCACCCCAGCTGCCAACAGATAGAGTGTGCTTACAGGAAACCCAAGGCAGGCTTCAAAATAATTTAACTAAAGAACTGAGGTGCTTTGATGGCTGATCATCAAAGGCTCTGAGTGCTTGTTTCACATATCAACTACACACATTAATATTTTCATCATCTAAGACAAGAGGGTTTTTTTAAGATACAGAAGAATGTTCAAATATTCTGTGAACTGCAAAAGAAAAGGTTACATCAGAAAGTTTATATAGAAAAAAAAATTCCAAAACAACAACAAATCAAAACCAAACAATCTGCAACCAGTTGGTTTTTTTTGTTTGGCTTTTTTTTTTTTTTGTGGGGGGTTTTTTGTTGTTGTTGTTGTTGTTTTGTTTTGTTTTGTTTTAAAACTAAAATAAGAAAACTTGGATTTCATTAACACTTGGTGCCCTTCCTAGAACCAGCCTTCCCTGGTGGGAAGGTGGTTGAGTCTACTGATCCATCTTAGAGATCCCAGGCACAGGGACCTTTGTAAGCTCTCTGCTGGCTTTAAGTTTGTCATTCAGCAGTCACCACTGCTGGTTTTAGGGCTGTCATAAATCAGTTAATTTCTACCATTTGGATCTTTCAGTAATGCTCTGTAGATGCACAGGTTTAGCTGTCCAGCTGGCTAATAAATCCTAATACCCAAGCAGACCAAAGGGGCAGCACTGTGTGAGAACAGCAATTAGAGATTATTGCCAGAGATGGATAATCAGAGATTACTGACTAAAATCTTCCCTTCAGAAAGTTTTCTGTTCAGGGCATTGCTCTCAAGATCACATTCACTACAACATTTTTGCTAACTCCAGCCTCACACTGTGCTCCCATGAATCCTCATGTCCCTGCCCCATCCTTGGCACTTTTTTTTGTGGAGCATCCCCACACACCCACTCAGCAGCACAAACCATTTCATACAACACTGGTGCAGCACAGAGAGGGCAAAGCACAAAATGGGGCAGAATTTGGGGAGCATGGACCTCTGGCTGACATGCATGTGAGTGCCTGTGAGTAACAAAATTGCTTTCATAAATCTGAATTGGGTCCTTTGCACGGTGTTGTCCTTCATTCAGAATGTCCCACACTGTGCCAGGGAAGCTTGTCAGAAGTTCTGATGGATTATCAATCAAATTTATTGAAAGGATCTGATGGATGGGAACAGTTCATAGATCACTGTCCAAAAATTAGACCCAAGACCTGTTTTCTGCCATGAGTAGAAGACTTTGCCTGTCATTTTAAACCAGGAACATGACTTCTAGCCTTCTCCAGCTGATGTGTTTATTATTCTACTCACAATAAACCTCAAATCAATTAACTCACTGGGCTAGAAAATCCTGACCTAATTAATTTTAAAAAGTGGCATCTCTGTTGTACTTGGCTTTGACAAAGGAAACATGAGCTCACTTTGGTCAAAGAGGAAGCAGCATGGAAAGATTCAGCTGCACTGCACAGACTCAGGAGAACAGGAATTAGATCAGTGACATAGGTTGGAATTACACCTTTTCCACAGCAGTTTCACCTCTGTCAAACTACGAGGACAAAGACTTCTTCCTAGATCTCCTAATTCACACTGATATTTATTTGACTTACTATGGCAATAAGGGAAAAAAATCCTCAACCTGACACCATGCAGAGAGCTTTATACTTTTAACTCTGCTTTTCCAGATTTCCTTCTCCCAGCACCAACCAACCTGCTTCTAAATTTCCTTTACAGATCAGATGGGCTAATGCCAACTCCACACACAGCCTGAAGGTGTTCCAGCCCCTGAGTGAATCCAAATCCATGATCCAGGGTCTCCTTGCCCAGTTTGTGACTCTGCCAGTGACTGCTGGAAGTGAGGAGTTGCTAAAGCAGCTGCTGGAAGCTGATGTGATGGTTTATAGCAGCTCAGCTGGGACACTGCAGTGCCTGCCCATGGTTATTTCCCACACAAATGGGGATGTTCCCTTCAGCTGGCTTTGTGGTCAATGGGAAAATGTACCTGTGGAAGCAGGAAACAAATCTAGAAAACCTTGCAGGCAAGTAGCAGAGTCTGTGTGAAGTCTATAAAACCCTCTCAGTCAAATCACTGGTTATCAGCAGAGCTCTCCTTCAAGAGGTTTTCACAGCCCCAAAGGCTGAGAAAGCCAAGGCTCATTTCCACAAAGCCCATCAGCTGAGACATGACAGTGATCAGCCCCTTGCCCTATTGACTCTCACAATGCACAGCAATTCTCCACCATTTTTATGGGCTTGGTTTATTTTTAAAATCAGAGCAAGCTCAGTCAGAGCTCACACTGATCCAAGGGGGGCTACACAGGGGCTGCCTGAGCCTGGGGTTTAACTGTGTGTTACCCACTCTGCTACACACACTCTATTCCTCAGTCCATGCACTTCTCTGCCTTGTGATCAGGTTCTTTCATTACATATTTTTCCAGATCAGAAAATTGATTGAGTTAACATTTTTCATGTTTATTCAGCCCATTTCTGAGGCATTTTCCAAGCACTTTATCTTAGAAGCTGATAACCCATGATATCTGTAAAACTTGGATCTGATACCTGAAGTCATTATTACTCCTGCAGACTCCAAATACATAGCAAACAATCTTGGATGCACAATGCTTTTTCAGTGGAATTAGGACAAGCATTCACTCAGAATCAGGAAAAGCAATGTACTTTTCAATGGGTGAACAAACCTACTTAAATAAAGAGGATTCCTCCAGCACTTAGGAACAAATACTTGCTTAAGAACCAAATTCTGAAATGATTGATCAAAATGGAAAATGGACTCACAAATAGAATTGAAGCTCTGCTCCTACATATATTCTCAGATTTGTAAAATACAGATAGCTAAATATAAACAGCCCACAACCACAAACATTTCCCCCACAACTTATTTCCAAATGATTTCCTGTGATTAAGACAGCAAAGCATTCTCTTTGGCTTTACTATTGCTTACATTGCTGCCTGTGTGGAAAAGTCACCTGCACATCAGCAATGCCCTTCAGACAACTTTTATCAAAAGACACAAAGAAGAGCAGCAGTTCATCAGCCTTTGGAGATGTTCAAACTGCAGTTTCTATTTCCCCTTCATGCCAGCAACAGTCTCTAAGAGAACAAATATAAAACTAAGGTCTTGTCCATGCAGCATAAGAAACAATAATTTGGTTATTATTAAAAAGTTTGATTATTTGCAGTATGTTCCACAGCTGAAACCCCAGGAAAGAGATAAAAAATGGGAATGAATGCAGTCACAGGAAGTTAAGGACTGAATCTTTTTTCTTTTTTCTTTTGATGACTGCATATAAATCATTAGGAATTTGAAGACAACCTGAAAAATCCTTCTTGCCTAGACAGAGAGGGGAGGAATACAGAAGCATCCTGGAGGTATTCCCCCTATGCAGACAAGACTGACCATGAGAAACTAAGGTGGAAAGGGAAGCACATAGAAAGATATCTCCAAATAAACTCAGAACAATCACCAGAGGCACGTTTTAGCCAGACAAATCATCTGCTGCTGACAGCAGACATCAGTAACTGGCAGCAGAAATGGTGCAGAACGTGGCTGCTCTTTGGCCATGTGTGCAGCACCAGCTTAGCTGCAGCAGTGCTGACACATTTTGTCTGCAAAAAGTCATTTTTCTGGCGTAGATGAGACCAAAATGAACAGTGCTGGTCCCCTTGTGTGCCTCTGAGGGCAAAGCAAGCTTTAAAAAGGATGATCAGATGTCCTTGCACACCAGTACTGGAAAATAAAGCAAGACAAACAGCTTTTCTCCTTCTCCAGGTTTTATGGGCTGAGTGTGGAAGAGTCCACATCACTCCCCCAAGGTGGACCTGGACCAAGCAGCCCTGTCCTTGCCCCCTTGTCCTGCAGAGTGGTCACAGCCACAAATCAAAGCTGCCTCCTGCCCTTTCCCTCTGCATCTGGGGCACTCTGAACAGAGGAGAACTGGAAGTGGCCTCAGTGTTCAGGGTCCTGGTGCAGGCTGGAATTGATGGGTCTCTGCAGTTGTGGTCCAAAGGCTGGGAGGCTCCAAGACTCTAGGAGGAATATATTGATTTAGCAAAAAAAATTCCAAATGTAGATTGGAGCAGCTGGCATGAGGATGGACACACATTGTATGGTGCCATTCTGCAGGAAAACATTCCTAAAGAGTAATGGTGGGAAACAGCTTTAGGAAAAGGAAGGTGGAATGTCTGTGCCCAGCAGCCAACCCTCCACAACAGCCTGTCCTGGGCTAAGCTCACTTCTCTGCAAGCTGTCACCCAAATACCACAAACATGGACTAAAATCTTGGGAGGCAATGAACTTCAGTCCAATGCTTGAAGAAAAAAATTAGCAGAGATCAGCCTCAATCCAAAGGTCTTCAAGGCATCAGAGCTCACTCTGGAGCAGGGTGGCAGGGCTTGCCCAATTCCTTCCCTGGGTTACTGCAAATGAGAGCTACTTGCTCCATCTATGGGTAAAAATTAGTACAGTCAGAAGCTTTTCTCACAGAGGGCATCATCTAACCATGAGATGTTCTACAAGAAAATAAATTATTAGAATGGATAAGGTGTTTACCTGGACAACCATTCTGCCTTGCTTCTCACAGTCTTTTGAAAGAAATACCATCAGGACCACTATTAGGGGAGCACCAGGAGTCCTCCTTATGGATTGCTTCAGGCACCACAGTTAATTGTATTGAATACCAGAAGGAGAAAAAAGTATGAAGAGGAAGCAGAACACTAAAACTTTATATTGAAAAACATTTCCTTTCTCAAGTGCAGTGAAAATTCACTGTGATCCAAATCTGACCACCAGCATCAAGATGTCTCAAAGCTGTGTAATTTTCAATTCAAGGTTCCATAAGGAATTTTTAATTCTGAGCTAAATTTATCTTTTGATCCCATACACCTCAACCCAAAGCTTTAGGTCAATGGAAACCTTTTAATCGATTTCCTTTACTGGTAAAACTGAAAACATCATTAATGTGCCATGAGTATTGCTGTTTCTTGAACAAATTGTTTCAGAAGGGGAAGCAGCACTGGAAAATGCTCTGATGTCCTTTAAATGAGGCCCCCAGATCCATCAAAAAAGGTACATTTTAATGACTAAAATTTCATACAAACATCTACTTCTAATAAAATATTCAGGGTACTTGATTTTAGCCTATCTGCAGGGGTAGCTCCCTGATTGCCACTTGGTGAAATAAATCTGTTCTCATTTATTTGTGCATGTTTTGGCTGTGCAGGGAGAGCTCAGGCAAGAAAAGTGACATCTGCATTGTGCTTCTTCCTAGAGCAGGTCCTGCTCATGTGTTTACCTTGGATCACCTCAGTTTGCTTTACTGAGATGTGTCACTGCTTTCTGTTGGCATTACAGCTCACAAAAGTGACACACATGGCAAGTGCCTTCCCACTGCAGCCAGGGCTCAACCATGTCTTGGAGCAGCAGGTCCCAACTTGTGCCTCATGAGAGCACTTCTTGCAGTTTTGAGCTAAAACAAACTGGGAAACAGTTCCACAATGCCAATTTTAAAATCACTTTTCACAGCCCCTCAAACTTCAGCTTGCACTCTTCACTCCCCCTTTCCCCCTGTTGTCCCTGAAGAAAATCTGTGAAATCAGTGTGAGCTCTGTAGAAGCCTACTGCAAGCTACAGGTCACACTAATGCACTCACATCCAATTAAAATGTAATTAATTTAATGCTCCATGGCTGCTCATGTGGCCAAACTGCTGCTGGTGGTGCTGAGCTGTACATCCTCCATTGTGCAGGATATTTTTAAAATATGTTATTCCAGAGGTGCTACCACTGCTGCTGAGGGGTTCAGCCTTGTCCAGCAGTGGGCTTTTCTTGGAGCCATCTGGCACTGGCTCTGTTGGACATGGGAGAAGCTTCCAGAAGCCACTCCTGTAGTGCTTCCACTACCAAAACCTGCCCACACAAATCCAGTGGAGTTACCAACATTATTCTCCTACTGAATCCAAACCACAGCACTGCACCAGCCACCAGCCACCACCCTACTCCAACATTTTCCACTGCATCCAAATAAATCACAGCCACCTTTCCTGTCCTTTGGTGTACACACACAGTGCTGCATTGTTGCAGGCTGAAGCCAGCTCTGGGTCCAGGTGCTGGAGCCAATCTCCACTTGCAGAAAGCACCTGGCTCTGGGAGGAGCAAGGTGAGCAGCACTGAGGGGATGCATTTGCCAAGCATCACAGTACAGGGAACAGCACTGGAAACACCCCTGCACCCCCTCAAAGCCAGGCTTAATTCACCCCCAACCCATATGCAGTTTCACCCTACAGCCTCATATTCACATTCACCTCAAAGCCAGGCTTAATTCACCCCCAACCCATATGCAGTTTTCAGCTGTCAGTCTAACAGTGCTGCTGCAAAGAAATTCTCAGACAAAAAAGAAATGAAAAATTAAATCAATTTGATGATTACATTTCAGAGCACTTGTACAGAAACCCAGCAAGCCAAGAGCTGTCTTGGATTTTTCTGCAGTGAACTTCTCAAAGTTGAGGGGCTCCACCAGTGCCAAGCACACACCTCACCCAAAACTGTCACTGCAGAGCCTCTCCCAGAGGGGCCTGAGGTGGATTTTTTGCAAAGGTGGGAGGCTGAATGTGAAGCCCCAAGCAGCTGAATGTGAAGTCCCAACCAGCAGTTTAGTGCAGCTATTTATGAACTACCTGAAGTGGCTGGCAGCCAAGCACATGTTGTGGGAAGGTAGTTTTTTCTTGTGTCAGATCAGAGCTGTGGGGTTATGAGCAGATACTGAACTGGGGTAACCAAAGGGAAGAGGCTCTGGATAGTGCCAAAACCAATGATAAAATACTGAAGATGAGCAAAACCTTTAAACTCCCAGCCTGAAGAGGAAAATATTTTAAGTTTCACATCTGCAAATCGCTTTTACCATTGTCCTACCCTAGCCCTTCCTAAACTGTGTATATTCAAAAGGCAAAATAACTTAGCTGGGAAAAGAGCAACTACATGGGAAAGCAAGTGCTGCAAATACCACACATAGTCTTTAAAATGAAAACAAGCTAGGAAGAAGTTGCTTCCAAGAAAAACAAGGAATATGCAGAGTAACAGGTTAGTCTATGTTTTGAACAATGTGTGGGAGGAGGAAGTGGAGGGAAGATGGGGTATGTTATTTAAAACAAGGACTGCACCTACTTTCCTCCACATACTGTTCATGATGACAGGAAAGGAGTGCAGCACAGACTCCTTTCAGATAAAGTGGGGGACAAAACCAAACCCCAGGTCCCTGTGAACTTTTATCTGCTTTTTTTTTTTTTAATTGCTGACTGTCTGGATAAAACACAGATTTGCTATAAACCCAAAGGGAAGACTCCAGTACAGAGTTTCCCAGAAGAGCCACAGCTGGAAGGGACATCTGCAGATCTCTGGTCTGATCCCTGCTCAAAGCAACTTTAAACTGGGCTGCTCAGAGCCTGGTCCAGTCAATTTATTACAATCTGCCAGGGCAGCAATTTCACAGCCCCTCTGGAGCTCTGCTGCCACAGCAGCCCCTGCAAGAACGTTTTCCCTACACATTCCTGGCACTTCTCTCCTGACTCCTGCACTTTCTCTGGGCATCCCTGAAGGGGCTGGCACTGTCTTGCCCTAACCCCATTAGGAATCTGAAGACAGCACAAAATTCTTCTCCTCCTTTTTTTCCTTCCCCCTACACCTCTGGGGCATTGCAGCCCCAGTGCAATGGCCTTTGCTGGACCAGTGTGTCCCCATCTTTCTTGTACTGGGAGCCCACAGCTGGACCCAGCACTGCTGATGTGCCTCACTGGTGCCAAGCAGAGGGAGAGGATGACCTCCCTTGACCTGCTGGTGATCCTCAGAGTGCAGCCCAACACAGAGTTAATTTGAATTTTAGTGCAATTAATGCAGCACCAGCAGGGATGTGAAGGCAGGCAAACACTGCAAGTCCAGCTGATCTCAATGCACTCACATTCTGAGAACTGATAAAATAGCCTGAGCCCCATTCACTTCTAACACAAGCATCCCAAGCTGTTTGAGAAAATGGGATTTTAATCACATAGGTTGTGACAATTTTGAGCAGTGAAGCATTTTAGCACCTTTAGAAATGTGGAGCCATGAGCTGGTTTAGCTTTTCTCAGAGCTCTTCAGCACAGCACCTCTGCAAAAGCCTGAGGTGTCTGGTCTGAGGAGTGTCTGAGAAGTCTCATCTCCCAGGAAATGCTGTTCAAGCCACAGAGAACTTATTGGGGTAGCACATAACCAATTAACTCACTCTTCTGAAGTACATAGGGTTACTCTATTTGTAAAGTAGCAGAATGCAGAAGTATTGCTTGTAAAAATATAATAATACAGCAGAAATGCTAATACTTTTCCAGAAGTAAGTCCTGAAAGGGTTTTGCTAAATAAAACCCTATCAGAGTTAATTAAATAGAGTATACTCTAAGAGTGTAATTGATTGCTGCCCCTGTTTAGCACATTCTGGATAAAATCCACTTTAATGTGGTGGTGAAGGGTAGGTATCTGCATTAGAGTCACTGTAAGAGAGCTAAATGCTGTGAGAGGATGATAATAAATGTCCTGTTTTGCAAAAAGCTGTGGGAAGAGAAGAGTTATCAATTTAAACACCAATTAAAATCAGCACACCCTTTCCAAGAAGCTCTCTTGCCTTAAGAACAAAAGACCACAAGCACCCAAGCCCAGTGCAATTCCTGCAAGGCTCCCAGAGCAGCAGGGTCATGGATATTTTCTGTTAGCTCTAATATAGCATGGCCCCATTCCAAGCCTGCTCCCGAGGCAGTGATGTGACCTTATCGAAAGGATTTTGCTGACTCCTGGAAGATTCCTTTATTTAATATTCTGTTGTACCTAGCTAGGACTTCAATAGTGCTGGCTGCTTGGATGAGCTGATTACAAGGTCCCAGGATGGCTTTGCTCTGCAGGCTAAATTGCTGCTATTCCTGCAGCAGAGAGCCCTTCTCTGCACAGTCCATCAGCAGAACACTGCCAGAACTGAAAGGCCACATTTGAACCTCTGTGGACTAGCAAGAAGAGCTTCAATGGATTTTAAATATTGTGAAGTTTGAACAAGAGGGGAGAGTAAAAAGCATACTTGAACTTCAAGCAGGGATGAACAAATGTCCTTGAGTAGATGTTTGGAGCCTTCTCTGAGTCCTTCAGAAGCAATGACTCCTACTTTCAATCTCTGATGGTGTTTTAGAGAGAAGCAAGGAGTGGAAAGGATACCATTTCAATTAACCTTCAGCAGCACTTCTGATAAACCAAGAGAAAAATCCTGCATGGGTTTGATTGCTGTGTTCTTGTGGACAAGTCATTATGAAATAACTTGTTCTGATTAAAGCCAATGATTTTAACATAAATTCTCATAAAGAAAAATAAGAAGGCCCCTCTCTACTATTTAAAATTACTGAAAATTACAAATACATTGCAGGAAACACATAGCCAAACACAGGTATATGCATGACCAATTCTCTACCTACATTGTCACTGAAGATTTGCCAACAATTTTTCATTATTTCTTCTGTTAACAGACAGAAAACTCACTGTGGTCTCACAATCCAGCAACATATTATTCCTCTGTTTTCCCTTTAACTCTGCTCCTTTCCCACAGCCACCAAGCCCTCATGCAGACCAGGTTTGGTTTGTTGGCCAGCACTGGGAAACTTTGTTCAGTAAGAAAGTTTTAAAGTTGAAGCACATTCTCAATCCTGCTCATTTCTGAGTGTGTTAATAGCACCCAGGCTGCTGAAGAGCTGGAATCTTTGCCCAGTATAAAGCTGTATACAGTAAGTGCTCTGAGCCAAGGGGGTTTGCTATGCCTTTCAGAATCTTGCAGAGGAGCTAAAATATCCCCTTAATGGTCATTTGACGGGAAATAAATTAAATTTATTTCCATCCAGCAAAGGTTGCCTGCCCTTCCTACAGTAGGGCAAATAAATACCAATTAAAGAACACAGCTGAAATTCCCTTTGGGGTCTACAGAACCTGTAACTCCTGAGTGACATCATGTCAGTGCCCACCTCCACCACACATCCCATGAACATCTCCAGCTGTTGGCACTGACATCCAACCAGCCTCGCTGAAACCACCCAGAAAACTCCCACTAACGAGGACAAAGGATTTCCAAACCAAGCACAGGAGTGTGATTTCCATCCTCAGCCCTGTGGAGGCACCCCTGAGATGTCCATGGCCCTGCAGAGGTCACACCTAAAGGCCAGCATGTCAGAAACCCACAAGACATGGTCAGGAAAGAGATAATGAACAATTAGCACATGCCTCATCTGCACTTACTTCACTACAGCAGGTAAAGAATGGGCCAAGCCCAGAGGTACCGTGTATCTTCCTGAAATAACATGAGCAATTTCTTACTTTTTCTTGATCTGGAGAAAAACTTGATGCCCCCAGGAGAGGTAGACGGGTTAGAATTGGGGGAAGACTCTTTGGAGGAGGACCTGAAGATGCCACTGAAGCTCATTCGGCGTGGGGAGCGTGGGGGAGACTCCTGGTAGGGGAAGGGGAACACAGTTTTGGGTGAGCCAGGGCTGTGCTTGGATCTCACAGGGGCAGAAACGGGGCTGGAAGGTCGATTCTGGAGCCCCTTGGAGAAAAGGCCTTTGGAAGGGCTGCCAGCTGAGTAGCTTTCATCCACCTGAGGAGGAGACAAGAAGGAAGAAAAAAGAACAATTTCCATTAATTCAGTTCAGTTCAGGCTTCCAGGATCTCTGAACTTGTCTCAACAGAGCCAACTCCTGTTTCTTGGGGTGGTGGATTAGCCAGAGCTCACCTTCCCCAGCACCTGCCTCACTGACACCAGGTGTGTGTGTGCCACCTCTCTGGCCTCATGCTGCCCCTTGCTCCTAAAGACACCCTGAATTCCACAAAACCCTTTCAAGGTGTGCATACATTTTATTATCACACACATAATGCAGGAATTTGTCTCCTGCTTTTATCTGTCACAAACCCCTTTTCCTTCCTCAGACAAGTGAAAGGTGCCTGGCCATGAATTTACTTGAGGCAATGAATGATCGTGGTTAAGGAAACACAGTGCCCCAAAGTCTTCCCCATGAATTTAAGCACCCACCCACAGCTCTTAAATCTCCATCCCATGATGTGACTCAGCACAGCACACAAGTCCCCAAGTGCCTGACAGGCCTCCATGATGCTGGCCACAGCCACAGCTGTGGGATTGCAACTCCTACCCCAAAAATAGAGGAGCCATTTAGAGTGATGAGGCTCCTGCTAATTACCTGAGCTGGGCTATGACTTTTCTAACAGCTGGATCCCTTCTGGGACCTGTGCTGCCTTTCCAGCAGTGTCAATATGTGAGCACAGCACAGCTCTGCACTGTGCAGGCTCACCAGTGAGGGGGAGAAAAGAACCCAGAAAAACAAACAAACAAAAAAAAGGAACTAAGATTAAATTCTCCTCCCCATACAATTAACAGAAGCTGACCCAAAATCTCCGTGGGATTTGCACGTGCCTGGGCTATATGGAGAGTTTATTTCCTTCTGGAAGCACAAAGTAGTTCTGTGGGTATAAGGCTGCTGTTTTAGCTGGGGGCATTTCCCATGAATGCAGGGCTCTGTTCCTGGCAGAAGGCAGCCCTGGGTTCCAGGTCACCAGGGAATGCTTCAGCCAAGGCCAAGGTGGATGTGCCCACAGCCCCCTGCATGCCTGCCCCTCTCTGCCCAGTTACTCTACACAAACCAGGAGGGGTGGAGCAGGCCTGTGAAGATGCCTCCTGATGTGTGTCAGTCCAGTCAGGTAAAGGCATTGCTGCCATGGGAGTCATTTTAGGGAAAAAAAAACATCTTTCATTAGGATGATTGAGATGAAAGGAAACCTCACAGGCACATATGCTGTCCTTTGGCTTGGTAAAGGGCTTGTGTGTATGAACCCAACTAAAAATGGTCAGCAAAGTTTAAAACCCATGCAAATAACTCTCTTTTCAAAATCATGTTTATTCACAGCTCCAAAACAGGTGTAGAAATATGCACAAGCACCATAATGGCCAAATAGCTGCTCCCTCCATAACCCAGGGTCTCCCTTCTTGCAGACCTTTCTGTGCCCTGCACACACACCTTGGACCAGCTCCTCCTTCCACTTGGGATGGGACAGAGCTGGAGCAGGTCCTGATGTGTGGAACTGCAGAAAGGCCTGCAGAGATTACAATCTCCCTTTTGGGAAGGTTTCTAACCCAAAGGGTAAGTGGCACCTTGTCTGAGAGATGGACACAAACAGTGGGGGTCACTGGGAGAGGCACAGACTTGTGCCAGCACAGCCCTGGTTAGATGATGAATCCTGCTCTGTGCTCCTCTGCACAGCACAGAGATGTCTGACAAAAGACAGAACAACTTTTTTTTATAACTGCATTCCTGTTTTTGACAGTGTAGGCAAAAATGTCTCAAACATATACCTGTTCTTTTACAGATGAATTAGGGGAGCAGTTGCCCTCAAGGGGAACATTTTGAAAAAGATAAATCAATTCTAAGCAATAGCAACTACCAAAAGCAACAACAGACTCTGGACAGTCTCCACAAGAGAAGGAAAAAGCAGTGTTTCATGCTTAATGCAGTTGCCTGAGGCTCAGGTTTGCCTCCTAGCTCTGCTATGGATTCTATGTGCAATCTTGAAAACTCACTCCAAACTACAAATCCATTCTGCCATGAGGACTGTATCTCCTTTATTCCCACTCTAAGTCCTCCAGCATTCAGACTGTCTCCCAGTGAGTATTTATCAAGAATAATAGGGCATAGTCCCCCAACTGAGACCAGCAATAATACCCACACTATAGGAAATTAATAAACAAATTGCACTTTTGTCATGGGTAAAACAGTCCCAAAGTGATAGCTTTCTCATAAAAGCTCATTAACTTTACTAAAATATCATCTGTAAATCATCTGAGACTACTTATGCCTTGTTCTCTTCCCAACTACACAGTTCAAGAAACAACCAAGCACAATGGCAGCTCCTTCTGCATAGCAATTTAAATAGGTCTGTTGCCAAATCTACTGCCTGAAAGTCAGGAGTAAGAACATTTTCTAGCTTATTTTAGTCATGATACAAATCTGCCACTGCTGCTGTAGTTTAGGTGTGTTTCCAGGATGGCAAGTTCATTATATTTTTTCCTAAAGTGACAAGCCATGACATTTGTAAAGCCAAGGATCTCATTCTGGCACTACCCTTAATGCTTCCTGTTCACTTTTTTTTTTTTTTTGCATGCTTGTTTGGTTAAAATGACACACTGATAGGAGACACTTCAAAACAACTGCTGTGTCCTAACACACTAAAGCAATTTTAGAGATGGAAAAATGTCAAACAACAATTTGTAAAAAAGGTCAGTATTCCCTTGTACATGACAAAAACAAATTGTTCTCAAATTCTGAGCAGAAGCAGCAGGGTGTTTTTATTTACTGCAATCACAACCAGTTGCTTTCTCTCCATCGTGCCAAGCAGATGAATTAATTAATTGTCAGAGCACCAGGGGCACACTGCTAAATACACATGTGCATGCTACCAAATTAAAGGAAATTACTGCATTGAATTCTTCCCCAGCCTGTTAATTACACACAGGTTACACCCACCATCACGGTGGGTAAACACTTGTGATTTTGCTTGGGGAATTACAACAGGATTGCTTGCTTAGAATATCATTTCTGGCTAATGGATTGCAAGTTTTAAAAGATTATTAGGTACTTCTGCAAGTAAAACCAGCAGCAACAGTTATCACAGCATATCCAGAAGTCATCAGGCAATGTTCATTTTCATGCTTCAGCTGGGAATGCAGAAGAATCTTTGCTGTGGAATAAACCCCATCAGCCCGTGCAGACTTGGTGTGACAACTCTGGCAGTGATGCTAGAGGCAGGTTACACAGCTAGATCATTCATCAGCCTGTTTTTCCTGCTTTTTGGACTCATTCCCTAAAGCTATGATAGGCAGGTGGGCTGAAAACTCCCACATGTGCTTTGGAAAGATAACTATTCCCCCAGCTGAGCTTTAGTAGCAAAATAAAAGTATTACACCCTGGTTTCTCACATTAGTAAACACTGTGAATCACTTTGTGTTGGTCCAGGAGAAGCTGTAAAGAGAGAATGGGCAGAAAAATGAAACACACCTAAAAACCAATAGAAATGCACATGGGGGAATGGCTCATTTTATCCCAAACAGACAATTTGCCTCCTGGAGTTAAGGAATCCAAACACACAATGCAAATACAACACTAATCAATGCACAAACAACATCTAATAAAAAGATTGAAAAATTCTTCTAAGTACTAAGACTGTTCAGCTATTAATAAAACCAACAAAAGCAAACAAACAAAAACGAAACAAATCCCCCCTACAAAAACCCAACAAAACAAAACAAAAACAAAAATCCCAAAACCACAAAAAAAAAACCCCAACAACCAACCAACCAACCAACCAACCAACCAACCAACCAACCAACCAACCAACAAACAAACAAACATTTCTTGTGGCGGCTTTGTGCAATGCCTAAATGGGATCTTTGAGCTCTCTGCCCAACACTGGACTCCTTAAATCTTAAAACTGGTTGTGCTGGAGAGAAATGTCAGCCCCTGACCTTATGCCTGCAGAGAACAGAGGAGCTGGAAGAGGGCTAATATAGCAGCTTGGTGCTAGTGCCAGGGTAACCCTACCCTCAGCCTACCAATGTGATCCCCAAGGGAGGTGAAGCAACAGAGCAGAGCCCTGTTCTACATCAGATGTGCTGGTTCTAGTGACCAACTGCAGTTGCTCAAGGCTAAACCGGTTATCTCACACAGCACTGAGAAAAAAACCACTCCTGAAATGCTCTAAGTTGTTATCAGTTTTCATGCTTTGCAGCACAAAAGGATCCCCAGCTGGGGACCAGGGAGAGATTTTGCCCAGTTTTACAGACTAAGTGATCACAGGCATGTTTTGAAAATACATCCAGAACTACCCACTGTTGAAAACAAAGCAACAAACCAAGACATGTCTTACAGTGTTTGGCATCTAGCAGACTCAGCATTCCATTTTTGAGTGAAACACAAAGTGATGGTGGGGCACTCGCCCCAGGTCAAGCAGCTCTGGAAGATTTCACTACAAGGAATAAGACTATGAAAAGTGCCCCTGTCATTTCACCTGGATGAGGGAAACTTTCTCTCTTCCTAATCTGTTCTTCTTTTCTCCTAGCCCAGAATTTGGCTCTGCAACAGGATTGTGCCCAAACCTTTCCTCTTCAGACCGAGAGAACGTTCCCTGACCTCCTTTACTTGTTGCTCTGGTTAACACACATCAAGTGAACAACTTTGTATCTTGTGCTGTTAAGAATTATCCACCCTGGAGATCATCCAGGTCTTCCTGTATAACATCCTTCCCTATGATTAAAAAAACCAATTTCCTTTGCATCTGCAACAAATTTGGTTGCTGTGCTTCTATTTTTGTTTCAGTTTTAAAGATTCAGGAGTGACGCTGGGGAAACCCCAGCAGCTCTGTCCCTTCAGCCAGCACTCACCCTTTCAGTACCAATCTTTCCCCTCACCTATTTTCTTACCTGGCTTGCAATTCTTCATCTTATTCCCCAAGAAATATTGAAGTGCACTACACTTAATGACCACCATATGATAAGCCCCAGTGCAATGGGCTAAGATATCAAACTATTCATATTTCACCACAAACTGGTCTCTTGTCATCCTCACACCACCCATCTCAGCCCTGCCACAGGCAGAAATTTTCCCAACATTGCTATTTTTATTCCTTTGCTTTGTATTGGAAACCTGATCATTCTTTTTTTTGCCTGATAAAGTCCTCAAAAAGAAGGAATTTCTGGTGCCAACCTAGAATTTAAGGAGCACTGAGCTTCAGGAGAGAGAAGTGTCCTGCCAAAGCTGCATGCCCAGAAAAATCAATGAGCTCTGCTGAGAAGACCCTGACCATGGCCAGGCAGAGACTGTTGGAAATCCAGCACTGCCTGTGCCCAGCACCTCTTCACAGCCATCCCCTCTGCTTTCCTGCCAAGGGTGCTCCAGCAGCAGGTCCTTGACTGAGCACAAAGCCTTCCCCAGAGGGTGCTCTCTGAGAAATCTCTGGTTCTGGCTCAGTTTGGGCTGAATTTAGTTTCATTTCTCAAAACAAGGTGAAAAAAAAATTCTGTCAAATACAAATGGACTCAATCTAAACAGCCTTTCAAAATGCTTTTGAATTTAGGTGAAAATTATAAAATGCTCCTGATCTCTGTTCTGTTTTTCTTCAACCCTGAACAGTGAGGAAATTTATGGAGCACTATGGAGTTCTGTTTGATTTTACAACAGTGAGTTATTTGACCTTTCTTTTGCCTCTTCACTTAAAAATTTTTTGAAAGGCAAGGAACAGAAAAAGAATTACCTCCCACCATCCTCGACAGGGACAGTAAACACAATTAGAGACAATACACCAGAGAGATGTCTGCACTTGTTTCCTGCCCTTCCACTGAATCCCAACAAGAAAAGCCCTTTGATAAAGTTAATTGGATGATTCTCTCATTCTGCGGGAATAAAAGAACTCACAGAGACACAAGAGCTGACTTTATTTGACTGAAAGGTAATGAAGGACTTGCTATCCCAGTGTCACATTCAGCACCACTGGTCCCCTTCCTTCTGCATGAGCTGTACCAATTGAGCTGGCACTGTGTTTTACAGGGTCACAGATGTCACTGCCCAAACTAAGGTACAGTGACACTTTCCCAGATTAAAACACAATGGGATGGGGCTGGCTGCTCTGGCAGGCTCTGAGAGCTCTGCCCTGCTGCACACATGGGCAGGGGAAGGTTTCCAGCAGTGAGCAGGGCTGCTCAAAGACAGAAAGCAGGCATTAGGAAAGGGCAGAGCAGGGCTGCTCCCTGCCCAGTTCCTAATCCCTAAGTACATTTATGTCAAAGCAGAGGATGGGGAGGAGCTGTGCACATCACAGTGCAGTGGTTGTTGCACATGCCCTTGCCCTGAAGCTCCCTGCATCCACTGCAGGTGCCCTGTGCCAAGGCTGTGGCACTATCCAGGACTTGCTCCCCATCTCCACTGCTCATTAAAAATGGACAATTAAAAGTAAATCCAAAGGAGATTTATTTGCCAGTGAATGAGGAAGGAGGGGCTGAATATTTTTTTTTCTTCCCCTCCCTTATCCAGGGGTTGTTTGTGCCATTCCCACGAGTCACTGAACAAAACAAAAAGAAATTTGGGACCAGTAGTAGGACAAAGCATTCCTTGGAATCCTTCAATATTGGAGTCACTCCTGCAATAGTCTGATTCTAGTTCACCAACACTGCCCTGCATTGCTGATAGCAGAGCAGTGAGTTAGTGCCAAACACAGTTGGAACAAAACCTCTACTTTCACTCTATTCCTCCATTTGTACATTGCACATTTGTTCATTGAACCCAAACTAATCCTTTAACCACTGAGTCACATCCAGAATCCACAAACAGCTGACTACTACAGCTATTCTCAAAACCTAACCCAGGCTTCCTGAAAGACTTCCCAAAGGTCTGCATTAAATGCTTCTAGGTGTAACTGATCATAAGTTGGCCAAATGGAGATGGGCTGTTTGTTTGCAAAATGTGTTTTAAGTGAGTCATGTCATTCTGCATCAGAGTCTCTTGCTCAGAATTTACCCCTCTCTCTCCTTTCATTTTTGTATGAACCACAAATTGTACCAGTAATGAGTCTGTCTATCTTTCAAACCACTGATAAGGTATGATATAGTCCAGCAGTAGAATGTTTTGTCTGCCTAGAAACAAAATTTTCCACCTGTGAGTCTCCATTTATTTTAGCAGCCAGGTTTTTATTCATTTACTAGGCTCCATGTTTACTCAGTCTCATTACAGTTTCTTAAATAAAATGACTTGTGCTACTTTTCTATATACATAACACCAATGCTATGACATTTCTCAACCCAATTTATAGTTCATTTAAACCCCCACATTTGTTCAATAAGAGCCATTTACAATTAATTTCAATCCAAATGAGTCTATTATAACAGCATCATTAACTAGCCAACATTAGCTATTTCATTGTTTTGCTCAGGACTAATGTTTGACAAACCTGTACATTATTCTAATTGCAAACATCATAAATATTAACACAGTAATTGCCTTTTTGCAGTCTTTTGAAACCTCATCTCTGCTCCATAATTTATTCACAATCAACAATTGGCAGAGAAAGCTCTGCCACTTCATTCAAGTGTTTCATCAGAGTTGTTTGGATTTAATTTTAAAATATCTTACTTTAACAGCTTGTGCTTTAAAGACACTTAAGCTATTAATAGGATAGAGCCACCTTTTTAATCTAAGATAAACATCTCCCCAGTTTTGTCTCCACGTAGAGAAAAGAATTTTATTGCACACTTCTTTTCAAAGCTGTTGTCTGTATTTTTGTGAGAATTCCATTATTGCCATAAAGAAATGGATCAATGTTATTCTTCAAACATCTTTTCTCCCACCTCTGCCCTCCTCCATCTATAATTTGCTAGTTGACTCCTCATAATAAAGTTTCCTGTGTAATTTTTTTTTTCTTTTTGATCATTGACAACCCAGGGCTTTAAGCTAAAAGCAATGGCTGTCAGTTTCCTGTAGTTTCCACACTTTATCCTTTGACCTCCATTTGAGATGAAAGATCTATAAACATTCAAGGTGTGAAGACCTCTGAAATTGAAAGAGCCATTTGGGTGCAGAGGAGCACTCATCCCTGACTGCTGCCCTGCCACACTGTACCAGAATTATTTTCTGAATGATGCTCCCAATCACTCCTGATTTTCCAGGTCTCTAAACTTCCCCTCTTCCACTGTCTTTTCCCAGGCTGAGGAAATGCAGTAAATCTGATTGCTTTTCAGCTCCCAGTTGTCCTTGTCTATATTTCTGTCTTTAATGATCCTCTGTGCAGGAAGGATTTAAGCCATTTCTGGAGAGCCCCAGAAATGGGGCATGGGGCATGGCAATACCAGTTGATTTAGACAAAGACACCCACACAAGTGTTAAGGCATTTTTTTTGGCAATAAGAAGGCTAAAAATATCTGTTCTTTTCCAGGCACCTTTCTCCACCACACCAGGCCAAACATTTCTCCTTCCTTCACCGTATTGTATTCTCCATCTTCAAAACAGGAGGGTGAAAACTGCCCCCATCCTCTTCCTGCCATTAGTCATAAAGGAAAGAAGAATACATCATTTATAATAGTAGACATATTAATGAGGAGTGATTAAGGCTGAACTTCAGGAAATGTGTGTCACTTTACCACTGCTGCCAAAAAAATTTCTATGTGAAGCTGAACAAATAATTCTAGACTTGAATTTCCTAGCTGTGTAATGAGGATTGTTGTCACAGGATAATGATTGAGAGACACTTGCATGGTAAACTGCTGAGAGTTTCTGTGAAAAACGTTAATTCAGTTTCTAAAAGCCCTTCAAAAAGAACAGAGAATTAAATTGATGGCAGATTGGAAAAATGGGTTGTGAACTACTCTTGATCTATAGCCCAGGTGACAGAAGAGTTAAGTGCAGGAAGAGAGACATCTCTGATGAATTGCCTGTCTCCAGCATGATGAGTGAATGGAAAAAGCCAAACTACTGATGAAATACTGACTTTTAATAGACAAAAGTTACACACCATACAAGTGGTTTCAAACTAGAACTAAGAAAACCTTCCTCCTTGAAGAATAACTTGGGGACTTTTAAATGTATCAGCAGGAGGGACTGGCAACGTTTTAGTCAGAATTAAATAAATTCTGCAGTCTGATGCTACTCATCATTCACTACCAGCAAAAATCCCACACTTCTCCTTGAGGAAAATTACAGAAGTGTGGCAATGGATTTTAAAAGATGATCTGTTTTTATCAGAAGTGGGGTGCTGCCATCTCCCTTTTTACCATTTTGTTCCATGTGTTGAACAGAGCTGAAGTATAATAGTAGGAAAAACCACTAGGTCTTACACAGTCAGTCAAAAAGGTCTGTCAAAAGTACAACTTCAGATATTAAGCCCCAGCTCTGTGGTTATTGCAAAGTCAGTTGCACTTCCATATGCAGAACTTGCCCAAGCATTTAGCACTGCTGCCAAAAAAAGAGGCAACTATTGAAATGTCCTTCCATTTCTCCCAAGACTTTAACTCACCAAAGGCCAGGGGGTGATCTAAGGCTGGACTCAATAATCTCAGTGATTCTATGCTTTTGTAAAAAAATAGTCCTGAGGCCACTTGGAAGAAAATGACAGGATTCAGGAATGGTAGAGTGGAAGTCATTAAATTATATAATGTAATTCTGCACATCAGGCCAATGAGCCTTGGCACATTATTTCCTCATGAATGGGATTCATGCATCATTCTCACCTTTCTTTGTGAAAAGAAGGTGATAAGTGGAAAAATCAAGTTTTAGCCAGAAACACCTGCCTTCTTCCAGCATGACTATCCCTTCCAAACACATCACATTGTTCACTTTATTCAAACCCTCCAAACAGGCACCTTTTGGTAGCACTGTATATTTTGGCTTCCCTGGCATCTACAAGAGTTCCCCAGCTTCTCCTACCTCAGTCTAAAAGGTTCAACAGAGAAAAGAACAAGGACAATGTCATAAACTTATTCAATTGCTGATGGTTTGCAGAAATTCTTAAAATATCTGCTCTTAGCTGTGAGGTGCAAAGGAATAGAAACCCATGCTGTCAACAGAGCTAAGTTATTATTGTTCTAGATGCAGATCAGCTTCACTAAGGAGTATTTATTACATTGCCTGCCTTAAACTAAACCTGCAGGCTCTCTGCCACGTGGCTTGTAGCAGATTTAATGGTCATGGGGGTCCACAGCCTTGTAAATAGTGTGATCAGTGAAACTGGCCTGCAGAGCAGCTGAAGATCAGCTTTTGGGGGTGCTTATGGGTTGGAGGAGAATGCCTCTTTGCCAAGCCCAGAACATGGCTGGTAGGAGGCTCCATTTAGCAGACCAGCTTGTAGTTCAGTGCTTTGTGAAAATGAGGAGGCCAGGACCTGAAGATGACAGATCCCAACATTTTTATTGCTCTGAAGACACATCCCCAATGTCATCCATTGAATGTGCTGCCCTGATCCTTTTTAAAGCAAGCCAACTCTGTGACTACATTGGCCTAATTTAATAGCATCAGAAAAACAAATCAATGCCTCCAGAAGGATAACCTTGAGTTAATCCCACACTGAGGAGGAAACTTTCTATTCTGTTCACAGGAAGGCTCTACCACTATGGCTTCAGCAAATGAAGGCAGTTCATTTTTCCAGTGCCAAGGACAGAGAGATCAAGGACAGTGAACAGTTAAAACCCCCATAGAGAGAGCAGCCATCAGGAGGCAATTGCAGGAAAACCTACTGACAGCCACAGATTCCTCCTTAGGCAGTGTGTATTCCTGCAGCAACACCTCAGATCTTGTAAGTAAAGATATTCCTGAGAATACAGCTTTGCAACATCACCTGACTGATTTACAGCTGTGTTACACACAACATCTGCAGTATTTCCAGCAATACCACCAGCAGCTTGCATCCTTCACAGGTTATACTGCTCAGGCACTGTCACAGTAAGGTCTGCAAAAGCCACTGGGTTTGCCTTAGTGCACCACTCTCAACAGGTTAATGTATGGCATGGAAGATGCAAACCCCAGGCTTTTTAAAGCCCAACAAATGGTGTGCACCACAAGGGATGGGGAGGCTTGGATAAATCCTACCTTGCGAGAAGCATTTTTGTCCGTGCTCTCCACATCACCGTCCAGGAATGGCATGGCAAATGAGCTGAGATCCTGCAAGGACAGAGAAGAAAAAGGGATGTGTTTGATTCATGCCTTCTTCCTTCCATCAGAGAACCCCATGACTGAAGCCCACAGGTCTATTTCCAGAGTGCCCACTGCTTCACCCACAGCAATTGCTGGCAGCAATACCACAGACTCTGCTGGTTCTCCTGGGCTGTGAAACATTGTCAGATGTAAGTTCCCAGTGAACAGGGAGACCTCAGCAGCACTTGAACCACATCACCATCAAAACCCACCTGCACAGCCAAAGTCAAAAGTCCTGTGTTAAAACTTTCAAGGGGATGTACTGAAATCCCATAGAAAAATTGGTAGGAAATGATAATTGAAACACATCCACTTGCTCAGCACATGCCTGTCTTGCCTTTAGTGGGATGCATGATCTTAAAGCATATTTATGGCAACAAACACAACCTGAATGAAAGTATGTCAACATTCTGAGAAATACATAACTTCTAAAAAAAGACAGAGAAAACTGACAGGGTGCTCAGGGAGGAAATAACCAATTCACCTGCACAAATGGGAGAGGAGCACCCCATTCTGCAGGACTGAGGACAATAAAGGCATAAGAAAAGCACACATGCTCATTTCTAACTAACAAAAACAAACTGCAATTATATTCCACCTCCTGCCGTCTGTTCTGTTTATGATACTTCATGTTCCAGCCACAGGGTTTTTAGAGCTCCTTTCTACATGCATAAAGAAATTATGTTAGTGTCAAGTTTAGCATCTGTTTGATCAGAAAAGTACATAATGAGCAATTCTGTGACCAGAAGCATGAGATTGCCTAATACTGTGTGCTGAAGAACTGAATCTTGGGCCCTAAATTGTGTTCTAAATGTCAGGAACACCTCTCCAAAACAACCTCCCAGATGAGAGGCATCACCCTTTCCATGCAATGATTCAGTGCTTCTCAACCACCACATCTGCATCCATTTAAAAGAATTCAAAATATAAATAAAGAGCAATTTCACGTAAACCTAATTTGTGATCAAACAGAGCTTAATTAAAAATCAGCACCATCCGTGAAGTCTGCAGGGCTTGCTTGTCTTCAGAATTCAGAGCAGCCACAGGTCTAATCACATTGCTTTGTGTAATCATGCTAAAGTCAAAATATGCTCAAAAATTGTGTGTAACTCAGGCATAATTCTTAACAGTGTTTGAAAATACTCTGGTTACATAACAAGCAACAAAAATAAGGAACAAAATATTGAATTACTGGAACTGAAACACATGGGAGTAATTCATGCCAAGTTGAAAAGGGAAAAAAAAAATGCAGCAGCCAGGCTTGGCCAAGCTGGCCCCAAATCATTAGGCCCCAAACAAATGTATTCCTGACAAATTCTGTCTGCTCCCAACCCTATCTATGCACATTCAATGGGAACTATCTACAAAGCTCAACTATGTAACATCTCCCTCTTGCCTGGGCATCTGTGTTTCTCATCATCTTTGTTTGCAAATACAACATAAGGAAACACCTCAAAACCAAAGGAAGAGATTAAAATTAAGATTAAAACTACTTACTCCACATAAAAATTATTCCACCATAAATGGTATTTATAAACACCATCAATATACAGATTATCATCATCATCATTATTATTATTGCTTCATATGCTACTGCAGGACTTAATTGAAGAATCTCTGTGAAGATATTTAAGAGCCTAATGAAAGTCACACAAAACCATATCCCCTTGTGTTTAATTCAGCCAGAGGATTTACCAACATTTTCCTCTACCCATCTTCAGTAGGGCAGAAGCTGGAATCTGATGTGTGCTAAGTAATTTTCCATGGAATAAATCAAGAAAATAACCTCTTTTGAGCTCCACATATTAGTAGCTCTATATTACTCCCTGGTGTAACTTCCAGGAAGGAAAGCAGCTATTTAGGAAGGCTGGAGACTGGATGGCAGAAATTGGGTTGAAGGGGACACATATCTACTAATCAGGGTTGAAAAACCTGTTCAGAAATATAGAACTGCCAGGAATGAAACCAAAATATCTTATTTGAGCAAAAACCTTCAAAACCAGGAGAGGGTAGGTAGATACAACTATTTTTCTAGGAGCTAAATTTCAGTTCTCATTTACAATTCCAAATTTAAAGCCACATATATGTTAAAGTCTGAAGTCTAAAAGTATCATGAAACCCAGATGATGAGTCTGTTCTGATTTGTAACTCTCAGATACCATGGAGGTATTGTGACTCCATCTATCTTTACATCCCAAACAAATCTCTACCTGTCAGCCAAAATAACTGAAGCTGGAGCTTTCTGGGCAGCATGAGACCTTTTCATTTTTGTTAATACAGCACTGCTGAATATTTCAAAGGGGGTAATAATTGTACTTTTAGTCCTATGAAAAAGTCTATAATTGTAACTGCTACCTAACAATTTTTCAGTCTTTCATTGGATTCTAGATGAGAAGGCATCCATTCACAGAAGGAAAAAAATACATATATCAAATACCAGGCTACAAATGCTGCTCTCTCCATTCCAGTCTGTTGGTTAAGCAAGGAAACATTAGGTGGTGATTTCCCCTTCATGAATATTTCTGCAGAACACAGATAAATAACAATTTCGTTCTTGTGTTCCTCTTTAACCAGAAACACATGTGATGATGCAGTGGATGATACAGTAAATCTTAAAAAAACCAAAAAACAACCAAAAAAAAAAAAACCAAAACCCAAAACCAAAAAACCAAACTGCTCCAAAAGTGTTGCAAAATACCACAGAACTCTTGACAGACCAATGGTGCAGCCCTTGCCCTTGTCACAGTTGTGGCTGCTCTGATCTGATGCCAACAGATACACACAGAAGGCTTGCTCTGCCAGGGACTGGGGACTGAAGCTGTTCTTAGACAGCTTTGCTGCTCTCCAGCTCTGCTTTGCTCCACTTGGAAACAGCTCCCTGGACAACCACATGGTTCTGCAGAGACATTTAAAACTGCAGCAGAGGCACATAGTGCTGTCCTGGTAGGAGGAGGAGTCCTTCAGACTGCAGAGCCCTGGCTGCAGAATGGCATCGAGCCCTGTGTCCATCAGTCCTACATTATATCCTTGGACAGACAACTTCTGCAGAGACCTCAGTCTGTGATCAGCCCTGTACAGAGCAAAAGCAGGTCCTAGTGCTGCTAACCTGGAATTAAGAGTATGAAAAGACTGGTTTGGCAGTTTCATTGGCTTTCCTGTCATGCTTGTGCTCCTTAGCCAGTCCTTCCATCACTCTGCTCCATCTGACAGCCAGGTATCACTCCTGCCATCCTGTTAGAAAAAAGGATTTCTTGACCACTTTAGATCTCCTTTACAGCCACAAAGCTGCCTCAGATTGATTTTGTTATCAATCCACTTTTATTTACAGAGGTTGTCATGGCAGCTCCTGTTTTATTCACTGAAGAACACAGCCCCAGGGGCAGCAGAGCTTTTCCTGGAGGACAGCAGAGCTGTGACACAGCAGACATGGCTCAGTGCTCCTCTCAGCAATCAGGCTCCCTCCTGGGGAGGGAAATCTCCCAAAACTCAACAGGTGAGTTTCCAGTGCAAGCCAGGATTATTCTGTCTGCATTTGCACTTATTTTCTCTACCACTTCTTTCTCTATTTCTTCTGGGTTAACAACAGATATCTGGAAGGTTACAGATTCTCCAGGTGAATTTCTCCTCCAAAGGTGAGACTAACTCTAGCATGATTCTGGTCTGGGTTATCCCTACATCTAGAGTAGATCCTTCTCAATTCCAGCCCCCTTTCCTTTGACATCTCTTATATCAGAACTATTTGGGATTATGTGAAAAGAAGTAAGAAAAAAATTACTGTTTTTGGGAAAACAAAGAAACTTTTTTCATAATTGATTTGGAGAGTAGGAAAGAAAACCACATCTAGGTTGCAGAAAGCAAATATATTGGCTGGCATAGACTGTCAAATAGCAGGAGCAAGATCTGGTTAGCCAAACCATTTTTCACCTTTTCCAGCCAGTTTCACTGTTTCTTTCCTTGCTGGGGAGAATTCCTGCCAAAAAGCCTTGCCCAGACACATTGGTCTGGAGGTTGCTGCAGTTGGAGACCTTGGTGTAAGAAATGGGCTTCCAACAATTCTGTTGCAGAGGCTGCATACTCAAATAACACACCACTAAAGCCTTGAATCCAGTGAACAGTACAGAATAAACAGGATTCTTGTTTTATTATTGTTTAGTTTCAAGGCTGCTTTGGCAGCCAGGCTGATAAAGCTTCTCTGCAAGGGCTGAAGCCAAAGAGCCAGCAAGGGCTGGGGCATGCTGTGACTGACAGGCCAGAGACCAATTTCCAATGCATTTTGGGTGCAAGTAGGACCTTTTTATGGCCCCACTCGACAGTGGTCCAAAATTTCAGGGCTGAGTATCAAAAGAGAATTTCACAAACAGCTCCCTGCTGGCATCTTTTGCAACTGTCTGTTCAAACACGAGGAATGACTGTGAGCAACACAGGGCTGTGAAATCTGTGCCCACAGTGGACGGTTCCCATGAACATGGTCAACTCTTTGGCCACATTTCACAGGTAACACAGGTCAGAAGAGCTTCATGACAGCCCCATAACCAACCTCTGCTGAAAGTCTGGGTTCCTCAGCTATTAACAGCTTCAGAGTCCCAGTGTGGGCAGCATCACGCAGTCCTGACTATGGATGGTGTCACCTCTCAGGCATTCTTTTTCTGCCTCACTAAGTTCTATATATGTGCTAGGATTGCACCAGATTTAAGGATGTGAAATGCCTGCCAGACATTACAGTTTCTTTTTACAACATAACTCAAGCAGAAGGTGACACTTTACTAAGGCAGTTTTCAATATGGGGAGACAGCTCCTTTAATAAAATAAACAAAGAAAACAACATACAGTGGAATTAAGCTGTGTGTTGACAAGAGCTCTGATCTCACAAAAGATTGATAAAAGCTGCACTCCTCAGCATCACACCTCAAGAAAACATCCTCCTTTGCTGATATTACTGAGCTAAGAGCACTTCAAGTATCCTAGCAAGGACAAAGAAGGTCAGGATTTTTATTAACATCAGCTGTGAACAGTTTCTTTCATTGCATTCTGCACACCAGCAGATTTTTTTAGATCAACCTTGAATCTGTACCTATTACAAGCCTAAGTAAAACTCTGAACAGCAAATATGCTACATATGCTAATAGCCTGTGAGCAGAATCCACAGTCTGATCTCTGTGGAATAGAGGGCATAGCTTGGTAGCTCTGCTTGAATAAAAAATTCTCTTTTTCTGAGAACAATCCTATCTAGAATCCTTTGGGGATTTATAACAAATCAGCCCATTATTGCACAAGGAAAGATTCAAAACTGACATACACAGGGATTTCTGTCCTTTTGTTGTTGTTTTGATGTACCAGCTATAGTAAAGTATAATAAGGCTTGCTACATTCCTATATTCCTTTAGGAGTAGGTTGCTCATTGCTTTGCTTTTCTCACTCCCCCATGCCATCTAGACTGTAGCATGTGTTTTGGAGAGAAATGTATAAGTTGTACTGTGAGACTGAGGATGCTGGTGACTAAGTCTTGGTATGACTCAATGGGAGTGGGCAGGAACAGATGTACAAAGCTGGTTGGATTTGTGCAAGACAGCTTTGTGCTACACAAGGCTATTACAATTTATCTGTTTGCTATTACTTTTAAGGCTATTTGTATTAAAAAAAAAAAAACAACAAACCAAAACAAAAAACCCCAAATATGTAGGTCTGAAGAGTTTGAGAAGGTAGAAATAAGATATAGAGACTTGAATGGTGAGGCTGTGCTTGAATCCTGTGCTCAGTTCTGAGCTCCTCATTACAAACCAGATATTGAGGGGCTGGGGAGTGTCCAGAAAAGGGCAAGGGGGATGGTGAAGGGCCTGGAATACAAGTCCTGTAAGGAACAGCTGAGGGAGCTGGGGAAGTTTAGCCTGGAGAAAAAGAGGCTCAGAGGAGACCTTATCACCCTCTGGAGGGGGGGTTTGGTCTCTTCTCCCAAAACAAGCAAGAGGACAAGAGGAAATGGTGAAGATGGCAGGTTTGCAGTGAACTCTTTGATCTTAGAGGCCTTTTCCCACCTTAATGAGTCTATGATTTTGTCCACAGTATGAAGATTCCAGAGGCAGCACAGTCCAGGGATTATTGGGTGACTTTGCAGGACCAGCTGTGTGCACTTCAAGGTGGATACAGCATCAGACTTGAAATAACAGAAGGTAAGCCCCCTAAATGACATGTCTGGAACAAATGGGAAATATTCAGTCCCAAAGAGGCACTGTCTAAAAGGTTAGGGAGTAGTGGCTGACTGAAATCTAACCCAGATCTCAGAATGTGAAAATCCCATCCCTAATGGATGGGGACATTCAATGTTCTGTGTAAAAAAACTCACACATGGAAGCTGGGCAGAAGAAAACCAGCCTATGAGCACTTCAAAGGCATTTCTTTCTGCTGCAATAAGAAGTGGACATGGTCTACTCAAGGAGCTACTGAAGCCACTGCTCTCACCACAGGTCCTCCAGCTTGGATTGCCATCACTTGGGCAGAAAAAGCAGTTAAAACTATGAATTTTACAGGCAAGGGATTAAAGAGAAATAAGTCCTTGGTATTTCCCTGAAAACAGCTGTCTTCCAAGCTCTCCTTCCTGAGTTATCCTGATCATGGGATACTGGCAGCATCCAGCACACCCTTCTTAATTTCTGAAATTCTTAACTGATCCTGACAGGCATTAATCTCCAGCAGTCTACAGCAAATTCACTTGTTTGTTTGTTTGTTTGTTTTTTGTTTGGTTTTTTTTTTTTTTTTCTGGGGCTGTAGACAAGATTCATCAAAAAAAACTTTCAAGAAGCATGGATTGTTTTTTCTGTTGTTCTCAATCTTAGACTAAAATCACTAGAACACATTCTTATGCTGTTTACAGAAAAAAATGAAGTTTTCTTTCAAGCCTTGTGCTCTCTTGCCAGGAAACTCCACTGTATCTCATCCGTGACTTAGTCTTTGCAGATGAGCTGGGCACAGACAGCCTGAGGTGGGATGGAATCTCCCCTGCCTGGAGCCCCATCATGTTTATAAGGGGCAGAGAGCTCAGGGCTGTGTGGAAATGTTGTGGTGGAGGGTGCTGCTCCCCATCTCATCAGGTGACAAAGCCTGGCTAGGTTACCCAAGCACACAACAGCCTGGTGTCACTGTCATCTTTTCTGAAAAATCTCTCTGCTCCTGGGAAGCTGAGAAGCCTCAGAGAAAAGTGAAAACAATAATGATCTCATTTGCTTCTCCTGTGTTTTGCTGCTGTTTTTGGACATTGTTTACCAACTGGTGGTTGTTTGACTGGTTTGATGTGAATTGTTTTGACTTTATGACCAATCATGGTCAGGCTGTGATGGGACTCTGGAAGGAGTCCCGAGTTTTCTTTAGTATCTTTTAGCTCTCTGTCTGTATCCTTTCTCTATTCTTTAGTATAGTTTAGTATAGTATTGTTTAAAATAATACAGATCATAAAATAATAAACTAGCCTTCTGAGAACATGGAGTCAGATCCATCATTCCTCCCTTTGATGGGGCACCCAGAAAATGCCACAGCCTGGTTTGTCAGCTCCTTCACACCACGAAGCACACAGCAGTGACTGGCAGTGTGTTTATTACAACAGCAGATGGACAACCCAGCAAACGTGCAAATAATGAAATGTCACTTAAAAAAAAAGGAGAGACAGAGAGGGAAAGTGAGAGAACAGCACAGAAAGCATGCCAGGGAGGAAACCAAAATTCCCAATAGTCTCTGTGACACCACCATGGTGCACAGGCAAACCCATTATTAAGTGCTATTCCTGGGTGCTCGGCCAAAGACAAGCTGTCTCCAGTGAGACATTACATTTAAGAAGCACCCAAAGTTTAGAAACACAAGGTAAAAGCAGAAGATAACACACCTCAGTCCTGGAAAATGTGGTTAGGTAAGTGATGAGGGAATTAAGAAACCAAGACACACGGCTCTAAGGAAGGACTGCAGGAGACTGGAAATGTTACCCTTCAGATGGCTCACACTCAGTGCCAATAAAAGTGTTTTCCAATACTTATGAGTTTGTCTTACATAAATGAGACACTGGATCCCAGTGTATTTGCAGAGAAAAGCCAGCATTTGCTACAAAACAAAACTTCAGCCACAGTGAAATAGCAGAACTGCAGGAAACAAAAGATGATTTTGCCATAATGTAATGAAAACACTTGAGCTGCTGCAGCACAGGAGCAAACAATCTGAAGGGGATTCAACACAAGGATCATACTGAGGCTTACTAAGTCATCTCCACACTTCAGCTGCTTTGAGCCACTGTGTCTTTTCATTTTTTATGTTTTTTTCCACTTTTTATTGGACAAATCTCTTCAAAAACCATGTCCTCAAGGAAGAATAAAACAAAAGAGAATCAGAACTGAAAACCTCCAACTGATGGCCCTATCTGAGAAGGACTTGCAGAGCTCTCCCTTGCATATACATGACTAAAAAAGGTGACATTCACACCAGGCAAAAGATCTCTGCCACAAATACTTGAACTGTAATTATTTTTTCCAGTTCACTGCATTTAGGAAGACAGCTGCCTGTTGCCTCCTCTTTCCATTCTTGTCAGGCATTAACCATGAATAATCTTGACAATTAGAAGAAAGGGACCTGCTCTGATCTCCTAGTCCCTTAACTAAAAAAAAAAAAAAAAAAAGGGAAAAATGCAGAAGCAAAGAGGAACTTAGGGAAGGGAAGGAAAGCAAGAGGAACAAGATGATTCTGTGCTTCATTTGCTGAAGAGCAGAATGGGAGGTCAAGGGGGAACAGCACATGCTGTCCATGATGAGCAAAGATTCCCCTCTTGGTGCTTTCCTGACACATTTTCCTACATCACTCTGCAGCTGCAGAGAGCAATTTCACCTCTATGAAGTTTACAGTCACTTTGCTACAGCTTTTCTTATACCTTTAGCACCACGTGTAAAAAGAGACCAATAAATTTAATAGGCTTTATTTCGTAAGCTAAACTAGTTTTTTCTTTTCCCAAAAGAATGGATGTCTTCATTCATCACACTCTGAACTCTTTATTTAAAGGTGCATTTTGCTGAAGCTGCAACATAAAATGCCCTCAAGGACAGAAGAAAGCTCAAATTGTCAGAGACAACCCAGAAGGCTTTATCACTCTCCTAGTACAGTGTTCTGCCCAAACACAGCCTGCATGCCCTTTATGCCCCACCACTGACTTTGAGCTAAGAGACAGTGAGATTTTGGGCCACTCCTAGATTTCCAGTCAGCAGTGACAGCAGCAGCAATCCATCATTCATGCTGTGGGAATCCAAAGGGCTTTGCAAGCTGCAGATCCAGTCCAGAGTAGCTCCATGAGAGCACTTCAGTGATGAGTCTTTCACTGCCTGCTCTGGCTGTCTGGATTAGCTCTGGGAAGGCATTAAGGACATCTGTCACTGGTCAGGTCCCCCACGGTTTCTGTCCAGCCTAGAGGGAAGGGGAAAGCCAGCATTTCCAGCAGGCAATGTGCTCCCATTTTCCTGCCATGGCAGAGGCTGGACAATGTGCTTAAACTTTGGAGTTTCTCTATGATTGAATTTCACATATTCAGTGAAGTAATTATAATGTAGCCATTTCTTTGTGGCATAATCAATTCCTTTTCATTTCTAATCCAACTAAGAATAACAGTTTCACTTTTATATGAACTAAATGAACCTGCTTTGGCAAATAAACAGCCAAGAAGATAAATGGCCTCTTCTTTTCCAGGCTTCTGTTATCTTTGCAGCATATGGAGATTGCACATTTCTAATTTTCTACTTCCTGTTAAAATTTTGTTGCAAACAGATTTAACTCTGAATAGACCCTAAATTTTGTGCACTTTTAAATGTATGATTAAGCCAATATGCAAAGCAAAAAGTGCCTTTGACAGAAGCTTTCTTTCAAAAGCAGCCTGACAAGCACGACCATCTCGTGTGGTAGCTCTGAAATGAAAAGCACTATTATTAGGAGAAAAGTTCTGTTCTGTACTATTCCCACTGCCCAGAATTAAATATATATATATATATATATATATATATATATATATAAGGGAACCCTGCATCTCACCATCTCACCTCTACACCTTTACTGGCTATAAAGTGGGAGTAATGTAGGGTATTTTTTTTTTTTCATTTTCCCCTCTATTTAGAAAGCTGGCCAGACAAGGGACTGCCTCTCACTACGGTGTGCACGGCACTCGGAGCGTGGTTTACTCCGGCTCCTTCCCCAGCACCAGCGGTACCAGCGTAGCCATGACAACGCCGGGCTGGGGATGCTCCATCCCGCAGGAGGCTGAGCCGAGGCTCCGGCAGCACAGCGAGCTCCAGCTCCGTGTTTGGGCTGCAGCACCCAGCCGGGATCACTTCAGGCCGGTTGTGATCCCCTCCCAGCTCCGTGTTTGGCTGCAGGGACCATTTCAGCCCCGTTTCAATCCCGGCTGTGCTCGCTGGTGAGACACACTCCGGGCATCCCTGTGCTGGGAGCTCTGGGGGCACTCCCAAGTGTCACTAAGATGAGATTTCCCCTGCACAGCTTTGGCTGCTGTGTAGAAAGCAGGGTTAACTCTCTGAGTGCCCAGTGGAGTGAGATGAAAGAATCATCACGTCCAAGTGAAAAATCCCAGAATTAAAATTCTTTAGGCCAGCTACACAGCTTCTGAAAAAACCCATGGTTGTTAAGAGAATTGGCAGTGTCCAAGGGAGAGTAAATCTTACATTTCCAGGCTCACACACACCAAGCCCTGTTCACTTGTTAAAGTCTATCTCAAGGGATGTGCTTCAAAGAGCATCACAGTTCTGCTTGGAAGATGGTGTTAGAAGAACCAGTGACCATCTCTGGAAGAAATATAGTTAAAATACTTGCCTATCTGGAAAGTCTTGTGAACAATGAGGCAAACAGAGGAACACAACAAAGAAATTACTCATTCACACTAGAAATAGCCACCACTGAAAATAAGTCTTAGGAGTGGGTCCAGTTTGGAAATAATCCTCATACAGAAGGGAAGGGAAGAAATGACACATACCCAAGGGTTTTTTTAATAATTATTGTACATGCAGTACTAAAATTCTGAGGAAGATATTTCCCCAGGTAAACTTCAGGCTTCTTTCAAGGACTATGACTTCATTAATTTTTGTTGGTTTTTTTTTTTTTTTTTTCAGAAATAGTTCCTAATTTAGATCCAGTGCAGGGAAGAAAACCTAACAAAGGAGCCATATCAAATTCTGACTCCTTTAGCAGATTTTATACATCTTATTATTCTTTATGAGTCCATTTAAGCACCACAATTACAATGGACCAATCTGAACATGCTGTGGAGAAAGGACAAGCAAACACACACTCAGGGAAGCCCAACTGAAAACTTCAGCTCATTATCCACAAACACCAAAAGTAATTTCTGCCCTCTGCAATGGCTTTGAAAGCCAGCAGGCACTGGTGAGCTGAAACAGGCAAATCTGCATTTGATTTTGCTGACAGTTTGTGCATCAAAATGTGTCAAGAAAAATTTGATCCTGCTTGGAGAGTGTGGGAAACATTTCCAACTTAGCAGGACACCCTGGACACAGTGACAGATGGGCAGAGTATGAGCCTGGCATGGGAGAGGCCAGTTCAGAACTGGCTGTTGCTCCAAGCCATGTGGCAGACAGTCCAAACCCATTTGTCACAAAAAAATAAAGCTCACACTGGAATTACCAAAAACCAAGGGAGAGCCCCTGCCTGCAGCTCAGCCTGGCAGGGACACCCACCCTGCCAAGGAGCATCACTGAAAACCTCCCATGAAATTAATGAGCACCAAGAAGGAAACAAAACAAAGCAAAACACAGCAAAGCTTTTTTGTTTGGTGTTTTTTTTCCCTCAGGATAAATTAAATCCACAAGCAGGAAAATTTGATTCAGAATAACAATTTTGTCTTTTCCTTACCAGCAAAAATTAGGTTCATGCCAGTATTATGGCCCTAAAAAATATTAGGTTTTTTTTTCCCCATCAGGAACATTAATTTCTATCTATATATACTGAACAGCTGTACAACTATTGGTATATATATTTACATCCAAGTTTTATTGACACTTACTTTGAGGTCTATTAGAAATGGAAATTTGATTAGAACCACGATCAGGCACTAGAAGTCATCAAATACCTGTGAGGAAAGTGTCTTTTACATCAGCACAGAAAGGGTAACTTTATCAAAATATACATCAGTTCTAAAAGCAAAGGCACTGGCACCTACACTGAGAAGCAGAAACAAACTGCCCTGGTGACTCTTTCCTCCCAGATGTGGTTGTGACAGAGTTCAACTCACAGGGCATCACTATTTTTACACACATATAAAGCATGGTCTCATGTAGGGCAATGGATATGGGAAACATATTCATATGTGCATACAGATATGGTAACAAGCCCTTACAGTTTTTTAACTGCCATTTATTTTAAATTTAGGATGATTAAATACTTACTGTCTTCAAATCAGCTTGTCACTGCCCCTACTTGGGTGGCCAAACAGGCTGAAATGACGGGAAGATTTTCTCCCCCTGATGGAAACCTGATGGCTCCTGGCTGCCTGAAGCAAACTCTGGTTACAGGTGATTTACATCAACTCTGTGTTTTGCCTTTAAAGATTTGCAACAATATTGCATTTAATTCTCCTAGTTTCTTCTTGATGAATGTCAGACATCCTTGTGCATTCAGATTGATGGGGTGGGTTTGGAGGGGTGGCTGAGCTTTTTTGTTTATTTCAAACTGGGGCATATAAAAAAAAATAAATATATTTGTATTCCACTCCCAGTAATAAAAATGTACTAAACTGAAGTACAACCAAGTCTTCTTTTGCTGGGTTTCCCACTGCCTCCCTTTGAATTGAGGGCTGGCCCCTTGTCAGCAGGATCCCTTTCATCCTGCTGCCCATCATTCCCTCCTCCATCAGATAATCCTGCCCCCCCCCCAGGCTCTCAGCTGCAGCAACTCCAGTGTGCTCACACCTCCCAGGGCTGCTCAAAGTCAGCACAGCCTCTGGTCTCCAGCCCCTCCTGCACTCACCACAGAGGGGACACAGCTGAGGGGGAAATGTCTTCCCCAAAGGCTCACACTCTCATCCCTCCCGTGGCCCCTAACACTGAACAACAAGCAAAACACACAAATGCTGGCAAAATACCCTGCATTTTATACTGGATTAAATTTCATTTGCTGTTCACCATCACCCCACTGACAGAAGATCTTGAAGCCCTTCAGGCTCTGATACCAGGATGGAGCTGCCTCATCTGTTTTGGCCGTTCATTATCTCACAGATCCATTAATTGCAGTGCAAATTGCATGTGTTCAGCACTAATTCTTGTAAAAAGGGAAAAATGCAAGGGGGGACGTATGAAGCCAGTAATACAGCTCTTTATCCTGACCAACCTCATCAAATTTCAAATTAAAATCATTAAGCAAAACAGCACTTCCTGCAAACCTGTGATTTGGGGTTGCAGTGACTAGCCATGGCAATTAGTTGCTCAGCAGTTCAGGAGGCTCTGAGATGAGCAGTAGGAGAAACCAAGCATTGCAGGATGCAGAGACCAGATGGTTTTAGGCTGAAAATAAATAAATGCCCCCCAAATGATAATGTCTCTTTCCAAAACATTAACGAAAAGTTATGCAAGGGAAAAAAAAAAAAAACCAACAAACCAACCCCAAACCCAAGCTACATTCTTTAACTAGATAAAAGAACATTTTGTTCAGCCTTGGGGTATCTATTGTAATTAAATGCTCTAAAAACAGGACAACAGCCCCGTGCCGGTCATGCATACAAGAGACAAAACACGACAAAAAAACCCCAAAATACCCAAGAACCATGCATTTCTTACAGAGCCTGAAGAATTCCTGCCTCTCGGCAGACTCCTGCAATGCACTCGGGCATCCACCTAAATGAATGCAAAACCCATTTTCCCCTGCTAAGATAAATTAATTTAATAATAAAAATAATCAAATCCTGAGAAACCTAGGGACAGCCGAACCCCGGCTCTGACTTACAGCTCTGAAAAATCCTGCAGTCTGGCTGGAAATGTCCATCGAAGAACTGCATTGAAAGCTTTTCCCTAAAGGCAAGCGCATTTAAACATCTCGGGCTCTGCTACTGGAGCTGATGCTGCAACAGATGGGGCTCAGGGCTGGGTGTGTTGGTGCCTCCCATCGCGGCACGGCGCGGGGATGGCAGCGCCGGCGGAGCTACCGCAGCGCAAGGAGGGCGGGCGGGCTCTCCCGCTGCGGGCTCGCTGCCAGCATCGCCCCGGCATCACGGCCAGGTTCGCTTCTCCGCCTGCAGAACCGACCGTGGGCTGGGACAGAACCCCGGCATCACGGCCAGGTTCGCTTCTCCGCCCGCAGAACCGACCGTGGGCTGGGACAGAACCCCGGCATCACGGCCAGGTTCGCTTCTTCTGCAGAACCGGCCATGGGCTGGGACAGAGCCCCGGCATCACGGCCAGGTTCGCTTCTCCGCCTGCAGAACCGACCATGGGCTGGGACAGAGCCCCGGCATCACGGCCAGGTTCGCTTCTCCGCCCTGCAGAACCGGCCATGGGCTGGGACAGAGCCCCGGCATCACGGCCAGGTTCGCTTCTCCTGCAGAACCGGCCATGGGCTGGGACAGAGCCCCGGCATCACGGTCAGGTTCGCTTCCTCGCCCGCAGAACCGGCCGTGGGCTCGGCCAGCGCGGGCGGGTCATTCAGCAGCGGTTTTGGGTGCGAGATGCTCAGGGGGCACGGGGGAAGTCGGAGGGTTCAAATAACCTCAGGCAGTTTTAATGCGATCCGAAGGGGGGAGAAAAAAGATCCCGTTTTCAATAGCAGAAGTTTCAGATGACTGAGGCTGCGTCTGCAGCAGTATCGAATACCTTGGGGAAGGCAGCACAGAGCAGCAAATGCGTTTTCAAGGCTGGAGTCTCTGCTGCTCCATAACAGCCCTATTCCCCACTTAACCACAGCCCCACTTTGTAGCTGCACAAAAGTCACATTATTTCTCTGGGCTTAAATTTTCCCATCTGCAGCGTGAATAGGGAATGACTTGGCTAACTTTTTAATTTATTGTAAAGACCTCACTGGGAAAATAAAGTGCCTGAGCACAAAGTATAACCATCAAAAGTATCACCATCCAAAAAAAAAGATAATAGCTATTTTGAAAGGGCACCACATGAACAAGTGCTTAGCAGAGAGCAATGCAAACTCTCCCAGTAGGAGCTGAGGGATGGTGGGGATTTGAGTTTTCTTCTTCATCAAGCTAAATCCTTCCTTTATAACCTCATTCAGCTTTGATTGCTCCAACCAGTCTCACGGAGTCCTTTACTGGCAATGACATTGTTCCCTAGACCATGGGGACATATCCTTGGCCAGGATGTTATCGAAGGCTGGCTCAGATCAGTTCACCTCTGCTAGAACAAAGCAAAAGAAAGCAAAGGCAGAAAGGTCATCCCTGCAGCTTCCAATACTTGAACAGAGGCATCAAAACACCATGCAATGAGCTGACACCTCCCTGGAGAAACAAGCGGCCAGATCTTGAGCCACAGAGCATTACCAGTCCTTTCTTGGTCATCTCACAATACCATTTGTGATGATCTGTTGAAAAACTCCCTAAGATGGAGGATTTTCTTTAATTAATGACTCCAGGTCACTAAACCACCAGATCAGGGGAGGGGACTTGGCTTACACATCACTCTCAGTCTATTCATCCCATTCACTGGATGACACTGCACTCTTTTGCAAGAGGATGCAGCCAACACCACCCTTAATTCTGCTATATCAAAGAATAAATCCCACTGAGGCTGGGCAGTACTTCAGCAGCAAAAGGGATGAGGTCCAGGTGACACTCCTCGTGTGCCAGGCAGACAGCACATCCTAGGAACCATCCACTGCTCTCTCTTCCTTCAGCATGCTAAGTGCCTCTGATAACACAAGCCCCTTGGGAGCAAAAAAGCTAAAAATGTACATAGTACATACTCACAAATGGCAGCTATACTTGAATCCTCTCAAGACAAGATCAGTGGCAGCACTTTTTAACAGAAAGATGCAAAAATATTTGGTGTTTAGAAGATTTGTCCCCAGCTAAATTAATATTTGATGCATGCAGAATGTACAAATAGTTTGGGAAAATAAACAAGCTTCCTCTTAAATGCTGTTTAAGGGGTAAGAGAGAAACCAATCAACCAGCTGGAGCAAGCAAAACACATTTTGTCTCTCCTCCTCAAGCTGTAGGAGAAAGGAAGGAATCAGTGGCTGACCTAAAGAGCTCTCCTGCAAAGCACAGTTCAGATCAAATCCTTCTCTGTATGGGTAACTTCGAAGGATTATTCTGATTAGCAATCAGATCAAATAAAAAGGGGCATTAATAGCCAGGAAAATGTCCCACATCCCTAAATCATCCCCTTTAAATCACTCACAGGCTCAGTTCCATGTAGCCAATGCCAAGAATCATCCAGACCTATTAAAGTGTTTAAAAAAAATAAATCTTAAAATCATTTCTGGTCTCAAAGTCTGATTGGCACAAATTCCACCTCAGAAACATGCCTTTTCCTCCTCCACCTTTGGATAAAGAGTGTGAAACAGATTGCACAACTACATCTCAGGCAGGCAGAACAGTTAATGGTTTAGATACCATTTCATAAATATTTGCTGAACTAGTTTTTGGATTCTGTCCAGTTTCTGACAACCATTAAAAACATTGAATAATTTGCCATTTTCTTTCACCCTTCTGGGGTGAAAAATAGGCAGAGAGATTTTATTGCTATAATTTCTTACCATTATTTAATGCTCACTCGTATTTATGTTGATGTCTCCTGCCAAAGAAGCTCAACTGATGCTTGAATCTACAGGCCTGAGGTGTCCAAATCACATTTATGTAAATGTTTATAAATTCTTTATTAAATATTCCCATACTGAAAACCTGGGCTCATATGTGGCTGCATAAGCAAGTGGTGAAGATCTGAGAAAAACCAACCAATTTCTGATTAAATACCTTGTTTCACACTGGGATTTCAAGTGCCTGTGCTCTATCAGAGATGCTGAGGTTCAGTGACTAAAAGCAGCAGTGAATTACAGCACATCATCTAGCATAAGATGGTGCAATCTGGGAAATCACACAAATAAAGTCATTTGATGATGTTTTCAACCACACTTTACTGTCAAGTTCTAGGAGTCTCTATGAACAGGGATCCAAAACTCCAGCCATTTCCTTGCTTCCTTACATACTAAGTACAATTCAGGAGGTTCCAGAAAATGCTTTATATAATCAACTTTCCATGACAATAGATTTCTCAGATATTTTCAATTTTTTTCCTCCCAATATTCCAAGTCCTTACATCTCAAGCTCAGCAGTCATTATTTATTTTTTAACTATGTTTCTTTAAAAAGAACGTTCCTTTTAGAGCACTTCTAGATCACTCACATATTTGGACTGGCTGTAGGATTCTCACATATTCTCACTCACATATTCTCACTGGCTGTAGGATTCTCACTCATTTTACGAGTCAGTAACGCTGGAGGGAAAACAAATCACCAAAACCTGCTTGTGCCTTGGACTGTGAATTACACACTCACCTATGGCCCAAAGGGCAAACCTGAGCAAAGCAGATTTATGACTGTCATGTTTTCACCAGAAGAAAGCTACAGAATTCCCTGCCCTGCTGAAACAGGCATTGTTGTACTGGTTTATTTTTCCATTTGGAGAGTTTGGTTTTTAAAAATTCAGAGCCAGACCCCTCAATCAGCTTCAGATTTGACTGCACATAATACCGGCACAATTTCCTTGAACTGTTCCAAAACACCAACTCAATTTCATCCTTTTAGTCCAAGTACAAGCCTAAAGTATCATAAATTTCTATCTGGCAGTACAGCAACCTTCCACAATTTCCCAGAGGAGACAGAAAATGTCTGGCTATTGGTTGTTGTTATTTATATTCCATAATTTTCCACAAAGATACGGTGGGTTTGTAAGTACTACATAAATTAGATGAGTTCATGGAGCCAGCTTCCATTATAGTTTCCTTTTTCTTATGAGGCAAAGAGTGCCTTGAAATCAATGGAGCTTCTGTCTGTGAAGATATCACTTCAGAACACAGCAGACACAGCAATTATTGAAGTGCATGGTGAGCCAGAACTCTGCATGGCAGGGCAGGACTTTTGTCCACTGCGTAATTAAGAAAGATTTTTCATATTTTTTACAGCCAACACAGCCATCATATTCATGGTTGTACTTTCCCTGCTCCTACTGAGCACAAGCAGCAACCAAAAGAAACATGCCACACAGATGTGGAGACTCTAGGCAAGAAGCCAAAGCACCTGGGCAATGCTCAGGTGAGAGAAGCAAGTCCCTGAAGGGCAGGGAAAGCCACAGCAGCAGCTGGGAGACCAGCAGAGCCCAAGGGGAAGATGAAGTGGGGAGAAAAAATATCTTAAACTGCACCATAAAACACACCAGCTCTTAGTAGGACAGCCAGAGCAGTCTTTTAAGAGTTGATGTTGGGCAAAGGGCAGCTGTGATCTGCAAGAGTTGGAAAAAAGAGTACAAGAAAAAAACCCAAAACATTTAGCTCCCAGAGTAAGAGGTAGGGATGAACTTCAGAGTCCACCCCACCCAAATCAGGCAAAACTGCAATGAAGGGTGATGGAGATGGTACAAAATGGAAAGAGAGAGGAGCAGAGAAAAATATCCCATGACAAACAAAATTCACAGTTTACTCCTATTTTAATCTCAAACAGCCACGATTTTTTCCTTGCAATTTTTCAGCATGATCTACCAAGCAATGAACCAAGTAGCTGGGATTCCTGACTCACTGCTGACAAGCCAGAAGGAGAACATCCATGTGAGAAACATCAAAGCTCAGTGAGCAATCACCCATCCCTCGGAGGGGAGGGAGCACCCTGCCAGCCTCTGCAATGAGGATGGATCACACTGCACCAGGGATGGATCACACTGCACCAGGGATGGATCACACTGCACCAGGGATGGATCACACTGCCCAGGGATGGATCACACTGCACCAGGGATGGATCACACTGCACCAGGGATGGATCACACTGCACCAGGGATGGATCACACTGCCCTAGGGATGGATCACACTGCACCAAGATGGATCACACTGCACCAGGGATGGATCACACTGCACCAGGGATGCCTCAGCCAGCTCAGGTACCAAAAGCTGAATAGCTGCATTCTCAAATCTACTTCTTCAGCAGGACTCACACAGAGGGGTTTTTCCCTCTGCATTTGCATATATAGCCAGATGCAAATGACATTGAAATGATGAGGTGTTCATACAAAGGCAGTAATCGAGGCTGCACAACAGCAGCCTTGTGCCTGCTCCACATGGACCCCACTGCCCTTCCCACCTGTCTAAACCTCACAGATGGAGGGATGGAGCCTCTTTCCTGCATCATGGTGGGGAGGAAGGGATGGAGACATTTCTGGAGAGGTGCCAGGGCAGAGCTGTGCTGTGTCTGGGGTCAGTGGAGGTCTCTGGGTGCCTGGGGAGAATTACAGAGTCTGAGCTAGGACACAACGTTCAATAACTCTGGGAGTTTTTGATGGACCAACACTTTGAACTGTAATCCCCTGTGGTGTGGGTGAAACCCCTCAGAGATGTCCTGGTCTATGAGGATGAATAAATCAGAGAGCAAAATTAATGTCAGGAACTTGGTGGTGCCTCTGTGGTGCCTCATTCAGCTTTGCTTGTGGCATTTGGGGGGGCTGCCACACTGGTATCAGTGCTGATCTGGGAGGTTTTGAATCTGCAGCAATTGGTGATTCAGGATGAGCAGATTTAAACATTGTGGACTAGCTCAGAGCCCCCATTGCCTTTGTTCTCTACAAAGGCATTGAATTTTAAAAGTTTTGAAGGACACAGGATCAGTCTTACCTTGCTTCTACTGTATCCCTTAAAAGCTTGGATGTGAAACACCCTTTGTGAGCCAGAAACAGTCCCACAAGACAACAGAAGAATGCTACTGCAGCATCTGGAAATGGGAGAAAACCACAGGGAAGTAGGATCTGGTGATTTATGGGTAAGAACTCCAACCAGAGACTTCAGCATAAAATCCTTTTATATCTGTATGCAAAGGCTGTTGGGACCTATAAAAATGTGAATTTTGCAATATGGCTTTCAGCTTCACTGGTCCCAGAGTGGGATCTCTAAGGAGCAGCACTTCCACGAGGACGCAGCAGTGGCCACATGGATGAGTGGAGATGCCTCAGCTCTGCTCCTGCCTCCTTGATCTCTCTGCCTTTGGCTGCTCCCTCCCTTGGCACCACACACTGCTCCTGGGGGCTCTGGCAGCAACTGGGATAGGGGCATCAGTGCCCAAAAAGCCAGGGGAACAGGGGGAAAAAATGAGGCAGGAAGGAGAAAAAGGTGATGGTAATTAGCTGCACATAAACCCAGCCACACCTGAGCAGTCTGTAACATTTTAAGACTGGCTTAGAGATTGTGGTGGAGAACATGTAATGCTACAGCACATCTGCAGCTCTCAGGGGAGCGCTAATTATTTACCCAAAAGAAAACATCCCACTACAATAACATCACAGGACACCCATCCAGGAATTAAGATGCTCTTGCACGCTCACAGCAAGTTGTATTTTCTTTGAACCTCATGACTTAGGTTTGACTGTTGTGATGGATGTGGAGTTTTTTCATTGAAGCTGTCCTCATGCCTGCAGGGCCCAGGTGAGGTACCCACGTCCTCACATCTTTGTACAGCCTGGCTAGGGACAATTTGTTCTTCAGGTCAGGGATTCTGGGCTTTCTTAGGCACTCTGTGCACGTAGCAGCTTTGCTCTATGAAGGTTTTACCTTTTGTAGGTGTGCAATAAATAGTAACCATTAACTCTGAATTGAAGCAAGGGTCCACCTGGAAAAGGATAAAGTGGCTGCCTACATACAGGAATGAACAGTTAAAACATCATCAAAGGTTTAGAAGTTGAAGTACAAAGATCTCTGCTGGTATCAACTGGCTGTTAGGAAAAAAAAAAAAAAAAAAGGAGGTAAGAGCACCTTGCAGCATTTAAAGTAGGTCAGCACTGCCAGAAAAGAAATACTTTTAAATACATCGTGATGCAGGAACCAGACACAGAGTTACAAATTCACCAGAAAGAACTTGTCAGCTGAACCAAAATAGAAGTAAATGAATTTATCCACTCAATTTAATGTAGAGACATGCAGCAGTTGGGGCTGATGAAATGGGTACAAGCCACCAACACTTGCAGACTGGCACAAACACCCTAGGAATAGTTACATCCACAGTATCATGCTGGTTCCTACTGGAATGAGCAGTCAGACTTTCAGCCTGTAACTAGAGATAATCTCAGGGATTTCTGGAATACAGATGGACCATTTCCCTAAGAGCTGCTTCATCCACTCCCACAGCACCAGGGGCTGCCCAGCTCTCAGGAAGGTGCTCTACAAGGCTGGGGTCAGAGCAGACACATCACACAGGGATGCTGGCAGCAGCTCCTCTCTGCTCCCTCTGCAGCTCAGGGACCCTCCCAGGAGAGCCACATCCCCTCCTCAAAAGGATGCAAAATGCTCAGAGGCAAAGCCCCACTGTTCCATTGTGGGATCCACAAGCACAGTGGAGCCCTGTGGTGATGAGCTCTGAAATAGATGTCATCTATGACAAAAGTCCAGTGTCTATTTAACTGCCAGAGGCAGTTCTGGATATAGGATGCACCCAGTGAGAGTGAAGTTATTTTAAGATAAAATATTTAATTACCACCACAGGGACTTATTTACAAAAACAAGAAACCAAAAAAACAACCAAATAAAAAAAAAACAAAAACAAACAAGTAAGAGCATATACAAGTTTAGGTTTTACTTCCCAATTTGGTCATGTAAATAATAACTTTTAATAATCTACCCACACCGGAAAGAGAAGTGTGCTCTCAAAGTCTCTCACCACAGACAACAACACTTTAAAGACATCCTGGACACAAAATTTGCCTAAAGAAAAGTGAATGCAATTTGATTTGAGAGAACCCAACTAATAAAGAGCCAACAAAATTTTAAAAAATCAGATACAAAGTACAAATGATCACATCAGAAGGAACACTTATGTCAATTTCTGCAGTATTCTGGTTTAATTTGGTTTATTTTGTTTTCTTGGGTTGGGTTTTTTAGAGGTAAGACAAGTTGCACACAAAGCAATCACTAGGGCATGTATATAAAACAGACTTTTTCACTTCAGAAGTTCATGATGTAATTTAAAAGGGGAAATCTTTTAAAGGCTGTAAACTTTATATCTCACAAAAAAAAAAAAGGGTGTAAACTTCACTCAATTAACTTTATTCATACTGTGACCCTGGTTAATAAGAGTAATAATGTGTGTGAATATATGTACATCTATCTGAGAAAACACACACACACATCTATAAATACAGACACATGCATAAAAACTACTGCTGCAGGTGAATATTTTTAGTTCTTCCCCCATTCTATGGCCTCCCTGTTACATCTACAATTTAAATGATGAAGGATGACTTTGTGGTTGAGGTTGGCAGGGTACCCACATTCTATTCCCAGCAGACAAATTCCAGCAAGCCCTGAAGGCTGATGGGTCTTTTCTCTCAATCATAGATTGACTAGATTTGTTTAGGAAGAGTCAATTTTTTTTTTTTTTTTTTGGTAGAACTGGAAGAAAAAGCAATGATTTTTTTTAAACTTTGTACATTTGACACAATAATCACTTAAACACACAAATAAAATGGCAGCAACAACTACAACCTACACACAAAGCATCACTTGTTTGATTCCTTGCACTGAAGTTGTCCTCCACAGATATTTGGGCTTCCAAACCTGCCCCAAACACCCCAGATTCCACTGGGGGAGGAAGCCCCAAACCTGTTTTGGAGAGATTCTGTGAATGATGCTGAAAAAATACTGAAGATTGCAATCAGAACATTAATTATGTCATATCAATTTAAAAGATCAACCAATTTTCTCCAAGGCATAGAAAAGCCCAAGCTGGAAAAGACCTCAAAAGATCATCCAGACCAACTTTTCATGGAAAGGGAGCCTAGATGAGATTATCTAGCACCCTGCCCAGTCACATCCTGAAAACCTCCTGGAAAGACCCATTCCATAGCTCAAATACCACATTTATATAGTGTTTGTTTTGATCACTGTGTTACAGTGCTGCACTGGGTAACAGAAGTCCAAAGGCTTTTGAGCTGACAGAAATCCCCCTGTGAGTGCCCAGCCACCCCCTCCAGCTGTCAGCACCAGAGCAGCTTCTGAACAGGAACACATCCCATAAACAGCAGGATCATCTGTTTCGAAGGTTGGAGACTAAAATCTTGTTTCTTGGCAACATTCAGTAATTCAAAGCACATTCTTATGTGTTTCATAAAATGCCTTTTTCTTCCTTTTGTAGTACTTTTGAGCCTCTACACATTTTCCAGTGAGAACAGGGCTGGTGGACATGAGTCCCAGTCCCAATCTCTGAGCTGGGTCCCTACATGGACCTGGGCAAAATTGTGCTTTGCTGTGGCAGGTCTAAAGAGATCTGACAGACCTAATACAAGATCTATTAATACTTCCACTGATCTATCAGCAAGAACCACTCTTGAACACCAGGCTGTGCAGCCACATTTGCAAAATGCAGGAGTATCAGTTCTGAACAAGCAGGTCAAATCCCAACTCTTCTTTATTTATCATGAAAAGGAAAAAGCATTAATGGCTGTTCCAAAAACTTTACTGTTTTCATTTCTCCTCTTCTGGCTGTTCTTTGCTGTTTTTTTAGGCTACACTGTATTCAGAGACACCACCTTTTAACAGAACATACAGGAACAAGTATAGTTCAGTGAAATTCTGATATAGAGATAATAAGATGGCATTAAATAAGGAAGTACCAAGAAACCTGAGAAACCATTTGGCTACAACACCAGCATTAAGTATGACAAACAGCAGCTTTGGATCTTGATCAACAAACAGCCAGTGGTTGAGGGCTTTGCAAACAACTCCAGAAAGGCTTTCAACATTGCCCTTGTTGTTGGATACCTCTTTAGAGCTCCTGCCAAAGATAATCCTCCCCTACAGCCCAGTAATATATTCAAAATAGAGAATTTTATTTACTTTAGGATATGTTAATTACTACTTGTATGTGTTATTAGCAGCAATTTCTTAAGAATGCACAAGTTGCCAGCTATTTTGAAAGGAAAAAAAGGAGGAATTGCAGCTACAAAATACTTCTGGGTTTACCCTCTCCTAGAACTTGAATTAAAACATGATGAGTGTGGCATAATACACCAGCTACAAGGCCCTAAAATAGAATAAACATTTCCATCCACGTACAGCTCAAGATATTTGTTTCTCCAGGACCACTGCCTCTCTTGATTGCAAAGCAGCTTTTGAAAACAGATTTCTCAGTCCCTCAGCTTTCCACTCGAATGCTTCAGAAATATGCCCATTTAACAAGTTGCAGGAGGACCTTGGGGACCTCCTGCTGAAACTCTGACAGCACACAGACATTGTAAGAAACTGGCTTCCACCTCAGCTAAAGCTTTTGTACAAAAGGTTTTTCCATACAGAATTCATTCCTTGGTGTTGAGAGTCTGATTACTTCTCTTCAGAGCATCAGTAGAGATTTCCACTGAAAGCTTATCAGCAGAGAGTGTTTCTGGGAAAGGAAAAAGAGAAATATATCTAACTTGAACTTTGCAGTGCAGCCTTTCACTGCCTTTGGAAGCTACACTGTGAGGTCAGATTTTTGTGTAATATACTGACAACATCTCAAGCATCAGTAGAAAAGGAGCTAATTTGGTTTATTTGCTTTAGGGCAGGAAGAATGGAAGGAGAAAGCATCTGGAAGAAGAAAATGAAACCCTTACAACTGCCTGGAAAACACCATTTCAAATGCTAGATTTCAAGGTCATGGAAGGAAGTGACCACTGACTAGACTATATTTAAATGCCCTGTGAAGCTCAATACTGTGCTTATTTTTAGGCAAGAATAATAACTATTCCCCTTTCTTCTGTACAAACTTATTCCTAACAGGCATCCTGTCCAAAGAGTCATCCAGGAGAACTCCTAACACTGACAGGAGCACAGTAAGGGGCTATGTGGCTGCCTACAGGAACACTTCTTTTTTTCCTAACACCAAAGAGATATCAGCAGTGCATTTCCAGGATGGAGTTTCCTTCCCCAGGTGCAAATCCAACATCTAGTCCAGTCGATGATGATCCAAAAGTTGTGTCAGACTGCAGATTACATCCCAGCTGAAAGGAAATCCAGCCAGCATCCCTCAAAATGTCTTAGCCTTACCCTGTGATAATTTTAGCTGTGGTCTTCCAAGGCAGAGCTTGCCCAGACAAGTGCTTCAGAGCCATGCAGAGAAAAGTGAGCACCAGCAACATCCACTGGTTAATGGTTCATGTTTCTGAATCCATTCCTCATTTTGGTTTTACAAAAATTAAGAGGTTTATCCAACTTACTGCTAGAGTTTGAGCTTCATGTACTGAAAGGACAAGCATAATGTTCTGGCATGAACTGATTATTGGGTCACTGGGAGAAGAAAAGGTGATTCACATGCTTGAGGTTGAAACAAATGGAGGTGTCCAGGTCAGAAAGACAGAAGGACAGAAGGGATTTTCTCTTTTTCCTTCCTTCCTTCCTTCCTTCCTTCCTTCCTTCCTTCCTTCCTTCCTTCCTTCCTTCCTTCCTTCCTTCCTTCTTCCTTCCTTCCTTCCTTCCTTCCTTCCTTCCTTCCTTCCTTCCTTCTTCCTTCCTTCCTTCCTTCCTTCTCCTTCCTTCCTTCCTTCCTTCCTTCCTTCCTTCCTCCTTCCTTCCTTCCTTCCTCTCCTTCCTTCCTTCCTTCCTTCCTTCCTTCCTTCCTTCCTTCCTTCCTTCCTTCCTTCCTTCCTTCCTTTCCTTCCTTCCTTCCTTCCTTCCTCCTTCCTTCCTTCCTTCCTTCCTTCCTTCCTTCCTTTCCTTCCTTCCTTCCTTCCTTCCTTCCTTCCTTTCCTTTCCTTCCTTCCTTCCTTCCTTCCTTCCTTTCCATTCCTTCCTTCCTTTCCTTCCTGGTTCCTTCCTTCCTTCCTTCCTTCCTATCCTTCCTGTTCCTTCCTTCCTCCTTCCTTCCTGTCCTTCCTTTCCTTCCTTCCTTCCTTCCTTCCTGTCCTTCCTTCCTTCCTGTCCTTCCTTCCTTCCTTCCTTCCTCCTCCTTCCCTCCTCCCTCCTCCCTCCTTCCCTCCCTCCCTCCCTCCCTCCCTCCCTAACATGAAAGTGCTTTGTGTGGATGGTTTTCACCTTTTTATGTGTGGACCCATTTCCAGGGCCACTTCAGAAGATTACCTAACAAATCTTTCCTGCTGGGAAAGCAAATTTCAGAATAAAAAGCTGGTAGCAGTCTTGATTACTCCAGCCCCTTTCCTGCAGTACATCATGGTGGTGGATTTTGGTTTCAGTGACCCTCTGCTGAAGCTGTGATTTGCTCTGGACTGTAGAGGCTCCCTGCCTATGGGGTGTACTAAAGGTTCTGCAGATCCTTGTAGCATGAAACCTTTGGAGATGGCAACTGCCAACACCGACAGAGGAGCACCTCTTGGAAAGAACTGGCATCAGTCATGGAACAAAAAGCAAACACAGCATTTCAGGGATGTATGTCCAAGTTTCTGTCTCTCACAAACACCCCTGCACACACCCCACCAACATGCTCATGGCAACCAGTGCCACTGCACACAGAATTTTTGAGACATTCATTTTGTTGTCCTAAGCAACCACCAGATCAGCTTGTTCCTCCAGATGTAACCACAAACATTCAGCAGATTAAGCTCAGCTCTCTGGCCAATTTCATGTCTTTTTTTTTTTTTTTTCATTGTAGAAACGAGGTAACAGGACAATGCAGAACAGTCCATATTGATCTTATCCCACTACTAAATTTCTTCAGTTTATGAAAATCACTGAGAGGTTTCTGTGTCAGCTACTCAGAAAGCTGTACAGAAAGGCAGTGCCTCTAATACATTACAAAACTAGTTGTAAAGTCATATGCTTGATGTATGGCCTCAGCTAAGCCACATGCTCAAAACAAGGATTGCATCTGAATCCAGTGTTTTGCAATTGCTATTTTAACAACCTGTTTTAAGTTGCCTTCAAGTCTTGCCAAATTGTAATGAGAAAGAGCAGAAATTTTCCAAAGCTGCGTCTGCCCAAAGAGGAACTATCTGAGAAAACTTCAGCCAAAATATTTAAGTCAATCCTAAAAAATGTTGCAGAGAATATTTCTATATAAGAAACAAATTTCTGGTGAATTTTAGAGGGAGGTTTCTAGCTCCTCCTTGGGTTGGGTTTAAGAGTTATGACTTGGCAGGACAGACTGCATAAGGCAAACATTTCTGTTCTCTATACAAAAATGAACCTAAATTAAACTACTTTATACAGGGATGCTTACATTGGACAAGCACTGGCAGCAGTGGAACTGAAACACTGAGCACCTTCAAATAAGGGGAGTAAAAATGTGGGAGATAATGTGGCCAGACTAGCAAGCAAGCAGCTGTGGTACCTGAGAATATCTCAAAAGAAGAAAGGGATTGAGAGGTAGAGAACAGAATACCTGCTGGACAAGGAGACTGAAATTGAGTTCAGACATCCACAGAATGGAAGTTGGGATTAAGAAGCAGACATGAGGTAGGGACAGGGCAAAGTGGCTGAAGGTGTAGGGTGTGAGTGAGACAGCTTTATTGAGAATGGGCAAAAGAGACTTCACTTCCACCTGCAGAAGATTAAACAGAATCAATTCCTCCTGAAGAAAGCAACAGGACTGGGTAAACTGACATTATGAGCAGGAGTCAGCCAAGACTGAGACACCTAAATTCAGGTGTCTCACCACAAATGCCTACATATAACCTAGTGTTTGAATTCCCAGGATAGAAAATAGATGTGAAGGGGGCATTCAGTGGCTGAAAGGGAGGTCCTTATTGCCATCTGAGACAACATGGGTGAGGGCACAAGGCTGACATCTGCCACAGCATCTACATGGAGCCTGCACTCTATAGGAAAATACTTCACCAATTTGCCTGGAGTCCTTTGGCAGAAAATATGTCACTGTTTGTGACTGATATATCCTCTCCAGAGAGGGGCCAGCAGCAGAATCCCAGTGTCAATGAGGAAAGCTGAAGGCCTGGCAGGGTACCTTAGCACAGCTCCAGTGGTAGCTTACAGGCTTATAAGTGGGCATCCTGATGGATCTGCAGAAGAGAGCAGAACTGAAGCTGGACAAGCTGCTTGTGTCCAAATGTTTCTCAGCTTTTGAGGCACTGACTGCAACCTTACCAATATTCTTTCAACACTTGCATATTCTTATATAAAGGCCTTATATATGAATTTGGACTGGGGTAGCCAGAAGCATCTGATGAAATTGAAACAAGTCTTCTTTGATTTGTGCTAGTCCATAAAGCAGCACTAGGCATACATAATGCACAGCATGTTCTCTACAGATAGGTACCTTTGCCAACTAAAGCAACCCCAGAGATGGTTTTTCTAACCACTAGAGACAAATATGCTTAAACAAATGGTTTATGAAATCCAATAGCAAGGCACTGAGAGCAAGGCCAGTCTAGTTTGATTTCTCTGCCTCCTGTTTATCTCTCCTTGAGGAATTCAAACTGAGAAGTCTTTGTGTAACTCGTGAAGACCAAAGAGGAAGCTGAAAGCGCTGTGAAAAGGTTACTGAAGACAACAACTGGGAACAGATACATGCTTTGCACTATGTTAATCATGAACAGTTTTTGTTTGAAACCTCAAACACAAGCTCCAGCAGTTCAGGCCCCAAACCTGATGCGGATATTTGGCAATCACCAACCTGTGTGCAAAAGAATAAAGAAAACCCTGCTCTTTGTCCTGCTGTTAGAGCTGTTTACTTTCTGGCGTGAGCTTGCAGTTCCTGAGATCTTAGAGTAAGTTCTGTAACCACAGAGCTGCAAAAGTTTGAGAGCTGTACCAGACCTTGGGCCAGTAGTTCAACAAACAACTACAAAAGAAGAGTTCAGATCTTCAAAGAGAAAGAGGAAGGAAATCAGCTGTCAGCTAGCTTAAAAAAAAGAAAAAAGAAAAAAGATGCAGATGACTCATCGCTTACCAGTTTACCTAAGAAAAAAATCCCAACCACCAAGAGCCTGTGAGACACTGAACACATAATGTTTAAATTTCTCATTAAAAAAAAAAAAGGCCACAGAAATAAAACTGTAAGTACAAATAAACTTCCTTGGGAAAGCAGCATCAGCGTGGGCAGTAAAGAAGTTGTTGAAGTGGAACAATGAGGCAAACCTGACATTGATTGGATTTAAGGCTCTAATCACTTTCCCTTGCACACGAGTCTCATATCTGTTGTTAACTTTAATGAGACTTATGTGCCAAGCCTGCAAGGAGAATTGGCCCTTAATTCTCCTTGCTGCCAAGCTGTTTCATTAGGAAGTATTTCCTTGTCTTCCTGTTGAAGTTTCAGTCGGCAGAGCTGACACAGATGCGGTGCTGGTGACGAGGAGTTCTCAGATCTGGGAGCTGTGGTGACAGAAGGGCTTGGGTAGATCCAGCACTTGTGCCAACGAGTGTGACTAAGGATCTAAAGCTTGTTACCTTCTGCTTGCCCCTGCAGTGACTCTGGAGGAATGTCTTTCTCTGCCTTTCCTTCCTTAGTTTCTAAAAAGGAGAAGCATTTGTCAGTATCTCCCTGGTGGAGCTCTTTGGAATTAGGATGTGTTTGTAGAACTCTGGACATGAGAAGTTTTATTTGAATGTTACTCCTTATTAAACCCACCAGCATTTCTCTGAACTCTGACGGCAATCTTTGGCCTACAGATATTGTATGTGATTCCACAGAAATGAGTGCCAGGTGAGCAGCTTCACCAAGTTTTGCAGTGGCTTAATGATTCTGTTTATAGTAATGATCTAATAAACCCAGAGTAATTGAACAACAAGCCACAAATCAGTTGCAGCCTGGAAAATCCTAATTTGAGGCCACTTTCTGCCTCCATCTGCATAACATTTTAAATTTGTTGCTTTTCATTTTCATGCTAATTTACCCTGTGTGTTTCAAAGACTACTTCAGCCTGTTGGCAGCTCAGGAATGGGAGCAGACCTGCTGCTCCTTGGCAGCAGGTGAATGCCTTGGCCCTTGAAGAGCTGTCCAGATTCACATTTCCCCAGCAGCTGGCAGTTCAGCCAGGCCTCTTTGCTGCAGAGCTCTTCTGGGAGAAATTCCTAGCTTATTTTCAAACTTCTGAATAGCATTTTGGCTTCAGAGTTTCCTTCTGCTCCCAGCACCCTGAGGGTTTGTCTGCTGAGCTGCCTTGGCTCCAGAATTCAGATCTTTTTGGCTTGAAGGTGGCATTATTTAGGAATTACTCAAAAACCTTTTAACCATGTAGGATAAACAAAGAGACCTAAATTACCATTTTAAGGTGTTGAGGTACTACAGGCAGGTAGGATGTTTTTCCAGGAGTTGTTCTTAGTTGCTATAGTTGGTACAAATATTCCTTTAGTTTTATGTAATACTATTTGTGGTCAAAAGTATTCATGAATATCATTAGGGAAACATGACCTGTGGAGTTTGCTGTTGTTGGCAATGTAATGCAGACTCTGGGTTGCTATTGATATTAATGTATGATATTTGTTAGCAAACAGTATTTATGCTGTGGGTCATTTTGGACTTTCTTGGCTCCCTCACTAGCAAAGCTCAATGTCATTTGGAATAACATTAAACTGAATTCTCTAAACTAACTCTGCACTCTTTCAAACTGAAAATGCAATTCCTGTGAGTTGAGCTGGTGACAGCTCTTCAGCAAAAACATGTATTTTGTTTTTCACTAATTACAATGCTCTAAGATCTCCTAAGTGAAGCATATTGAGTTATATGTGTGCTGTCAATCTTGTTTGCCTTTGCTCATGCTGCATTCCTACATAGAAAAATAAGCTAAATTATAGATTGTCACTTCCTTTAGTAGCTCTTACAAGAAATATGCACATCTCAGTTGCTCAACCTCTGGCCAGTAATGATGCCTATAAAGCTTTACATGGGTGTCTGTTGTGTTTTTCTCAGGTTGTTTTTGTGGATATGAATGGTAACTTTGGGATTTTGCCTTGTTTTTCTCACGTACAACTTTACTGGGGTGTTTGGCTTACTTCAGCCCCTGAAGAACTAAAATTTATCTCATAGGCTTGATCTACATGGCAACAACACTCACACTGAGAAGAGATGTAGTCATGCTGGAATATGTGCATTTTAGGATCTCTTTGGGGTAAATTGTACCTTGTATGTGAAACTAGAGTGTGAGCCTAAGAGATGGGGACAGATATCTAATATCTGTCCCCATCTAAAGGATGATGGCTAATGGTGAACAGGTATCTAATGAGGATGGAGGTTAAAGACTGTGTTATATGTGTCTTAGCTGGCCAAGCAAAATTATTAAAAGGCAGAAATAAGAGGAAGCAAAAAAAGTGGCAAATAAATCAGCCAGCTGAATTGACTGCAGTGTATCGATATGTTCAGCTAAATAAAATGAAGTATTGCCAAATGTTACACAGTTTAATAAATTGCAGAGCATCATAACCAGATGAAGCTGGTTTTTACATACCCACTTCTGGTTAAGGCAAGAATGGCATTGCGGAGATAACTGAAAAAATTCCTGTATGATGCTGCTTGGAGACATCTGCTTTTCACTGGGGGTAAAACTATGTGCTTGCAAATGGAGTAGCCTAGGAGAGATGTTCCCAAAGTAACAATACAATGTACTAAACAATTGAGAAATAATATTTAAAACAAAAAATTGAAAAATTAGAGAATTATTCTGTACTATTACTTTTAAGAATTTGTAAGAACCATAATAGATTTATAAACAATTGAAATATGGGAGGGGAGAAAAAAAAAGAGAGACAAGAAGAAAATCAAAGCAAATTTCTTCCTGTTTTATCTTGGGATCCCATACTTCTCTCTTCTGTTCCCTGCTTTTTTAATCTCATCTTGTTCCTTCAGTGAAAGCAACAAATCAAAAAGTTTTGGTTAGAAGAAATAGCAACAGAATATTGAAGTCAGTTGAAATGTATTAGATGTTAGTAGTTTTGGGATGACACAATAGCATTATCCTAGTGGCATTACCCTAGGGATATTGTGGAATTTTTTCCCCAAGGGCATCTGTGCATTCCTACTTAGGGGATCTGGTGTGGAGCTGTGAACCTCTTATTGAAATGTTGTCCAGCTAAAAGACTGGGCCTAAAAAGCTGAGGTTGCTGAGATGGCTTTTATTTAACCTTTCTGTGTGTGTGATAGAAATCAAGGTTCCCTTAAGGTAGAGGTCATTTCAGTGCTCACTGTGAGAGCTTGGGCTGTGTCTGACTCCTGAAGAAGCACCCAGGGCTGCTCAGTGAGCTGGGCTGAGGGACAGGGATTGGGACAGGCTGCCCTTTAGTGCCTCTGTGGAGGTCCACACATCCCATCCCTGCTGAAAAAAACCTGTGTCCCCTTAAAGGGGAAAATTTCAACTTCAACAGGTTAGGGAAAGAAGGGAGATGGCACCTTAATATAAAGCAGGGAACAGCTGGCTATTAGCCAGGCTGCTAAAAGGGAAAACTACTCCAGGATGAGTCAGTGACATGAAACTGCAAAAAAAACCCCAAATGTATCCAAACGGGTACATTAGGAGAGCTGTCAGACAGGCAATTTAGACAATTTTCCCACTCTAAGACTTCTGTGAGTCTAATTTTAGATCTTGTTTGTCCAGAGCATCTTCAAAACACAGTGCTCCAAAATGGAGCAGTGCAGAGAATCAGAGGAGGATTATCACGCATGGTCTATGTGCTGATAGAACTGGGGTTTCCAGACTAGGAAAGAGAAGACAAGAAATAAACATGCCAATGGTTGGTCAAACACTTTCCATGGTCAACATGCCAAGAACAAAGACAAATTAATTTAATTTGCAGGAAGTAAGATTTAGGTTGGACAGCAGGGATAATTTCCTGTCAATATGACCACAAAGTTCTAGAGACAGCCAAGGGATACTGAAGAACCTGCTGCTTTGAGAGGTGGTAGATCTTTCTAGTAAGAGCTTCTATCAAAAAGAGCTTTGCCAGAGATGGTCTGATAGCTTTGGAGGCTGCATCTCCATTTTGTAGCACTCCACACACTCCACTTTCATGGAAAGGGTTGTCTTGGATAAGGGAAATTGCAGCATTATCTGCTCTTCCCATCTGGATTCAGCAGAGGCAGAGCTTCATCTGAACACCTGTGTGTGCAGGGCCAAGATGGGAGAGTTGGCTGTGGAAGCACCATCTGCTGCTTCAGCAGGCATTCCCTCTTTCCATTGATCCTGCTGGGTTTTTGTGACCCATCTGCCACCCATGGCCTCAGTCCAGTCCAGCTGCACCTATCCTGCTTTAATGCAAGAGCCTGGACTGAGGGATCTCCTAGGATCCAGAATGGGAAGCCACCTTCCAGAAGGTGTGTCACAACAATGGGGATGAAGACCTTGGCTTTGATTTCATAAAGACTGAATCCATTTCAGTTGTTTTTTCCCACAACAGACAATCATGAACTATCTGATGATTCCCATCAGGAAATGAAATATAGTTCTGTAACATCAGATCTGGTTCCCTTTGCCCCATATAACAAATGAAAGAAAAACATATATTTGAGGAGTCCTGTTTTTAAGTGTCCCAAGAGCTCTCTCACACGCTGCAGTCTTCAATATATTCTTACAAGAACAAAATTTGTAATAATTTTTTTTGCCTTTCATTCAGAACTTAGGTATTCAATTTGTGGTACCAAACAACATTCCCCAAACAGGACTCTATGCAAAGTCTACAGTTTGCAATAAATAGCATAATTAACAAAGTAAATGACCCCTGAAGTACACGGGCCAACATGTACACACTGACAGCCATTCTTGTTCCTTTAAACACATCAAATCCAGTTTCCCTGTGCACTCAGAACCTCAGGTAAGATTGGTGGACAGAAGGGGTTGGGCCATCCTCTGCTCCCACAGTGAATGAGCAGGGTGCTGCAGGTGCCAACCTCTGTGTCCAAAGTCCTCTTGTTTGGCACCAGAAACGTGGCATCATTCTAGCAGAAACTGAACCTTCCCTCCAGGAAGACCCAAGGATCACCTGAAGCAAAGAGAGCTCCAGAAAAAGTGCAAAGTTCAACTCACAAACAGGTCAAGTAGATTTTCTGATCAGATCTCTTTTTTATGCTATGTTTACACAGCAAAGTGCTCCAAGCAGGCTGAGATCCCACCCAGGCTGTTCACCAAACACTTCAGCTCCCTCTAAGCATTCTTGCAAAACCCAAGAGCACTTTCCATTTCATTTAGTAAGAACACAGCACAAAAAGTGTCCATAAAGTAAATCACAGGCTCAAGAGCTAAAAGCTTCCTGACTCATGAATGCTCCTCAGCCAACACACCCTTCTTAATCTTCTCATGGGTTATGGAACTGGCTGAAGACTGCAGCTGGAAGAGGTGAACTGGCTTTGACTGTAACACCCAGTCCCAGCACTGCCCTTGTCTGCTCTGCTGCTTATGGATTTTCCTTCACACGCCCTCTGAGGAAAGCCCTGTTCTACCACAGTGGGCTTGCTGGGAAAATATTTATATAGCAAAGAATTTCTGAGAGTGCAAGGGTGAAATATGACCCTGGCATAGTATGAGATTTAATAATTAAGCAAGTTTTGGAGTTTTGAGATACAGAAACACTGCCCTGATTAGTATCAAAGTAGTAAACACTGTCTTCAAAAGGGTTTTGTTACAAATGTAGAAGTGAAGAAAGAGAATTCAAAGCAGCCAAAAATGGAAAGCTTTCATTTCAACACAATTCTTTATTCTTTTTGTTTTAGCTGGAGAAACACAGGCATGGTACAATGCCCAACCAGCCATGCAGCAACCTGTCCAATTTATAGCAGTGCTTGGCAATTTAAGATTTTCCTTCAGGTGCTGACAGTAAAAGAAAAGCCACATGACTGATTACAGCCTGCACTCTCTCAAAAGATAAATTAAAAGAGAAATGGAGAAAAAAAATCCCTGTTTGGCTATTATTTGGGAGCTAGACAGAGAGATTATATTGTTCTATGTCCATCTTTCTGTCCCTGATGAAAGCATTCCTCAGGAGGACAATAAGGAAAGGCCTTTGTGGTGACAGGTTAGGGCTGGCAGTCAGGACAGCAGGACATGCTTGCTTTGGCCCCCAGTTCCCAAATATCAGATGCAGATCTAAACTTTCAGGTTACCAGTGGTGGATCCCAGAAGTGGTACTGAGCCCATGGTCATCTTCTCATCTAGAAATGCTGCCTCATTTCAACCAAACAAATTTTGATTCACTGATTTCTATTTCTGGTCATCTCTTGATTAGCAATTATTTTCTTAAATTAGTTTTTGTGCATTTCACTAAACCTAATGCATTCTTTTGCCCTCATGTTGACTTCTATAGAAAAAACACATTACTTCAGTAAAGTTAGAAAACTGGGTAAAGCCTTCTGTCCATTTTTGGGGGGAGGATAACAAAAACCAGGTTTACAGTCTGAAACTTCCTGAACCAAATTTGAAATTTTAAAATATGGGTCAAGTTTGCAGTGTAAGAAGGTTAATTATTCATCAAAAACACGATGTGTTTTTTCCCACAGCTATCTTATACTGTATTATACAAGTAACCACCCCAATTGTACAAGGGATGCTGAGAAAAGGAGAACAAATTTTCACCACAGCCAGAGAGACAGACAACTGCTGGAGGCAGGTTACCAGATGTAGCTGACAAATTATTTCACCTGCTATTGCAAATCCTGCATTCCTAAGTACTTTAGACAAACCTCTTAATCCACCACTTGAAGCAATTCCCAGGCTGAGGCATTCAAATCAAAGTAATATAAAGTTAACCCTCAACAAAGAAAACTCATGGCTTTACAAAGATGTGCTCTACTGCAAATTTAGCTTGAGTCAGATGTTTGCAAATTCATCCAAACCTGACTGAGCTGCAAAGGCAGAAGTTTTTCTTTTAATGAAAGAACTAAAAGGAAACACACAGTTAAAAAAGTATTAAGATAAAAATCACACAAATTAGAAAGCCACAAAGAAACAGAAACTGCCAGCCAGTTATTTTTAACAAAACCCAAACCACCAAGGTATTGCTATAAGGTTAAAAAGGTAACTCATTAAACTGACAATAAAAATAGATTAATACAGCCAGAAAGCTTTTCTTAACTGTTTTAAAATTAAAATATGTGTATATAAACCAGGTCAACAGCAATTCTACTTGTGAATTAAGGTACTGTTGTGAATTATAAAATCTTCCCAGATGTAGGTTACAATTCCTCAGTCCTGGAAGACTGTATTATCAGGCCATCAGGTCAGGAATTGAGAATTGCCTCTGTCACTGATATACCTTCTGACTTTTATCAAAGCAAAGCAAAATTGCTTTCTGTATATACAGAATTTAAAGCCAAAATGCACTGGAAAGACAACCTGTGTACTGTCACCTGATAATTTATAGTCTGTGTTTGACAAGGATTTACTAATGCTTATTTAAGCTGATCTGTGCATGAATCAAAATCATAAAACAATTTAAAGGGGAAGGAATTTCTAAGTCTTTAGACCCAGCTTCTACTGAAAGTAGGGTCAACAGGGAACTTCAACCAGGGTGCACAGGGCTTTGGCCAGCCTTGTCTTGAAAACCTCCAAGCATTCATAATCTTTAAGATTTGAAAGAAACAACTCCTTTCAAAATTACACAGGAGTTCTTGTCTCAGAACAGTGTTTTTGTGTGATACTCCTCCAATTGTCTCTGACATGGAAGCATTTTATTACTCTACTGAACATATTTTTATATCACCTTCCCTCTTTTAGTTCAGCAAGCTCAAGACACACCTGCAATCTTAAAAATCCCAGATGTTGCATTGATGATAGAGAAATGGAATTTCCTTAGGTGTCATTAGAGATAATGGACCCCAAATATGCAGAGAAAAAACCCCAAACTCAAATTCTTACAAGGAATTATTAGGATTAGTAATTTTATTCATTTTAATGGGACATACTGTGTTTTCAGCAGTCTATCAGTCTCTTAATCAGCAGATGAGCCTAAAAGACATTTCTAAAGCAAGATCTAAAGCAGGACTGTGAGATCAGAGAAGAGTTCAGGTTGGAAGGGAAGGACATAAATCTTTGTCCCAAACATCAGTCTTGAAACATGGTTAGCTATAAGGTCAGACAGGGGTTTAACAGAAGACTACAGCCATAGCTCCAAAGTGACTCTATAAACACCAAATATTTTGAAAAAATGGGGGGGGGGAAAGATTTCTAATTCAATCTCATCTCAGGTATTGGAAAACATTATTTGGAACATTTAGTTTTGGTTACAAAGGAAAACAGACATTATTGGGTGGTTAGTGAATTGTTTTGGTGTTATATAAGACATTGGTTAAAAATCCATGTGACTTCAAAGGGAGATTACACAAGATTATAGACCTAGGGTGAAATTCTGGCTCTGATTAAAATCACTGGCAAAAATCCCACTGGCTTGACCACTGCCAGGATTCTGCCTCTAACATGTCTTTGTTTCACCAGGCAAAGCCACACATGCAGACCCAGATGTACCTTACAAGTGCATTTCTCTGCAACAATTAAACTTGGAAAAATATTTTTATTTCTCCTCCAGAGCTGTGTGGGGATTTTTCTTATTTTTGAGATATTCTCTCTTCCACTGTAGATTTTTCTTTCTCTACAAGCTAGAAAGATTTGATGAAAACAAAAACAATGGAACTGTCTGAAGAAAAAAAGCTGTGAAATTGTTTTTTCTGTTGTATTTGAAGCTGTGGCTCAAGAAATAGCATGGAGTACAGAAACCTTCCTCCCTCTTCACTGCCTTTCCCACTACTGGTGAGTGATCATGGTCCAACTCCAATAGTGGCATAAGGGTGGTATCCTGCCACACAGGAGCTTGCAGAGCATCCTTTAGAAAAGTACCCTGAGACAGGGCAGACCTGATCCAGAAATCCAGATCCTGAGTGCTGAGGTGGGAATATTGCTCACACTGGTATTTCCTCTGCATACCCACACTCTCCCTTTAAACATCCACCTGCCTTTACCACAGGGACACTGCCAGGGGAACAACTCCATGACTGAAACAAACCCACAACAGCCTAAAAGCAGCCCCTGGAGTGTTTCATGTGCCACAGATAAAGTTTCACATGGAGACTGGCAGCCCAAAGGCAGTCAGATTAGAAGAAAATTCCTGATTTTTACAGCATTTCCTCTTTCCCGCAGACAAATCCTGCCTGTCTGTTCCAGCGTGCCCTGCACCAGGAAATTAATGAGCACGAGGCAACACCTCTGCAAGTGATCAACGCAGCAGCAGAGAGCCAGCCATGCACCTTCCATGCTGTCTGACAGGAAAGCACCTGCAGCTGTCAGTGCACAGCTGCAAACATGCACAGCACAGCCCTCTTGGATGCTGTGGGGAGATGCCTGCTCTTCCCAGCAGGTGCAGAGGTTATGCATTCTCATCTATTCTCCCTTGCCAGGTAAACCCAAGGCATCCTGCCTTATTCTGGCAAAAGGCATGGTTGGAATCCATCCCAACACACCCATTTGTTTCACTCATGCTTTCAACACAGCCCTGCTCTTCAGCAAAAGGTTTCCCATATAAAAATGAGCCTAGCGCTCATTTACAGCAGAAATGTTGTGACAGTTAACTGAGTAATGCTGGTAGAGGGCTCTGAAAATATCAATCACTATGGTGTGGGATTATTAACCTTGATTATTATTGCTTATGCAGTGCTTTGGGTTAGGACTCACAAAGGCAAGAGGAGAGTAATTATAACTTGTCCCAAAAGCAAAATAGGAGAACATGGAACACCCTCAATTTTGCTCTTGTGCAAAACCATGGTCACTTAGAGCAGCCTGAAGATGCTGAGATCATTGAGCTCATTAGGCAGTGGCCAAGGGTGCTCCAGTGAGCATTGAGAACTCAGCCACCAGACAGGAATCAGTCAGTTCCTGAGCTCCTGCCCCTCAGCAGCACATGGACCAGCCTCCCCAACGTATCAAATGCTCCTCCTCAGACTGGCCCAGGGACAAACCTTAACTTGTACACAACTGAAAAGCATCAGCTTAGGAAAGAACCTCTTCCCAAAACCACAACCCTTCATTTTGTCATTAAGTTTGCTTTTTGTCATCTGCTTCTGTCAGGAACTTAACCCCAGAATTTGAATTGCTGTTGCTGTGTTAAGAGAAAATATCAGCAAGTTTGAAATGCAAGCAGAGTGCCCTTCTGTGCCCAGTGACAACAGTGCACATCTGCTGCCCTGGTGGGCTCTGGAAGGAGCAGGAGAGGCAGCTGTGGCTGCAGGGCAGTGGGTGCTTTACTGTGCTCTGAACTGATATGGAAAATCCAAGTTCTCTGTGAAATGACACGCCTTGTAATGCTGGGTATGTGAAGAGCACAGTATGTGAAATACAGGGAGCACTGCTGTTGCTTTTAGAGAAGGTAACTGTCTGGTTTCTCCAAAGGGCCTGTAGGATCCACTTTGTTTCCTTCCCAAAACAATTAAATCATAGACTTAAATCTGTCACAGGCACCTTGCACTATGAACACTACTCTCCAGAAGTACTGACATCCTTGCACATGGCATTGCCCAAACAGGTGGAAGGGCTAAACAACAAGAAAAATTAACCCATAGCTGGCACCAAAGTCAGTGATTTTTCACCTTGATCATATCTCCCTAAGGAAGGCAGCACTGCATTTTAGAGCACCTCAATACAAAGATTATCAGAGCAGTTTAGATACCTCTGCAAGTGAGACCGTGGCTCCTGTAGAAGCAGAATAAGGTAATTTCTTCAGAGTATGGGGGTATTAGCTTAGACTTCTTTGGCTGAACACTCTGAATGTGCTAGTCAGAATTAACATGCTTGATTCAACCACTATTTCTTTATTTGGATCCAAATGTTCACAAAAACAGCAGGGATTTTTTTAAATCTTGCTGCAGATGGAAATTTCCATAGTACAGTTCTGCAATGATTGTAAACAAGAGGTTTCAACACCATCAGATCTTAACCTTTTATAAGAAGAGTGGCTGAATAATCTGTAGGGAAGGAGATCAGGGCAATCCAACAAGGGCTTTGTGCAAAAAGGAGGAACTGAGACTGAAAGCTACAATTCTGCTGCTCCCCATTTTTAAACTCTAAAGAAGACAAAGCAAAAGGCAGAGGGGAGGGGATGAAAAGAAAATAAAAATATAAAGGGTCACTAACTTTGCAGAACTTAAAACTTTTTTGTTAAAGTCTGCATCTACTCCTTAATACAGTATTATATATTAGTTTTCATTTGAGAAAGTAAACAAGTCATAGGAGAAAAGCCTCTACAAATGCTACAGGATTCCTTCCTCTCCCACACCTCCTAGTCCAAGACACTTCATAGACACTTCCCAGCACTGGTTGACTTCAATTTTGAGCCATGACATCCAAAGCATGACATATTTAGTATTTTCTCATTAACCTGAGGAATTAACAGGGACAGAGTTGGCTTCCTAAAATAAAACCTTTCTCAACCACAGTCCCAGGCTGCTGTGAGGGAGAAGCAGCAGACAATGATGAGCTTCCACATCCATGCTCCATATCCCTCCAATTTACAGCACATCCTGGAGGTGCAGTGGCTCTGCTTCTGTCACACCTTTGACAGATTGTGTTTTCCCATGTACACAGGAAAACACAGGGTTTCTGCATTTCCAGGCCTTGTGCTCTGCACAGCAGTTGATTTTTAAGCTACTTCACAATTTGCCTCAATCTTCAGACATCAATAGAGGGATTGAATGTTTCAAGGGTGTATTTATATAAGCAGGTCTAAGTTATCTCAGGAACAAATTGTCCCTGCCACACCTCTCAATGGCAGCAGCCAGGCAGATTAGCCTTGTTTTCCCTCCAAGAAAGAATAAAGTAAAATAATGATAAAGTTACTGTTTTTTTAAACCCCAACACCAAAACCCCTAACAAGTTTCACCGTGATTTGGGGTTAAATCCCAAATTCTAGGTCTTCCTTAAGGCTTACATTATAAATCAAGTGCAAAACTGCCAAAACCTTGCGTCATATCTAGCAAACACAGACACATATTTCAAGTGCAGAAAGAACATTTCAAACCCTTGAAACACAACCAATCTGTTTAACAAACCCACATTCTCCAAGCAGAGATGTTCAGGTTCATGACTTCTGAACTTTGTACAAAGAAATGACCCAGCCTTGTGCAAAGTGTCTCCACTGGAGAGGACTTCCCCCAAAGTCTCATTTGGCCATTCCCACCTTTCATAAGAATCACCAGACTCATTTACTGACTTGTTTATCAGGCTGTTTTCACAAAAAACTCTCACTATGCTGTTACATTAGTATGAACAAAACCAAATGTTTAAACTTCCTCCCATCCCATTTTGGCCAACAAGGGCCTTTCCTTTGCTCCCTGTAGTTTCCTATCCACTAATTAAACAGAGCACTTCATCTGCATTGCAACCATGCAAACCCAATCCACCACCTGTCACACTTGTGAATTGAACTCTATCATCAGAGCACCAATAAAACCAGATATTACACAGTCCTGTCAAAATTAGATTAATCTCCCTTACAGTTGTTTTTGAGTTTTGGTGATGGTGGGGTTTTTTTTGGTTGGTTTTTTTTTTTTTTTTTTTTTTTTCTGGGTTTTTTTTTGGTTTTTTTTTTTTTTTTTTTTTGTTGTTTTTGGGGGTTTCTTTGGGTTTTTTTGGTTTTGTTTTTTTGTTTGTTTGTTTGGTTGGTTGGTTGGTTGTTTTTTTTCCTTAAACCGAACAGGAGGGATCTGGAAAACCTGGTTCTTTATGAGTACCAGTCCCTTGAATTCCTTGTTCAAAACTGCACCCTATGTATAGTTTTTGATTAATATCTACTTGACCACTTTGACTTACTTTTGAGTTCTACATATCATACGGGGCTTGGTTTTACCAACCTGGCAGCAATACCTGTAAGTTAAATTTTGTAATTTTTTAGCATTAACAGGGATACCTTTGGGGACTCTATTTTTGTTTTTTAAAAACCAACAAGAACAGTGCCACACAGAAAAATGGCTACACTATACACTTGTGAGCAGTGACTATGGTTTGCTGCTGAATTATTGAATAGATTGGAAAACACAGCTCCAAGAAAAGATCTGTAATTGTTTAGTGGTTGGGCTGCTGGCAGAATTCCCTGCCTGGGGCTGTTTTTATAAATAGGCCTGAGGACAAACAAACAAGCTACTAATAACAAGTCGACTATTATGTTTTGAAGCAGCCCTGCTTTGTGTTGTCCAGCACACAAGAAGCTCAGATGGCAAATATAGCAAAATCCATGGCAAGAAGTAAGGATAGACCATGCCCATGTCAAAATTTCAGCCCGCTAAAATAAACTTAATCTGAGGGAAATACCAAAATACACCAGGCTGTGTAGGGCTGTGCTGTGTCAGATCTCCATTTCCAGTATTACTGGGTATGGTTAGGAAATGAGGTAAAATGGCTCAGGAACAGCCATCACCTAGTCCAGAAATCCTGGTGAATTCTTCAAGTCAGCTGCTCTTGCTTTTTCCGAAGTTCTTTCCACCATGTCCTACTCAGAACATCAATGATCTGAATATTATTCAGAATATCCTGTTTGACTCTGAAAACGTTCTCAGGTTTATCAGAAATGCAGAGGTATCTTATCACAGCCTTTACTGGAAGCTTCTCATCCCATGGATAATCTGGTTGCTACTCATCCAAGAGCAAAGGTCAGATTTTCTGCCACCTCTACATCAGGCTGCTCATCTAATCTCATCACACTGAAAAATTCTTTTCTTTCTTTTAATGTTTTCTGAAGGTAATTTAGGATTCCCAGCTGAGCACTCAAGCTCATTTACTGGTTCTTCACTACCTTCCCTTGAGAAAGACATTCTGTCTTGGATAGCATTCTCTGCTATTTCATATACTTCTTTCTGTGTCAGGAAATAATTACATCAGTGGAAGACATTTTTTACTTTTGGTGTTGGAAGCTTATTTGTTACCAATCAAATGCAAGCCAGGGGAGTTTATATGGGAACAACCCATGCAACTCTTCCAAAGAGGGCACCTAAAATAAAACTGCTTGGAGGAAGGTGAGAAAAATCAAGGCCCTTACCTTTTACATTTCTCTCCTGCTGCTTATGGATCTTATGTCTGTTATGTGGAGGATGATCTTCACCAGCCTCTATCAGCCCTGGCTTCCTTCACAAAGACATCACAACTTTCCTCACTGCTGCCCATCTCCTCTGCTAAGCTTCCTCTGGGAGTGCCTTACTTTTTCTTTCCATAAATGTTTTGATTTTCCTTTCTTTTGTCTTTTGTATCCTCCTTGGAGAGCGCACTTTGTCCCCAGGACCCTTCTCAAAGACTTAGCAGCTTTCTTATCTCTTTCCTGATGTCATTCAGCATTAGCAGCTTAGCTTCGAAAACAAATCCTCTTTAATGCTGATAGGAAGAGCCACTTACGCTCTTCCTTCCCTGTGTTTTCTCTCTTTGGAGGGAAGATCTCTCCAGTTCTAACACCCCTCCATGTGGTGACACAGGCAAGGCCATGAAGGCCAGTGGCCCATGTGGAATTGCTACTTAGGTGAGCACTTTGCTGCTAACACCCAGAAACCACGGAGTCAGCAGGGATTAAGGAAAGCGAAGCTCTCAGCATTTCTGGCAGCATGAACGCGTTTCAGGGTGCTGCAGCCCTGGGCGAAGCAGCAGCAACATCACCAGGACAGATGAAAGGACTCCAGGTAGTGCTAAAAACAAAACCAAGCCAAAGCAATGCATTTGCACAGAAGAAGACATTTTTTTCCCAGAAGAGTTCTATCTCTCTGGTAGAATATTGGTCCTAACAGAAGCAGAGCAGAAAGAGGAGCTGACAGTAAAAACAGGCAGGAGCAGTAGCTGGTTTCTCTCCAGAATCACCAGGCACACAGACACAGCTCCCTTGGCACAGCAAATGCCCTCCCTGACAGTGTCCTCATAAATCAGCTTCACTGCCACGAGATGAATTTGTACTTGGCTGAATTTTGTATGGTCCAGAGTCTGCAACACAAAACTATCACAGCTTTCAGCAAAGCTTAACTTCTCCCATCTCCATAGGATGGTGGTGGGGTGGAGAGACAGAATCTCTCTGCAGGCAATCCTGGCTGGTGAGCCACAGGAAATGCCAGGTCAGGGGCTGGGCAGGACCTGCTCCCTGGATAAATGGACAGCTACAGGGATGTCCATCCAGCAAATTTGCCACAAGCACTAAATCCATAAGAAAAGGAAAAAAAACCCAAACTTTACTAAAGCTTAAGCATCACCAAACCAATTACCTAAACATTTCACAATGTAAGTATACATACATGCAAACAGCTTTGTTCCTGAAATCCTGCTGTTCCTCAGCAGCCATTTAACAGCACCAACCTTCAGAGCACCTACTTACACAAGAGGGGATGAAAATGATATTATTTTTCAGCTTTAACAAATCCAGTTGTTTCTGCAAGTTTCTGCTGCCCTGCTGTACCACAGCTGTTCCAGCCCCACTGTCAGCTTTAGCCAATTGTAAGTCATCAGTTTTCAGCACAATGCAGCTGAAAGCCAATTCTGCTGGTAGCACTGTTGGAAATGAATCATTATTTGCCCAGATCTTGCATTAACCTTTTATTTCCTTTGAATATCACCACTTAAAAAGGACAGCTCACACCCTTCAAAGAGATCTGAGAAAAGATAGCAAAAAATAAAATTAAAAAAAAAAAAAAAGGGATAGGTCTGGGAACAGGGAATAAGAAATATAAAGTACAGCATTAAAAAAAAAAAAAAAAAAGGAAACAAAACTTTAAAAGTTATTCCAAGCACTATCAGCCTCTCAAGCCAGCTGAAGAAGACCCTGACAAAGAATCCCAGCAACTTCTACTTTACATGAGCTCAGTTTCTTTCAAAAAGTATGCACCCATCAATTAAAAAAACTGTGGAAAGCCGGTTACCTTGAACAGGGGGAGAAAAAGAGTAAGTAGGTTTAGCTTCAAAGGTTATATTGTTTTAGTCAAACCCAACATCTACTCCCTCCACTTGCTCTAGTCACTCTTTCCACTGTAAAAGACAGCTACTACTGCTGAAAGGAGGACAAATGTAGTCCTAACTAATCATGTAAAGCTGTTAAATACCATCTTAACAACTTGGTCAGGTAGTTATTTTGCCTTCCTGCACAAAACTGATCTATTTTCATTCACAGTTCTGCAGCAAGAGGTCTATAGTTATAAAACCTGTAGCTACACAAATACTTAGAAAACAACTCCTGTCTTAAAGGGCTGTAATTCAAGAAAAATTACAGGTGTCATACATGGTATGGCCTTATGGTATACATTTTTTCAAGCTAGGTTTTATCTCAAATTAAGATTAAAAAGGAAAATTTAGAAAAATATATTATTTGTCAAATAAAAAAAATATAATATGGAATCACAAAGATCTGTCACTATGACCATGAAATCTGGTAGGCTCTCCTGGTCTGTTTTATGCCATCTCTGTGAGACTCTGCCCAACTTTGGCCTAGCAATAAACCAGAGAGCTGTGGGAGACAACTCAATTTCTTACTAAACTCTGCCATGATTTAGTTTGCAACCATAAACCCTTGTTACCCCCTTCTCTTCCTCTTGCTGTTTTTCTTTGCCACTCAAGTGCCAGCAAAGAATGCTGAGAAAGAGGGGAAGTTTCTTGTGCTCTCTTGCTGGCATCCTGGGCATCTTGGGGGACAACAAGGAATTTCTAGTCCCCAGTGCAAAGAGAAGCAATAATCTTTCCATGAAACAACTTCCTGAAACCTGGGTAAACAACAGCAGTATGTTAAGCTAAGCCAGGCACCTTGGTGATGATCCCAAGATACTGGGCTCACTCCCTAAGAGAAAGAGGAGGATCTCTCATGAAAAGGACTGGATAATCTGAACAAGTGGAGGATCAGAAATCAGGTCAATTTAATCAATTTAATTTAATTATTTTAGTCTAGTCCTTAATCCCTTATTTATGTATTCAAGGGCTATCATTTTGTCTAAAACTTGAGCACTCAACAGCTGGATAGAGACAAACTGAAGTGCACCTGTCTCAAAAGGTTACCTAGGAGCTGTCATGGGAATGTTGCCATGGATAAAGCACAGATCAGAAGAGGCATCAGGAGATCTCCAGGACAGATAAAAAGCTTTAATCCCACATTGATATATACAAGCAGTGTGAAAGCTCATCTGGAATAATGTGTACAGTTCTGGTCATCTGCTCAGAGAAGATTAATTCAGCTGGCAACAGGTGCATTAGCAGGTTGTTTTGGAGGTGAGAGGAGAAGAGATTCCCTCTCATGGGACGTGACTGAAGGAGCTTGGCTCCCTGGGTTCTGCACTTGACAGCTGATAGTGTGTGTGAACCTTCTCCTCAGTTACATAAGGGGCATAAACATCAACAAGGGAGAAGAGAAAAAGGACACTTTGTGGGTGCAATTAGAAAATTGGAAATTATTGTGCATAAATTGAGGCTGGAAATTAGGAAGAGTGAAATTCTGGAGGAAAGCTCTAATGAGAGCAAGAAACATCACTACTTTGCAAACTGATGGAGTGAATTGCAGAGAAGATATGATGGCACTGCCTAAAACTTTTTCACTCAGGAGGTAGGAAATAAACAGCAAGTAAAGAAGGCTCCTTCTTGCTTTATGCAACCCCTAGAGCAAGAAGGGAAAGAAATAATTATTTCTAGCATTTTTTTCTAGACTCAAGAAACTCTGATCCTCCTGTTGAGATCCAATAACTGACTGATCTCCAGAAGAAAATCAGCTCTGACATCTCATGACTGGAAGCTGAGGAAGGGCTACAGACACAGGAAAGGAGTCATTCTAGGTATAATGGGAGGTCAGCAGAAAAATATATGATTCAGAAAGGTCAATTCTGAACTGTTTTCCAAATCTAGAAAGAGTCTGGTACACAACCTGTGGCCACATTCTGTATTATAATGAACCTTTTCCATGTTCAGGGTGTGATAACCATCTTTGGCTACACCTGCATCAAAACATACCAGATGTCTCAGAAGAAATCCCTGCTCCCTGATGCCATGGTTCTGGTCCTTCTCAAAAGCCTCAGATCAGATGTGCATTATCAGATTGCATCAGATGATGCAAAAAATACACATGGAAATATGTGTGTGTGCAGGCACACCCACCTACACATACACATAACATGGGATACTGCTCATAAAAATGTACCATCTGCTTCTTTAAGAGTTTCAAATGTCCCAGGTTTTGATGAAGAGCTGCATAATGACTCCAAATGGGAAACAAGAGGATCCTACCTATGTAAACTAACCAACCAGCAGAAATTATCTTTGTAGCCTACTGAACAGCTGGGAAAAAAAACAAGCAAGAAAACACTGTTTCTGTGAATCTGAAAGAAATTTCTTGTTAACAGATTTGAAAGAGCAGCCCAGAAAGAGGAAGGAAGAGCTTTAAAAGTGAAATTACAAGTAAACAAGGATAGAGAAAGAAAAAAAAAAAAAAAAAAAAAAAACAACTTCCTGAAAATGGTTGGGAAAGGCCACCTAGAAATGCACACCACTGGAATTCCCAGCATTTGACCAGCCACCACCACAGTCCCAGTACCTGTCTGAGCCACCTGGTGATTTCTTTTATCACAATTAGAAAAACCAGGCCCTCATTGGGGAGTTGTGAATGGATTTGTCCCCATCCTTGCAGGTTCCAAGCACAGTTCCCACGGTGAGCTCCCTTGGCAGCACAGGCTCCTCCTCTGCTCTCCCCAGGGCTCAGGGAACACACGGCTCTCCAGAGGCTTCAGCTGCTGCAACTTTGGGACTCTGGTGACCTGCCTTTTAAAATAGTGGGAGTCACTTCCTCTGCTGCCCCAGCAGTGCTTTTAGGAGCCCAAAGCATGCCAAAACACTGCTTGCCCTTGCATATAAGCGGAGTAACAAAAGTGCAGCTGTACTCAGTTTAAGGCAGGGCGATGCTTTCCCACCCTTATTTAACACTGGCTCATTTCCACCAGCCCTAACAACAGTGAATGGCAGGGAAGGGAGGTTTTATGGGCAGCCACAGGCTCATGGTCCTCTTTGATTTTGCTTCAAGTGAGTCAAATTGGCTTCATCCACAACTGAAGGCAGTAAATGTACTGACACAGAAGTCTGGCAAGAAACATCATCCCAGGTAAACTCCTGAGGCCAAAGGGAGCCATGTCATAGATGATTTTATATAGGGAAAGCTCCACTCAGTGCAGAATCAGGAGTTGAGTGGGCCAAGACATCTGCAGTGCTGAATTACCTACAGTGGTCTGGCTTTAAGCATGATGGGGTTTTAGCTTACATATAAGACTAGGAAACTACTGAGCTCCACTTTCCAGCATGCTACAGTCTTGGGCAAGGGACTTCTTAAATTTTTTTCTCTCCAAGCTTCACATCAGAAATAATGATACTTCCAGGGCAACATTAAATCAACCATTTCTCCTAAACATTTAGAAATTTGCAGAAGGAAGGACATGGAGGGGGGCAGTGCATTAGGGTTATTATGTTGGCTCTTCCCCAGGCTTTCTTTCGAGGAGAGTTTTGAAAGAAATGCTTGGATCAAATACCTCTCCAATAAAAACCTGGATATCCTCCAAGAGTCCACTTCTTTGGTGGGAGCAAATAAAGCAGGTCTCCCTGTGTTTCAGGTGTAAGTGAAGCCTTGAGTGCACAGGAGGTTGATATTAGAAGGCACACTTGTCTGATAAGAGTTGCAAAAGGATAAACTGAATACCATAAGGATAACAGGATGAGACTGGGGGAAATCAGAATCTTGCATGTATCCAAGAATTGACAGTTCAATGACTGGTGGTTCTTTACATTCCTGATCCAGATTAGCTAGGGCACTGCTGTTACTGGGTTCACCAGGAAACAAGCCAGGGCCAGTGCAAGCAGGCAAAGTGCTACAGAGGAAATTGAGTTTACATGGAATGAACAAAACCAAGTTTTCTCCAGACAGAGAAGTAAACTTCTTTTGTTCATTCAAGATCTCACAACAGTTTCCTTCAGAAAAAGAACTTTTACTCTAAACTCTGTTCCCCACTTGGAATTTTTTGGCAAAGTCCTCCCTATCATGTAGTCCAGATGAAGTAACTTCCTTGAATTCCAGCATAAATGTTCCTAGCACTGCTGAACACCAGCAAAGCAGTCAGTGATCACTGCCCCAGATATCTGAGATAGCTATCTATATGTCAGTCATGTATGACAAAACATAACTCCTAAAGCACTTCAGGCCTTTTCATATGCAAAAGCTTGTGTCAGCTCCAGAGTTCACTCCACACACTCTGTTCCCAGCCAAGTCATGAACCACCCAAAGGTCAGTGGAGTGACAGCTTGGTTTGGGCTACACACTCCCTTCAAGATGAAGAACAAAGCCATCAGGGTGTGAGGGTCAAGACTGCCATGTTCACTCTTCAGGGATATCCTCTTCCTCCTCAGCCCTGCCACATGGAAGGAGAGGCACAGCTGGATCCAAGACAAAGCAAGCTTGTGGTTAGGAGCTTATGCTGTTGCTCAGTCTGGCTAAACTTGGTTCAACCACCAAACTGACTGTGTATTTTTGGACTGGTGAGGAAATGAGATGTTCATGACCTGATTCAGAAACTAAAGCTTTGGACAAAGTTTTAGATGAATCTGTTAATGAATTACCAGCAATAGCTGAGCTTATGTTTGATTGAATTTCTATGGTCAGTTTAATGAATACATGTACTTGGAAAAGACTTAGCTGAGATAAACATTTGGACTCACTCTGCTTTGAAGTTATACATAAAATACAGAAATATGTTGCACCAGTTGCAGTTGCTTTACATGCAATTTCCCAACAATAAAGAGAGCAAGGAAAATGTTAAGGCTTATGCCAGAACATATAATAAAATTTCCTTCCCAAAGCTATAAACTTCCTGTGAAGCCCAGCCAATGTGCCAGACCAAGAGCTCCAGCTCCAGCCATCAGGGGAAAGTCCTGTCCCTCCACTGGTGTCACAGATCTTTTTTGTGACCACAGAGCAGTTCTGTAAAGTGATACACCATCAGATTCATAGACAGCCAGGCTGAAAAGCCTGGGAAACAGAATATCCTAGAAAGGAAAATAGGAAGTTTTAAGGCCTATTTTTAATTAATTGCCAGATGGAAATAACCAGATGGAAATAAACCTTTCTTGGAACTTCTGGAAGCTTCTCAGAAAAGTCAACCTTTCCCTCAAACTGGCCTTGTGTACAAATTAGGACAGATAAAAGAAGGGTTTTTTCCTGTTAATGAAATCATGATAAATGCTGAGATGATGCTTAGAAAAGAAAACAACATTAACTAAATCACCATGATCATTCCAACAACAAAAACATCTAGGCAAATCTATGTACTACCCATAAAACCCCCTCATATATTATGGAAACAAGCATAAACCAGTTTGAATTTACAAATTCTCAGCCTGAGCACAAAGGCATACTTTATTTAAATGGCTGTTATAAATCCATATAAAGTACAGGACTTAGCTTGATAACTGTCTCTTCATCTCATATAGTTACCAAGCCTCTATATAAACAAAATATGGTCTGTCAGATTTCTGTTTGGCCTTTTTGTATTTTGTCTCTACAATGGGGATGTGAAAGAGAAAGGCTGGATGTATTTATTCTGGTCTGGGCAACTGGCCAAAAGTAAAAGAGATATTTTAGGTTTCCTGGCTCACAGTGAGTTCAGCCTCTTACCTGCCTCCCCGTTTTAGACCACAGCTACAGAAATAAAGCTGGAACACAGTCAGAATAGCAGAGAGGGTGCATCACAGCATTAGCCATAAATATTACCACTGTACCCTGGTTCCACTCCCCCATCTCCATCACAGCTCTCTTATATCAGACACTTTGCACAATCCTCTCACATGTGGTGAGACTTGTGGTAAGCAGACCTTTAAAATTTGTCTGCAAGGAGAGAAAGGTCTCAGCAGAACAACTAGAAGAAACCTGGTTGTTTGTCAAGTGGAATTATTGCAAAATCAAAACCAAAAATACTGATATTTTGGTATCCATTCATGACATTTCTGGTACACCATATTTTGCTCATTTACACTTTGCACACCCACAAGCTTTAGGCGGTTCCTTCTGCCATCCCTCTAAGCTGCACAGAGCCATAATGAAATCCTAACACTTTCATGCAGAAAGAGCTTCTCCAGTTCCAGCCCCACTGTCCACAGCAGCTCCAGTGACAGGGAAAATTCTCCTGCTAAGGCAAGTAACACCAGAATGGCACTCAGCAGATCTAGTGGTGAGCAGCTCAGAAAGCTGCTCAAAAATCTTCCTCCAGCAGAGGAAGATGCTCTATGCTCTGCACTGCACATGTTACCTAAGCCATAGAAAATAATTTTTAAATTCCCTAAAATGCTACCTGTGGGAATCTACCATGAAATAGCAGGAAGCTTGTGGCACAAATTAGCATTAAATACCCCAGCTATGAGCAAAGTCACCAAAATTCTGAAAAAAAAGATATTCACCTCTAAAGCTTGCCCACATCTCAGGCATGTAAAAAAATCTAAAAATCCTTTCCTTAAAGACCCAATATGTAATTCTGTGAGCCTGATTTTTGTTCTTCATATTCTGTGGTAGGTTTTGGAAACTCTAGAGATAGCAGCTACTGCCTCTGGCTCAGGGGATACAGCTCAGGGAATATTCACAGAATCACAGAACAGTCAGGTTGGAAGGTACCACAGAGGGACATCTGGTCCAGCTCCCCTGCTCAAGCAGGTTGATCCAAAAGCACATGGCACAGAATTATGTCCAGACAATTCTGGAATATCTCCAGCAAGGGAGATTCCACATCCTCTCTGGACAATCTGTCCCAGCTTGTTGTCATCTGCACAACAAAGAAGTTTAAATAAAGAATTATTACTTGTGTGGAGGTTACAGTGGTTTTTGGAAATCACAGGATTACAAATGTAGGAACACATAATAAAGACAAATCTGATGTAAAAACTGGAAGATTGGGAAGCAGGTGGAGAAACTGAGATCTTTTGGCAGCCTGCTCAGAATCAGCCTTAGTCAGCAAAGATGTTCAGGAGATTACTGTGAAATGAAGTTCCCAGCCCCGTGCCAGGAAGTCAGATTTCCACACTACAATGGTAAACATTTTCAATGGTAATTGCTGGGAGGCCAATCCTGTCTGTCAAAATAGAAGTGCCACAATGGACTGTTGTGATGAATTTCATGGAATGAGCTCAATTTTCACTCTTACCCATGATCAGTCTTTACAGTTGTCCTTGGGATAACTTTCACAGCACTAAGTTTATTTTTAACTAAAAAGGGATCAATCTAACTGCTTGGACAAAACCATGCTATCTTTCTGCTTTGTCACTTTTCTGCAATGCTATCAGCAATCATATTTCTACTGTTAAATAGTTTTCCATCTCCCTCTTTCCATTTAAAGCACACTTTGGCATAATCAAAGTGCTTTTCAATCAGTCCTGGTAAGAACAAGTATCTGTCTTGGAAAAAAAGCAATTGCATTGGCATGATCAAGTTACTAATGACAGATCCATTATATAATCAACAAATTGGTGTTTCTGATGGCTATTCCCTTTCCTCTTGCCTCCATAATGGTTCCCAGCTCTGTCAGACATTTGTAATTTATTTAGGAAATGGACAAAGTAAGCATTTGGATTTTCACCAGCTGTGTTGCATTGTGCTGATTACTAATTGCAGCTGTTGCATCTCACTGCAGAAATATCTGCTTTTCAGCATAGGTAGGATGATCCTTCAGGCACAGGTGAGCATGCAAGTGCCCTGTGCATCACTTGTGTTTTCTGCTTCCTTGATGTAAAAAATCTTTCCATCACAAGGGGATGAGGAAGCCCAGCATGGGTTGGTAGCTTACCTGTGTACAAAAATTTCCACTGTGTAGTGAAACATAAATGAACTAATTTTACTTCATGAATCTCACTACATTTACTAACTTTATTTTAAGTTAATTCCATATAGCTCCGATTCTACAGGGAAAATGTGCCATTTTCAGGCTCATCCTACCAAATGGTCATATTTTCATCACTGTCTTTACCTGTTGAGTTTCTGAGTTTAAGGAAATTACATTATAGATATAGAACTGCATGACAGTTCTCAAGACAGTTCTATTTTGCTATTATGGACAGTTCTATTTGCTATTATTTTGCTATTATGGACAGTTCTATTTTGCTGTTATGGACAATCCCCCCCTCCCCACCCAAATCCAAATATGCCATTTTATTTTACTTATTTTATACAGTTGATCTGGAAATCACTCCACCCTGCTTTGGATTAGAGTACACAGTACGGAAGGGAGTCAGATATTTAACTATACCAGGATATATTTTGAAATGCTACTTCCATGTTACATTAATAATTAAGTAATTAAAGTTTTCAATTTCCAGTACTTAGGCAATATCAAATAACCAGAAACAAAAAGTAACAGCTAATTTAAAGCTAGCTCAGCAGTAAAATGCAACTACCTGTTACAATTTAAGGTTGCTGAAGTCCACAACCCTTAATAGCCAAAAAAGTCTCTAGAGGTACACAAATAAAAAAAGAAACCTTCTAAAATTATCTGGCAGGGGCAGACTAAAGCAGAAGATTCCTGTCGTGGGAGTTCTCCTATGCTACATTTACATTCCCAAAAAGCAAGTCCAGGCATATTTGTTTTTACACAGTTGTTTCCACACCAAGACACATTTCCATCCCCCCCTCCCTTCTTCTGCTTTTGTGTTCCATCGTCCCCACCAACAATTAGTGGAAATGCCTGGCTGTGCTTGCTCACATTGTTCCCAGACTTTTCTCTCCCCCAGTGAGCTCTGAAGACCATGCATTATTTGACATGACATGACTTGGAGGCCTTCTACAGCAATGGCTGTATGCAGGGAAGCAGACAGAGGCAAGGAAGAAGTTAGTCCTGGTTACATCTGGCACAGTAGGATGCAAGTCACTATGTGTTAATCCCTTAGCACAATAGCCCAGGTGATTGAACTTTAAATTACTTAAGTCTTGTAAACCAAAAACCACCAGAAATCAAAACAGCCTAAAGGTCAGGCTCATTGCTCTGTTTGTTTTGTGACATGAAAACACAGGATATTCATAACATGGGGTTTTCCCCTGAAATAATTAAACATCTATTGTATTTTCCATCACAGCTCATTACTCTGCAACATGAGCAATTTGCCAGCTAGTCTATACACACTGAATGTATTCCGTTTAGAGCAAACAGCTGCACACAGGGCAGCTCCCCTCCACACACACAGGCTCTGCTCATCACAGAATCACAAAAGATGTTGAGTTGGAGGGATCCACAAGGATCATCAAGCCCAACCCCTGGCCCTGTACAGGACATTCCCCAAGAGACACCTCATGTTCACAGGAGCATTGTCCAAGCACTCCTTGAGTTCTGTCAGGTTTGGTGCTGTGACCACTGCCCTGGGAGCCTGATCAGTGCCCAACCACCCTCTGGGTGAAGAACCTTTTTCTGATATCTGACCTAAACCTCCCCTGACTCAACTTCAGGCCATTCCCTCAGGTTCTGTCACTGTCACACAGAGCAGAGATCAGTGCCTGCCCCTCCTCTCCCCCTCACCAGGAATTGTAGCTGCAGTGAGCTCTGCCCTCAGTCTCCTCCAGGCTGAACAGACCAAGGGACCTCAGCCACTCCTCACAGCTTCTCCTCAAAGCCCTTCACCCTCCTCATGGCCCTCCTTTGGATATTCTCTAATACCTTACCATCTTTTTCTATTGTGGCTCTCAAAACTGTCCCCAGGATTCGAGGTGAGGCCACCCCAGCCCAGAGCAGAGGGGGACAATCCCTCCCTGCCCAGCTGGCAATGCTGGGTCTGATGCCCCCCCATGACTCTCTTGGCCCTCCTGGCTCCAGGGCACTGCTGATCATATTCAGCTTGCCATTGATCAGGAGCCCCAGGTCCCTTTCCAGCCCTCACATCCAGGGCTGCCCCATCCAAGGGGCAGAATCCAGAATGTTCTCCTGTTGCACTCCACATGGTCAGTAAGGACTGGTGTCGTTATCTGTTTTTCAAATTAACCTAGTCAGATACATAGAACATTCAAGACCATAAAATACAAACAAAGGAACCTATTGCCCTCTGAAAATTAACTTTCAGAAATACATAGAGTGCATTAGTTAATACCTTCTCTCACTTTGTTGCTCAAGTCAAGAACTTTGATTTTACCATTCCTCCAAGAGAAGGTGATGGACCCCCAGACACATGTCCCCAGATTTCAGCCTGTGTGTCCCAGCTCTCACCCATTAAAGTGCATATAGTGATCAATGCCATTGATCTTACATCCTTTGCCTTTACATGTGTGCCTCTTCCTTGGTTACTTCAACCCAAATCTGCTTCATAAACATGCTGACAAAAAGGTTTATGTGGATTATGGCAGTGAAATATATTTTTTTAATTTTTAAACATTTACATTTGAAAGCAAATTTGAAATAATTACCCACAGAGAGTCTGAACACATTAAATGCCTAGAGTAGCTCACAAAACCTTTGAATTTTACCCAGGTAAAAAATATATAAACAAAAAATCCTCTGGCAATTTTAAATTATCACAGCCTTTTCTCAAGTTACATTAGAAAGAAATTTCTTTCTGAAGTCTTTATCACATGTAATACTTGGTCCTCTCAGTCAAACATAAGACAAACATACACTGACTTTATTATGTGTCACAACAGATTGCAATGCACCAAGCATCAGTATTAGTTTCAGTCTTTATCATCAGGAGAGCAGCTGCTATTTATCTCTTCCCAAATTACTTCCTAGTATTACTTTCAATCTCTGTTCCATTGAACTAAAAGCCAATTTCTGATTTGTTTGGGGGTTTTTTAGTGTTTTGTTTTTGTTGTTGTATTTTTGTTGGTCTGTTTGTTTTTTCCATTTTAGCTATCAGGCACAAGAGAATGTTATTGGAAGTGGAACAGTAGGAAAGTGGCTTGTTTGTAATGCAGGTATAAATAGCAAAGAGGGAAGAACGCCATCTTGAAAGTTTGAAAGATGTAAAGCTTAATTTTCAAATGTAATTAAGGATATCCTGATGCAAGTGGACTGGCAGGATCTTCAATTACTGTAGAAGAACCTAAGATGCCTAAATCCCTTTGAAAGTCACATCTCTTTGAGCTACTAACCTTCTTAGCATCTATTTTCTTTTCTCGAGGTTTAATCCTGTGAATGGCATTTTATGTAAACTTGAGTCATCTGCTTGCAGATTTTTGGATCTGAGACTACAGACAGATGGGCATCAAAGGGAGTGAGTTACTGAGGCTGACCAAGTTAGCACTCATTTTATCTGACCATGACAATAAAACAGATTGGCTAAGTAGGAATGCATTGTAAGGCTTTGTTCAGCATTGCAGGAGGATGGGAGGATGCACACAGTCCATTGGGAAATCCAGCTGGGGAACAGCAGCTTCCCTTGCCTTGGTGAATGCTTGAGGTCCACCAGGACAACAGAGGAATACTGGGTGAAGAACAGTTTTGTCTGACTAAGTAATGGAGATGAGCCCAATCCTGTGCATGGTTAAGTTAGACACTTCCTCTTTTACTGACTCCAGTGTTCTACAGCTGAAAATCAGAAGAGTTGCATTAACAGCAACTTTTACATGCCAGTTGATGACATGTCCACAGATCTGCAGCAGTGAAAAGAGCCAGAACTCTTAGTACAACACAGGAAAAAAGGAATTCAAGTAATTGCACTTTTTGAATTACTGGATTTACTTAATAAAGAAAAATGCTGACATGTACTTTCCTGCCTCTGCACAGCTTAATGCATGTAGAGTCATTCTAAAACACATAAAAATATAAAGAAAATGTATAATTAATCATCATCCAACTAAAAGAAGTCTCTTAAATAAGTATTTACCTTGAATATTGAGACACTAAATAAAGAGCAAAGGGAACAGCTGAATAACATCTTCTACCTCCCATTCTTTTCAGGCTCCAAATTTTATGTTTATGAATAATGTTGGCTCAACTTTTCAAATGGCAGAATTTCCCCATTTTCCCATAAAAATGTAGAGTTGATCTAGGACTAATGGAAGGAGTATCAAAGAATGGTGTTGAGACTATGCTGGTAATTCTCTTTTCTGCTCTAGTGGGCAGCAGCATTAGAGAATGGTCAGCTCCAGCAGCTGGAAGGATAAGCCAGTGGAATTCAGGAAAGGAGACAGAACTCCTGCAAACACTTTGGAGACTGCTGTAGATTGAACATGGCTGGTAAAGAGCTGTTTTATATGTACCTAAACTCCATTTTCTTGACAATGTAGATGACTACATGTGAACATACTGTAGAAGCCTTGATTCAAGAATTCTATAACTGATGTGCCACCAACTATACAGAAAATAAAAGAGCAACATTGCACACCTTTCAACAACCACACAAACCATATGGAGGATGTGATAATTAGGCACACTCATTGGTACCACTTTTGATGCTGGAAATTAAAATAGTCTCCTCTAATTTATCTAATATCCTCAATCCTTGGTCTTCCTGATCAGGCTGCCAAGAGTCCTAATAGTGTTATTTTAAGACCTGGCATGACTGTCTGTAGACATTAGACTGGAATCCTTTCACTTCATACATATTTTCAAAAAGCAAAAGGAAAACTACTTCCCATGACTGCTGCCTTAGGTTAATGTTATACATGATCTGACTTAGGTTGAGCTTGTACATGGATCCTTGTGGAACAAATACCAGAGAAAGAAGGTTTGGCTTATGGTTAAGGTAAGGGAACTGGGTCTGAAAACTTCAGGAGTCCAACAGTCACATTCCTATATAACAAGGGAAAAGTTGCTTTAACTCCAGCCATCTCCTTGAATATCAGCACCACAGGGATGAAGTTGTTTCTTCACTCCCCCTCCAGCCAATACAATTTGTCAAGGCTTTAAATTCTTCAGAGAGTTTGTCTTTACTAACATATGTACAGACATCTAAAAGCATTCAGTCATGGAGGGAAAGAAGATCCCACAAGCTGTTTTGGTGTCTCAGTGTGGCACACTGACACTTTAAAAGTTCATTCTTTGTGGACCTCAACCCTCAACCATTCATCAATGCACAGCTTATACCTCCTCTGCCCTCAGGCCATACAGCAGATAGAGACTCAGATTGCTGAGGATTTATCCTTGAACTGTCTTTCCTCATGCTTCTTGCTTTAGATCACACTTCCAACACATGATTAATACACAGTAACAGCAAATCCCCTTCTAACGAATTTATGCAAAAGGAATGACAGCACATGATGAAAACCACATTCCAGAAGATGCAATGATCTACTGAGAAGCTGGCAAACTCATACACACCATGGTAGCACTGACTAAGCACCTTTTTTTACCTCTTCCTTCCTTTGTCAAGTCTTGTTGAGACTATTGTGCCTCTAGTTTTGATATCATCTCAGAGAATCCTTTTCCCAGAAGTCTCTACACTCCTAGCCAAATTCAATTTCACTCCTCAGACTGGCTCTATGCTTTTGGAACAAGATCCAACCAACTGTGGAGTTCAATTCCATGTGCCTGTGGAGTGGCTGAACAATTGACTATTTCCATGAACTTTCACTTGCTCAAATGTGTTCTGTCAGAGCAGTGAATCTGTGGAGTTTCCATCCTTGGGGAAATTCAAAATCTGATGGGGCACAGTCCTGAGCAACCTGCTCCAGTTGAGCACTGGGTCAGCAATAACACCTGGACTAGACAACCTCCAGATCTCTCTCTTCCAACTTCAACAATTCCATGACTCTGTAAAAACACTTGTTTGCACTTACACCTTTTAAAGGCTACATGGCCAAAAGCAAGGCAGCACAAGCCTAGCAAACACATTAAATGCACACCTATTTAAAGGCATAGAACAATCCTGTATCAGAGGAAATTCGTCAAGGTTTAGGGCTAGGTAGCCTTAATAGAGTCATTGTGACACACTTGAGCAACGTCTACACAACTCCTCTTTTCAGATTTCCTTGTAGAGTCCCTTCAAAATAAGTGGCAAGCAGGTCACAACCCATTTCTTCTACTACACAGGCAACATGCAATGCTTATGGCACCTGTTCAGTCCACTACATTCCTAAAACTATCCCATGTCTATGGAGAGCTGCTCTTCACTAAAAAGTTTCTTCATGCTTGGACCCAGATTTTACCCCTAATCTAGCTCACCAAGTACTGATTTCTCCAATTCCACAAAAACCACTTTTCCAACCTCTTCTAAAGGAATCAACATGCATGTAGCTTCCACAAATCAGACCCAAACTTCAGTCATTCATAAAAAACCCGTGGTAAGTCCACAACAGAGCAGCAAAATTCTGTGTTTTGTTATGCTATCAGGAAGCACTCCAGTCTCCCAGAGAGGTTTGCTTTCTTCAGCTTGCAGAAGCAGAGTATTTTCTTATTTTCATTGTTCCAGCAGCATTTCTGACATGAAAAGTTGACTGAAAATTGCAGAATGGCTGTTGTACATAAATGATGATAAAGGCTTCATAACACAGCAGACAATGCTTATAATGCACACACTTCCTCCTAATGAATCCCCAGATGTGTGAGCATGTTCTCCAGCAGCTTAAAAAAGGCATATAGCTCCCTCACCCTAGTGACAAAAATAGATTAAGTCTTCAGCTTATGACATAGGTTCTGTTTTTGGAGCAGAAGGTCACAGGCACCCTTTGCAATAATGACCATAAGGTCTGAGGAGTCACGGTGTGGGAAATAAATGACAACCATGAAACTCACACTGCAATGCATTTGCTCTGCATCCCACTGGGTCAGCCTACATATTGTAATTTATTGGCAAGCTAAATTTTATGAAAATTTGAAGGATGTTTTAAACCATTCTATGAATCCTCAATGTCAAAAGCTGGAGTATGGTGTTATATTTCAGTTCTCTACTGTGTAAATAATGCTTTCATGCTTTAAAGGTTTCATATGTAAGCAACTGGAGAGAGACAGTATTCTAGAAGCAAACACTAAACTGAAGCATTATACTCCAGTTTCTACAACTACATAAAGAACAAACACAAAAATCATTCTGCATATCTAACATACATTGGTGTTTTAGCTCACTGCTGATATGATAAATAGCTCAGTAGCAGTACAGCACTGCATCACCACACCAACAATAATATTTCATATTTATTGATGGCATCGTGCATTCATGTGTGTACATGAGTTTTCCTTCTCAGAAGAAAAACCACACTCCATTCAAGATTGAAATCTTTTCCTTTCAGCAGCCTTTAGCCTTTTAGCCACAGGTCTCCCTGTTTGTGAGACTGTAATACTTTCTCCAGTGTGTCTACAGAGCAAACAACAGTACAAAATTGAGACAGCAGCCCCCTGCAACCAGATCACACCCTGGAGCCAATTCCCACAGCCTGGTGATCAGTCTAGGGTAAAATAGTCCACATTGTGACATTCCTTGTCTGCTGTTGATGCTTCATTTCTCCTGTAACCAACTCTGCTCTTTCATTATTCCCTGTGCATGGGATGCCCCTTGACAGAAATTCGTCTTTTCTTCAAAGAGATGAGAATTACATGTGTTACTTCACTCAACATAAATGTCCACAATTTGGGCAACCAATGCTGACTCAGTTTTGCCTCCTTTCTCCTCCCATTAGCTCTGCCAAGCCAGCACCTGGGCACACCAACCTACTTCCATGACTGTCCAAAATTAGGGTTAAATTCTGATTTCAGTCACATCTGAGTAGCTCCCTCGAATTTAATGTGGTGAGGTTGAGATTAAGCTGAACCTTGTGGGGCTGTGAACAGGAGCTGGATCCTCCTAGGTGGAGATCACTACCCCTCACTTCACTCCTGATCCCTCTGGAGCATGACTTTTCTTCTGTTCCACTAATTCCCAATACAAGCACAGTGTAAACTTCCCTGAGCCCAAAAGTCTCACCATCCACATTTCTGTGAGGTCCTTCCACATTCATTATTTATTTCTCCAAGGAAATTCATATTCCTCTGAGCCCACAGTTCTCACAGGCTCAGGTATAAATGAAGGAGGTTGGGTAAGACCCTTTAGGAGCAGAATCTCAAACCAGGAAAAGTAATATTTTTTAAGACACAGCATGTTTCTACATACTGGTGGTCTGTTTCTGTTATGCTTTAGAACCAAAAGCAGATATTATGATTGTAAACATGAATCCTTTCTTTTATCCTTCAGATAATTCAATGTACCATCTCAACACTCCTGAGCAAATACTTCTTGCCCTTCCCTGTCTTAATATATCAGCTCTTGAGGGAGGAATCCAAATTTAAACTTCAAGGCCACAGAGGCTCAGGACAACTCAGAGCCTGCCCTGGGAGAGCAAGAGGGAGAACAGTTGTGATTTAATTTTAGGGAAACGTTTCTCTCTCCTCTGTCTCTCTCTCCCCTCACCTCCTCTTCCCAAGAAAACAAACATTTCTTTCATTCTTAGATCACACTGGAAGCTGATTTCTTTTCGCCTTTGAAAGAATTCACTAGATGATTCCCCATCTGCAGCTTCCTAAAGCAACTCCTAGACTGAAGTGCTGTTCTTATCAGCCCACCCTATAATTACTGGGAGACAAGAAGCACCCTGCAAAAACTGTGACAGAACAAAATCATTTCACAGTGATTTATTAGGCATGCAGCCACTAATGACTTTGCAAGTGTGGAAAGCAAGATGGAGGGGTGGAGCCTGAGCCAACAGTAGCTGTCAGAACATCACTGTCATCTATTGGGTTAGAAATATTTAACCCATCTGATGCTCAGCCTGGCATCCCCCCATAACACCAAGCCTGGAAGCAGAAATAAATTTTGACATTGAGGAGTCTCTTCAAATCACAGAGGTTGACAAAGAAAAGGGAGAAACTGTGCAGAGATGTTTCTTTGTGTGGCATGGAAAATAAAGAACGCTGATCTCCAAGCACATCCTTCTAGTGCATCAAACTCTGCTGTCAGGGCTGAAGTGCCAGAGACAAGAGCCACCTCACTGAACTGAAAGGTGTTTTGATATTCATTCACAGATGTTATTTTTATGCTTATTGTGAAAAAAACTTCTTTGTTCTTTTGAATAAAAGGTCACCTTGTGATGTATTTGGGAAAAATCCAAGGAAGTGCCAAGCTCCTGCAATTCCCACCTGCTGGGAGCAGCAGGTGCTTGGCACCTGGCATAGTGAAGCTCTAGAGAGAGGTTCTGCCCTCAGTTGTGCTCTTGTAAATACAACATAACTTTGCTAGCACTGACTGAACCATCCCAGATGAAATTAAAAATAAACAAGAGCAGAATTTTTTTTTTCAGCACCAGGGGCCTACAATGGTAACATTAACATTAGAAGAGATCGATTTTGCAAGATGACAAAAGAACATTCTGATCTCACTGCTGTGAGCTCCTACTCAGCAGACAATTGCATCCCATCTCAGAATAGAGTTTTAAAAATGTTCAAAGCAATGTGCAAGCATTAACTTCTAAATGGCATAAAAAGGAATTTTATAATGCTAATGCCTTCATATTACAGCCATGATGCATCTCGAGAGCAAAGGTTTCTATTTAAATCTGCAGCAGCTTTCAATAATATTTGAACCAGAAATTTCCATTTAGGCATCTCTAATTTCAAGACTTCTGAGTGTGCTGCTGGGACAGACAGAGGTTGATATGACCTTTACAAAGGCTCCTGCAATTATATTCTGGTCCATCTAAATTACTGGTTTAAGCCAGTTGTGTATCTACAAAGAAAACAACAACCAAACAAGATGTTCCATTATCCCAGCCATTCAGCAAACACTCCCCTGCAATGCTACAGAATACTTTATTCTACTTTATTCTTGGCTACTGAACACAAGCTGAGAGCAGTGAGGAAAGCCAGCCTGCAAGAATTTAGTGATCCACCACAGGTAGGGCACCACTCACCTGTGCTGAGAGAGACTGAGCACAGAAAGAAGGTGAAAATAGAGTGTTTCCAGATTTTTTGTATCATGTCTTGTCCTTCCTTGAGAAAGGTGTACCTGAGAAATGCCCTGGAGTGTTGCAAGCCACAAACTTGCTTTCTTCACTTGATCTGTTTTTTTCCCCACTGTCACAGACAAACCCAAAACAATAAAACTATGTGGGAGAGGGAAGAAATGCATACAACTCTCTTTTAAGAAATCCCTGTTATTCTAGAATCCTCTGACCTAATTATAGTATATTTTGCATCCTTCCCCTTTTTCCCCCCACAATATATATTATTTTTTCAATCAGCACTTCTGCATGACCAGTAAATATGTTTTAGGTCAGCCTGCATCACAACAGTACCTCTCTGTCCCACTGCTTTCTCTTTCAGAATGGACTCCTCTCTCTCCTCCTACTCAGACCTTGTTAGCTCTTCTCTTGTTCCTAATTTGAAGATCCAAATGAGCATGAATTACATGTCTCAGCAATAAACATGATCTCACAGAAACACAAAGAAGAGAATGAACAAAATAAAAATTACAGTCTGGTGAAAGCTCCCTTGACAACTACAGCTACACTGACAGGCGCCACTGAAATAATAGGAATGATGCTTCAAAACAACAGCCAAGAAAACGTTATGAAAGAGAAAAAAAAAAAAAACAGACTAAACAGATCTTTTCAAATGCAGATTCCTCTGACAAGTAAGGAGAATGTGAAAAATGTTCTTTCTTATAGCACAGCCATGTTCAAACTCTGCCAGATTACAGAAAACCACTAAAAATATGAGTACAACCATGGGCTCAGTAGTCCATTTGAGGAATGTTAGAATGATGCAGAATGGAAGAGAAGGGTCATATTTTGAGGATGGAGAGGAAGAATGGAAGGTGTTATCTCATTACAACTGGGTGAACAACAAAACATCTGTTGACTTCAGTGCAACATCTGGCATTTGCAAGCCTGTGTATCTGAGTCCCTACCATTACCCAGGTGACAAACTGTGTACCAAAAAGCCAAGAGATGATGAACATGAAAAATTATGACTCACTACTAAAAATGTTCCATCCAAGACAGAATTAAGTTAAAACTCATGAAGAAAGGTTATCTATGGATTAGGGAGGAAATTAGGAAAAAAGCATTAGCATTCCTCTGTCAATAATGATTTAGTGCTAATGAGCTCCTTAAGTACTTTTTTTCATGTTAGCTTCACACCATAAAAGGAGGAAAATTGTCCTAAGTTCTGGTGTGGTCAGAGATATTTGCTGATCAGCAGGTATTTCAAAAATACCAGGTGGATGCTGTAAAATCCTGCAACAACCACAGGAAAATTCAAAACTATCTATGGCAGAAAATGCAGCTCCTGAGAGCAGCAGTGGGGATCCAAGTGCACAAGAGTTTCTGGCCAGACTGAGTCAGAGGTGGGGGGGCAGTGGAAAGAGATGGCAGAGACAATATTGCAGGCAGGGTGGGAAGGAATAATGAGCACAGGGGGAGTGGTGCTTTGGTGTGGTACATTTTATCTGCTGGTATTTTACATCCCTATTGTGAAGTACTACTGGCAACATGGTAAAGTTTATTGCCTAAAATCTTCTGTCCCAAATACATAGGCAACACCCATTTCTGTTAGCAGAAACAGACCCTTTTCTTCTAGTACTGAATGCACTCTGAGCTCCAGAAGTTTGGCTTGGGCTCTTGGGCTTGCATTCCTCCCCAGAGAAAAATAAAATCTGCAGAAGAGTCATGTACTTTTCCTCCATTTTATTCCACACACTCGAGACACCTAATAAATTTGCTTTGACTTCTTATTCTTTCCTAAAACAAAGGAAAATCTTAGAACCACAAATATCTTTTTGCTCCTTGGTGGCCTGGCAGATACGGGTAGAACTGTTTCCCACTTTTACATAATGAGATTTAAAACAAACTAATAAACAAAACAAAACAACAACAACAACAACAACAACAACAAAAAGAAACCAAACACCAATAAGCAATAAAACAACAGAGGGCACAAAGATAAAAAACTTTGCCATTTCTTGCCAGAAGCACTGAAACCAAAGGTACATCAGCACTGAGAATAGAAAACTAATAGCTACATGGATCACAAGAACATCCTAATAGTAAAAAAACCAGTAATTTAAGTTTTGAAAGGCATGTAATTCTGAAGACAGAGCCAGTCAGCCTTTTAGTACTCACTGGAAAGAGAAACTTTTGATCTGTGGTTATTCTGTATCTGTATCTAAACTTTGTTACATGTTACTATCCAGTGGAATATATAGAACAGAGCTGGTGAACAGGCTGCACGGCTCGCTAGTTTGCTCCCCTGTGAATCCAGCTGCCCTGCTCTTTTAGCAGTGACCAGACTACTTGGATCCAAATCTGAGCGAGCTCTGGGTTCCCCAGCCCTGGGAAATTCAGAAGTGGATTAGTCTCGAGAGGGAAGAACCAGATGAAACGCTGGTTCAGCCACAGGCAGGGACAGTTCCCGGAGCCAAAGCTGGGAAAGTTGAGACCAGCGTTTGGGGGTGAGCAGACCTTCAGCCATGCCGTGCTGCGAGTCTGAGGGAACCGGGTGAGACAAACTGAGCCAAACCCACAGCCCAGGGCACTTGTTCAGCAGGGAGTTAGAGTCACTTCTGAAACTGGGATAGGGGATACACCTCCGTGCCACGGACACTGCATCCTGGGCTCCCAGCACTGCACGGGGGGCCAAGACCCCGCTCTTCAGCCCACCCCGGGTGAGGAGGACTCGCCTGTTGCAGGGTGCACCCCCAGCCCAGCGTGCCCCAAACTGCAGAGCTCGGCAGGAAACACCTCTCCCTGCCTTTCGCTGCGCTCCATGGCAGAGAAAAACATGCCTAAGCCACGCCAGCTGCCGAACGCGAGGAAGAGCGAAGAGCCACTTACGGGGATGTGCACTCGCAGCATGAGTTTCTTGTGGCTGGAGCTTTTCCTGCTGCTGCTGCTGCTGCTGGAGGCATCTTTCTTCTTGTCCATGGCAGTGCTTCCCATGCCTTCACCCAAGCGTGGTGCTGAGCGATGGATCTGGAGAGGGAGGCTCCTCTTCCACCTCTCCCCACTGTCCCACGGGCCGCAGTTATTCCAGGCTCCTTGTTTTCTTTTTTCTTTTCTCTCTTTTTTTTTTTTTTTCCCTTCCTAATGGCCTTAGGAAATTTGGGGAGGTGGGGGGAAGCAATAGGAGCGGGGGGGGAAAGAAGCCGAGGGAAGGGGAGGAGTTTCTCCAGCTCCGGTCTTTAATCCCAGCAGCGAGGTGTCAGGGGGGACCTTCGCAAGAGCATGAGATGCCCTTACAGACGCTGCTCCCTTTCTCACTCTTCCGCCCTTTCAAAAATATCCGGAGCATCCTGGGGGAGGGGGGGAGAAAGTTTCCTTCCCCTCGCCCAGCTCGGCCGCACTCTCACCGAAAGAGAGAGAGAGAAAATACAAAATAAAACAACACTCCCCCAAACACCCAAAGGCCACAAAACCCGAAAAGGGGAAGCGCTCGGGCGACGCTTCTGGCAGACTAGGGAGTCCCGCGGGGAGCCCGACCGGGGAGGGAGGGAGGGAAGGGGGGCAGGAGGGTGGGAGGAGGTGCCCGGGCGCTCCGAGAGCCCCGGCAGGGTCCCCAGGAGCTGCGAAACGAGCACCACGCAACTTTCCCGCAGTCCGGCCGCTTCCCCCGGCTGCCGCTCGCCCCGGGCCGCCCCGCCGGCCCCTCGGCGGGGCGAGAGCAGCTGGAGCTGCGCCTGCATTCCCCGGGCTGCCGGAGCACGGAGGTGGGCGAAAAGGCTGCCTTTCACCTTGCCAAAAACGCCCAAAGGCGGCGCGGTTCCTCTCCCTCCCGACCTCCCAGGCTGTTTTCTCGCCTCCCTCCCCTCAGGGTTTCTCCTGGCCGTGCCCTAAACCGGGGGTATTTCTTTCCCCCGAGGCAGCGCTTCCCAGCCGCCCTCCCCGCAGCCCAGCCCGGGATGGCGCTGGGCAAGGAGGGGGCCCCGCCAGGCTTCATTCCCTCTGGGCAAAACCCCAGGCTGCCCTGCCTCTGCCGGGCTGACAGGAAACCTGTGCCAAGCCCAGGAGGGCCTCAGTCCACTCCTGAATGTAGATTTTTCCGCTCCCTCCCTCCAAAAAGCCTTCAGCGCGTTTGCAGATTCAGCCGAGCGAAAGAAGCGGCTCAGCCCCCGCGGGCGAATGGATTTGGCGTCACTGGGTCCCAGAGAAGGAAAAGTTTCCAACATCCCTTCACCTGTGGCTGTGCTGCTGCCCCAGAGCAGCCCCACGGCAGTGCCACCCCTGCGGCCACCAGGGCTGAGAGTCTGGGACAGCAAGGACTGAGAGGTGTCTTTTCTTTAGGACAGCAGGTGGTTTAAACAAGCATACATGCTGCATCAAAATATGAGGGTTTGTTTCAGAAGTGCCTTTTCTTCCCTTGACAATCTGCTTCTTTTTAGAGTGCCTGAATTTGAAGATAAGGCCAAGCCCGTTACAGGCACAGACCTTTGATCATGGTGCTTAAACTCAGATTTTCCTTGGGTTCAAAGATGTGCATGTATGGATTCACAAAGCCGGCACTGTAATCCCTCCCAACAAATCTTAGGGGATTCTATAAGACAATGACTAAGGAGAGAAGGGAGAAGAGTTTTCTTCAAAAATCTTATCTTCTGAAAAAATTCAGGGTTGCAGTGGTTATCATCAAAAATTACAAGAATTCAGATTTATTTCCTGCCTTATGAAAGTTAAGTATTTAACAGGTGCAAAGCATGGTCGAGTGTAAAGCCTGTAGACACTTCTCTAAAACCATACAGAATTAAATAAAAATATGACCCCTTTAATGAAATAGCCAACTGTCCTATAGGTTTCAACAGGATATCATGGAAGGAAACAGACCCAGAAATGAAACAGGGGTTAACAACACTGACACCAGCTCAGGAAGGGATGTGAATGGGTCTGTAACATCTGCTTTCTCCCAAAATTTACATAAACTCTGCCAACAAAGTGCTGTGGCCAAGGGATATAGGAATGACTGGAATAAAAAAATGAAAAAATTACTAAGGAGCATGCCTATGAAAAAACTCACAAGGTTTTTCTAGCTACTGTGGTCTTGAAAGTTAAAAAATCAGGGAAGAAAAGGTAGACTTTCTTTAGGATAATTTTACAAATTGGTATTGCAAGCACACAGATCTCTTGGCCATTTTTCATTAAATTAACTAAATTAACTAAATTAACTTAATTAATTAATTAATTAATTCAAGGTGGAATAAAATCTCCCATATAAATACTCCTTTCCCTTGTTTATGCAAAATTGTTTCCTGCAATATTATAATTTATTTTCTACATTTAGTATTTTAAATCTAAATTAATTCTTCTTCTTTTAGATTATTTGTATGAATAATTGTGGTTATTGTAAAAGAAGTTTCAGTCAGTGACATAAAGACAGCATGACCAAACTCCCAAACCTAAAAAAAATCCACAAATCAACCTCCCCACGTCAGGATATTGCCTTAAGCACGTTTATCACTTTCAGAATACCACAATAAGGATTTATCCTTTTTTTTTTTCCTTTGACCCTCTAAGTTCTCAAATTTGACCTTTGATTCTCCAGTCATATTTTTAAACTTTTCATTGCAGCTCTGAAGATTAGAGACATGTTAAAACAAACAAACAAACAAAAAAGAAAACAAACCACAACAAATACAACAAACAGCAAAACAAAGCCTAAATCCTCCTACAGCTGCTAGACTTCAGGAGCTTGACTCCTTGTAAAATCAAGTGTTAATAAGACCCTGCTATGAAATAATCACCAAATATTTCAGACATTAGGGCACCATGTTTTTATCCCTCTTTGCTCTTTATCTTTCATGGATAAATGCAGCCAGCATATGAACAAACAACATTGTAAATACTTTTAATGAGATCAAAAGTTATTTTGATAGATTTGACTACCAACAACCACGTTTTCAGATGCATGTGAGCATCTAAATTACTAATTTCACAGACAAATGGGTACTAAAACACTTTGGAGAATATCACAGAATCACAGAGTGGTTTGGGTTGGAAGAGATCTTAAAGATTATCTAGTTCCAACCCCTTCTCATGGGCAAGGACACCTTCCACTAGACCAGGTTGCTCAGAGCTCCATCCAGCCTGGCTAAGCACATTTCCAGGGATGGGGCATCACATTTATCACCCAAATATTTCAAGGTTTCATGACTCCACAGGGGGGAAATGCAGAACAACATTTCAAACATACCAGCCACACTTTGCCTCTCCCCAACACCACCTGAATGCTCCCCATTATAACTCAGCCTTACCTGTAACTCAGCAGAAGCAGCACATTTTGGGCTACACCCTGCCACAGGACTTGCCCTATTTAATCCTTAAATGCAGGTTGAGTCAATATTTCCATAAAAATTTCCCTGAGTACATTGCTATGTTTCTAAAATAGCCATAAAACTTTGCTTTGAGCCTTGGTTGTATCTATTGTAGTTGCTGTAAAAAAAAAAAAAAATATGGCACCAGAAAACTTTTGTGCTGAGGTTCCACATGCAATATGTAGAGGTTTTCTGAAGACTTTACATTTCACTGAAAAGGCATATCTAAAAAAAAGTGGTGAATGGGGAGAGATATGTGAGTTGTGGGTGGGTTTTAAGTCTTTATTAAAAACAGCATTTTGGTAATGCTTTATAGTTTGTTGTTGGTAATACCATATATATTGCATTGGAGAAAAAAGCTATCTGTGAAAAAAAAACTAATATTCTTTCTCTGCAGATGATATATTAATCAGATTGTGAGTATTCAATGTAGATTTTTCACACATGCAATCTGTAGGTATATTTTAGGCACAGACCCCTGCAGAAGTCTCATTTTGGGTGACTACATTTCCTACCATAAATAATGTGTGCATTCCATACCAGGGTTAATATTGTAATTTCTCAGGTTAGCCACATTATTTCTTAAGTATATGTATACATATATTCTTATTTGGGACTTTCAAACCTTTTTAAAATGTTTCCAGGATGTAGAGACAAGTTCTTAAAAATCAAGACATTTTGAAGTCTGGAAGCCCAAGACCTTGTCTGGCTGTTATTGGTATTCAGTATCCCAGCATTAACTATGCTTAATTATAGCTATTTTTCTATTTATTCTCTTCTTATAATAATATTTGTCCATGTTGGTTTCTGCACTTCCTCCTCTGGCTGTCCCTTTCTTTTCACATTTCACCTCTCATTCTCATCCTTCTGATTTTGTTCTCCATCTTTCTCTCTTCTCCAATTTGCCACTCAGTTCTTTGAGCACGCTTGAAGTGGATTGCTTGGTTTCTGTTCAACACATTTATTAGATTGAATTCGACCCTGCTGCATAGGGCCCCTTAACTTAATTACCAGCACAATCTAATTAACCTGATGCAGTATTGGGATGCAGTAGTCCCTGCACAAGTCTTCTGTAGGGGCCAGAGAGGACACAGCCCTGACATCTGTCTGCCCACACCCACACTCACCTGCTGACACTCAGCACAGTGCAGGCTGCAAATTTCAAGTCATGTAGAATATGGGCTCTACATGAGAAAATTCCTGCAGACAGCTAAATTGCATAGCTTGCAGCAAAACTGCAATTAAAATTGCCTTCCATGGGGAAATTTTCAGGAGAAATTGTAAATCTGCCAGAAAGGCATGAGTGGCTGAAGGAAGGTGAGGTAATGAGGTTAATGAGAGAAGCTTCTTGTCCTCAGAAGGTATCCAGGGACATAACAGCAGCAAAGAGTGACAAATATTTATGCTGAAAGAAAGGTTGTGTGGACAGGTGGCTGTGCTTCCTCTCCAGGCTGTCAGAAACCTTCTGGCAGGTAAGTGCTTACTGCAAAGGATTCTCTCTTCACCTGAAGCCCAGCAGCACAGTCTGCCCTGCAGCTCCCTCCCCACTGTCACCAGAATCCCGACCCAGAATTTCTGCTGGGTGCTGTGTAGTCCCCCCAGAATTGCTGCACTGCTCATCCACTGAGCCACTGGGATGTCTTCTCACCCAGACCACAGTGCAGAGGAAGAAGTGAGAGAGAAGCAGTTTCACAGGACCTTTCTAGGTGGTTTCTCTAATTTAACCTGACTGCTAATTTCTCTCAAACTGCCAAGGGAAGAGGCAATTTTTTGAGTTTACTTCCTTTTCACTTGCAGATCTTGTCCATCTTGACAACTGATCCTGGGTATCAAAAAGTTTCAGAAGTCTTGATTCAAAATGAGCAGGCTCACGGACTGGGTTTATTTGGTACACAGAAGGTTGTGGCATGGGCACTGGTGTAAGGATTGGCAGGAGGCTCCCTGTTTGGCAGCTGCAGTGTGTCACTGTGTCCCATCCTCATGGCTCCAGAACCACAATCCCCGCGAGCCTGCCCTCTGGCTGCACAGCACTGACCCCCCAGGAAATCAGATGGTGCATGATGCTGTGACCTGAACCCCACTGTGTGGTGGCATTAGCACTGTTATATTGTCTTGGTTTGAAAAGACAGGTGCCTGCTAAAGAAGACAGGAGCCTCCCCTGAAATGGAGAATGCAAACCCTCCCCACCCCTCTGAATTGCTATGATTTTTAAATTAAGGGGCTCTCAGGCAAAAAATATGGGAGCAAGAAATAACAGTTCTTTAATAGGGAAGGGGAAAAAAATAAAAGGATAAAATAAAACAATGTAATACACTGGAACAACACTGGTAGAGTCAGAACTCAATCTGACACCCTGTTGGTCAGGGTGTTGGTAGCAGTCCAGTTGGAATAGTGGCTGCAGTCCTCCTGAAGTGTCAGATGTGGTTCTATTGGAGCAGGGGGGTCCTGTAGAGAAAGGGTGTATCCTTCCTCCACAGATCCATGGAAGTAGAAGCAGCTGCTGTTCCTCTGGAGAATCCAGTGGGAAGCCGTGCTGGTATGTCAGAATCTCCAGATTATATCTGGGTAGCAATGCTTGGCTCCTCCCTCTGGGTGGAGCATCTCACAATGGGATGCTGTAGTTCTTATCAGCCATGCAGTGACATTCAATAGCCTGTTATCAGCAGATGTCCCCTGCTGAGGGAGGAGTGATTGTGATCACTCAGAGAGAGACATAAGGAGAATTGCCCACTTGACACAAGACAACTGCCATTCAGATGGTAATAGAATACATCTTGCCTTGCAATCTGGAACGTCTATAGACTGTCAACAGTAAGTTCTGTTTCTCATTTGTATCACTACACTGTAAGAGTAAAATAAGAACAATACTCTCTGTCTTCTCTGCTAGAAAGCTTCTGGGAGACCTGACTAGGTACAGACATGGAAAACACAATTTCTTCTTTGAACCACAACAGCTTGATAAAAGACCTTGAGGTTGATTTTCAAAGTTCACACAACCTCTGTTGGTCCTGAGAGCCAGGAGAGCCTTCCAAAGATTGAAGTACCTTATGAGACATTATCTTTTTATATTGGTTTCTATATATAACAAAAAAATTCCATTAACTGCAATGATGCTTTTCAGCCTCAAGTTTTCTTAGTACTTTAGAGTCATGAAGAAGAAATGACAAAGACTTTTTAAAGTAGCTAATTTCCTCCTTACTGATAAAGGAAAATTTCTTTTATGTTTTCTACTGATTGTGAGTCAGAATTTCTGGCTGTTAGCCAAACACAATACTTGGAACCTTTGATTTGCATATGTAGGCCTACAAGTTAGACAGATAACCTCAATCAAAATTTAATATAACAGATTATATGCAAAACCAGTGAGAAAGGATTCATTTCCCGTATTGAGTGATTTTTGTCAGTTGTGCAAGTTAACACAGAGAATTACAGATAGAATTCAAGAGGAGTCTGCTTTTCATTTTCTTTTCCAACAATATGCATAATGCAGTACATTAGCTAAAAGAACATTTAAAGGAGGCAGAGACATGGTTCTACCAGGTATGTGTGGGCATAGGAACAAAAAGTGTTTTCAGCAGCACAAATCTGAAAGTACTTCCATGTTCTTCCCAGTTCACTGGGGAGAATTCAGAGAGCTGAAGAATTATAAACACACTTTCTGTGAACCTTCTTTGTGTGATAATATCAGAATTTATTCCTTGGCATGGAGTGTGCTTGGCTTCAGACAGGACAGTGGGCAGGAACAGTACTTTCCTTCTGGAGTGGAGGGGGTGAGACTGCCCCAAAACATCCATCTGTCACTGCTTGGTGGTGCAAATGCAAAAAGAGGTGAGGTTTCCAAAGCAATCATAAGCAGTCGATTCCAGGATGGTCTGTAAGACCTCAAAGAAAATAAATTTTGCATATTTACCTTCAAATTTGTTATGCTGCAAGGTAGTGGTGGCACAGTGTCCCACAACACACCTGTAGCAGTGTTCTCCACTTGACCTCCAGCCAAGGCCAGTGGCAATATTCCCTTTAGGGAGGGCAAAATTGCAACAACTGTAAAACAACCCAAACATGTTCTCTCACCTGGTAGTAACTAGTAACAGAAGAGCCCCAGAAATCCCATTATGTGTGAAGGAGCAATGAGAAGGTGATAGTTTACGGATGAGACAGAGGACTGAATATAAACAGGAAGAAAGAGAAGATTGATTTGAAACCTCCTCTGCACAATGGCTTCCAAAGGATCAGAATGCTCCAAAACTTTGCTTGGCTACACACCTTGGTATCCAGGACCTGTGGATATCACAATGTGTGCAACAAGAACCAAACATCTGAAAAGCATGAGAGGTGAATGGCAACTCCTCCATGTTTTCATAAATAAATTGTATTTCTCTTGGACTGAGAGCACAGTCTTTCTTAACTAGGCTTGTTTGCAAGTATGCCAACACATTTTTTTGATCCCAGGCATCTAGTCTGTGTATTTTATGTGCTGTAGGATTTGTTTTTCTGCTTCTCCGTGTGTGATGGGCACAGGCAAGCATGATGAGCAGGTGTTTAGTGTGAATTCATGCAGATCCAAGATGACATCTCCCCAGGACAAAAGGTGACATGTAGGAAAAGTGGCTCAGAACTGTCATCTCTACCAGCAAACCAGGGCACCAGAGCACAGGCCTGAGCATTGTCCTGGAGCTGTTCTGACTGTTAAACTGTTCACAGTCCCTGCAGAGCTTTGGCTCAGGCTCTCTGCAGCTCTCCAAGACCCTGCCAAGGCATGGCTCAGGAATTAACACCAGGCAGGGAGCATTGCCAGTAGGCAGCCTGGTCATGGCTGCTCTGTCTGAGGTAAGAGTTTTCCTAAAAGCCTTGCTGTACCATCTGAGATCTGCAGCTCAGACCTGTGCCAAGAGGATGGAAATGTTAGGTCCTGGTTTTCCTGCATGCCTGGGCTCTCTGAAAACTAAACTACACTTGTTCCTCAGTCTTTTCAATGCCTGTCAGCAGAACACTTCCATAGGAGGAGGCCAACACAGTTCCCACTATACTGCTCCTATTTTGGCAGAAAATGAGCTGTACAAGGAGGAATCTCAGATGTGCAATGATGAAAGCACCAAGGGCCATGACTATTGGCAAATCATTCTGACACATGACTGGTGAGGGATATATCCAGTTAAAGACTGCAGATTGTACATTACCATAGCATTGATGTAATTACAAACTAAGAATATATATATAAGATAGCAAGTGCAGATTTAACAAATTTCATGCAGTCAGATTCTAAAGCCAGGAGAATCTGACTAACAGTGTTAGAAAATGGTGAAAATGACAATAAGGAAAGGTTTTTAATAACATAATTTCATGTCAGGAAGAACTTCCTTTTCAAAATATCTGAAAATCATCTTATTTTTATCATTCTTCTTAAGAAGAGGGCCTAAAATCTTATCAGAAGAGCTTTAGGAGCAACAAATATCTAAAAATTACCCTAGAATATAAAAGTGGTCCCCACAATGAATCCAAAGAGTTCCTAAAAATAGTTAATGTAATTCAGTGTAGCTTCATTAAGATTATTATTTTATTCTAAACTAAAATTTTTATTATGTCTTATTATGCAAAGTACCTGGACTTTAGAGTCTTTAAATGAAAAATTACAAGGTTACATTAGAGAGATGTGCAAACTCAGTAGATACATTGAAGGTAAAAAGTGAGTTAAAAGAAAAGGAATGACTCAAGGAGAACTTCCAGTTGTTGAAGACAGACAACAAAACAAACAAGATTATTAATTGCTTGTGTTCTGTTACTGATGAAGAGATTATAGTTGTAATATTCCTAGATAGGTATGAATTAACATATAAAGGAACAAAGTAGTTAGCATGAATCCTCAAAGTTATGCTGGTCGTGCAAGCAGAGTATTTTCTACTGAATATTTTCTATAAAATAAAAAAAAAGAAAGTAGCTTTTACCTTTGTAATTAGTAACTGATAGGTCCCCATTTTGGGCCAGCTTAGTAACTTCCATCAGAAAGCAGCCAGTCCTCTCAACTCTCTGGGTACTCAACTCTGCAGGGAGAGCACAGAGAGCAGTTTGAATTTAGGTTATTTGAAGTCAAATTGACTTCTCTCTACATGGTCTTTACTCCTTCTTCAACAATCAGCTTAGAGAGCCAAACAAATACGAGCAACCAGCAGGAATATCTCTGGTTTTAGTGAATGAGGACACAATCAGAAGTTGACACAAAGTGCTGGGAAAGTGAGCATCAATACAGTGCAATTGCCTGCTGGAATCATGAGACATGGGTACAAAGATCTGCTTGGAAAGAACAGATGTCAAGATCATATCCACTTCTACAGTCCAAAGAAGTCTGCCACAAAGTGTGGAAATATGCTACTGCTGGATGAATAAAATCAGGAATCATGTGCAGGAGGGGCACAAAACCTATATACTGAAGTAGGGTGAAAAGCAGGGGGATGATTGAAAAAATGGTAAAGTTCTATATCAGGTGAGATGCAATTGATTTCTATTTCTGCAAGCATCTCTGTAAGCTTCACAGATGATAGGAAGAGTATAATCTTGACTTTATGGTCTTTGAACGAAATACAAATTTATTTTATTTTCTGGTATGCACAAAAATGTGGGTGGGAAATGTGGGAGGCTCTCTTAAGCTGAGTGAAATATGTTCCTCATGCCCAGCATTACTGTGGTCCACACAAGACCCATTTCCCTGGGAGCTGACCATGAGCTGAGTGGTCCCAAGAGCCTCAGTGCTGCTCCCCATGGGCCTTGTTAAGATGCTTTGGGACCACAACAGCTTGGGGGAAAGGAGGGGGAGAGCAGTCATCCTCCTGTCAAATTTCCTCATGCCCATCCACAGTGGTCCTGATGGCATGAGGCTGATCATGTGGAAGACATTTTTACTGTACAGTAGTAAGCTCTACTGAGCATTATTCTACTATCTGAACTAATAAAATTATTCTACTATCTGAACTAATAAAATTATCAGTTATTCAGAATTATCAGAATGATGAATATCTGAGCTGGTATTTAATATCTAGAAGATTATAATGACAAGCATTTTGTGTCTGGGAACTTCCAATCAGGACTGTAACACATTTGTATTTTGACTGCATATACCAAAAGAGTAATTAAATTATGTATAACTAATTAAGAATATAGGAGGACCATCCATATGTAAAACCCACCATAAACATATAATAATTTTACACTATATTAAAGATACAGAATTGCTGATATGCAGACATAAACATATGTGGCATATATATCTCAAACCAGTCTCAAGCATTCCATATGAAATTTGCTGGAAGCAGGCCATTAATTACTAAAGCTGAGGCTAATCCTGCTAATCTTATCATAACAGAAGTTTTGTTTTCATCAGGCCTTGAGGATCCATATTCAACAAATATTATTTCACTGCCAAAATAAAATACAAAACACTTGGTACAATGTAGTTGATTTAAGGAATAGTCAAATGCCACTCTTGGCTTGGTAATACTCAGAATTTACTTTTTGGTGTTTGGAAAACATTTATGCTATTCTTGAACTCTGTGAGGTTTGCTGTCATTCAACTCATCAGCAAAACTTCCACTCCTGGGAGTGGAAACTCAGTTTATTTTAAGGTTTTTGGAGATAAAGGAACAACTTTTGCCATTCATGTCTGCAGAATCTGACAGTAATCCCACAGCAAAAGGCTTAGTCCCACCAGAGCACTGATGTCCCATAAAATTAGGGCAAGTTCAGGAAAAATATTTTTAGTGCATTCTGCTCATTAACACTAAAAGAAAAGCTGAGGGAATTCCAACATCCAAACAAGTACACATCAAAGGTCACACAAATATTTATCACCAAATCACACAAAAAATTACAGCTTCAATGGTAAAGTTGAGTGGATGATATGATTTTCTTATCCATAAAAAATTATGTCCCTCATTAATTCTTTTCACAGTAAAGCTGCTTCATTATTTATCCTCTGGGTAAGCAATTAGTAGCAACGTTGCTCCTGGTAGTATGTGCTGAATTTCTCTTTAATATCTGCTATGAGAGACCACATATTTCAAACTGCAAAAGCAAAATTAAAAGAAACTCCCAAAACTGAAGAGTTGCTCTAAGCAAATAAATAGCTCTTGGTATCAAAGGAGTGCTGGGCAGGAGGAAACATGTACTTTCTCCTTGAAGAAAACTGGAGAGCACTGGAATTACAGATTTATAAGCTCTTTCAAAAAACATCAGCCTGACTCTGAGAGTGTTTTCTGCCAAATCAATTAAGCTAAAATTTAAAGCTGCTGTAAGAAAAACTATTTTAAAAAACCTCTGTAATGAAAACATTTAGAATTGGAAGAAGTTTCGTATGTATAAGAGCAAGTAAGTTCTGGAATAGATTTTCAATGAGAAACAGGGGCAAAAAAGATAATGGCAATATATTAATGAAAGGGATTATATTCAATATGATAACAGGGTTAATAACAGGTGATTGGAATATGTTCCCACCCAGAATGGAAATGTTAATCTGAGAATTGGGCCAAATGAGGTATGACTACCAAAAGATTAGTGTCCAATTCTCAGCTGGATACCAGGGCTGGCTCTGCCCTGTCATTACATTGTTTAAATACAAACCCCAGCTTAACCCTTTGTCTGAGGAAAAAAAAAGTAACCCTTAAATCTTGGTGCTCTCAAGCTACAAAGCTGGAATTGAAAAGCACCACAGATTAGCTCAACTCTCATGGTCATTGTGAGTTATAAATTGAATTAAAGAATGTACTCATTTGGGTGAAAGACCATTATTCCCCTACCACAATGTGAATAGAAGTCAACTATTCAAATGCTCCAAGTCCTCTGATGTTTTCCAAGAGTATATATCCTTGCCCAGAAGGAAAGGTGAGTTCTCCCAAAAATTATTGAGAAAGGGCAAGAGTGACTCATTTTGACCTCAGTCCTACAGACTGTGAGATAGTCCTGAAAATTATGAGACTTTTCCAGAGGTTCTGGAACTACAGTGAAGCCAAAGAAGGTGTGGCACCACCATGAGCATAGAAACCCAAAATTTTTCTCAAAATTATACCAATTAGACTGGAAAAGAGAAGACTTTGAGGTCACCTAATTGCAGCCATCCAGCACCTGAAGGGAGCCCAATAGCATGTTCTGATAGGACAAAGGGGAATGGCCTCAAACTGGAAAAAAATTCTTTATTATGAGGGGTGTGAGGCACTGGAACAGGATGCCCAGAGAAGTTTTGGATATCCCATCTCTGAAAGTGTTTAAAGCCAGGTTGGATGGAGCGCTAAGCAACCTGCTCTAGTGGAAGGTGTCCTGCACATGGCAGAGAGGCTGGAACCGGGTGATTTTTAAAGTCCCCTCCAATCTAGGCTGTTCTATGCTAATGATTCTATGAAAGATTACTATAGTGAAAGTAGCTTAGGGAAAAAACAGTGCTGTGGTATAAAATCTGGGGAAGTGAAATACTTCCAGGGCACAGGGAAATTCTTGTTGGAGGAAAAAGAGTACAAAAGACTGCAGACAAGTTAAGGAAGGCAAACAAGGTGGGAGCCAAATCAGTTCTCAGCTGCCACTGGACATGACAGCTCCAGGCCATGTCCCCTCTGCCACTACAGCTGACACAGGAATGCATTGTGTACTTTGACTCTCCAAGTGACCACAAGGACTTTCTGCTCTGAGACAAATGTCTCTGCTGAGCTTCAGTGTTCCAGGGGCTTGAAGACACATTGAGTAAAGGCTGGATGCCACATGGAGCCCTCAGAAACTTCCTGAAGTCCAGTGCTGAACTTGTCCCTTGTAATACAAAACCACAAACCTGTTGTTTCATGTGCCTTTATCACATTAGATCTGGTGTTGCTGGGTTTTTTTAAGTCTTACAATGAGCCAAAGTAAACCTATTTCTCATGCTATAAAATCTAAATTTTCTCTTTTGTTAGAAGAGTTTTGCAGCCTTGGTGATATAAACTGATAATCAATGCTCAACATTTAAAATGTGCCCATTTAAACTTGGTGTGGGTGTTCTGCAGATTATTTTTTTTTGTGTGTGTCCCTGATGAAGGGTTTGCATGCTTTCTGCAAAGAAAAGAAATAGAACAAATAGTATGGCACCACAAGCTGGTCAATTATTAGCTTTTGCATACTCAGATCACGGCCTTTCTTTACAAGGACACGTGTTAATATATAATAGAAGTGTATTTCAGTTCTTTTTAAATTGATTTTTCAGACACACAGTGCAATATTATAAGGTCAGCTGGAAAGTAAATGGCCAAAGACAGGCCTTTCAGAAGAAATGAGCCACTAGTCATCATGAGAAATAAAACTGGATCTATACATATGAAAATGGTTTTTATTTTGTAGTAGGCTGGCATTTGACACGCACCCACCAGCCTCATTAAAGTCTGGACAAACTGTCTGTAATGGTCTTAAACTGTGATTTGAACATTTCTCAGATCTAACAGATGCAATAAATGTCATGGGCCAAGTTCACAACCTAGTGCTTCAGGCTACTGATGCTGACCACAGCTCTGACTGTCCCTGTGAAGCTGCAATTGCTAATTAATAACCAATTATCATTTTGAGGATGTAGAAGTTGTAAGTGGGGAACACCAAACAAGCTTAATGTAATTTCGTGCATAGAAAATGAGGTGGCAGGGAATTCAAAATGGTCAGGGTAAGTAATCAAACACAGCAATCAAAATTTTTGTGGCTATGTTCAGAGACAGAACTAGGAAAATGTGAGAGAGAAATGTTTTATTCTGAGATGGACTAAGGCAAGTCAGAATTTTGTGAACCAAAATATTCCTAACATATAATTACAGATAAAAATGACCAGAGAAAAAATAGGCAGATAATTAGAAAACAGTATCCAGAGAACTACAAACTGATTCATGCAGCCTGAAGACAGAGACTGAGCCAAGGAACCAGAGACCAAGAAGCAGTGTGGACTCACCAGCTCATTGGGGGACTTTTGATAAGATAAAGAAAATCATATCAGAACAGTCCAGTTCAGCCTTCAACAAGCTGCCTGAACTTTGTACTGTTATGTCTGCTAGAGGCAATGTTAATGCAAGGAGGACTGTGCTACAGGGCTTCACTCCATGCTGGGAACTGTTTATTCTGTACCAAGTTCAAAGTCAAAGTCACACCAAGTAAAAACACCTGAGAAAGGTGACAGCACAGCTGTAAAGGTCTGAGGGCTCTACACTCCCATACACAACTCTGCACACAAAACTAAAGAGCACTTGGGTGTTGTGTTCAATATATCTGGTGGCTAAACTCTCACATCTCTCTGCTAAGCAGGGACTAAGGAGGAAAAAAGCCCTTGAAATTCAGAGTTCCTAGAAACTTGAAACTTCTAAACACTTCAGTTCCCATTTTTGCCATCCACTTATCTTCATTAAATTTTTAAAAAATTAATTGCATTGAATTCCTAAAAATGAGCAAATTTCAGCCGTATTTTGAAATAGAATTATAATAATAATTTATTATTTATGAATTGCACATTATATATTTATAAGCTATGATTTGCAAAAATTATTACCCTGTCTGAAGGGATCTGTAAGGGAATAAAAAACCCAACCAAAACCAAAACAAAATCAAAACTGAAACCGAGAATGTGTTCTAATCAAACTGTACAACAGGAAAATAAGGCTTTTACAGAGTACAGTAATGACTTTATCTCCTTCATTAATTCGAGTTCCCTATTGTAAGACATAAGGGAAAGTGTTATCAGAGGTAGGTAACAAGATATTCTGCTTCAGGTTGGAACAGCTATTCTAGACTCTGAGTAACCTCTTTATCACCAGGACAGGAAAAAGGCAGCTCTCAAGCTTTCTAGGTGAGCCAAATCTGATGTGGACAGCAGAAACAAATCCCCATGTCAGCCTCCTACTGCATGAGATGTTGGAAGAGCTATGAAAGGGCTTTATTGACAAACATAATCCTAGTGACCCATCCTGTATATTTTTGTAATTTTTTCTATTATTGAAAATCTTGTGGGTTTAAGTATTGTTTTATCCCTAGATCTTCTCTAGTGGTAAAACACATTCTGCACACGTTCCACATGAATTCAGTAATCCTTTCAGCATTGTGGATCTGTTCCTCGGGGGGTAAATGGCAAACTCCTGGAATACTTATTGCACACAAGCTGTGGGACTTGCTCAAGTAACAAGGGAAATTTACCACTGAGTTGCAAGGCCCAAGTCACTGGCAGACAGCAAAAATTCCTGGGGTGAAAAGCTACACTTGCTCAGCAAGTTTTAGTCCAAGCAGTGGCAAACAGTGAAGTAATGGAGGGGCTGGAGATTGAGAGTCACCACTACAATGCCAGTTTTTACACTGACAAGATAAATTACATCTCAACTTATACTGGTGAGATTTTCTAGTGTTATATATTTCATTTAATGCATTAGTCAGATGTCAGTTATCTAAGTATATCCAGAAGCTCAACAGGAAAAGCCAAAAGTTCCAATTTGGAACTGCCTGGGTGAATCTAGGACAGAAGCCTGAACATAGCAAGCACTTTTCTGTTTACACTCTCTTGGGGTTTAAAGTGTGTTCACCTGCAATTTGGGATGGGTCCACATGCTTTATGGGTTTGTTTTTCATTTTCTTGCATCAGAAAAAAATCTATATATAAACTTGAAAACCTAAGACCTGAGTTTCTTTTAGCTCTATGCACTTTAAACTAGTGTACAACATATGTACACATGCCATTAAAGTTTCTAGCTCTTAACAGCTGTGAGGAAAACCTCAAAGATTTGATCAGTGCAGACAGACAGGTGTGCAAGGAAGCTGGAATAAGAATTCTGAGGCTACTCTATTAGCCTAAATGCTTCCTAAGGGCAATCTGAAGGCCAACATTGTTAGGAAAGTTATTCATTAACTTATTAATATGTTTATCAATTTTAATTTTTGTCATTACTGCATAAGAAAACAAAACCAGGTCAAGACTTACATACAAACCGCAAAATCCCTGGCAGTTTTCTTACAAGCAGTTGGAGGGTACCTACTTCAAATCATTTCAGATCCTCCTTTCCAGAGTACTGTGTGCTCACAGTTTTTATTGAGATATGTGGGAGCATGTCTGGTTATATCTCCTTGGCCCCTGTCTCCAGCATGGACCGAATCCCACGTGCTTCATTCACATCCCTGGCATGAGTGGTCCGAGGCAAGGACAAAGAAGGCAACGGGCTCTTCCCATGTGGGAATTTTGCCCAAGAGAAATCTTACAGAAATCTTACAATCTTAATCTTACAGGTTAAGTGCTGTGCTACTGTTTTCTCATTTGTAAACCAGGACTTACAAGCCTTCCCCATTTCAAAGGGCTGTGGAATGATAAAGGGCTTAACACAGATAGACTGCAGTAATAACATAATATGCTACATATCCATGGAACATTCTCTGGGAGCCTAACAGATTCAGACAAAAATGTTTTAAAAAACCATAGCTGGAAAAGCAAAGCTGGCTTTTCCTTCTGTTCCAAGGCAGCTTTGGCAGGAAGAGCTGTACTGCAGAGAGCACACAATAATTTTTCTGGTTTAAAATGTGAAAAAAAAGTAAGGACTGTGTTACAAGAGCATGGCACTAAAAAAAGGATGAACTAAGAAAGCCCACTGAATATGGTTTACACAAATATCACTAAGCTGACAGTGTCTTCTGGTTTTGTTCAGGCTGCCCCCTGACAGGAGGACACCCATTATCTACCATCTGCAAACAAATAAGCATTTAATTCTAGGTGAATACTTTTGTCTCACTGAAGTCAGCAGAGCTCCCTGTGTACACATAAGGATGGGAATTTTAGTCCAGCTACAGCATTAGATTTCTGGATCCTGACTTTCAGAACTTAAATATGTTCAGCATATTGCATGGCTCCTGTAGTGACCTATACCAGCCAGGGACAGTCAGCAAGTGAATTTTATAATCAGGCCTTTAGCACCATATTGGACTGACCCTTCTGGTTTAAACTTTCCATGGCAGGGCAGTGTGCATGAGCACTGCTCTGAGGGAATTTCTCTCTTCTGCCTCCTTTTGCCAATAATGTTGGCTAGTGAAGGTGGCTGTGTAAAGGAAAAAACATCCCAATTTACCCTCTCACTTCCAAGCCTTCATCCCTAGAACACACAGATTTAAAGGAACCTTTTGTGCAATACACAAATAAAACAGCTGGCTGCCCACAAGGCCTCACCCAAGACAAAACAGTAACAGTCCTTCAGTTAATCTATCTTCCTGGCTCAGCCAGACGCCAAGGAATCCAGAGCCTCCCAGACTTCTGGGAAGCAAGTAAATATCATAAAATGCCATAGGTCAAACCATCAAATGCTGCTTTACTGCCCCTGATCCGTAGCTGTTGGGGAGCTGCTCTCCTCAGGCTCCCAGCTCCTGCTGATACTCTGGTGGCAGCACTAGCTTGCAGGATGTTGTTGCTGCTAGGAGTGAGCTGTTCCCCTTACCACAGGAAAAATGAAATCACCTCCCACATCACATTCCAGAAAAGGCCAGGTAGCTGCAATTGCCCTTTTATGAAAAAGGGTGGGAGAACAAAAAAAAGCAAATGTGACTGTGTGTGTGTCCTTAGATGAGGTTCTTTTCCTTTTTTTTTTTTTTTTTTTTTTTTTTTCCCATTTAGGTGAATGTTTTTGGTGTGTTAGAAGCAGAAAAACAGCCTTGGGCTAATACATGCAGATTAAAAGGTGAAGTTGATCACTATCAAAAATACTTTGTGACCTAAAATGAAGCTCTGAGTCATCGTCACAATTGGCTAAAAGGAAATTGAAGAATTAAACTTTTTTAAAGCACACAGTCATAGAATGCTTTGGGTTGTAGGAGGGAACCTTTAAAGCTTATCTAGCCCCAGCAACAAGCAGGGACATCTTCAACCAGACCAGGTGGCTCAGAGCCCCATCCAAGCTGACCTTGAATGTTTCCAGGGATGGGGCATCCACCACCTCTCTGGGCAACCTGTGCCAGTACCTCACCACCCTCATTGTAAAACATTTCTTCCTTATACCTATCACCATCACAGTGACTTTTTCAGACAGAGTACCCAAAACTGAAATTCACTTGATCTCTGAAAGCTTAAATAGTATTAACTTTTGGCTTTCTCCATGGGGTGGAACACATGATTTGATGGCAGGGTACCAGCAAGACTCTCCACACTTCTTTGTTGTTCGTAGCAAAGACTCCTGGTGTTTCAGCCCCAGGTTTCAGTTATGTATATGGATCTCTATTAGTAGAAAATCAGAAAATCTCACAAACTCCTTATCCCATCACTCTTTATTTCCATTTCCTGTAAATAAAGAACATCTTCTTATTCCCACTGAAGAGCTGAGGAATGGAGGTACAGTGAAATGATTTGTATATGTCAGTCAGTCAGTGGTCTAACAAGAAACTGAGCAGAAATCTACAGAAATCATGGTTGGAGGCCAAACCAGATGACCACATCTGAATCAAATTGAACTAAATTCAATAAAAGCTTTCTGTAGCACTCAGCAGGATGTTATTTATGCCTTGAAACAGCATATCTCCTTCCAGATCTTCCTGTCCAATTATTTAAAGGCTTGGTCCAAAAGAGATAACATAGAGAATCTGACTGTCAAAAGATCTGCTGCCAGCTGCAGTCACCTGCAGGGACTGGGAAGAAAGACATGATTGATGATAGCATCAAGACTTTGGCTGAGATTGTTAAGCTTCATAAAGCTGTCATTGTTTGACAAGTGATGTCTGTTCCGTCTGCATCATGATGGAACCAGCAATGATCCATCCCTTGGATTCTACCCAAGGAAAGGCCAAAGAGAAACACTGAAAACAAAAGAAATGGGCAGACCACTGTTGCCTGCCTCTGCCCCCAACCACAACCCACATGAGCTCAGTTTGTTGTTTTGGCAGAAGAGCAGGCACTGAATAAGCAAGAAGAGCTGAAACTGGCAGAACAGTCAGAAAAGTATTTAGAGTTGTTTATGTATGAATGATTGCAGGGTGGGAAGGGCAGACTTATTTGGATAGATCAGGTAAAGCCCTGGGGGCAGCACTGAAAACAGAGCCCATTGCAATCAGATGAGTAACATGATCCTGGACTGCTTTCTCTTTTCCCTCTGTGCACACTCCAAGTTGCAGTCAAGCTTTGCCTTGGAGTCCTTTTGAACGTTTCATTCACAGGTATTTGTTAAATCCTGCTGTAGCCCAGAGGATGCCTACCACTTTAATCCTCTATTAACAGCTCAGATTTTTGGTGGTGTAGCCAAGGTTTGCTTGCTGACTCTCAGTTTCAAGAGGCCTTGGAATATTTGGATGGTGTATTTACCTTCCCCTGATTTCATTACAAGAGTGATACTTGGCACTTATCTACTCCTCTAGAAGAGGCACAGGTCCATCACTGGTAGCATAAGTGTGACAACACCAGCCATGCTTAATTGCATTCAAACTCAGAGTAGTAAACACAGAAACATGCAAATGCAATGTCTGTTTTGTAGAGTTACAACCTGACTGAGAAACTACTACTATTTGAAGTGTTCACCATTGCCTTTTTTGTGGGGATTATTCCTTTTGTAAATACAGCCACTGTGGGGCAGCAAGACACAAGCATTTAATGGAGTGTGCTTTGTCTCTCCCAGGCTCATGAGGCTGTAAGTGCTGTTACCCTCTGCCTGGGATGATGCAAATGTTAACACCCTTTGCCATAAGCACATTTCCCCGGTCAGGGTGACTTGGTGACTTGGGAATCATGATAGGTTTTGAAGGTAATGTTGAGATAAGGTAGCACCAAAACTGCTTAAGTAGTTTATATGTCAGTTCTGAGAGAAGATGTCAACAACTCATAGCTTGAGGACGTTTGAACTTCAGTTGAGCACGGTGCCAAATTCTGCGTTCTCAGGAGGCTCACGCCTACATGCAAGCAGACAAGTTGCTATTTGCTTTTGCCATTTTCCCAGAGGAAGTGATGATGCCAGACAAGTGTGAGCAGACCAAGCTCATACAGTGTGTCTGGCTGTGTGGTTTGTAGCTCTGCAAGTGGGAATGATGAGCGCTCCCACCACACTCTGGTCATTGCCCAGGGACACAGAAGGGTGACTCTTATCCAGGAGAGCATGAGATCCCCCTATATACATCAAGTCTCCAGACTCAGACACACAAGCTCTTTCCAAATCTGAATCAGGCTTATATTGGAATTCTCACCACTCTTCCTTGCCCTGGATTCCTAGAGCATTTGCACTCACCCTAAATGAAGATTTGGACCCCAGCTGAAAAAGGGGGTTTTTATGTGATGCAGCTTTGATAATGGAGAGATAACTGTTGGAGCTCATAACTACCATTTAGAGACATAAGTCAACTAAAACAGTACAGAAGCTATTTTTTTTTCCAAGTTGGGTCTTGCCATCAAAATGAGAAGGAGACTATTAAAACTGGTTTAGGTAAAACACAGAAGGTTCTATCTACCTACTTGCTAAAAATAGGAAATCAGATGTTTTAGTCACTCCTGAGGATGAATTTTGATCCAGATCTCTGACATAAAGTACTACCATGTTTATGTGTGCTGTGAAAGCCTTTCTCATCTTCCATTTGTAAAAACAAGATTTTCTGACTTTAAACATAGTCAATAATGATTATGAGTTTTATTTAATGTAAGTTGGTTACTGAGCAGGAAAACAATTTTAATTTTCAGTTTATCTCTCTAATACATAATGTAAGAATTTTCTAAACCTTTCTTTGCCCTTTAAACATAAATCACAAGGAGTAAAACCTTTAGTTCAATCAAAATTTGTGCTTCTTGATAGGCTCCTACATGAACTGTCTAATCATGTCAAATAAGCAGATTAAAAAGATGCACTTAGTGAGCCTGGATAAGAGGGGGAAAAAAGGAGGAAGAAAAAAAAAATCCCAAGCCTCACAATAATGGAAACTGTCTGCTTTGATTTTTTTTTGTAGGTGTCAAGATATGAGAAGTGGACGCTGAAGTTATCCTTAGATAGGTCTCCTAGAGTAAGAGTTTACTAAGTTAAATCAGTATTACAGACTACATGATAAAGAGCCATGGGTTTAAGTGTACAAGGATGTCAGAAACAGCCTGGACGTGACAGTACAGAGCTCTCTGCAGGTTAAAGGATCTCTTTGCAAAATCTGAGACAGTAAAGAAATCACTTGCCTCCTCAGTCAGAGCACCATGGATGTTAAAAATATTGTTATGATTTCTTTTTCCCTTTTCTTCTCTATGGGACATTAACAGCTACAGAGGTCTGAACCTTTGTGTTGAGTTTTGTTTTGGTCAGGTTTTCGGGGTAAATACTTTTCCATGTTAAATATACACACATAAAACACTCAGAAAAAAAATTTTTGAAGACTGTAGCTAAAAAGTCTTTCTTTTAACACTAATCAATTGATGCTGAATTGATTTTTGCCTTTTTGCTTTTATATATTCTCTATATTCTCTACACATATATTTGTAGCTCTGTAGCCTATTATTGTATTTGTAGCTAGCTCCAATCCTTTTCCCTACCTCTTCCCTACCCTGACAGGCAGGAAGACAACACATTCCAGAGGCTCCAAACCTCATGGGTCCAAGGCCCTTATCCTATCTTGGCTCTCTGGGAGCCAAGGTTGAAACCAGCTCTTTGAGACACATTTTCATAAAAAAAGTTCTGTTCCTTTCTAAAAGGGGACTACAGAAGTTGTGGAAGCAGAAAGGGGGAATTACTTCATCACTTATGCTTCTAATTGGTGATTCTTGTCAATTATGCTAATTTGCTAAATTTATAGAAGTGTATCTGCACTATGTGGGAACTTTTCATATCTGCCCCTTGGAGGCCTCCAGTAAAGAACAGCCTTTAAAATACCTCCTATACTAATATTGTCTTGAAAGTGTCTTGCTTTATTTCTAGATCTTTAAGGCATCAATACTTCACACACATGGAAAGTATTTTTGTTTGGTTTTGAGTAGTATAAAAAGTATCAAAACATTAAAAATTATTTGACTTTGGAAAGGAAAGATATATGTAAAGCTGCTGATCACCAGCTTTTCCTTACCCTTTGAAAGGAAAATAATTACAAAAATGATGGGACTGAACCTAACTGGCTATCAAAACCCCTACACTGGTTTAAATTCAATTTGAAATAGGTAAGTTTGAGATGCAATAGTCCTAGGAAGAAGCAGCCCCTTTATGACAACTTCCCAACACACTGATCACCAGATTGTACATCAAACATGTGCTGTAGTGAACTTGAAAATAAAGCTGACTGGACATAAAGTTACCTGAGTGTGTTCAGCCTGTTCAACAATTTGCTTCCCCAGTGCACTGTTGTGGGGACCCACCTAGTGAAACCATGAAGAATTGCACCAGTCCAAAGCATGAAAGAAAGGGAATTTTGAGCCAAGGAGACAAATAACTGAACAATATAATTTAGTATATTGCAAGTGGTGAAACATGTGGCAAGACGAGAGAGACCACAAATTCCAGCCAACCTACAGTCACCATCTGGTATTGCTTTGGAACTCTCAGATAACTTGGTTTCAAAATCTGGTGCAGCAGAAGCTTGCATTTAGGAAAATGGATAATGTATTTTGGTTTAACTCAAACTGGTGCACTGCCAGACAACAAATTTGGGACTTATGCTCAGCATTACCAGCCGGAGCACTAACAAAACCTGGAGTTGGTTTTTGTAAAATCAGAAGAATGGCTTTGTTAAAAAATACTAGAAGCTATTTCCCTTTGTCTCCTCACTTATTTTTTATTTTTAATTTGATTCTCTAGGATGAGCTATCATTTTATGGATTTGTCAAATCTTTAAGGCTTTATTCCTGTGATCACAAGAACTGGAGGCTTTCATTACAATGAAAGCTGAAATTTTTATTTTCTTTCTTTTGGCAACAAAGGCTGTAAGAACACTACCAGGATTGTTTGGTTTAAAACAGATTTTTATGCAATAAAGTGCTGAAATGAAATTTTGTTACAGCCAGTATCAATCTTTTCAAAGGGATTTTGCCTTCATTTCCTCAATTCCCTGCCCTCACTTACTTAATCCACAAGAGAACCAAAGCTTGCATTAGTAAAAAAATCTCCAAAATATGCAGACATTAAAATCATGGCTCAACCACTGACATTTTCTCTTAATGATACAAAATTACATACTCTTTTAATTTTTTCCATCACAAGGGCATACAAAAAGGACTGAGGTTTGGATTAATTTAATTATGAAAATAGTTTATAATAATTTTTCTTCTTGAATGAGGCAACAATGCATTTTGTTTTATCATCCTCCAAAAGAGAGATACTGAATTCCAGTTGAATTATGAACAGGTAATTTATAGTGCAGGAACTCCTCCTCAAACTCTTTGAATCACCTGCTTTTGATTCTGCTCTTGTCTACACATACTTAGGTCCTTATGGCTTATGTGACTTTATTTCTTGAAAAGTTCTGGATAATCCAGAGCATAGAACCACAGAAAAACTTCCTAGCATCTAGAACTGCCACTTAAGTTTGGAGAAGAGCCATCCATACCAATTTAGAGGCACCAGAATTCTAATTTCTCTTACCCCAATCACAGTTTTCTTCTCTCTCCCTTGACAAGACTACTCCAAGAAAATACTGACTTTTTTAAGTCCTCCATGTGCCAACCAGCCCAATCTCAGACTGTAAAATATTTCCACTTCTTTCTCTTCTTATCCTATTCAAGATACTATTGCTGCTTAGTAGCATTTCTGTAAGAAATGACACTTTACCTAAAATTCTACCTGAAATCCAGGGCTGCTGTAAGAGCATGTCCCAGTAGTCACTGCACCAGTCTCTGGGACACAGGGACTCTGCTCAGGGTTCTGGATTTCACACAAACATCAAGGCACACAGGCTATACTTGATTTCTACCTTCCCAGCCACTGCTGTCCCTGAAAGCAAAGGCAGTAAGCATTACTGTCAGAGCTGTGGTTCTTGGGAGCAGTGATTTTCAACCCCAGTAATAGGAACAGAAATCCTTGCTCTCTAAAGCCTTCCTCTTGGCTTCTATTCCTCCCTTCCCCTCTGCTGAAATAGTTCCTTTTCTCCTGTCCCTTCCCTGCTTCTTCCTCTTCTTAGCAGCCCCAAACAAGTAGAATTTTCTAGGAAAGAAGAAAAAGGAAGAAGGCAGAGTATATTGGGATTTGTGGTGAGAGGAATTCAGACACATGGCTGCACAGGCAAGTTTGGGGATCCCCATAACCCTCACAATGCTCTCCATCAAAGAGACATCACAGTGAAGAACGGAACTCCTTTCTCTGGGGCTCATCAAAGCCTCTCCAACTTCCCTTCCATCTATAGCACCCACAAAATGCTGCTGACCCCTTCCCCAGCTGGATCCCCATAACCACACAGCATCCTCTAACCCCTACTGCTGAAAATGTTACCTAAATCTGAGTAGCTTATAGCTAATGCTTCTTATTGTAAACGGCAGATGCTAAATGGCATTGCTACCAATCCCTCCTTTGCAGCTTTATGTCCTTACGAAGCTTCCCGTGCCTTTTACACTTCCTTATCCTCTGTCAATACTTCAGGTGTTCTGTCCAGGTGCTTTCTCCTGCTCTGACCATGTACAAAGTCTCAGCAGAAATACACCAGGGGGCATCTCACAGCTCACACAGAATTCTCCTGCTATTAATATGCTATTCCTTAGAATAGCACAATGTCTATTCAGGATAAATCTCTGTGGTATTTATCTTTCAATTTCACCATATTCCTTAGGCAGCTCACTTCTTTTAGAGCTTGGTATTTTCAGATAGTGAAATAATGGTTTCCTCCAGTCATTCATTTAATTTAATAGGCCCCAAAATTGCCTTGAGGGTTTTAATCATGCCAATCTTGTTCATTCTAAAATAAGGAGTAAATGTACATGTAACTGCACAGCTCTTGGCTATTGTATAGACCAATTGGAACACTTATTTTTGTTTTCATCATTTATTGAAATTGTCTATGACACTTCTAAAACTTGCATTTTAGAAATATTGTTTTTACAGCCTACTCTAACATATTTCTCTGGTAAAACACAAGTGAGTGGTGCAACAAAGAGTACCTTGCTGATTGGGATTTTTTTTTTCTTGTTTTGCTTTCAATTTGCCTGGGAATTCTGAGAGAGGTTAGGCATCCCTGCTTGTAGTGATATTTGCCCAACAAGAAACTGTGCTTGGCTGCAAGTGGTTCTAATCTAAACAGATAAAGTAGGCACAGGTTGTGAGAGTAAGAATCTTATCAACATACTGTAGAGAACAAATGAAGACATCAAGCAATAAATCCAGATTTATGGAGAGAGCGCCTCAAGGGACAGTCATGTCTCCTAATTCTTGTCCTCTCAGCTATAAGAATATAATTTCCTCTGCAGTTTCTCACATGTGCATAAGGTAGGAAACACAACTACTCCTGAATTTCACATATTCTTTGAAAAAACAATAAAAAGATGAGGTTTACTGCAAACATATGTCAGGCCTCTGAAAAAGAAGAGTGATTTAAAGTACAAGTTTGTAAATCACTGTCTGATTGCTCATGAAAATCGTCAAGTTATGAAATTTTTTTAGGATGTGTTATTGAAACAGACTAAAAAAGACAAATTGGAAGGGGGAATAGAAGAAAAAGAAGACGAGTACCACTGTGATTAAAATTGCTACAGAGAAGTAGGAACTACTGCCAGTTAGTGAGAATCAGAATAATTTTATAAATTTTATAAAACCAATGGGAAAAATAGATCTAAAATGGAACTATGAATATTACTGGATAACCACCCTTTCCTTGTTACACATACATCCTTTTTATGCATTTCTCAGTTCTAGGAAAGTGAAAGCCCATTCCTGAGAATGCAGGAAAAACCCTGTAGTATGAAAAAGCAAAAAGGCTCAGCATCCTGTTGTACAATAGATTTCGGGCTAGAGGCTGAGATATCTTTTGATGAAAGATTATACCTGCTGTGAGAAAAAATTACCAAAAAAACCTCCTGTATAACAGAAATGCCACAATTCAGGCTTGGAGTCCTAGTGTTAGTCTGAACTCTTTCTAACCTCAGTTTATGTGACATAACTGAAGGTTTTGTCAGACTGTTCAGGAAGCCTGAATATTTCTCACATACTTACCTATGAAAATGACATTTTAGAAGTTTTCATCAAAACAGGAAGACAGAGTGATGCAACAGAAAAAGCACTGAAGGACTCACTTCTATTTTTTTGTCTGCCACTGCTTTGTTGGATGACCTGGAACAAACAACTTCATCTTTCTGTGCTTAACTTCCACATCTGTAAAAAGAAGATAATGAGACTGAACTCCTCTGAAAATAAACTTTTTTTCCTTTTCTTATCAGGGAGTTGAAACAACGGTGGAAGGAAACTCTTGGTAGAGTTGTAACATAGTTCACTGGTAAAAAGCCAACTCAATTATGAGATTTCATGGGTTTATGGGATTGTTTTCATTCTCAAACTTTGCAAAACAGTCCAAAGTGGAAAAGAAATCAGCCCAGGTTGGCCCAGACTCCAGAGCCTGTGAAGTGATCTGAGCACAGTTGAGCAACACTGGACAGAATGTTTAGCCAATTACCTCCCTCCACAGATTCCAAGGAAAGTTTTATTTCAGTAAAAAGAAATTCTAGAAAATGCAGCATCTCACTCAAAGATCTTAAGAGTGAGAATTTCTGAACATGAAAACCAGATGGAATTTAGACAGCAACACCTCAAAGATAAAACACAACTTTTCCACAGTTCTGGAGAGATTCTACAGAAGAACTTAAAAAGTGTTAAGAAGTGCAGAAAAATAACACAGCCTTGGCTGGAAAATGAAGGACAAAAATTTGAAGGGAATTGAAGAGAGCATGGCAATACTACTCTGTGTGCTCAGTACTGCAATCCTTGCTAAGACAAAACAACTCTTAGCAAGATCCTCAGATCTGTGAATTCTCCCAGGCACTGTATGTCACACAACTGGCTCCTTCCTCATATTCCTGCAGATTTTAGGGCCACATCACACATGCTCATCATTCCAGTTTACTACTTCCAGTTTACTACTACTTCCTGCTTCATTAGGATGGGTTAATATATTTAGCTGGTTTGTAGATCTTATCTGTGTCTTTTCTATGGGAAAAGATACAGATTACTGTTTATTGTAACATATTTGGTTTGCTCTCATCTCTGTCTGAGCAGGATATTTAAGAGTACAGTTCTCTCCTGACACCAGCAATGCTAGAAGGTATTTTTTATTATTTATTAGTATTTATTGCACCATCAAAGCACTGTCAATAAATAGCAAACATGCAGGAGCACAGCTGGTGCCCAATGAAGTTTGAGAAAAGCTTCATAGCTTGTTGTAGGATGTCCAAAAAAGAAACTCTTGAGCTTGCTGACTTGTTTTGTTAGAACTTTCATCAACCCAAGAGGACAGCATTAGTGCTAAAAGTTTTGTATTTCCAACAAGAAAATGTAAATAATTTGAAGCATGAGAGACTGAGGAAAAAACTGATTCAGCATTCAAAAACTCATTTAATTATCATCTGGCTTTTCTAGTTACCCTTCTTTTTGATTTCTTTGCCCTGAATCTTAGCCTAAATTCTTCTAAGACAAGTTGTGCTACTCTAACAAGACCTAACTGGTCTGATTCACAGATGACAGCATGCAAAGCCTGTCATCAACCAAATTCGTTTTGATTTCCCTTTGTGGAAGAAAAAAATAAAATCTTTTTCAGCTACAGGATTGAATGGCTTAAGAATTGGCCATTCTGGGTGTCAGCAGCAGTACCTGTGGCTGCCCCAGCACTCTTGACCATTGGGTGTCTTCCAGGCTGAGGGAGTCATGTAGTTGTGTTCCAAGTGTCACTCCATATCCCTGCACCATGATGCAACACACTGTCACTAATCCTCCACACAAGCCTCATTACCAACAGATCTGAGTATTTTAGGATGGCTTTTCACATATAATCTCTTGCATTCTTCCCCTAAATCAATACTTGCTGAATCAACTCACTGGTCTGACTAGCTAAGGAGACAGCATGAAAGGTTAAGGAACATTCCCTCTGTACAGCCTGGCAGAACCTACAAGTTCTGACACCAAACTGAAGTGTCCTCATGGCAATCTACATGCAAATTCCTCCTGCAGTCGATACAGAACTACTCAGTACAGCAAGGAACTATGGAGCTGCTCAGAATACACTGATCTGCCTTGAGGTGGTCTGAACAGCTTGCTGTGCCACCATGAGCAGGGTTCAGCTTGCCAACCATCTGTGCTCAGTGACAACTGTGGTGGACTGAGATATCAACAACTTTCATGTGAGATTTCAGCCAGAACAGGTTTTTTAGGAAACCTGCTGCTTCTTGGAGCAGGAGGCCAGGTAGAAAACTCCTCAGTGCCTAAACTGGCACTCAGTGCCTGTATTTATGTAACTAAATCCCACATTAATTCTCTGCTGAGTATAAGGGGAGCTTAGACATCTGGTTCACATGGAGACACCTACACATGGAAAACCAAATTTAGGTGCCTTAATCTGCTGGCTGAATCCACCCCTTTACTTGGAGATTTCCTCAGCTGGCAGCTGCATTAGCATTATGCTTAAGAGGCTTCAGTAGACATTTTTCTCATTTCCATTTCTAATTCGCTCATGAGAACATTTATACTTTTGGCCTTTCCGATACACTTGCAGCAATTTACAACTGTAACTCTAGAGAAAACATACTTTCTTTTATTTATTTTAAATTTATTGCCTGGAAATTCCACTCAGGACATCTAAATCTTATGCTATAAGAAACACAGAATTCACTTTTTCTATTACAACAGATTTTTTGACCACTATCACATCCACATTTCTTCATGGTCTTTTTCCAAATTAAACCATTCAAGTGTATTCAAACATTTTTTTTTTTAAAGGAAGCAATTCCAATGAGTTCATTGCTGTTCAAGGTTCAGAGGTACCTTTCTTGGTGCTTTGGGGAGAATTCTACACAATATTCAAGATGTGTAAGCATTTTTGATGTTACACATCTTCCCATCTTGTTCTATATTCTGGTTTTAATGTACTGAACATCCTTTTTTGCCTTTTCACCCGCCTTCAAAGCACCGAATTGATGCCTTCAATAGATGAGCCACAAGAGCTCCATAGATTCTTTCCTGAGTGCTCCTAATAAATTTAAGGGCATGTGGGATGACCTCGTTCTACAGGCTTTTCCTTGGTGGTGGATAACAGTCTCTCCTATTCAGACATGTTTTTGCAAAGCTATTTAGAATGTAATCACTTTGAGATCTCCACCCACTGTCAAATTTGATACATATATCCCAAGATTTCAGAAGTACTTGAGAAGAGACAGCAGAACAGATGAACCCATATACATATTCTGAGTTTTCATTTGACCTTATTCCCTTGGGAAAGCAGGGAAAAAAACCCACATCAAGTGGTCTTCAGCAAAAGTAACAATGAGAAGGAAGAGGCTTGAGAGCAACCAGACAAATGTCCTGCTTCCTCCAACACTCCAAGTAAACCCTCCAGCACTTGCAAGGGCTTTTCTATGCCACTCAAACCCAGAATCACTTGGAAACTCTGCTAGGGGATGTGCAGACTGTCTTCAGTCACAGAGAGCCCGTAGGCAAACAATTGTAACAGGAAACCACTGAAACAAATGCAAGTCCTCCCAGTTATTGAAAGAATACTTGGAGTTTCCTCCAGTCTTCTCTCTCACAGCTGGTCAACAAGCACTACATATCAGCTGGAGAAATTTGTTCTGAACAATTTGGATTTGGAAAAACAATACCATTAATTCTGTTTGGTTTTGGGGACATTTGCCTCCTTTTCCACAAAGTAGATGGGTCAATCTAAGAAAAGAGACAGGATTTAAAGAATATCTTTTGTAGCTGACTGTTCCTTTCTCTTGTGTAATTTCTGCATCCATGTCAACAACAGAAATGAAATTTCAGTGTTTGAGTACATATAGAACCCAAATTTTGACCCCAACCCACATTGACACAGGATTACTTCGGGTTATGGCTTCTTGCCAGGACTGTTATGAGTTCTTGCCTCTTGCTGTGAGCACATAGGAAGTGGGTCAATTAGTTAACACTAAGGAGTTATCACAGATTTTATTAAGCAATTGGGCTGGACAGATTATCATTATCAGGAATTTTGAGAAATGAAACACATCTCAAAAACCTTACAGTAAGTGACACAAAAAAAGTACAGGTTTATTAATTCTGTTAATAAAATGATAATCCAAGCATCAGGGAACTTCTTATCAATAAGAATTAAAAGAGATTAAATAGATGGAATTACAAGGTGGGCAACAACTGGCCAAATTAGGACTTCCAGGATAATGGTTCTGCAGAAAACAGATATCATATATGCTCAGGTTGCTTTTACTTAAAAGAGCTTAACACACACTTGCAGTCCTTGGGCTAAATTATTATGAGAGATCAAAGCTGCATGTTAGCCATTATGAAGCTGGAATTCTGAAAAGCTGTCTGATGGGGGGTTGACATTGTGGCTATCTCATTTAACTGCACCTTGCTTTCATCCTGATCCCTGCTGCCTCCTTGCCATCCACCTACTAACCCCTCCACAGGCTGTAACTCCCTTTTTTCCCACTGCAGCTTCTGATTATGAATTGCCTTTTTGCCCTCTGTACTCTAATGCTGCAGCTACAGCTCTTTGACAGGTTCTGGGTTCTGCTCTATTTTTGCTATTACAAAGCACCTTGCCATAATCTCTGGATATTGGGGGCAAAATCCACCAAGGAATGGGCTTGGATGTGTCAACCCAGTTTAATTTCCACTTCAATAAAATAAAATCTGCCATCTTCAAAGTGTCACTCAGGAGCTCAAGTTCTGTAATCTGGTATTTATTAAATAAGCTCCCAGTCCTGGCTATGCTGTGCAAATCTGTCATTTAAGTTTGTTCTTAAACCTCACCAGGGTTTACAAACCAAACATGCCTTCCAGTTTCACTCCTTTGCCTGGAGAAATGACACCTGTGAAGTCAGTCCTGCACAAAGATGGATCTGTGGTGTGGTGGGTTTAGCAAGCCAGTGGTTTGACCCTTTATTCTGGATATAAAAGACATGAGGTTTCAGCATGACTCCCCACCTGCGAGGATGTAAATCTTATGTCGCTGTGGAAGCACATAAACTGCCAATCTCAGGTTATTTCAGTGTAGTTGTGGTAGATTTTCCTCTGCTATCTCCCTCTTCCAGCTGAAGAAAGCACTCCCTCACACTCCACACAGCAACTCAAACTTTAGGGTGAGGGATCCATGGCTGGTCAGCCCAGACATCCTCCATCAGTCCGACCCTATGCGCCTTTTTCCCCCCTTCAAAGCCCCTGGACAATTACAGGGACTGGAGTATTTCTTTTATGAGGGGAGATTGCAGGAGCTCGGCCTGTTCAGTCTAAAGACTGAGAAGGGATCTCATTAATACATAGAAGTACCTCAGAGGAGGGTGCCAAGAGGACGGTACTGCACTCTTTTTAGGGGTGCCCAGTAACAGGACAAGGAGCAATGGCCATAAACTAAAACACAAGAAACTTCAAGATGAGTAAGACTTTCTTTACACTGAGAGTGGCAGAGCACCGGAACAGCTGCCCAGGGAGATCATGGATCTCCCCTCACTGGATCCAAACCCACCTGGACACATTTCTGTGACACTTGCTCCGTGTGAACCTGCCTTGGCAGGCTTGGGCTGGATAGGATCCAAACAATTCTGTGACTCTGTATTTCCATGAGGCCATTTAAGGCCGAAAAGCCCAAAACAAATACTTGGAGGGGCTGGAAAAGGCTTTAATCATCACAGAGCGTTGCCAGAAACGGCGTAAACCCGGTGGGATGAGCAGAGACATTCATAGCAAATCTGAGGGGAAGAGAAGAGTGAAAGCCGCACATCCACAGCCCTGCACTCCTGATTCCCCTCACAGCTCGGCAAAAGGGATACAAGACACACTGCACAGGCCTTCGGCTCTAGCCCTCAGGGCTCGCCATGTTCTCCGGCTGCCCCAACCCCGCCTGTCATGGCGACGGCGGAGGAGGGGGAGGAAGAGGAGGAGAATGGGGAGGAGAAGGAGGAGGAGGCAGCGGTCACATGGCGCCAGCGCCGCCACAGCGGGCGCGGGGCGGGCGAAGGGGCGATGCCACCGCCGCGGTGAGTGCGGGGCTGTGCGGGACACGGGCCGCGGTGGCGGCCCGAGGGGAGGCGGCCCCAGCGGGGGAACCGGCTCCGGGGTGAGGGGCAGCCCGGGGGTGCGGGTCGGGGTCAGCGGCGGTATCGAGCTCTCTGTGCTCGGTGGTGCTTGGTCGTAGATTGGACTCGATGATCTCAGAGGTCTTTCCCAACCGAATGGATTGTGTGATTCTGTTTTCCCGCCTGCCTTGAGGCAGCGGTTCCTGAGCCCCAGAGGCTGGTGCGGTGCGGGGCTGGGCTGCCCCGGTTCGGGTCGCGGGTGAGGTGACAGCGGGAGGCTGCCCCGGCCGGGTCCCCGCCTGACCCGGCCCCTTGCTGGGGGTCCTGGTTTAACCTGACCCCGGGGGGAGACCAAGGGGCTGCAGCGGGGTGTGCTACACAGGATGGGAGATAACGTAATTACTGGTTTTATACTCTTTAAATGCATGTGAGAGAGCAGCCGGCGCCCGCCTGCAGGTAGATTGAAACTCTGCAAATGTGACCCGAAATGTGAGGATCGCTGCGCGTTGGTGTTGCTGGCGCTGCTCCGTTCATTGATTCGTTTGTAGGGCGAGGTCAGGCATTGCTTTTTGGAGCGCTGTGTGACCCCGTGAAGTATTAAAGCTTTCTTTCCTTTATGACTGGGAAATTTATTTTAAAACAGTTTCTTCCCTCTTCCCCCCTCCCCCCCTCCTTGTTCTTCAGTATATACTTACATGCAACACTGAGGCATCTCTCTTCCTTTTTAGCAAATATGTGTTATTCTTCGTGGCTGGTCTCCAGCTCTTTAGTCAGTTCTTTATTGCCATGTGGTATTTTTATTTTTTTTTTGTGTGTGTGTTAAAACTTGTAAGGAAAGCTGCTGCAGAACATGCTGGAGCAAATGGACTATCTCAAAGTTACCTGCAGGGCAGAATAAAGGTTCTCTGGTCCCTTGCTTGCAAGAAAACAGACGGATCTGAATAAGCCACTAAATGTCCTGTGCTGCTTGTAGTGGGGGGCTTAAAAGGTCAGAATTCTCTGCTGGGGTACTGGAAACAAGCATTGTGTTTAGAATCCACCTTTCCAGACAGCTGTTTCACCTTTGTTCACTTTGTCACAGGTGTCAGCCTTAAAACTGCTGTTGAAAGTAATTAGAACACTGATGCTCTCTATTACAGCATCTCTGCCAAGTTGTGTCGTGAGTTGTTTTTAATATCAGTTACCGGGCAACTGCAGTAGACCCTACAGGACTTTAATTATGTAATAAAGTGCAGCCCCTACTCTTCCAAAGAAAAAAATAATATCTCATGACCTGGCTTTGTTGCTATTTTGTAAACAATCAGTGTTTTCTTCATTTGGTCCAGAGTATTTGGAGCATTGCTTTCTGTTCAAAGGAAGGGTGAAATCTCTCAGTGCCAGTACAGTCATTGTGCAGGTAGGCAGGGTTGTTAGCACTCTGCTAATATGCTGGTTTTCCCTGGAAAATGTATTTCAAAATAAGATCAATCCCTTCTTTCCTTAGAAAGAGTAGTCTGGTAGTCTGCAAGTTACGTTAAGTACTCTTGCATACTTTATGCGCTAGAATTTAGTTGGTTTTTTTTTTTTCTTTCCTTTGGATGTCATCTTAACAGGCAACTATTCTTGGGTATCTCTGATTAGCTAAAGCTGATCCAAATGCAGACTGTGCCCAGGAAAGGATGGTACCAGTCTCTTCCTGCCAGTATGTTTCTGCCATGCTACCCCATAGAGAACCTCTAAATATGTGAAATAGTCCAGCTGGGATTCCTAGGCCTCATTTTAGAACAGTGTAAATGTCCAGGTGGTTCCAGATAAGAGGCTTTTGATTACCAAGCAATTGGCCTCCCCTGGTAGAACTGTCTCTGAAGAACTGCATGCCTTCTGCATAAGCTTTTCCCCATCTCTGGGTAAGGTAAGCTCCTGCAGAGTTTTAGGAGCTCTTCTGCAGCAGGGAAGGAAAGAAATAACAGTGCAGCTCTAATGAGCCTTCGTCTCCCAGCCTCAGATGAGGATGCCAGCAGGGGAAGTGGCATTTGTTCTGCTGGAAGAGAGTCTGACTGCAGATTTCAGGGCCTGTGGCTTGGCTTCTGCTATCTAATCCCATTCTCAGAGGATACAAATCAATACTGCATTATGCACAGGAGTAGCCCTGGGTAGAGTTGCTGAAAAGCTGTGTGACTGTAGTTTATGAGAATGGGTGAGTCTGATCATTTTCATAGTGATGTAAAATAACAATAGGTGTGATTGAAGCACTTCTGAAGGTGGCTGAAAGCCTGGAAACAGCAGGGCAAGGGGAATAAAGATAAATTATTGGTATTTTGAAAATTTATCTACAGAAAATAGCCTTTCTCACAATAAGTGATGCAAACCTCAAGTTTTTACTGGTGGGTATAAGGCATGTGTGTGGTGTGGGGTGACATGGATGAGGTTAGAAGTGTCTGAGCAGATAGTAAAAGTGGGGATTTGGGATCTTCCAGTGACAAAGAGCAGGATACTGTGGGGGTGAAAAGAACAGAGACAGGATGGTTCTTTGGTTACATTCCTTGACAGTCCTGTAGAACAGTTGCAGTCAGAGCAGCCTGAGAGCAGGCTGAGTTTGGCACTGTGGCAGCTGTGTGTTGATAACTTGAAGTGGAGAAGTGAGACTTTCACTGAAAGGAAAATGTAAAACTTCCAAGATTACAATTATTCCTTTCTTTGATTGTTTGTCCACTTCCTAAAAAGTTTTATCTGCCTGGTAGGTGATACTGCAGCTAAAGGTATCCCCAAAATCAAGCATTTTCCTTTGGTACCATTCATTTTGGAGAGATACTGCTTACTGTTGCAGAGTAAAAGTATGTTCTTGTATTTCAAGTGCAGAAATGAATTTGATTTTTTCCTTCTCAAAAAGTATTACAGAAGTGAAGTCTGTTTGACTGCCTGTTAGAGTGTGGGAGGCAGATAAACTGTCTTCTTATCTAGGGTTTCTTTTCAAAACATATGGTAGTTAATTGGGATGGAAGCATCTGCTGTTGCAGCTACTGTGTCAATGCATAAAGTAGTGTCAGTGATGGGGTCTGTGCTGTTGAAGCAGGGTTTTGCAGCATGAGTGAAAGCATTTGTTTAGTTCTTTGTGTAAGAGAGTTGTATGCACTATATCCTTCAGCAACATTCTAGCGTGTTTCTCATCTGAGTCAGCATTGTGTAAGAATTTGTGTAAATGTTCTGTTTGAAGACTCTGTAAAATCTAGAAAAACGCTGCAGCAGAAAAGGTAGAAAATTGGGAAGATGATTGTACTGTTTCATTCAAAAATTGACTTCAAGTGTACTAAATTTCTGATATTTTGGTGTAAGAACTTCTGAGCTTTTTCCCTGAGATGTGAAAATATGTTAAATCTGTAGATTAAATAACTGATGGTGTTACTGAAATGTAGAGCATGGATTAAAGTGCCTGTAAACATGTGTTTTATGTGTTGTATCTCAGCCCTTTCCTGTTCAGTCTGGCTTGGCAGCCTGATCCTTTGCATGTTTGAAACTGGAACACAGTGCTCAGGGGTGAATCAGCTTTTCCACTGCTGACACAGATTGGAGACCCCTGATGCAGGGTTTGCTGCTGCCTGCTCTGTGCTTTAGGGGGTGAGCAAGAAATTGTGCAGGCCAGGGAGGAGTCCAGAGCTGCTACCCCCCAGTGCTCACAGGTCTTTGATGTCTTTGTGGCTTGAAGTTCAGCTGGGAGCAGGTGAGCTCTTGTGGTTTTCTGCCTCATGGCAGTAGTGGCATTGCAAGTTCTGTGTTTCTGAATTTGGCTGTGACTGACAAGTTCTATCTTTCCAGCTCTTCTACAGAGACTGTTCACATTTGTGCTCCAGCCTCTCTTGCCATGGAGCAGACAAAAGCAATTCCTCTCTCTGCTTGTGAGGGAAGGAATATGTGCAAAAGCTTCTTGTCATTCCCAAGACTTCAGCAATGGAGACACTGCACCATTTAAGAAGTCAGATTTTAAATTGACAGGCTAAGCTAATAAACTTGCAGAGGCATGCTGAAAGGAAGGTACCTCAGTGAAGGGTTGCTATGTGCCAGACTGATTTAAGCAAATACTTAATGAATGTTAGAGGCATGTTCATGGAGGTCTTTTTAGTTTGTGTAAAACCATCCAAATGTTCCTTGGCTAAATGACACAGATTTTCTTGTGCAGACAAGAATTAAATTGGATGCTTTAAACCTTGAAGGTGGCCTTAATTAAAACACAGATACTTTTCCAGGAAGCACAAGCTATCTTGTTTTGATTCAAAATCCCTTATGAATCAATCTTTGTAGGTATTTTTACTATTTTGCCAGTTCCTGAAGCATAGCATCAAGAACAAAGAGTCCCACTGTCTCTATTGATACTTCTCATATTTGTTATTGAATATGTTTTCTGGAAGTATTTCCTTTAGTTTTCCATTTCCTGAAATACCTTAATTTTGTCAGTTAGCATGAATCTCATATCTCTGGTGTCAGCAGATGTCGAGACTCATCACCTATAAACCAGAAGATTGCCAAGTTCTGGATTGCACATTAACCTTCTGTGCAAGCAGAGTGTTGGGAGGCATGGCTCCTACTGAAGTAGGAAAATGTATTTTTGATCTGCTATTCATTTTGTTGCAACATCCATGATTTCAACATCAAAATCCTGAGTATTTTTTCCCATTAGAAACATTGGCAATAGATAAGTAGAAGAAAAGTAACCAAGAGGGGATGGAAAAGGAGTGGTCCACAACTCTTTCCTCAAAGGGATTTCTTGTGAGAAGGAAAGACTGAGTCTGTAAGATCAGAGAAGGAAGGAAAGACTAAGAAAATTAATTTTTGGTATAACTTGTAGAAGTTTGCTGTCCTTACACACAATGCACAATCTGTTTCTCCTAATGACTTGTTTTAATCCAACAATTAAGGTATTTTCCTTAATGCATGAGGAGAGAGCTGAGACATTGAGTGGCTGAGAATCTCAGCAAAATCTGCAGCAGAGCAAACTCTTCAACCAGAGAGTTTCTTGGCTTGGTCTGGTACCTGTCCTGGTGCAGTCAGTGAGCTGAAGAGAGGACACAAAGTGGGTTTATATCCTTAGGATTCCTCTCTTTTGTTAATGTCTAGAGACATTTGTGAGGAGATAAAAGAGGTAGAGAGAAACCTCTGTGTGCAGAAACTACTTTAAACTTCTGATGAGAAAAAGAATCCAAAGCAGGAAGATTGCAGAGTCTTGGTTTATCTCAGAATTTCTTACAGGGGAAAAATGAAAGTTCCAAATGGCATGGATACTGTGGACTCTGTGCTAAAGCTTGGAGTGAAAACTCCAAGTGATGTTTGTTTCTGGACATGAGAAATGCAGATGGACATTAAGTTCAGCTCATGCTTTTAGTATTTTTTTTTACTTTGCTTTTTTTTAACAATGGCCATGCCAATAATTTCCAACAAATTCCAACATTTCCAACATGGAAAAACACAGAACATGAGGAAATCATTAAGATAGTGCTATCCTTAACAGCTTTGAGAAATGTAAGGGTTAAGAGCTCTGATCAGTTTAGCATGAGTTAAACATTTTCCTATTAGAGGCGATCTAGGGATTTAAACTGTAACTTGTTTTAACCTCACATCTAATTCTGGGACTACATTTCATCTATTGTTTATATTTTTGTTTGTGTTTAGATTTTGTTGTTTGGGGTTTTTACACAATTAAATCCTTATGCTTATATCATTTACTCAGGCTCCATAAAGATGTTTGATTCTGGTCTGAGTGAACCAAGTATTTTTATGTAAATTTCTGCCTATTGAAAAGGAAAACCGTGCAGAAAGAGAAGTGAAGTAGGCTTGTATGATTTGTGGGGAGTAGGCACAGAGGTCTAGGAATTCTGAGGTCTGAGGCTGCAGGATGAGGTGCAATGTAACAATTCTCATTAAGGCAGTTTCCAACTCTCTAGTGCAAATAGTAACATAATTGCAGCCATTTTGCATTTGATACCTGTTCAGGTGGAGTCTTTGGAAGTTACCAGGGTGAGTTGGCAGATGTCTTTTGTGTATTTTTTGTATCCAGCTGTTGATACCAGCTGAGTTCTGCGCAAGTGGATGGTAGATGTTTTCTGGGAGCTTCTGCAGAACCACTGCCAAGTGCAGTTTCCATGGTTAGCAGTCACAGCTTTAAAACAGACTGGTCAACCCCACTTTGTACCACTGTCCCACTCAAAAGTCATTCAGAGAGGTCTGTTTTGTTGACAGATTTGCTGTCAGCTTTTTTTTTCCAGGGGGGTTGCACAAACAAGGCCTGAAATTTTTTTTTTTTGGTCTTTTTTTTTTTTTAAGAATTAGAAAATGTGTTTTCATTTTCCTAGTAAAAGACTGGAAAAAAAGCCCAAAGCACTTCTGATGAAAATTTCTGAAAATTAACTGAAAACATACCTAGAAAATTTCTGTTGAAATGTGGGAGTCTTATGAAGTTCCTAGGGATTTGGAAAATGAGAACGAAAGGAATTTTTATACAACTTAATGATCAATTTCTCTAGCATTACTGTGGTCTAGTCATGATGAAGAATGTTACTGATTGATTTTGTGAGTGGCAGGAAAATGACCATGTGTATATTGCCAAATCCATGGATTGACAGATGGATCAAGCATCAACTGAAAAAACGTAATAAAAGAGATGTGAAAAATAATTAGAAAAAGAAAAATATATTGCTGATTTTGGGGCAGTGAATGCAGCCAAATGAGTATATGCAGCATTGGTATTCTCAGACCCATCCAAACTGGCTTGTTTTCCTAGAGAAAGCTGTGCTTTTTACCCCATTCCCAGTCAGGACTTGCAAGCAACAAAGTGTTAAGTTTCTGGCTCAGCGGTTCATTGTTCACTGGGAATGAAGACACCGCCGCTGCTGCAGTCAATGTGCTCTCCCTGTGTAACCTTGCTCTGCTTTAGTGCCGACTCTTCTGGAAAAAGGTGAGAGTTCCACAGTTCAGCTCTTCCTGCAGAAGTGTCATAATCTAATTATTTTGCATGAATCTGCATTTTTGTTATTTTGGTAAGCTTTGCAGACATAAAATGTGAGGAACGGCTAAGCAGATTTTAAACATTAGGAAAGGTATTAAGCAGCTTATTTGTGTGTAGTTGACCTTGTAAGCTCCCTTACATTCTGCATTTGTATATTGTGCTGAAGGGTTGTTAAACTAATATTTGCATGCCCATGCATCTCTTTAATGTGAGAAAGATGCAATGAAGAACAACTTGTGGGGTGTTTAACCTTGCTGTTTTCTAAGCTCTGTGAAGAAGGAAGGGACTGTATTACAAAATGCATTGCAGCTTTCTTTGGAGACGTTGTGGCTTCTTTCAGAGCTGGTTTTGCTGATGAAAATAAAATCTTGCTGTTTGAATTAGAAGAAAGTATTTGTTAGCAACAAGAAAGGCTGAAGGTATTTTTAGGACTCCGGGAATGGCATGACATGTATTTGTGAGCCAGATGGCTTAAAGGAACATCCAGCCCAGCAGCCTGAGCGTTTGTCAGGGGGATAGGTAAGAATTTCTTTCTTATAACTGTGCTTTGGGAAATAAAAAGCTTTTTTTGAGGGGAATGGGGACACTGCAGCAGCATGAAACTGTACTGTATAGCACTTATTTACCCAGAACTGAGAGCTAGGATTTTGGTAAGCTTGGATTTCTAAACCAATAGTTCTTGTTTTCTCTAATCAGGCTGCACTATTATGTTACTTTTCTTGATGCAATGTTGTACCACTGGTTGTAACTAAACCTGGTGTTCTTTTCAACTGTTTGTTAACATGAGATCCTGACTTAAAGTTTTTCTTTCCAAAACTTGTAACTGTTTTTTCCAATTGTGTCCTTAAATTAGACCCCTCGTGAGATACTCTCACTTCATGGAGTGGAGCAATATGTGGGGAGAAAGAATCCTTTGTCAATTAAAGAAAAACCCAATATGTTTTAATGTCGACAAGAAGTGGAAGATGTTACTGCAGAGGATACTTGAACATTTTTTTAAGGTTACTTTTTTTCCCACAGGAATTTCACGTTTTTATTATAAAAAAGCCAAAGTGTTTGCATACACTCTGGAATGGCAGCCTGCTAAGTAGTTTTTTTACTGGAGTTGAGAAATTCCAAAAAGCTTGATAAGCAAATTTATGTTCCTAGAGGAGGCATTTCAATGTATAGTTCACAGATTTGAAAATGACACTATGCAATATTTAGACATTACTGGTTAAAGCCCAAAAACTGAAATACATATCAGTATATGAGTGAGTAATTTGACACTGGAAAAATAGTCAGGGCTGAGAACATAAAGTCTTAACAAGATGAATTTTTTAATTTATCCTAAAACACTTAAAGCTTTTCAGATGTCATATACTTGGAGTATAGTTTCATAGATATTCAACAATTCATGCAACTAATCCACATGCCTTTCTTTATCTTTAAAATATAATTGATATTATTGGTATTTTAAGATTATCTGTAAAGTGTTGCTCAAGATTTTGTATTCATTCCAGGAGGATTTATTTTACGTGGTATGACATGGATTTGTATATCTGTGCTGAAATGACTAAACTGTTGGCTCTCAAATCTTTGAAAGTTGAATTTAGAAGGGACTTGCTGAGGCTAATTAAAAATAGATCTTAATGTGTCATCTCATTAAAATGAATGGGAACAGTGGTCTTATGCAAGAGGACAGTCTGTGGTCCTCAGGATATTTCTGTGAATGAGTGCTGGTGTGACTGAACATTAACATGATTTAAAATTAGTCTTTTTTCGTTCTTTTTTTCTTTCTCTTACCTTGCACCTCACTAAATAGCCTGGGTCTGTTTTCTTGGTAACATCCCTGTAGGTAACAACAGGCTGCTATTTTAATTCTCATCCCAAAGCTGTCTCTTCTGCAGGCTGAAGGAGCTCAGCATCCTCAGTTCTCACAAAGCAAGTGTTCCAGCATGTGACCATTCTAGTGGCCTTTTACTGACCTCAGTCCAGTTTCCTGATGTCTGTCCTGTACTGGCAATTCCCTCCCTGGGTGCTGTCCCTGTGTGTGGTCACAGGGAGCTGTGGAACTGCACCCCTGGGTCAGCTGCCTGTTCTCCTGTGGATCCTGATCTCTCCTTGTTGCAGAGCTGAGCTCTGGCTCAGGCTTAGCCAGGCCTTGGCTGGTCCTTGTCTGCAGAGCTGTTCCTCAGGCTGTGCCAGCGGCCACAGAGTTTGTCCCAGGTGCAGGAATTGGCATTTGTCCCTGCAGAATGATTTAGGTTCCTGTAGGCCCAACCTATCTTTACATGAGTAGTTACCTGCCTGTATTCTGTCAAAAAAAGCCACTTAATTCATAAAGTGCAATCACCCATCCCTCTGTAAGGTCAAAAATTAATGGTGGTTTTTAATTAAAAACAAACTGGTATCCAATTTAGGGATAAAACAATCCTGTAGGAGGGGTTTAAAAGGAGCTAAATTGGCTTGGTGCTTAGATTCTGGAGCAGATGAAACACTTTTATTTGGAAGTGTCTATTACTTTTGCTCTGGCTGTGTATTCAGTGAATGTTGCTCCTAGTAATGTGTGTTGGATCTGCCTGAGGTGTCCCTTTCTCATCTTGCTGGTCTATTAACTGTGACTTTTCCTGAAGAGAGAGATTCTAATGGAAAGGTTGCATGGAAAAAAATAGTTCTTTTGCAAGTGCAGAAGGTGTGTGAATGGCATCTATGTTTGTGTAATGAGTGTCTCTTACTGCAGTACAATTTCTTCCTTATCTGGCCTCTGTTCATTGTACTGTTAATGCTGTTGTTGATAATGATTCAACCAGTAAATTGGAAAGCCATTTCAGGGGTAGCTATAACATCTTGGAGGCCAAGAAATGTAGGAAGGGTTAAGGCTATTAAAAGAGCAAAGTTGCATTTATGAGTAGTGTTGGTTTATATTCTTGTGTTCTGCTCTCCCCAAAGAATAAGAAAGTAAAAATTAGAAGCATCTATAGAAGGTTATGCCTCAAAATATCCTAATACTCTGCAGAAAGATAAAGTAGTTTAATGATTTTTTAATTTTTTTTTTTTTATAGAATGCTCCTTAAAAATGAGGATTATACACATCTGTTCCTTGCCTCAATGTAGGTCTAAAATACACAGGTAGTCTTGCAGGGGACCTGAGTAGTATGAGTTGAGTATCTGTCTTTTCCTGTTTTTTTTAATTTTTTTTTTTTAAAGAAAAGCTGTTCTTGGAAAAACAACAAGCAGACTTAAAGGTTTTCTCAAATAATTTTTACTCCTATTTCAAAAATCTTGAGGTTAGTCTGATCCTCTGTTTGACCTCTGACAAACATGAGTTTTGGCACAGTTATGAAACATCTACTCATACGGTGTGTTTACTAAACTGTTGAGGTTAATCCAAGCAGATGTCATTGCTTAAGCAGTGGCAGGTCATAGAGTCTGCAGCAAATATTGCTCTTTAAGCCAAAATATTGTGGATTGTGGTTGACATTTTTTGCTTCCTTTAAAAATATCCAAGGCCAACACATTGGGCCAGTGTTACTGAGAGCTGCACAGGTTGCTAACAACAAACCCTCCTGAGCTGTGGGGGAAACACAGTTGTATCTTTGTTGGGCCAGTTATTAAATGAATGTAAATATTCCTGGGCTTGATGTATGAAATGAATGTCATGGTGGTGGTGTAAGGCTGCTAAAAGAAGCTGCTGTGACGTGAAAAGCCTATTGCACAGTGAGTACTGCAGCTCAGGTCTGGCAGGTGGGCTCCTGGAGAGTTTTTCAGCTTTGTGATTGACTGAATTTAAGAGACTTTTACTGAGTTACTAATATTTAACCTTTATAGTTCTCTTAAAAAAAAATCAATTATTTACTACTTGTGCAAGGAACTGAGAATTATATACTGGAATTTGTGGAAATTAGAGAGCAGTATTTTACTCCGGCATTTCTGGTATGTGGATCTGCAAACTCAGTTCCAAGGCTTTGCCAAAGGAAAACTGTTATGCAATAAATATATGGCAGTCAAAATAGAGCAACAAGAGGGACACTGAAAGGATGAATATTTGGTTAGAAATTCTCAGAATACTGTTCCTTTCAGTCTTGGTCTCTTCTGAGCTGATGCTGATGGAGACAGCTTCTAAGATATGTTTTTTCCTCTCTTGCCTCCAATCTGGATTGTAATTTCCTGATGTAGAAGATACTGCCACCTTGGATGATTTGTGTTTGTTGTGTTGAAGTGTCTCTGGATTCCTGAGTACACCAGAGTGAATAGCCATGAACTCCATGCATCTCTAGGGCATGGGAATGAATGCCTGTAAAATAGTTAAAGGTGTTATCATTTATTACTTGCTCTGGAAGCTCCTATCTTGCTAAGGGAAAGGAAATGCCTTCTGTTTATTCTGGATGTTCTTTACTACTTGAGTTTTTGGAAAGGGGAATTGTTTGAGGTGTTTATTTTTTTACTTTTGGCAGCTGTTCTGCTTTTCATAAATGAAGGGGAGATGCATGATAGACCCTCAAATCTAATCTCTTTCCAGGAAAATTTGTGAGGAACTGTATTCTGAAACAATTTTTCTTGCTATGTTTAAATAATGGATAATTCTTTTGTGGCATTTAGTATTTTCGCTTGAACTTGAATAAATAAATAAAAAGGGGTTTTAGCTGTACAGTCCAAATAGCAATTTATTGGTGACTGAACTCTTTTTTACAGCCTTGCATAAGTGAAAATTGTTCTAATGAGCCTGTTGGTTATCTGAATTATGCAGTTCTGCTTTTTAAATTTCAGTTGTTTCTATCTAACTGTTCAAACCTGCCAGCTGTGCTTACATTAGCAGAGCTTTAGGCTATTGAGTTAAAAATACATATAATCTGTTTTTTTCATGCAGCATATATCAGGGCTGAGAAAGATCCTAATACTTTGGATTTGAAAGGCATGTCCTTTGCATTTCCTGTGTTCAGGAACAGGTTTTCTCTGTTGAAGGGGGAAAAAAAAAATGAGAAATAAAGAAGGGTTTGGCTTTGCTTAAATTTTTCCTGCTTGGAGAAACCGACTGGGAAAGGATGGATGTTTAACACACTCATCACAATATTATGACCATCCATAGGCTGAGACAGTTGTTGGGTAAATTGGCAAAATGTATTTCCTAGAAGACTTCACAACACTGGAGAGGAAAGGAGCCTGGACAGAATAAGACTTTTATTCACTGTGTCTACATGAGAGGAGTTCATGGATAGGGAGATGGCTGAGGTAAGAATCAAGGGTTGAGTGTCAGGCTCTGTGAACTGAATGTTTTCTCCTGTGTCCTTGTGCCCAGCTGCAGTCTCCCTTCCTTCTCCCTCTGCACTTATCAAAGTGGTTATTTTCTGTTGCACACTGAAATGAGTGGAGGGATTCTTGTTTCTTGGTATATTGAGGAGGGGCAGAAATATATTCATGTGATTGTGCTTTGTATGCATAGAAGTGTAGGGCTGGGAAGATTCTCTTGGTTCCTCAGGGCAGATCCCAAGCAGGACTGACATGGCTGAAGACTTGGAAACCTCCTCTGGCCAAAAGCACATCTGTAAGAAGGCAATCAATTTAAAACTGTCTAAAATCGGAGTGTGCAGCTCTGATACAGATCATGACTCTGTCTGCTTAAATGGTAGAAGTGGTTGAAATCCAAAGGACAGTGTTTGTGTAAATATATATGTGTTGGTAAATAAAGTAAACTAAAAAACCTCAATGTGCTTTTCATACACAGGGTTAACTTTTTTTTCCTGTTCTGCCTTCAGAATGGTGTGCATAGTGAGTCTGTATTTTCCTGCCAAATAAATTACCAAATATCTTATTTGAATAGCAAGGTACTGAACAGGCACAGGCTGTGCATTGTGGAGGTTCTGTCATTTGATTTAAATGCAGTATTTCAACATCTTTATCATTTTACAAAATGCCAGCATAGTGAAGGAGAGGAAAAGAAGGTGAAGCAGATCTAGCAAAGATCAGGTGGAAATAATACTTGGTCTTATTTAGCTTTGGTTTGCATTAGTTACTTTTGTAGCAGTAGCCAAGTATGAGCTTTTAGCCTGGTTAGAGATGGAAGGGATGTACAGCAGTGTTCTCACTCTGGAGATTAGTAATTTATCCCTTCCTCTTTAATCTGAGTGTGCCTGATGTCAGTCAGCAAACTTTAACCTTGCCATGGCTGGAAGTGCCACAGCAGTGGGTATAGGTCTGAGCTATGAAAGTAGGTCTGATGCAAGGAACTATGGAAATATTTAATCCATGAGGAATTCTGCTGTGTGCCTGTCTTCTGTTACTAGAGATAGAATAGATTAGGTTTGTTTTTTCTGTGCAAGCTGCAGTGTAGATGTATCCTTAAACAACTATGAAATGAAAAGGTTCCTTCCCTGTTATAGTAATTTTTATCTAGCTAGGACAGTTCTGTTCCAAAGTGTCAGTGCACGTTAGGATTGTCCATCTGTGTTACCATAGTGAATGGAAAAACACCTCTAGCATTTTTTGAGGAGCAGTATCTTAGGCTTGGACAAATCTTACTGCAGATGACCTTCTGCTGGCCATGCAAAGAGAACCTGGCAAGGACCCAGATCCTCTTTTATGGAGATGCATTAATTGTCTGCAGAGTGCTGAGCAAGAATAATTAGTATAATGAGAGGATATAAGTGTTTGTCTGCTCTTGCTCCTCTGCAGCCTCGCATGCTTGTTTTGAGATGAGATTCACCTTGGTGTGGTCATGTTAGCACAGGGCATGAGACACTGGGGATTGGTCATCTGTACTTCTCTAACTGGTAAACCTATTCTGCTAGCAAAAATGAGGATTTCCTTCAGTCATTTCTGCCCAGAGAGTTTGATGCCTGCCTGATTTAATGGCCTTGCAGCGAGATTTCTGTGTGACAGGGTTAGAGAGAGCCTGTTTCACAGAGAGTGCAATTCATCTGTATGCACAGGGTCAGCCTGAGATTTAAATCCTCTGTAAGACCTTTTTAAGCTCCTTGGGCTCAACTGCTCCGTAGATTGTTGCCTTGCAGAAGTGAGGGAGTTTGACATGGTAAGAACAACGGGTAAATTATTTTTCAGGAGGGTAGGTTTTGGTTTTTTTGCTTTAGTCTGTGGATATTTTATTCTTGGGAGATGATGACCTGATGCAGTCTGGAAAATGTAAGCTTGAATTTTGACATATATTCTTTTTGGATGCAAATCACTAAGGACTCAGAATTACATTGCCAAAGTAAATGGTGTCTTTATAATGTTCTTTGGGATCATTAACAGCTTCTACTGTTGTTTAATAGTTTCCCATATTGAAAAGGAATAATTTGTGCTCATAACTGTTCTGGTTTGTTCTTTGCCAGACTGACCTGAAAACTTCTGGTAGTTTCTGATTTTGGAGTAGTTTGAAAAATGTGTCAGCATAAATGATTAACTCCTACCCCAATACCGGTTTTCCTAAAATAAAAGTTTTGCTAACTAAAAGGTGATTCAATTATTTCCTGACTTCTTGTTACTGTGCAAAGACTTAGTTGTGGTTAGATAGTGATGAAAGAAATCTAATTCTTTGAGTCAGCGTTTTTCCCCCCTCAGTTTGAGGAACTGATCTGTAAAGTTTTTAAGGCGTGTGGTTTTTGGATTTTTTTTTTTTGTTAGTGTGGTTTTTTTGTGTATTGTTTGGAGGTTTTGTTTTGGTTGGTTTTGTTTGGTTTCTTTTGCAGGGTGGGGGAAGGGTGTTGAACATTTTTTAGACTGGGGAACTCCAGAAAGTTTACCCAGTTCTCCTGGACCATAAATTAAATACTTTCACCAGCTTCATTTGCTTCACTTCACAGTTTTACTTATGCAGTAAAACTTTGGGGAAAATTATCTTATGGATATCTAAAGTACAACTCCAGTCTGGGTTGCTTCCTTCCAGCTCTAGATGGGCATCTCCTTCAGAGAATATGAAAACTTTTCTGGAGTCTGCAGAGGCCTGGAGGAACCCAGTAAATTACCTTAGAGCTTTTCCTTCTTTTCCTGTCCCGTCTTCTTTCTGTGGAGACGATTATCTGTAAATGTGTCTGTCTTGGTGCTGTGTTCTTCAAATGCATCACATGTTTTCTTGAACTCCTGGGACATTCCTGAGGGCTGTTCTTAAATTTGGGGTAAGAAGAACTGAACCATATAGTTTTTTTGAATCTATGGTCTCTCATTCTATGCTTTAGGATAGGATCTGAGCTATGAAAATGGGTACATGTGGACCTACTCTTGGGCAACTGGCTCAGAGTGGCCCTGCTTGAGCAAGGGGGTTGGACAAAGTGACCTCCAGATGTCCTTTCCAGCCAAAACAGGGAGAATCAATTCCCGGTGTAGAGTATATTATATACTTATATGTTTAATTCAAGGCAGGAGAAAGATACTGCTGTGGAACAGAGATAGTTGTATGACTATTCTGAGGAAAATTAATAATTTTTGCCTTTAATTGTGGTGTGTCACTGCACTCTTAGTGATTGTTTGCTCCATATTTTAAAGCAGTGTATCCACATTAAATGTGAAAACTGGTCATGTTTACTTTATGAATGGGACAGTGAAAAGGGATTTACTTCGTATGGTCTGTGCCCAAAGTTTAAGCTCTAAAAATCATCTAATGGAGGAATAACCTATTGAATGTAGTTTTGCAATGTATAAGGTAATAGGCAGCACTCTCAAAATGTGTGTTTTCACTCTTTTCCAGGTAATTGAGAATGGGCCCTCAAGGATGCTGAGTCTACAATGGGAAGTGTCACACTTCGCTATTTCTGCTATGGGTGCCTCTTCACATCCGTGACCTGGACACTTCTGCTCTTTGTTTATTTCAACTTCAGTGAAGAGAACCAATCCTTCAAGAATGTGCCCATCAAGGGGCTGGAACCTCAGAGGCCATTTCCAAAAAAATTCTACCCCCGTTTTACACGGGGGCCAGTTCATATACCTGACTTGCAACAGAAAGACAATAAGATAGGAAACTCTTTTGGAAATCATATCCAGGATCCAGTTAAGGGGGAGATAGAATTCTCTCCTGAAATGGGTAAGTGGTTTTTAGTGTTAGTGACAAACTTAGTAAAACAACAGGAGAAATGAGATTTTTTTTTTACAGAACACTATCTCCAGGGAAAGTGTATAATGAAGAAGTTTTGTTTGTTAAAATGCAGGTAGTACTCATGGCTCTCTTTGTTAGGAATTACTTGAAATTTGTTTTACAGTGCTTAATCCAAAATATACTCTAACATTTACATCTGTGCTGTGTAAGTTCTGATGAAGACTGGGTTACAGCAGGGTCTGCCCTTGATGAACTAAATCTTGCTTTTGGAAGGTTCAATGTGTGTTTGTTTCATATCTTACTCCTGTTTTAATTGGGCTCAAATACATAAGCCTTAATTAGCTACAGAGAAAATGTACTTATATGCAGTAATTAAAAATAGCTTGATATCAATGAAAAATGAAGAGGACCTGTTGGTTTGGAGATTATTCTTGGAGTATAACTTAATCTACAAGAAATTCATGTGGGATGAACTTGCAATGCAAGATTGAGATGACAATGGTTAGAGCCAAATCCTGCTTGCTTTCTACCAGCAAAGTCTGTATGTTTCACTGGAGCATGTTTCATCAATGAGGTAGTTTTGTTTTGTGTTCCAAAATAAAATGCTTTCTGTGTTCTAGTGCTCACAGCATATTCACTACTGGGTTTAGATGTGCAAGCAGGCACATTGTGTATTGGCTTAAATCTTGGTTTGAGTCTGGAGGCAGAAGTGTTGTGGCCAAGTGTTGGGGTATTGGCTTCTGCTGCTGCTTTTGGGAAATAGAACACAGAAATAAATCTTCATAGCCAGAGTTTAATGCTCAGATCTCAGTGAAGTCCCCTGTCATGGCTGTGGTTGAATGGTGAATCATGAGCTTAGTGAGTTTATAGAACTTCACTTTTTGAGTTGGTCATTAGACCTGTTTGGATGTCAGAAAAATGGCAGTTCTTGTTGCCCTGTGGCATCACAAGTGTTTTTCAGTTCACTGCAAAAAGCCTGAGTGCCAAATGAGGTGAAGGCCAGTCCAGAGGTGGCCATTTCTTTCCAACTATTCAGTCTGGGCCAGGAAAGAAATGGAGCTTTTTAACTGAGAAGTCCTTTGATCTTCAAACCAAGTGACTGGTTTGGTTGGTGAAAGCCAAGGGGAGTTACAGTGCCAGGATAAATTCTACAGGAATCATCAGAAGACAGCTCTTAAGAGGAGGTGTTGTAGGAAGGGGTTTTGTGAAGTCTGTCTAGGATATGACAGTGATAAACACAAAAGGAAAAAATAAAAAAGTGAAAAGAAATTCGGTGTATGATAGTCAGAAACAAACTGTCATCTGGTAGGTCAGTCTGTCTTTTTAATTAACCTGTGAAAGCCACATAACACTGCTGAAGTAAAGCCTAAAATGAAGTTTTGATTGCAAGCCCCTTGTTTTCCAAGGGCTTCTATCTGCTGTTTGAACTGAAATCATTCAGGTCTTTTGCATGCATTAGATACTGTTCTTCATGAGAAGGTTTAAAAATTATTAGCACTCCTTGAATATATTCATAAGATCAGAAAAATGTAGTTAGTGATTGGCTATGGATGGATTGTAGAATGAAACATTTGGGATGTGTTTTAAGTTCATGCTTGGTGTGAACAAAACATTTTGAGGTGACCATGTTTTAAGGTGCCACTGATTATGCCAGAATAATGGAGCTGGGTGCACGAACTGACCAGATGGAGACATTTCTTTGGGAATGGATGTGGTTCATTAGGGGACTGACTGACCCCTTTAGGCTGCTTGGGGTGGGGGAGTGACACTGCCACTGTAAACAGACCTCATTCCTACCCCCACAGTGCAGCTCATGCACAGTGGGAGCACTCAACCCTGAGCAGCACAGCCAGTCACAGGACACTGTGTGGGTGTGTCCCATTTGTCTCACAGATATCACTACCCAGCACTTTCCACTTTGTCCTGCTCAAATGTCAGGGCATTTACTCTTGAGCTGTTGGACAGTGCAGCTGCATTTCCATTGCTGAATTCGAGACTAAAAGCCACAGGGTGGTAAATGTAAATGTGGGAATGTGGATGGAATTCCCTCCTGAAAGTCACCTGGTGCCTGTGGGTAGACTTTGTCATTGAGACAGAGCTGTGCTCAGAAGGCCCAGATGGATTACTTGTTTTGAAGCTTTTTTCCATTTCAAACTTTTAAAATTACTTCTCTTTTGTGTGTAACTCAATTCATTTTCTCCAGGCTTGAGCTCAGCTGGCTTTTGCATAGCTGGTGAAAACTGGAGAACATGAGGTGACAGGCTGAGAGGATTGAGTTTATTCTGCCTCAGAGAGAAGGCTGAGGGGTGAGATTTTATTGCTGTCAGCAGCAGCTGAATAGGAGGCTGCAGGGAAGATGGAGGCAGACTCCTTCCAGAGTGCATGGGATTATGGTAAGAAATTGGAGAGAGGGCATTTCAGTTATGGAAGAGGAAAAACATTTTCAGTGTGATGGTGTCAAATGCTTGAAAAGGGAAATAAGAGGTTGCAGAATCTCCGTCTTTGGAGACACTGAAGGCTTTTAAAACTTAACTGCACTGTTTCTGAGCAACCTGATTAGGCTGGACCAGCTTTTGGGAAGGAGATCAGACCAGGCGTCCCTTTCAATCTGAATTAGTCTGTGAATTTATGAAACATATTTTCCTGGAAGTACAGTAGCATGTGAATGAGGAACCCTCTTGTTAACTATTTTCTGCAGATTTGGAATGATATGGAGATGATGGGCAGGGTGAAAGGAGATAACTTACATGATCCTTGCTCACTTCTTGTACTGAAATTTCAGTAAAATTGCTTGTGTAGGTTGATAAATACTGAAGAGGTGATAGGCATCTCATTCTGTGCAGCCAGCTGAACAGAGACAATAAAAAATAATCACTCTGCTACCTGAATTGTTGCAGAAGTGGCTGGAGGCACAGGTGGTAGCAGACACCAGCTGTCTCTCCCTCATGGAGTTGTGTGAAGTGCCACAATGTTTTGGTTCTATTCACACTGGTGAGTGCATGGCTCAGTGAGAGAAGCCCATGGCACTGAGTCAAGGCAGGCAGGATGGCATTGAAAATTTCATCTTGCTTTATAGCAGTGCATTTCCTAATACCAACAGTAACTTCTGCCATGCTTAGTAACAGTTGCCAGTTCTGCTAAAATAATCAATAAAAATCAGCTCTGCTGGTGTTTTACTTGCTGTCAAAGTCCCAGGTGAGATAAACAAAAGTTTATAGTTCTTGTATAACTATTTCTGTTACCATGGACTTCAGAACTGCATGAAATGGGAGCTGCTATTGTGAGGAGTTTTCTACCATTTGAAATGTATTTCCTCACTCAAAAATCCCATTACACACCCGTCACCTGTAGGGATAGATGCTGATTCACTGTATGCCAAAGTCTATCCTCTGCTTGTTTGATGTTGGTTTCAGGTGGTGCTAAGAATTAGAGGCCATATGAGTGAAGGGAGGCAATAAACACAGTGGAGCCAGCAGTCTTTGGAGAAGGATTTAATTTTATTACAGCTGCAAGGGCTCATAAGTGCTGCCTGTTTGTGAGAGGGAGCAGAAGTAGTTGCACAAACACACACTTTGCAAAACCAGAGGGATTTTTAAGAACATAATGGGTTTTAGAAGAGGTTAAAGCATATGTTTCAATCCTTGATTTCTTTCAAATGATGTCTTTGAGCCTTTTAGCTGATTTTGGCGTGTTTCTTTTGCAGGAATGATTTTTAATGAAGAAGATCAGGAGGTGAGGGATTTGGGCTATCAGAAACATGCTTTCAATATGCTTATCAGCAATCGACTGGGATACCACAGGGAGGTGCCTGATACAAGAGATGCAAAGTAGGTGCTGATTTTTGGAGAGAATGTGGTATAGTTTCATGTGCTCAATGGCTTGTTACACCTGATGCAGTATTTAATATTTTTGGTATTTCTGTCATACACTATTCCATCCCCATGTGTTGCTGAAGGCAGATTTTTCAGCTATTTAACAGGAGTGCTTGAAGTTAGGATTTCTATTAGGTCTTTTCTGTCTTTTTTGACTGAATATTGTTTCTGGAGATGTAATTTCTATTTTGTCAGCTGCTAAAGGTATATGATAGTTGTGCACTGCTCTGAATATTTTCTATTAAAGAATAGATATTTTTCTATAATCTACCTGGTGCATATAGGGGTGGAACAGCTCACCTCTGTAACAATAAAAACTCCAAACACTGAAAAATAAATAAACTTGCATGATTTTTTCTAGTGGTTTCTCTGGTGCAGGTGAATGTAATAAATTGTACTTGCTGATTGTTATTCCCAAAATTGAGCTCATTCTAAGTCAATGAAACCTTTTCTTCTATACTTCTGGGTTTTTATTTATAATTTCATATTTTTTATTGGATCCCCCCCATGCCTGGCACCTTCATATGGCATTAATCTGTGATAGTTGGCCCTATCAGAAGTAAGGACGAGCTTTGCAAATTAGAAGAAAGAATGATCTTTTGCTTTGAGTGGGATTCATCTTGCAGATTAAGATGCTTAGATAACTGCTTGTTAGTCAGTTGTCTCCGCTTTTATTATAATTAGCAGAGATCCAGTCAGTGCAGTTAATGAAGCATGCAGAGCTCTTCAGCTGACAAAACACACTTGACAGCCTTAGGGTGAGCTGAACACTATTTAGACTGCACTGACAGCAGTGACTAGACTTAAGTGTCTTAATCTGCCCTCTGAATCCCAGTGTTGGTTGTGTAAATAGGTATTTAGCCCCAGTGGAGTTTTTCTGGGATATCCAACTCTGTCTCCAGCAGCTGGCCAATAAAGCTGTGTTATTTTTGTGGGCCTTATGTCATATTTGAACTGTCTGAGCTACCTGAGGGTACTAGACTCTGTTTTGACAGCTGAAACAAGCCCTCACTATCTTCTGTTTTCTGTCTTGAGAATCTCTGGTTCTTATTCCCACCTCAGTGCACGGCATTCTCTGTTTCCTAACAAGCAGCAGAGTTAACTACGAGTCTGTGTTATGTGGAAAATAATTTACTATGCTGAGCCCTCCTATAGCTGTTACACGTCTGGGCTCATTATGTTCACGTTAGGGGTTCCTCCTCCACATTTAACGTTTGCTTGTTGCTTAGGGAGTTTCAGCAGTGACCCAGCCCTGTGGAAACCCCTCTGTAAATAGTGCCAAAGACTCTGTTCCTGTTTGCAGATGCAGAGAGAAGTCCTACCCTGCTGATCTGCCCTCTGCCAGCGTTGTGATTTGTTTCTATAACGAGGCGCTCTCCGCCCTGCTCCGCACGGTGCACAGCGTCCTGGACCGCACCCCCGCCCACCTCCTGCACGAAATCATTCTGGTGGATGACAACAGTGAATTGGGTGAGACACTCTTTGGGAATATTACCCTGCTGGGCCTTCCTTTGCTTTATTGACTGTTCAAAGAAATTATGGAAGTCATGATGCCAAACCAATTTGTACTGCAGCCCATCAGCAGAGCGCCAGCCAGTAGAGATGTGTGGTGTGCAGAGATGCCCAAGGTGCCACTGATGAGCTTTGTATCATCCAGGCTTTAACATTCAAAATCAGGTTTTGAAGTAATGTTCATAGAATCAAAGAATTTTAAGGGGCTGGAAGGGACCTTAAAGATCATCTAGTCCCAACTCCAGCTGTCATGGGCAGGGAACTTCCCACTAGACTAGGTTGCTCAAGGCCCTATTCAACCTGGCCTTGAATGTTTCCAGGGATGGGGCATCCACAGCTTCTCTGGACGACCTGTTTCAGTGTCTCACAAACCTCAGAGTAAAGAATTTTTTCTTAATATCTAACCTTACTTTTCCCTCTTTGAATTTGTACTCATTACTCCTTATCCTGTCACTAAAGTTCCTGGTGAGTCCCTCTCCAGCTTCCTTGTAGGGTTCCTTCAGATACAGGGAGGTTGCAATGAGGTCTCCACAGAACCTTCTGTTCTTCAGGCTGAATAGCCCCAGTTTTCCCCTGCCTTCAGAGGGGAGGTGCTCCACTCTTACCTCACCTCTTGCACACACTGAGTGGGGGGTCACAAAGCAGTTGTTTATAGTTTGGGTTTTCTTAGCAGTTCTTTGCTTGGGCTGCTCAGGTGCTCAGAGGAAGTGACAGAGAGGCCACTACTGAATGTATCTGAAAGGAGCTGGAGGCACTCCCGGCTGCAGCCTCGCCCATGGGTTGCCGTGGCACGATGGACACAGTGCTGTTCTGTACTTACTCAGCATTCCGGACCAGCAGCAGCTCCCTGGGGCTCAGTGTGGCTGGGCGGGCTCTGCGTGGCTCTCGAACAGCCTCTTGTGGCCACGCCGGGAGTGGCTGTCCTGGCTGTGGGAGAAGCCTCTGCTCCTGCAGGCGTGGAGGGGCCCTGGAGGGGTAGACCCTGCAGAGTTGCTTTGCTCCCGTTGAAGGATTGCTGCTTTTTCTCTCGATTGACAGGCAAGGCAAAGACAGACACGCAATTCAAGCATGGCTCTCAAAAAGCCTTTCATTTTGGTTCTTCAGAAGCCAAATGCCTGTTGAGGAATATGGTAGCATAGCAGTTCTTGCCAGCATGACTGTGCACGTTCCCTGCTCACCTCTGTTCAAGTCCACAACCTTTTGCATTTTAAAGATTTTTTTTAGATTGTATTTTTATTTAATATATATAATTATAGCTCCCTTGGTCTCATTGTTTGGTTTCTGGTTTAAGGTCTCACTTGCTCTAAGAGACTGATTAGATATGTCTGGTGTAAAATCACATTTTCTTGTTATGCTGGAAGTGAATTTCTCTGAGGTCAGATCAAATGTTGAGATACAAGAGAGAACAAAGATCAAACACTGTTCTTTGCTGAGAAGAATGTGTAGTAATTAAAAGCTTGTTTTGTTTTGTGTTTTGTGAGCATATGCCTTGCTATAAAGTGCCTTTAGCAATTTGCTGTGTGTTCAGAGCTTGCCTTATTTCAAAACTCAGTCTTCTGAATATAAGGATGCATTTGATCGATGCCCATGTTGAGGCAGCAATACCATTACTCTTCTGGTCTGTTGTTAAATGGAAGCAATTAGTGAATTTGAACCAAATTAAGTTCAAAACATTCAAGTAGCTATTTTTGCCTTTTTGACTTCAAATGAACTTGTTCTGAAGCCAAAGGCAGGAGGAGGAGGTATTGTTTACACAGAATTACTGTTCTTGATGCTAATGATCCTATGGTTTTGCTGCTGCTTAATTTCAGTGGATGGACTCTTACAGCAGAAGAAAGGTGGGGACTGGGGATGGTTTGGGAACTGAGGAAATGGAGAAAAACTTTGGCTGTGCTATGGATATCATGAGCTCAGGCAGATTGCTTGATCTTTATGCCCCTTTGTTTTGGTTTTTAATTAATTTTCCTTCCATTGCCTGCTTTCTGAAGTGGTGTTCTAGATGAAATTTTCTCTAGTTCTTCACCTGCAAATATGAGAGTCGTGATACATATCAGTGCTGTTCTGCCAACCTTGGGTCTTTGCACTTAGTTTTGCCTCAAGAAACTTCTTAACCTCAATCATCAATAGTTTTACTAGCCAAGTAGGCATTGCCATGGCTCAGCTGAACCCACTGTTGTATTTTTTTCTCCATTCCCTGAAAGGTAGGATTTCTTTTTCTGGTATAACTTCTTTCTCCCTAATATCCCTAATAGCCTTAACCTGTTATGGAAAAGCCTGAGGATGTGTTTTGAAGGCTGTTACTGGAGGCATTCTTCTGTGTAGAAGGAGAGAATGAGCAACAGAAAAGGAACCAATTGTCTGCAACTCAGTACTTTAGAGTAGTTTAAAATAATAACACTCCAGACTCCCATCCTAGGGCCCATTTTGCCTTCGTTGCATAGATATGGAAGAAGGTAATGCCTGAAGTAATTTTTGAAGACTGGCTAAAAGGGAGCAATTCTCTCTTTGGAGGAAAATTTCTCAGGCTGGATTGAAGCAATTTTTTGGGTTGTATCAGAAGTAGTCAGTGTTCCCAGTGGATGAGAAAGTGAGACACAAAAACTCATCAACAGCAAAAATCCCAGAATGTGTCTGAGACAAACCTGCCTGTTCAGAATGATCTGTGATATGGGCACAGTTGCCAGCAGAATGCCATTTTTTATGGGTTAAAACTCTGCTGGCCCTTCCATTCTGCTGCTCAAGCCAATGTTGTGGACTTGGTTCAGCTCCTGGTGTGGATGTGATACCTTTTCCTCTTTGTTTTACCTTCCTATTCTTTTCAGAAGTTTGCAGGTGTGAAACTCCTTCTGCGTTTATTTGCCTCATCTGCTGTAAGAGCTGAATTTGATAACTGAGCTTTTCCTTCTTTGTGCTGTCCCATAGTTTCTACAGGTGTACACTGTTCTTCTCTTGCTATAATGAATCAGGTGAAGAGTGATTCAAACACTATTTTATTTTAGGTTTGCAAATCTGTCCTGCTTGTTTGGGTATCTCATTTGGAGATACTTCAGAGATTATTTAATCAAATTTCTAGGAGATTTTCTCTGAAAACATCTTCCCTATTGTCTCTGGCATATGATGTCATTACTCCAGATCAGAGGAGATAATTCCTGTGACCCAAATGAATTCTGTCTGTATCTGAGAGTTTCATTTGTCTTAGAGTATTCTCTAGCATCATACTTTCTCTGTATTACCTTCTCACTTCTGATCCACCATGTTTCCTTGCAGTGCATAGTCTGAGATCTTAACATTTGGAATGGCATCTGGGAATCTTCTGCCTGAGAGTTCTTATTCCTCCTTAGGGTTACAGCTCTGACTTCCACATATATTCCATTGGCATTTAACAGCAACTTGTTAGCAGCAGCTTTAATGTTTGAGCTGACATTCATTGGAATAATGTTTATTTTGGCATATACTCTGACAAAAGTCTGTCTGCCTCTCTGTACTAAGGTTCTCTATCAAGTCTCTTGGGTTTTTTGCTTTTCTTTCTCATTTTATATTCCTCTTTATTTCTCAATTAACTTATGCTTTTCCATTACTTCAGTCTTTGTGTCCATCTTCTCTTCAGTTGTTCTGCTTTAATGTTAGAAACCACTGACCTTGGGTGAAAGAACTATTGTTACTCTTAAAATTGCCATTGATGTTAGCTAAGTTACAGTAGTGCCCATAGACTCCAGTGAACTCTGCACTCCTTCAAAAGCAGAGGCTTGCCAGCAGAATCTTTGATCCTTTTGGGTTTTAGAAAAGCAACCAGCTGTGAGTTGTACTTGGTGTCTGTTGTTCTGTCAGTTAAGCAGGCACAGATAATATTAGGTGTCTTCCTGCCTCTTTTGAAAGGTGTCAGCATTTGTTTTCATGTATGGAATGTAGTAATTTAAATAATTTGCCGGCCTGAAATGTTTATTGTTGCATCTGTTGCAAATGTCAGTCACCATGAGAAGAATTTGGAAATGTGCTTCTTTGAACAGCAATTTTTAAAATTTTTTTGAGTCTAGTAGTTCCAGTTAACTTGAGTAATGTACTAAAGGCATTGCAGGGGAAGTATGGAATGTGTGAGTATTGTCCTTATGATACTCTTGGTTTGAAGCTCTGTTGTGTCAGGGTGATGTTTTGATCAAGATTTTGGCCATTTTTGAGTTAAATGTCTTGAGATTTTAAACAGAGCTTTCAGAATTTCTGTCCTGTTGTTGAACTTTTTCAGCTGACTTGAAAAAAGACTTGAGTGAATATATTAAAACTCAGCTTCCTAAAACCACAAAATTGGTAAGAAATGAGAAGAGGGAAGGTTTGATCAGAGGAAGGATGATTGGAGCCTCCCATGCCACAGGTACACTTGCCTTTCTCTCCTTTCCTTGCATACTTTGATGATTAGCTGATTGGATGACTTCTCTTTTTGTAGTGCACCTTTTCAGATGTTGGATGTTTGACCTGTGGTTACTTTAGCCTCCTGAAGGGGCTCTGCATGTCATGCCACGCTCTAAGCTATACAACTTATACTTACATACTTGTATACTTATACAACTTATTCCAAATCTTTCTTCCCCTACTATCTCAAATGATAACTGAAATTTGGATCTAAATTTGAGTGTTTTTTAAACCTTGAGACACTTTAAGTGTCTCAGCTGTTGATTCTTCTCTTTTTTTTTCCTGTGGACATTTGCTTTCAATAAAATGAGGTACTTTTTTTAGAGTGGGTAAGTGAAATTGTGAAACAAAACCAGTATTATGCTCTAAAAAAGTAGGTTATTTTATTGAAAGTTATGAGCACAAGTTTTCATCATCCCAAATCTTCCCCTGCACCATATCTCAAACAATGACTGCAGTGTTAGTGAGACAATGTGGAGTTTTTCCTATTCTTGCCCTGAAAGAATATTGTCTCAGGAGCATCTCCGTGTGGTCAAGATACTGTAGTTGCAGAATATTTTTTGCATGCTTTATGTACAAACTTTTGCTCTAAAATGAAATCTGCTCCCTTTTAAGGTACACTAATCTAGTTTTTAATGCTCAAATCTAATAACAATGTTTTTCTGTATTAGCTCTTCTGAGTGTTGATTGGCAAAACCAATATTTGGTGATTCATAAACAGCCTTTACCAGAAGGTGCTTTCAGTTAAATTCTCTGGCATCTGAGAAACTGTGTGCTACTTTCTTAAATAATTTTGAGTGGCAGATAAGTCTCTTAATTGGTTTTTACTCATTAGCATTGTAATGGTATAATCCAGAGAGAAGACTGTGCTTGCATTTTCCAAGCTGTGCTAAAATTCCTTTCAGTTAGTGCAATTTTAAGTCATTTTATTGCTCTTCTGAGCTACAGGAGTTCCATCCCCATGCCCAGTCAAATACTGTCTGTGGGGTGACTTGTTGTATTTGCATGCTCCAAAGTTGTTTTCTTTAAAGCTGTTTCCCATCTTTTCCATGTTATTCCGGTGTTATATAAATTTTAAGTTGTGTCACAAAGATGCTGGTGCCTTTTTAGACCAACTGAGCATGAGGGTGTGTCACAGACCAAACTGTTCTTACTGACTGTGGCAGGTAATCTCCGTGTAAATTGCCAAGAGTTGCTTTGTCTAATGCACATGTGTTTGCACTGAATTGCGTGTTAGTGTTCCATGGCACTGAGGAACATTCTTGGCACTTTGTGTTGTGTGCTCTGCAGGGAAGGTGCTGGTGTTCCTGGACAGTCACTGTGAGGTGAATGAGATGTGGCTGCAGCCTCTGCTGACCCCCATCAGGGAGGATCACAGGACTGTGGTGTGCCCTGTGATCGACATCATCAGCGCCGACACCCTCACCTACAGCTCCTCCCCTGTTGTGCGGGGCGGCTTTAACTGGGGCCTGCACTTCAAATGGGATCTGGTTCCCCTGGCAGAGCTGGAAGGACCCGAGGGAGCCACTGCTCCAATCAAGTAAGGCTCCTCCTGTGTGGTGACAAGCTCTGTGTGACACAGGGGTGATCAGGAGCACTTCCTAAGCAGTAGGGAGTGTCCTCTGGTTTGGGAGCAGGTACCTAACCTGTCAAATATCTGACTTGTTTATTTCACTTAGATGTAGGGAATAGTAACCTGTAACAGTAAACTGTTTCACTTTAATTTCTGGCATTTAATAATGAATTAGATATATCTGTTTTATTGGGTCAAGAAAGCACGCTTCTAGAAATGCTTATACAATAGCATTTTTTGCTGAAGACAAAATTCTGAGGGAGCTTATGGTAGTTTGTGTTAAATCTATCCAATAATTTCACTTTTGAGCTATGCATTGGTGTTTGTTTCAGTCTGTTGGTATGCTTGGCTTAATGAGAATTTTTATACTGCCTTTGTTCCAGGAGTAGCCTGCATATCCCACTAATAAGAACTATATAATTTCTGTGATGAAATGCTGAAGAATTACTAGATTGGGAAAATCTGTTTGTGGTAATAGGAATTTGTTTTTGAGGTCTTTCGAGAGCTGTTTTGAAAAAAAATTCTCAGTGAAGCTCAACACTGGGACTTGAAAGTTACCTTCCTTATCTTTTAACCATTGATGGCTGTGTGACCTGTACAGAACTGGCAATATCTTGTTCTAATGGATGTATTGCTGATGTAAAATGGTGTCTGCAGGCACCTTTTATTAGGAGCAGACAGGTGTGGTTCAGACACAGGAATAGAACTGTCCCAAGTGAATCCCTTCATGAAAAGACCCTGAGCTGCTACAGCAAAGGCAAGAAGCTCACTGTGCTTTTTCTGGTTGCAGATATCAATCAGTACAGAATTCAGGTTTGTCAGGTGGAGGAGCTTCCCCTTTTTTACAAAATTACTCTTTGTGGATCAGATTTGCCAAGTGAATCAGAAATTGGTGTGTTTTCATTTCTCTCTCATTCTTTTCTTGGACTGTTAATGAAGAGCATTTCTGCTGCCACAAACAGTTCCAGCACAGGTTCTCTGCTGTCATCTGACAGCTCAGCAGTTGGCCTTCCCATGTCTCCCCATCCCAAGATTTTGTCTGAGAAGCCAGGAAAATTACTAAGCTCTTTAACAGTTTGACTGGCCTGTTTGAAGACTGTCACTGTGGCAGCTTCTGAACCTGGAAGGAAAGGACAGACTGAAAAAAATCCGAGTGGGAAGTCAGCATTGAGTGTTAAAATCCTTATTCTGTTAAGAACTATTCTCACATTTAATTTGGTCAGTGGCTGAAGGTTAGCTGTTGCTGTGTTCAACACTGTTGTTGCATTCCTTCAACTCACTTTTATGAAAAGTCCTGTGCTAAAAAGACAGAGAACTTTATAGTTAAAGCAAGTGTAATAATCTCAAAAGATTACCTTTTCTGAGTATGAAAGTGATTTTTCCTACCTAAAGGTCTCTGCCTCATTTGAATAAGGAGCCTAGATTGCTATTTAACCTTGAAAAAGGCTTTCCATCCAACAGAAAGTATTGCATTTCAGAGACTTTCCACAATGAAGTATTATGGTGTCAGAGTGGGAAAACTGAGAGTAGCCTTTTAACCCAGTTTTTAAGGTGACTGAAACTGGAGTAGAAATTTGTGTGAGAACAAGCAATGAAATCTTGGCCTAGGCTTGGTTTCATCTCAGGAGGTTTTTGCAAGGATGGGAAAAAGCCTTTTTTTCAACCCATGGGATGTTCCACCTATCATATCATGGTTTTATGTAGGGTTTTTACTCTGTTATACTCTTGTAGGTCATCCACATATTCTATTGTTGTGATACATTAGGAATTCAATCTGGAGACTGAATGGTGAGGATCATATGCAGATTTTTACAGAATAGAACACATTCTAGTAACATACAGACAAGGTGAAAAACTGGGAAATGCCAGAGGGACCATCTCTATAAATATATAGAGTGTAAATAACTTGCAGGTAAACTGATAATTCAGTCAATAATGAAACAAAGCTGCCTCTGGCATTTGGTGTTCCTCTTTCTCTGTCCTATCCCTTTTCTTCAAGTTTACCAGGTAAAGAAACATGATTTATAGATCTTGGAACAATGGAAGATCACAAATATCACTTACAGATCTGCTTTTGCAAATGCTTTGAGACTAGAACTCATGTCTAAGTGACTGAAGGATTTAAGTTGTGTTATGTCACTTTATCAGTTTGGACTTTGGGACCAACAGATTCAGCAAAAATTACTGTGTGGGGTTTTTTCTCTGTCTAAAAGAAAATGAACTTCATTCCATGTACCTTTTTAGGTCACCCACCATGGCTGGAGGGCTGTTTGCCATGGATCGAGAGTACTTCAATGAGCTTGGGCAGTACGACAGTGGCATGGACATCTGGGGAGGAGAAAACCTGGAAATATCTTTTAGGGTAAGCAGAGAATTTACAGCTCTGTACTTGAATGTTTATAGCTTTTTCTTGGGTTGGTGGTGGAGCTTTTCATGATGGCTGCAAAGAAGCATAGGAAAAGAAAAATTATGTAAGTTTTTGAAATTAGTTTATGAGCAATATCTAATGAATTTCACAAGTTGATTAGAGATGAGTGACTCACAGCAATATTGCTAAGATGTAAGCTTAGTGTATTTCCTTGGAGAGTTCTGCCTCCTTTCTGAGGAACTGGAAATGTAAAGTTTTCTGGAAGTAAATTAAGAGTCATGGAGAGGAGTCATCTTGGTTGGAAAAGTAATGAGAAAATCATAATCAGAAGATCTGAAAATGGAGCTGCACTGGGCTTCCTGTATTTTCTCTCGTCTTCCTTGTCACTCCACTGAAAGAAAAACAACTTACTGTGCTTAGTGTCGTGCTTATATCTTTATTTTTGTGAAGGGCGTTCTTCAACAGGTTTGACAAGAGTCTGCCTGAAAATGATATGCTATCATGACAGATATGAAAAGGGGATTAAAGGTGAAGTTAGCATAAAAAACCAAACAAACCTAAAACCAGACACAAAGCCCCCAAGACTTCAGAGAATCTGTCAGAGAAATCAAGATTAGGGTTCAAAAATAAGAACTGGAATTTTGTACATTTGAGTGACTTTAAAGGAGTGTGTACTAAATAAATAAAATCTTTCAATTTTCAGTATATATGTAATTATTAGGTATCTGAGAAGAAGTGTGTGGAGTGTGAGGAGATTATTGTAGTTATCTTGTAATACACTGTTTCAATAAAAAGGGCTTTGAAATACTGGAACACATTCAGAGAATTTAGAGCTTTTGGAAGTCCCTGTCTGTCTGGGGGAGGGTGGAAAGTAGTTGAGTCTTTATCTTGTCTAGAAGGAGTTTTAAGCATGTCTTGATTATGAACTGCTAATGTAGGGTGATTTTCTTTTTAATGTGGGTCTGGAGAACATATTAGTCCAGAAAAGGGCCAGTGCTGGTAATTTGCTGGAAGATGAAGTTAAAAAGCAATTAAAAAAAAAAAATGAAGCAGAGTGTAAATAAAGTGTTTATCCCTGGTGCCACAGATAAAGACTGCTAAATGTAGCATCTGAATGGGAACAGTTTCTTAGTTTCTCTATCTTAACACAAACAGTTCTGTCCAGTAAGTTTTCATACTTAGTTGAAAAGCTCTCCAGGTTCCCCTGATGACAAAGACTGGTCTTTGTTATCTGTCACAGAATTGTGGACAATTTTCATGCAGGTAAATGAATTTAGGTAACTTAATCTGCAGGATGAGTCCTAGCCCATATATCCCAGTGCTTTCTGATAGGTCGTTGGAGCAAAACAGCAAAATTTTCTGGTTTTCTCTTGAAAGCCACTATGTGTTTTGTGGAAAGTTTGGTCATATGGGAAAAATAATCTTCTGTAACATGGAGATCTAAAAATCTAATTTGTCAGAAAACATGACATGAAGGCCAACATTGCTGACACCTAATTCTGCATAATGTGTAACCTCCCAAGGTATCCCTTAAAGAGGGAGCCAAGTTAGTGAGCAATCTGAACAGTGAGTGAGCAATCTGAGCATGTTCTGTTTTTTTATGGACAGATCTGGATGTGTGGGGGCAGACTTCTGATCATCCCCTGCTCCAGGGTGGGACACATTTTCCGTAAGAGGCGTCCCTATGGCTCACCCGGGGGACAGGACACTATGGCTCATAACTCACTGAGGCTGGCACATGTGTGGATGGATGAATACAAGGTAAGAGGCAGTTCTAGGTTGTGAGATGATGTTATTGAATGGTTATTGACTGGTTTGTTTGTCAAAGGACTGTGTCACAGTGAGATCTGTTACAACTCTGATTGGGTTTTCTTTCTGTAGTCTGAACTCCTAATGTTAGTTCTGATAGGAATTCCTAAATTCTGTAGAATTGTAATTTGGCTTTTGAGTGCTCAAGTCTCCTTCTTGTTACTTTACTGCCTGCAGGAGATTGAGTTTTATGCCTTTTTAGTGAAGTAAAAGAAGATGGATGAGCTTTTGTAAGCTCTGCATTGCTTTGTGTCCAAATCAGTATTACATGGCAGCCATGTACTGTGCCTTCAGGTAGTTTCCATGGTGGTGAGACAGGGATTATTTTGGCTGCTTGTTTGCTTTCTGTTTTAATTGGCAATCTGCTTCATAGTCTGTCTTGCCCTGGAAGAGCAATCAGAATTAACTTCTGGATTCAAGGGCAACTGTATTCCTTCCTTCAAATCTTGATGCTTTTAAACATAGATCAGGTGTTTCTGAGTCCCTCATCCCTGAGATACTTAATGACATTTTGCCCTCTGAGACCACAGGATTTGCTGTGTGCTCAGTTCCTGTGGTTCCTACAATTTCTATACAAGATATATTTTATTAATTTTGTGTTCTTTAGAGGTTTATGTTTCATTCCCCATCCTTTACCTTGATCTTCAATTTGAGGAACCTTTTAGAGGTTATTAATTTTTATCTCCAGTCTTCATCACTGTAACACTTTGGTGGATCTGATCTATCACCTTCCCTTTTATCAGTGTCTGGGCACAGTTGTTTTGTGATTAATGATGGCTTTCTCTGAAGCTTGGAATTGTTTTTGTTATAATTTCCAGTTGAACTGTTTTATCCAGAAAACACTTGAGCTGCTGATTCTAGCAGTCTCTTATCACAGATTTGTGTCCAAAACTTTCCCAGCTGTTTCTGGTCTGATTCTCTGATAGCTGCCAGAGAATGCATGGAAGACAAGCTTGGAAATATTTTTGTTTTATAAGAATAATGTAAATATTTAGGGCCAGTATAATTTACCAAAGCAATCTAACAATGCACAGTACAAAGATAAGACTTAAAGGAGTAAATATCAGTATTTAATACATGAAATGGCATAAGGGAAATGATTCAGCAAAATTTTCATAACTGTCAAAAGTAAAATGCAGAAGTATAAGTTCATGTATAAGTGGCAATAAATAACACATTTAAAGTAGGATACCAACATTTGAACTTCAGCCAGGAAAGAGGAAATTGGAATAGCAGAGCTACTTTTAGAAGCGGGCCAGATTGTGATGTCCAGTCTGTCTCCAAACTTCATCAGAGCTGGCCAACAGTCCAATGTACACCAAGTACACAATCCCTCTTCCTGTGCTGTTAAAATAGCAGTGATACATCAAGCACATCCAAATGCTCAAAGATCTTGATGAGGAGAGATGTGTAATTTCTCCAGAGGTGATACTGTCTGTTTTCTGAGTATCAGAGAGCAGGAAATAATTGAAAACTGTCAGAACCACATCATGGTGGGTGGATTCCAGATGTCTCCTAGAGATGAATCCAGCAAAATACCATAGTTCAGTGCCCTGAAAACTGAATTATAAATGGTACCTTGTAAACAAATTAATATGCAAATACAATGTCTTTTTTGTGGGCTCAGTAAATCGATCTGGAATTAAATGCAAGAAGGGGATTTTTTTCCCTAGTTTTAGCAATAGTATTTGTGCCATGTTATGCATTCATGAGTTCCTTTTTGTCCCCATTGTTGTCTCTGCATTGGAGTCAAACAGCACATGAGATTGGGTTGGAATCTTAATCCATCTTCACCTAATCTGTGTATCATCATAAAATAGAATGTGAGAAGAATAACTTTGTGGGAGCCTTTTTGGAGATGATGCAGATGAATGGAAAGAACTGGGCTTCCCAGAAAGCCCAGGTGATGGTTCTGATTATTCACATGAATAATGTGTGTTCCCACTGAACTTCATTATATGAGTCCCATTTATAGGTCTGTTCTGGAATGGTTTTACCCTAATCATTTGTAAAGTTGGAAGGCTGGAAACTGTGCAAGACAAAACACACTGGAATCCCACAACAGTGAAAACAATCCACTGAACAATGAAAATAATTTCAAGAAACTTTTGTCAGATGAGGCTGCTGATGATATATGCATCTGTTTTTTACTCCCTGATTTTAGGATGCCTCTATTGCCAATGGAATAAAGTCAGGGACTGATTTGTTTCTTCCTCAAGTTGGCATCTAAAATGGCTCAGCAAATTTGTACCCAAGAATTATCTTCATCAAAAAAACCCTCAGTTAGAAAGATTAGCTCAGAATTAGGCAAAATTAAATCTCACTTCCCGTGACAATGCAAGCATTGCAATTTCCTACTGCCAGTTTCAAACCTACTGGTTGAAAGCACTAGCAAAATGAAATGAAATTTTGGGAGTTCTAGAAACTGGAAAAAAATGGGAATCAGTAATCTGAAATTTTTCTCCCCCTTTCCCCAACCTGTTTCTCTTAAATGCAGGAGCAGTATTTTGCTTTGAGACCTGAGCTGAGGATGAGGAGCTATGGAAATATCACCGACCGTGTAGAACTGAGGAAGAGATTGAACTGCAAGTCCTTTAAGTGGTATTTAGATAACATCTATCCTGAGATGCAAATATCTGGGCCCAATGCCAAAGCTCCACAGCCAGTTTTTATTAACAGAGCACAGAAACGACCAAAAATAATCCAGCGTGGAAGGGTAAGAGAAACTTAACTATGTGGAATTCTGGCGTGTTAAATTGTTATGAGACTTTTTTCCCTTAAAGATTTGAGCAAATACAACAAAAATAGTCTGTTTCCATAAGTTTTGCAACAAGTTGTCTTGAAAATAACAGGATTTTTGTCAAATCAATCTGATATATATTTCAGGTCATCCTTAGGCTAGATACTGTTCTATGAGGTTTCTTACCTTGAAGTTCTGACTTAGGAAGTTTTGCAGTCTTTAGAATGTGTTCTCATGGCTTCTGGTTCTGAAGATTGATTTGGATAGAGAGAAATTTGGCCTCAAAATATACATGCTCTATAGGTTTATGATGCAGTTTATGTACTTTATGAAGAGTACAGTGTAATTAGTTTCCAAACTCATTGCTTTTACTGGGTCAGTTTCTGCAAAGGTGAACATTTGCATCTGAGGCTGATGATGGCTTTTCTAGTCTTGGCTGTTAGCTAATGAACAAAAGATGAGTTTTTCTCCTCTCTTTTTTTCTTAAAGTAGAAGTGAAGAAATTAGGTTTTTTTTGTGTATTCATGAAGGAAATCATGATTAAATTCATGCCTTAGCTCTAGCACCTTTGCTTATGGGTTTGTATGCAGGCAGAGTCACCAGACAGTTTCATCTGCTTTTTCCAGGGTCCAATTCACTTGATGTGTGCTTTTTATGCTTCCCAAAAATAATGGATAGTTTCAAACCCAAGACAACTATCTCAATGTCTCTGGAATAAACTGCTTCATGTTCACTCAGATTATGGTTAGCAGGTTTCCTTTTAACTCAGCAGTTGGACTCATTTAGTAGTGATGTGCCCCCCAGGCTGCAGTAGCTGCTGGTTCTGCAAGAAGTGAGTCAGGAGGATCTGTGTTCATGCAGGACCTCTTGACACCATTAGATTTTTTTCTTGGAAGCAGCTGTCTGGGAATCCTCAATTTGTGCAGTATTTTTATTACAATATCCCGGCCAAGATGTGAAGTTTGTAATGTGGTTTCCCTGAATAAAACTGATGGGCTGATTCCCCTCGTTGTTGGATGCTGTTACTCCCCTAGTCAGACATTTTTTTTTAAATTTAATAGCTTTTTGCTTTCATTCAGACAGAAATTTAACTGAGAAATTGTTGATGTTGGAGAGAGCTCCTTGAGGGATCTGAATATCTCAGTAACACTTAAGGTTAACTCTTCCCAGCAGTTATTTACCATGGCTTAATTTTGAGAAAAAGTTTGTGAACCCCTTAAGAAATGGGGAAAAGAAGCAGAAAAATGCAGTTCCTTGGCTTGGTTCTCTGGGGTTCAAGAATTATACCCAGCATTGTATGAGAGAGTCAGCTTTGGCACTGATGGCTGTATAAACTATTTCCAGATGCCTGCAAGGAACAGAATGATCAGCCAATGTCACCACTGTGTGCCAGACTCTTTAGGATTTGGGAGGAATCACTCCAAATCTCAGTTTATTCTCACAAACTAATTGGGCCACGGATAAGTGGTGGTTTGACAGCTGGGAAGAAATGTAATGATCACAAATGGTTGCAGCTGTTACCAGTGATATCCAATGCTGGCCATCGTGGCCAATAAAAAAAAAAGACAAAAATCATTCAAAACTCATGTAGTCCATGGTTTCAAAACCTTCTGTTGAGTGAGGAATGATGAAAATGAGATCTGTACTAGATCTGGGGTGTGAGGAAATGTTACTTAAAATGTTTTGTGTAATTTGTTTTAGATGTGTGTGGGGAACAGGAGAAGCATGGTACACTCAAGGCAATTGTTGTTGTGCCTTGGGACAGCTATTTCCAGAAATGGTGTTTAGTGAAAAATATTATTTGGTATTTGTGCTAATTTTTGCTATCATGTGATCGAACAGTTTGTTCCTTTTATTACTGGAAGTGTATTTTGGTTTCTAAAAATTTGTAGAGTCAATAGCAATGCCAAGACTGCTATGGATGTCTTCATAATAAAGTTCAGCTGGCTAGTTATTCAGCCTGGCCTGGAGTTCAGGACAGCAGATTCTTTTTTCCTCTACATCCAGCTCCAGACTGGAAATAAGTATTTTTAATGTGGGTGTCAGATCTGAGGCCCTGCCATCTCTCAGCTCATAGTGTGCAGGCAGTGTTTGTTGCCTGCAGAGCCTGATCCCCACCACTTCAGGGGAAGAAAAATAATCAGGCTGAAAAAAGTCATCTGCTGGCCAGCAGTCAGTTCAGAGCATGTGTGTAATTTAAAGACAGAACTAGAGGTGTTTTGTCTCCCTGAGACCTCTGTGGGGATACATCAAGATCTTAATGATTTTTTGGTTCTTGAAATAGAACAATCTAAACATGGTATAGCAGAAAATGTCTTGGATGTCTCTTAGGGTGGGCATCATTGTTCAAATCAGGAGAGACTGCCAGCTTGCTGAGAGCCTCCTTGTTTGCTTTGATGGTAGGTGCTTGCAGTTGTGCATCACAGGACAGGCTTCTGACCTGAATTCAGTGCTCTGATACACCATTCCCCTAAATCAGACTAGGTAGGGCATTAGAGCAAAAATAGCATTTAGGTGCTTGTAAAATGTTCTCTCTCTCCCTGATCCATCAGTAAAATACCATAGCTGATAAGAGTGGCTTTTCAGTTATGTAAATGCTCTTGAAAATCAATTTGCAAACAACATAAATCTCTGAAGTTGTTTTTATTTCAGTAATTCCTTCTCCTTTCTCGGGGAGGTGGTCCTGTTCCATGAAGAGAGGCTGTAGGAGATGACTTATGTTTAAGCTAAACTGTAGTAAAATGCATTTTATACAGTACAGTCAGTACTCCTGAGCAGAATTTATGGGGCCTTAGACTTCCATGGAGAGTGAAGTGGGCAAAGAACCTTGACAGAGTAGAGCCAGTATGTGTGTACTGCACTTGTACCAGAGAGAGAAATATTGTAATTAGAAAGCAACTTGGAACTGTTCAGTGCAGTTTTTTTTCCAAATTATCTGAAAAAACAGAATGGCATTTTAAAAGGCAAGATTTTTTTAATTACTGGAAGTGTTGGCTGAGTTTTTTTGAGCACACTAAGGATCTAGGGCTGTTTTTCACTCTAACTATCAAACCGTTTTCCTTTCATAGCTGTATCACCTCCAAACCAACAAATGCCTGGTTGCCCAGGGCCACCCAAGTCAGAAAGGAGGCCTGGTGGTGGTTCGGGAATGTGACTACAACGATCAGAACCAGGTATGGGATTCCCAATTATATTGAATTAATTAATGTCTTTAAAATGACCAATAAGTTTTCCTGCTGGCAAAGTGCCCTGGTGTGACATCTCATCTCAGGACAGGCTGCTTTACAGAGGGTCATTCAAACCATGGGGTTGGCCAAGGGCAGTGTGGATCTCCTACTAATGCTGAGTGTTGGATGTTATGATCTCCTGTCTCTATGGCATGAATCTCTCTATTTGGCTGGAGGCTGCCCTAAAGTGGCTCCTGATGGGTTCATAATCCACTGATTGGCACTTCAGAATTTGTAGCAGCTCTTTCAGTTGGTTCCTTTTACTGGAATTTAAAGCAGCCCTTTCCTGCCCTCCTGGTGTTTGTGTACTGCACAACCAGTCCTCTGCTGCTGGAGTGGCTGCAGTTTGGGATAAATGAATGATTTCTTGTTAAATAAAAGGAATTCAGAAGATTCTTTGGCTACAGGTGAATTGCTGATCTTGGGATTAATTAGGGATAGATGTGAAAACCTAATGAGAATTTTTGGATCACTACATGAGGCCTTTGCTGTTTCACTTCTTGCAGGTGACAGAAATTCAGGACTTGGATAAAAAGTCTCCAGGACAGAGAGATCTTCAGCTAATGTCATAAAGGCTTACATAGCTAAGAACTATTCTGAGAACTTTATGATTTAGGAGCCCATGGGACCCAATTCTAAAAGCTAGGTTGAATCTAAAGAGAAAAGTAATCAAAGACACCGAATAAATGGAGCATGGGATGTAAAGCAGCATAGCTTTAGTAAAGGTGGGTTGTGCTGGACTAACTTGATGCTGTATGACACAGGCAACAGTTTTCAGGGTATGGAAACTGCAGCAGTGGAGGCAGAGTGATTTGTGATAGTCCCAGCAAAATGCTGTGTGCTTTGTCACCTAATGGGACTTTGTGCCTCCTATTGTGGCCTCACCGTCTGAGTGTGACAGAAGAAGACAGAGGAGTGTTTGCAGTTCTCTGGATAAGTGTGGCTGGCTCTTGACACGTGGCCTCCAGGTCCAGTTGTCAGGAGCAAGTACATCCTTCACCTCTGGAGCACTGAGAAATCATCGCTGTGACCAAATTGCCAGTTCTGTGTTAAGGGTGGATTAATTAAAGCTGGCATGAGAATTTTTCCTATTTGAACTGTTCTGTTAGCCATAGGACAGGCAGTGAGTCTTGTAAATATAGAGGCTGTGTGAGTGTAACACTGACTGATGGGCACCATCACCACCAAGTGATTGCACATTTGCAGTGCCAAAGATGCAATTCTGAGCAATTCTGTCTTTGGGTGAGAGAGCCTGGGCATGATGTCCACACATTTATGCTTCCCTTCTCCTTGCTGCAATATTTCTCATCATGAAGTGCCACATGCATGAAGGAAAAACTGTGTTGATTTTCCACAAAAAACTTTTTTTTGATTTTTTTTTTTTTTTTTTTAATCCAGGAGAGCAAATTTCAGGTATCCCTTTGGTACTGAGAAAAATAAATCTGTGCTCTGATTGTTGATCTTTGGCTGCTTTTCTCATGAATCTGGTTTACTAGTGATAAATTTAGCAATTATTTCTCATTAAAAAAACTGGCTGTGCTGTCTTCTTTCACAATGATTTTGTTCTCCAACCAAGTATGTCAACCAACACTGTTTTTCTGCTATTACACTTATTTTGTTCTCCTAATAAATCCCATGAGTGCATTCAGCCAACTTGCTGTCATAACCTCTTGAACAATCTTGCTATAGATATGTGAGAACAATGTAGAGAAAGATGACATTTATTTAGCAGCTTCTTATAAAAATAGCAAGAAACATCCTGACTGTTGGAAGCTTTTAACTGTAGTTTCACTCAGCTTGTTGGCATTTTCAGCTGGTTTTCCCCTAGAATTATCTGGTTTATGCCTTTGTCCTAGGAAAAAGGCCTGTGCTTGGTCTGGTGAATTCATGTGAGAGTTGACCAGCTTCTCTAAAGTCATGGGACTGGCCTTAAAAGCAATTCTGTTTGACCTTTGGTTTATGCTTGCTTTGTTTTCTCTAGCCTTCATGGCTGCTAAGGAATTTCAAATTCTCATTTAACTTGGATTTAAAAGAAAAAACAGGTATTCTTTAGCTTTCAATTATATCAGCATTATGGGCAAGCCTTTTCATTGTAGTTGACTTAGATGATCATCATTAAGTAGAGTTGAAAATTAGTCAAGCACACCACACTGTCCTGTTTTCTCAGGCTTGACATGACTGACATTGAGCTCATATTTTTGCTATAGAAAGAAAATAATAGGGGAAGTGGTTTTTGTATCTAGAAAATATATTAAAAATTATGTCTGTAAGTTACAATGAAAACTAGGGTGCTCCATTAACTGTAGTAGAAACAGTCTGGGATAATTCTGGGAACTGGACACAAACCCAGTTTTAGAAACCAAAGTCTTCACAGTGATGATCTCCTAACTCTTCTAGTTAGGAAGTGCATACAGGTCGAAAATATCCTGCACCTCTGTTGCCTCTTATTTTTAATAGATTAGATTTTTATAATGGTTGTGGTTGGGTTTGGGGTGTTGTTTTTTTTTTTTTTTGTTTTTGTTTTTTTGTTTTTTTTTTTTTTTTTTTTTTTTTTTTTTTTTTTTTTTTTTGTTTTGGTTTTGTTTTTTTTTTTTTAAGAAAATACATAGGTGGATAAAAGAAGAGAGCTCTCAGAAATGAGACATAAATCCTGGGAAGGCACTTTTCAGCTTACAGACTTTAGATACTGTGCTGCCTGCCAGGAGTTTCTTTCCTATATGGGGCTGTTGCTCCTGACAGCCTTTAGCAACAAGAGCTGAACATTATCCTTTCAGTCTTCAGCAGAAAATTAGTTAATAATTTTTGGAGTATGCTAAGGCTTGCAATTATGTAACACAGAAACCTCATGGGGCTTTGCTTTCCTGGTGCTTGAATCTGTTAATAATCTGCAAATTCATAGTGATACTCTAATCTGGATTTGGAACCAAATTTGGGCCTATTTTTCCTCTTCCTTTGTTTTCTACACTAAACTTATAATTAGTTTGAAATTAATTTTGGCTGTCTTGTGTAAGCCTTTCTGGAGAAGTATCACACTGGATTTAACCACTGCCTTGTGTTCTTTGCCATTACTCAGCTTTTGATTGAAGATCTGTTCCCTGTGTCACTGCAGTCTTCTCTCTCCACTCTTACCAGTTCATCTCTTGTTTGGACTTGGCTCCATCATTGTTCTTTCAATAGTAATTCTCTCTGGCAAGTCCTGCCATTTCTCCATTCTATCCTCCCTCTTTAATGTTGCCATGCTTTCTTTTTCATGGCAGGCTTTAAACAGAAAAGACTATTTTAGAAGGCATAAAATGCCTGAGGTTGGGGCAATTTTTAATGTGATCTCTGCATTTCTTCCAAGGAGGCCTCCCTTGTGTTATAATAGTCACTGTGATAATGAACTGTGTGCTTTCCAGTCATGCTGTCTAACTGAGGCTGTGTCCCAAATCCCAACACCCCCCAGAAGGCTGCTTTTAGTTTCATAGGCCAAAAAAAGAGACAAAGCAAAATTTATGTGCCTGACTTTTCTGCCTAGAGTTTGATATGCCATATTCTGACTGTGAAACTCATGCAGACTTAATGGAAAAAAATAAATTACACAGTGGGCATGGCAAGTGCAGCACTGAGCTGAGAAATGGGAGCAGGGCTGGAACAGGAGCACACCACAAGAGCTTTGTGTGTCTGTAGGTACTTCAGGGACAGGTATGGCGGGCTCAGCTCCTCTTGTTTCCCATGACAGGAGGAAGGGAGTTGCCTTGCCCAGCATCCCAGAGGCTGGGGAGTGCTGTCCAGCTGCCCTGTGAGTGCCAGGGCTGCACTGTGCATTGGGAATAGCTGTCATTGGGTGCTGAGCCAGATGCTCCCAGGATCTTCACTGCACTGCAGGGCTACACTTTCCATTTATATCTCTTTTCTTTACCCCTCTGTAACCCAGGATATTTTGAGGTGAAAACCCCCAAGTTCCTTAATTGTTTTGGTTTCTGGCTTGGGATTCAGACTCTCCTGTTGCTTATGAGAACTCCAGTTCTTCCACAGATGTGATCTTGGCCAAGGGAGGGAGAACCAGCAGCTCCTGCAGCTGGACCAGGCTGCTGTTCCTGCTTCCCTGAATGTCCAGCTGTGCCAGATGTGCCTTGCTGAGAGCCAGCAGGGTTTGGGCATGAATGGCAGCAACTGAAGGTGCCTGACACATTTCTGTGCCAAGAACAAAAATTACCTGCTCTGTTCAAGCAGCATATGGGAGAGGACAGACAAGAGGCAGCTTGAGTGTGTCCTTGCTGCTTGTTGGAACTGACAGTTGGTTTTTTCAGTGTGATCACAGAGAAACTCTTCTGTCATGTAAATTCAGGAAACCAATTGCAGTTGAAGCTGCAAATATGAACCAGTGCAATCCTGCTTCATGCAGGTGGACCCAGGGAAGGGACTGCATTCAATTCTCACCACTCACTGCATGTCCCATCTCTGACATCCACATGTTGAAGCATCTCCTCTGTAGGTCAACAAAAGACTCAGGGAAACTGCCCTGAAAATTGCAATAAATGTCTTTCTATCTTCTCTTGCAGGTCTGGATTTATAACGAGGATCATGAGCTGATTTTAAACAATCTGCTTTGCTTGGATGTCTCTGAAACTCGCTCGTCCGATCCCCCTCGTCTCATGAAGTGCCACGGCTCCGGTGGCTCCCAGCAGTGGACATTTGGGGTAAGGGGAGAGTCCCATATGGCACATTACATGTAATCAGTGTCTCAGTCAGGGACAGTAACACTAACAGGACATCAGGGCTGAGTTATATTGTGACCAAACCTCAGATGTACCAAGGCAGTTGCACTGTACCAGGCCCAGCCCATGGTTCAGGCAGCCTGTACAGAAGTTGCTTTGATGGCCGCATTTCAGTCTCAATAAGACTTTTGCTGTGCTCTGTGACATGCAGGCCCTTTGCAACAAAGAAAGGTTTCTGCAGCTCCACTGAGCCTTTCTTTTGCCAGTCACAGCCACCCACAGCACTGTGGCTCATCTGGAATATGCCAGAGAGAACAAAATGCACCCCAGAGCTTTGTTGTGTTATGTTTGCAGGCCTGGGAGACAGGAGGAGTCCATGTGGTGATTCCTGCTTAGTGCTTGAAGAAGCACAGGGCAGAGCAGTTGCTTCTGCCCTGCAATTGATCTCATTAGTTGAATTGTTAAGCCAGAAGTGGCCCATTCCACAAAACTGAGCCAGTGCTGCTCACACATGGAATTTGTCTCCTGGGTATTCACTCAGAGGCTGTCCCTCATATACCATCAGCCTAGCTGAGAGTTTGTAGCCCCAACATGGTTGAACAAAGGGAGGGAAAGCCCTGCCAGCACTGCCAGTGGTGCTTCCAGCACAGCTCTGCACAGCCTGTCTCAGGTTCCTACCATGCTGCTGGTTGGCAGCTCGAGTTCCCAAGGGGAGTCCCACAAGTCCTGTTGCAGCCCAGGATGGTGTGGAGATACAGAGGCAGATACTGTGTGAGCCCAGGGTTGTGTGTGTCTGACACTGGCACCAGCACTGTCACAGCCCCCAGGGACAGTCGGAACAGTGAGCTGAGTGTTTCTGCTGAGCAGAGGTTATTGAAGGCTCTGCAGCTGCTGTTAGCAGGCAGGGATGTACAGGAGTGAGGGAATGGCCACTGGCATTGGGTGCATGTGGCTGTTGGTGATGCCTGTGGCAGGGCTGGAGAATCTGCACTTCATGTGTGACACTTGGGCTTTGAGCTGGCCATGGCCACTGTGGGTGTGGGAGGTGGATCTGCACAGGGTCACATTGGTGCTCATCAGTGATCCACAAGAAAAGAAAGTGACTCAAACACTAGGATTGATTAGGAAGGGGATAGAAACTGAAGCAGGGAAGTGTCAGCACACCATGGCAGTTTGTACTGCGTGTGCTGGTCCCCTCCTCTTAGGCTGAATTAGGCCTGAAGAAGGCTCAGAGGGGCATGGAAAGGCAAATTGAAGGTGTGGGGCACCTTTCCCATGAGGAATATGAGAGCTGGCTGGGGCCCTTTAGATATCAAGCCTTTTGGAACAAGGGGAACTCCATTGAGTGAGTCATTGATACAGGGACATAGTAACTGAGCACTGCCAGTTGTGGTACAAGACTTGGATTGGGGGGATATTTTGGAAGAGTGTTTTGTTTTCTTACCGTGTCCTCTTGCTTCACTGGGCATGTGGTTGTGGCCACAGGCAGTGGCAGAGCCTGGCATGGCTGTTCTTGTGGATCTGCTTCCTCTGTGCAGGAGAGCAGGAGGTGGCTGCCCATGGGAGCTGCTGGGGCTGTGCAGAGAGCCCTTTCCAGACAGCTGCTACAGGCTGGTAGTAGAGGAGATGGCACAGTCCTCTAAAAGAATAGGATCTGTTTCCTTGTCACTCTTGGCTGGGGTTTGGCCTTGCCCTGGCTGTGGGCACCCACCATGCACAAGGCCTGTCATGATGTGTGGGTGCTGAGGGCAAGGGCACTGCTAATGTAGGGTCAGATGCAAAACAGGGACTTCTGTTCAGCCTGGAGAAGTGAGGGCTCCAGGGAGACCTTAAAGCATCCTAGCAGTGCCTAAGGAGGCTACAGGAGAGCTGGAGAGAGATGTGTTGCTAGAGCATGGAGAGGTAAGACAAGGGGGAATGGCTTTGAACTGACAGAGGGCAAGTTTAGGTTAGATATGAAGAAACTCTTCGCTGTGAGAGTGGTGTGATGCTGGAACAGGTTGCTCAGAGAAGCTGTGGATGCCCCATCCCTAGAAATGTTCATGGCAAAGTTGTATGGGCTTGGAGCAACCTGGTCTAATGGAAGGTGTCTCTGCCCATGGCAGGAGGGTTTGACATAAATGATCTTTAAGGTCCTACCCAACCCAAACCATTCTAGGATTCTATGGCCTGTCTGTGCCCACTACAGCCTAGTGGGCTCTCTCTTTGCTGAGTGCTGGGGAATGGGTTTGATCATCCCTCCACCTCATTAAAAGACTGTGGTATAAACAAAATCCCAGCTGGGGGCCTGTGAGGATGTGAGAGCCTTTGTTTCCAAGTCTGGATGTGGTTATGGGGTGTGCTGTACTCCACTACTGCTGTGGGTCTGGAGTGTCAGGGAGGCTGCTGAAAGGCTCATCTGTCAGAAGGAGCACCCCCTCCCCTTGGGCATCACTTCCAGCTCCAGTTTGACAATGGGGAACAGAAATTTCAGTAAATAAATCCCATCTGTCTTTGTCTGCTCTAGAAAAACAACCGCCTGTACCAGGTCTCCGTGGGGCAGTGCCTCAAGGTGGTGGATCCCCTGAGCCACAAGGGCTACGTGACCGTGGCCATCTGCGACGGGTCCCTTCCTCAGCAGTGGCACTTTGAGAGCTGAGACAGCCAGGAGGTGGCTGAGGAGAGTTCAGCTGAGCCCTGGTTCCCCTTCAGCCACAATCTGAAGTCATTCTGGAGGGGTTTGTGTGGAGCCCTTGGCTGCTACACCTGGCACAACCATGGAAGGACCTGCTGGAAATGCCCTGCCCTGAGGAGCTGAGCATGGGAAGGTCCGGGTGGTCACTGGTCCCTGGTCACACACTGAGAGCAGCAGCCCCACTGCACCAAGAAGTGAAATTCATCATTGCTTCCTTGGATGGTCCTGGATTATTATTGGACTGGTTTTAAGTAAGAGAAATCATTAGAGCAATGTAATTTAAATGGTGAGATTTCAGCTCTGTGGATCTTCTAAATGACAATGACAGAAAGGAGTCCTCCTTGACTATTTCATGTGCAGTATCTCAATAATTTACATTTCTAGTATGGGATTACTGGCCAAAATTATTTTACTTTTTCTGGAAAATATTTTTATTCCCTTTCATCTTCTGATAATTGTCATTTGAAATATTTAAATTTAGTTCTTTTAATTTCAGGACATTTCATGTAGTTTAAGTTCTTTGCTGTCATTCGTCACCTCATATTTAAAACAAAGTAACTATTGCAAAGTCTATTTTGATGACTCATGACAGTAGCTGCATTTAAAATAAACTATCATTTTTTATTAATTTGTATGGCCTTACTCTTTGTAGCTGTTAGACCAGAAAGCACCAACTTAGACACTGATGGAAATTAATGTTCAGACAATTTGGGTCTTGTTTTCACTCCCTCTCTCCCTTCTTCGCATCTTTGAAGGCTTGACAGATAATTACTGGGTTTTTTTACTCCACTTCTCTCTTTTCATTTATTTTACTATTTCTTTGACTTCCTGCCTCAGCTTCTTCAGTGTGTGGGAGCTCCTGCAGAAGAGAAAAGCTGCTCTTACCCAGTGTATTTTTTCTTAGGACCATTGCTGGCCTTGTTTCCCACCACACAGCCACAGCCTTCCCTGGGAACGTGCAGTTTGGATTTTGGTAGTTCCAGGACAGCCTTGTGCAGCAGAAACATTCTCCAACTGCACAAATACTCCAGCATCCCCTTCCTGACCTTTTGGGCAACGTGAAGAAAGTAATGGTAATGCTAGAATAATTACAGACCCACATCTTTCTGCAGAGAGGAGATTTGATTGTGCCAGTCTCTGCTTGGTCCTTCACCCACCTGCCAGGGCCAGCACCTGGGAGGAGAGAAGCAGAGGATGCAAAGGAGCAGGTAAGAGTGGCCTGGCCACAGGGCAGCTGCTTTGCCTCCTCTAGTCCTGGAAGGAGTGAGCCCCTGGCTCACTGCAGAACCACGTACCAGGGTTTAAAAAGCAGAAGCAATGGACTGAAGTTATTCAAGATAGATAAAGCATTACAATGGGAGTAATTAAGACACCAGCCATGCTCCTTCCTACCAAGGAAAGCCTCTAAAACCAACCCCAGCCCCCTTGGTCAGCTGAGCCTGTGCTGTGCCTTTCTCAGGGGCACCTGGAGTCTTTCCATCAGTTCCCAGGTGACTCCTGCAGTCAGGCAGGGCTTGCAGGGTAGGGCTGGAACATGGTGTCAGCTCAGGTGAGCCCTTTCATTGGCAGCAGTGGCAACCTGGGTGGTTGCTGTGTGTGAAATTCCGGTCTTTGCTGGGGTGAAAGGATGGGCTGCAGCTTCCTTTATGCCTGTCTGGTTCACCCTGACTGTTGGCACAGCTCCTCCCAGCTGTGTGCAGGGGGACAATTCTCTGGGACATTGGTGGTGGGAGCCAGATTGTGCAGAAGCCTTGCTTGGCCTTTTCTTCTGTTGCCTTTTTGTTGTCTTTTTTTATAAAAAGTAAAAAATCAGGAAACACAAACAAATCCTCCAACAGGGAGAGCAGCAGCTTGCTTTATTTACAGTCTGAGTCGGTTGCCACAGAGAATTTTGGACCTTTTGCTCCCAGTGAGGAGAGTTGGAGGCTGCTGTCACTGGGAACGGCGCTGGTTTCCAGGAGCAGATGGAGGTGATGGTGTTTGGGATGTTGTCAGTTGGTCCTGCAGGGCATTCCTGGCCACAGACAGACCTGGTGCAGCCACACAGCCAGGCCATCTCCTGAGGGTGAGAGATCTCTGCTGGGAAAACCCAGCCCTGGGCCAGGGGCCTGTTCCCAGCTGGGCTGCCTGGTGTGAGCAGGAATTCAGAGTTCTGCCCTGTATTTGAGTGACTGCTCCCAGCTGACCTACGAGGCTCTGGGGAATAGGAAGCACAGAAGGAAAAGCCTCATCCCAGGGCAGGCACTGTCACAGGCCCCAGCTTGCTGCTGTCATACTGAGAATTTATTATTTGTAAAGAAGGAAACTCTGTCTGGGGCTGAATTTTTAAGTCCCTGTGTCAAGGACTTCCTTCTTGCTGGCTCCTGGAGTGGGTGGTGGCTGTGGACAGACAGATCCTGCAGCAGCCAAAGTGCACCACATCAGTAACACCAGGGAACAGCTCTGGCCTGGCTGCTTCCCACTGCTCCATGGTAAGTCTTGGACCTATTCTGAGAGCTTGCTGGGAATGTCTCTGGTGGTAAACATGGAGGTTTAACCTCACTCTGTCCTTTTTGCTCTTTCTGGAGGGGACTGGGGAAGGCTGTTCAGTGTTCCAGCTCATGGGCTGAGACGAGGATGTGGCACCCACTGTGAAATTTAGGATGCACTGGAAAAGAGGGAAGGCAAAATATTTCTCAGTGGTGGAAGCAGACACAGATCTTGGAAGAAGCAGAAACCAGACACCTCAAATGACAACAGGAGGATGCACTTTATAGATGTAAAATATTTTTATTCGTAAATGCTGATCTTCTAAATCTGTTTCCACAAATTCCAAAACCCATAACACTCTGTATACTTCAAAAAATTCATTTTTTTTGTGTTGTTTTTGTATTTTTTTTGCCAACATTAGATACTATTATACAGAACAGAAAAAACTGTAGGACAAATACTGGTAGGATGTTGGAATATTGTACAAGAGAAGAAAAATATTCAAGAAACAATTTAATACAGCTATTTATCAAGAGAAAAATATATACAATTGATTTATTCTGTAAGATAAAAATACATCATGCCATATACATTACAAGTTCAGAACTGTATTACTGAATATACCAACAGTTTACAGTCCACTTTAATTGTGCACACACAAAAAAAAAAAAAAACTTCATTTTTTTTTTTATATTTAGCCTGTGAAGTGTCAGTACCAGAATTTTAAGTACAAAATAAAAAGCTAACCTGGTTCAAAATGCTGATTAAATTTCTACAAGCAAACACAAAACAGTGTTTATTTTTAAAGAAATGTAAACAAAACCAATCCATACAAACACATCTTTAAATTACATTTTCCAAAATCCTATTGCCAGAGTCCTGCAGCTGCAAGCACATTACACCTAATTTTTATCCTTGTTTTCCTTTTAAGAAGGCTATCGCATGAGACTGAAGCTCCAACTCATTCTATGCTGTTTACATGATTTAATCTGTAGGCTGAACAGTCACCTAATCCTTTACTACTTTTGCTGAAGAATAAAAACCATGTCCAGCCTCTATTTTGGGTGGTTTTAGCAGTTATTCACAGTTATCACAAATTGTAAGCACAAAAAAACCTGACTTAAGAAATAGGGATGCAACAATATAATACAAATAAAATTAATCTAAATTACCCAAACATCTACAAAAGTCAGAGTTGTAATATACACTGCCTTTACCAGGCTTAAGGTTTACTTTAAAAAATTCTCATAAGACCACAGTTGAGACTGCTTTAAACATACAAAACCCCCTCTCTTTAAATTGAGATTTTGGTTATTCCGAACTGGGAATCGCATGTCCGTGAGTTCATGAGATCATATTGTAACATCCCTATCAACGGCTGAGAATAAGCACCCGAACTGCTGCAGAGTCTGGTAGCATTTGGTCAATAACTATTTTTATACTGTATTTTTTTTCTCAAAATATTTACACTTTTATACAAAGTAACAGAGTTTGTTAGTTCTGCAGGTAACAGCAGCAGCTTGGCTTTCTTCTAACTTTCTTTTTAAAAATAGCTTCATTCACTTATTCAATAATAAATACAAAAAGGTTCTCTTATTTTACAGAAATCAAAAACTACAATAAACTGACTCATGGAATCAAGTATTTAAATGTATTTTAGTGCAAGTTATTTTTTCCCTTAGCTCTATCCCTAAGGAAGTCGTTTCAGTACATTCCTTGTTCAGTGGTGTCTACTTTTATTTAAAATTTTTTTCTTTAATTAGAGGGCCTGCCCCTTTATCAAATAAGGCTGTGGCCAGCACTTTGGACTTCTCCCTTTCGCTGGTGATTTCAGTCTTACATTCATAGTGGCCACCTGCCCTCCTGCAGGTCAGCCAGCGGTTCTTTGCCCAAGTTAAACAGTTTCTCCTTAGTGAGCTCAAAAACAAAAGTGCTGGACCATTCTGTTAACTCTGTTTCACCTCCACGTCTGGAAAGTCAGCTTCAGATTTTGCCGGCTTGCTTCTGGTGCTTGTTGGTTGGTGGGTTATTTTTCCTTTTTTTTTTTTCTTTTTTTTTTTTTTCTTTTTAAATACTTGTGTAAAAATCTGTATTTCCAGAAGTGATATTTTTTCCCCCTTTAAAAAGGCAACAATTTTTCGTCGACAAAATCAAAATGTGAATCACTTCTTCCTAGGGACAAGCAACCCTCAAAGACAGCAAGGAATGCATTCTAGTTCATCCACTTTCGGCAGTTTACAGCTCCACAGTGACATGGAATCTTGTGCTGGTCATCTTCAAAATCAAACTTATAGTCATAGCAAAGCTGGAAGGAAAGGCACAAGAGTGGTTATGGAAGAGCTGGGATTTGCCACAACAGGTTAAACAGCAAAACGCAGCAGAGGCTGCACTGTAAGGGACAGGCACAGTTTTAAATGAAAGGGGAAGGGAAATGTCACTTCCCCCCCAGAGCAAACAAGTTGTGCCACTGGCCAGGAATCACAGAATGGATGCACGTGGCAAGAGGGCTGTAAAGAACCTGCCCTACCTCCTCCCCCTTCTGGATTCTTCTGCTGGAGCTGATGATAATTTTGTGTCCTCTCTCAAAAGTGACCACCTCAGCCACGCAGTTGGGTGCACACGAATGGTTGATGTACCTAGGAAAGGAGAGTGGGACAGATGAAACCTCTTAGGAAAACCCAGCCCTTGAGACAAATCTGAACCAAACCTCAGGATGGCCTTAGCTCCACGGGCTCAGCGCCTTTCCACATTTATTACATTACTCTGTACTTGTTTCTTTACCTAAAAAATGTCCAAAAAAATCAAGGATCAAAAAAAATTCCTCTCTTCACAGCTGCCATGAAACGTAACTGAAAGATGAGCAAAGCTGATGGAAGAGACAGTGGGACAGTTTGAAGACTGAATGTACCAGCTCAGAGAATAAACCCCACAAACTCAGAGCCTCCAACAGCCCCAGGCCAACATGGGGGATGCCCAGGAGGAGGTCAGGGATCCCTCCAGGGCCACCCACCTTGCAGGGCCTCCCGTTAGGGTGGCGTCGATGACGTGGTCGTTGTCAATGCGGAACATGTACACGCCCCGGTTCTGGAAGACACAAGTGGCACGAAGACTCTGGTGAGGTTTTACTGCATTGCCAGTGATGAGCCAACAACATGGGCCAGCTCCACTCTGCATTCCAGATCAGGCACTGCCCACTGGCTCACGAGGGAAAGCACTGCCACATACTGCCTGGGTCCCCATGGGTTTGTGAGGGATGATGGGTCATGAACACAAACCTCTGGATAATTCAGTTTTCCCCAAGAGCTTCCTACTGCCTTTTATCCAGGGTGTATGACTGCCTCCCAGACAGGCACTAACTGTTACAATGCCAACAAGTTACACAAAGGAAGTGGCTTTAAATTTAAGAAGTTTTCATTAAAAACTGAGGTCCTGACATGTCTGGCATGTGTCCTCTGGAACAGAGAATGTGTCCTCCCTACCTGGCCAGGGTGCTGAGATTTATTAAACACTGGAATACTCTGATAACAACCACTGTAGACTCCTTTGGTTTTATTTTAAGCCTATCTGCATTTATGGCACAGCAGAAAACAAATCAGGGGACCTGAATTCATCAGGCAGAACAGCATTTGTTTTGTTCTATGAATGTCTGAATGGGGAAGGGGAAAGAGAGAATGAACCAACAGCCTTACCTGAGACTCATAGAGCTTCTCCTTCCTGTTTGCCACCTCATTCCGGATAATTGTCCCGATATATTCAATGACCATTGTGTGCTTTTCAATGTCTCGAGCAGCATATAAGCCCAGGCCCTACAGAAAGTACACTGAGAGTTAATAACTTTACACTCACACTGTGTTCCTCACTGTGCCCCAAAGCAGCAGTGGAAAGGGGAGAGAGAGAAGCAGCACTGAGTAATAATTGATGCAGTAACAGCCCAATGCAGAATCCAGCCTCACACAGATCCCAGAAAACTTGGCTGCTATCTTGGTGAGAAAGTTGTTCTTACCCCTCTGACACTGACTGTGTAAAGGTTATAAATTCACTGAGAAATAAAAGTGGGTTCTGTGAGGCATGGTGAAGTCCAGCCTGAAATAAACAACAGCCATGCCCACACATGGCAGGATTAGTGACAAAGCTTTTCCAAAACAGACTGTGAGGCAAACCAGCAGCATCACAACAAGCAATGGATTCTATACTCTTATGAAGGCAAACAAGTACTGAGCTCTTCCTGCTGGTCTTGTATGGCTTCATCAGCTTGGCCTCAGCATTTCATGATTCCACTGTGTATTTCTATTTTTATTAAGTTTTACTATGGTTTTGAGGAATAGGCTAAAAAAAACCAACAAACCACCCCAGAACTTTTAAAAAATCCTTTTTCTAGATGACAATAACAAAGGAATTTTTAAGATATTTCCAGTAATTAGAAACAAATCTTACTTAAGGTAAATCTGTGCAATTGATGTGCCATGTAAAAATTGTCAGATTTGGAACGAGACTGGAAGGAATTTTGCAACAGGTTTAGTTTCAAATTTTCATCTGGATTTGGATAAATATCTATGACATCTACAAAATGTAGCTGTAAACCACAATTTTTAAATTGCCATTTCCTGAAGTGGGAGCTGACCTGAATGCGAGAGCGAGCCAGGTACACGTTGGATTTCCACTCGGTTTTCATCTTGCGGTACTGGGAGGACTTGGAATGGACAAACTGTTTGCTGTAAGGCGCGTTCAGCTCCCCCGTGACTGTGCTCTGAAAGGACTTCGATGTGCTGGTGCTATTCAAGGTGTGAGGCCTGTAGGGATTGGGCATGTAACAGGAAAGAATACAAGAAAAACTGAAGATTTCTCTGAAAACAGCCGGGAAACCCAATAAAAATCCTCTCAGACATACAGACACTTAAAGCCAGCTAGCGGAGACACAAAGCAGTTCCTCTGACTGGGCATGCACATTCACAGCCAAGGACGACAGGGTTTGTAAGCAGCAGACGAAAGCACAAATAACCCTAAAGCAGCCTATAAACCCTGGGCTGTACTATGTGAAATTAAAACAAAATACCTTAACACAAACCTCTTGACATGGGTACTCATTTTAGGCTCGGCACGGGCACAGCCCGTGGGGTTGATGGCAAGAGGAAGTTCCATTAAGGGGTTTCGGCCATAGCGGAAAGTGTAGTTCTCACAGGCCTCAACCCCTGGCAGCTGCAAAAAAAAAAAAAAAAAAAAAAAAAAAAAAAAAAAAAAAAAAAAAAAAACCACAGAGAGAAAGAAAAAAATTACAAATAATTACATATTTAATTACATGTGAAATAAAATATTTGCTTTTCCACACTTCTTTCTGGTCCCCTTCTCGTGTGTCTATCCAGCAAGTGGGATGATCCAGCAAGAACTGGGGTGGTGAACTCACCGATTCTGCAATCCTGGCCACTGCAGAGACTGTCAAACCAAAGAGGTCTTCACCCTTCAGATAGCTGGGGAACAGCTGGAGCATTTCAGATTCTTTCCTAACAGAAGCAACGGGCTCCAGGATTTTATCCCACACACCTACACAACCATTGGGAGAGAATTACAGTGATCAAAAAAATAAAAACTATTGCAGTTGGTTTTAAAACAAATGCCTGAGGATATGGGAACCAGAACCCAGCACTGAAAAAGCTTTTGTCTTTGACTGCCTGTACAAACAGGCCAGGGTCTAAAAAGTGAAGTGGAGAATGACTGTTGAGTTGCTAATTTTCGGGATTTAACAAATCTCAAACAAAAACACCATTTATTCTGCACCCTCAGTTCTCAGAAATGAAGCTTTCACTGTTCTCAGCATGGAAACTTTCAGTCCTCTGACAAGAACACGGACAAGTTTCTCTTGAGAAATCGTGCAAAAGTAAGATTTTTGGAAAATACACAATATATTCTATTTCCACTGATTGTAGTCAGTGCTCATTAGCACCCACAGCACCAAGGCCTTGAGACACGGAGTGTTACAGGCGTCCAGCACATGCACAAGCCAATTTCCAAGACCTCTCTAGGTGTTTATGGACACCCTGACATTCTTCACCCTGACAGAGACATTACCCACCCTGAGAACAATGTGGTCACTCAGCTTTTTTAGAGCTCCCTAACTGGAACCCAGTTGATTTAAGGTAACTCAGCAGCAGCTCTGTGTTTAAACAAAGTCACGTTTCATGAAATGAAACCCACACTGACTTTCCTACTGCTTTAGTTCATTTTCAAACTCAATCTTGGGTCTCCTCTGTGGACTTGGAACAATTCTTCTGATCTGCAGCATATACAATTTCTTCAGAGGTGATCACAGTCTTCACAGCAGGGTTTTAAAAATGGGCCCTGGAAGCTCACTATAAACATTACGTTAGAACAGTGCCTGCAACAGCTGCTTCAAACAGGTACTGTACCACAGGAATCAGCAGTACCACAATGAACAGCAAAGCCACAAATTCATCATCTTAGCTGACAAAATTTACCTTTAGGTGTTGTGTCAGTCAGAACCAGATCCTCGTGGCCCTGCTCCACCACCTTGATGACGAAGAGCGGGAGCCCGTCCTTCTCCTCGATGGAGCAGAGGTAGCGGCAGCGCCTGTTGGCGTACCTCATGCTCCAGTACAGCCGGCTGGCCTCGTAGCCCACGGGGAACAGGGCTTTGGAGGAGTGGAAGGCCTGCATCTGCTGTGGCAGCAGCTGGCCCACGGCATGGAAGATGAGGCTTCCCACACGGAAGGTGTGGTCGCGCTCGCCGCGCTGGACGATGCTGGCGATCTGCCGCACCTCGTCGCGCTGCACGTACACCCTCCGGAACACCGCAAAGTAACTCAGCTCCTGCTCGTGAGTTCCCTTTGGTTTGTGCATGGGGCAAAGCATGGTCTTGTCTTTAAAAAACATGCATTGTGCTTTTATGGCACAGGTAAAATGGTAAATATTGGTGCACCTTAACCTGTGGCAACCGCTGGTGGCACCCATTTTGTGACAGAACATGCATTTCATCTGCAGGCCTCTCCGCAGTGCTAGTTCCACGTTTATTAAGGCACCAGCTTGTGTCTCGTAGACTTCTGTAGACCAAAGAGCACAGTTCAAATGGACCCAAAGGTCTAAATCCAGGTTGAGAAGCCTTGCTGGTCCATCAGTTAATCCGTCACCCTCCTCATGACAGAAGCAACATTTCCTGTAGTCTTTAGGCACGGGGTCTGGTTTAAGGGTTGTGCCCAGTTTTTTAAGAAATTCATCTATTTCTTCCTCACAAGGAGGTTTGAATGATCCTTTTGGAATCACAATCTGAATGCTCCACTTTTTCCATTTCATCCCTTTCCATTTCTTACTGGGAGGCCGGCAGTCCTCCAGACTGCTGTGTATTGCTTTTAACCTGGGTTTCAGTTTCACCGTTACCTTCAGCTCATCCGGTTTCGCCTCCACCTTGGCTGCTTCAAAGGCAGGGGGGAACATGATGGGGGGTGATGAGGGTGGGGAAACCTTCTCCTGCAGCTGAGGCAGACAATGGACATCCAAAGTGGAGATGTTGTTGCTGTACTGATGGAATGCTTTGGGCGGCCTCTCCTTCATCGGTGACTGTGGCAGGGGTGGCACCGATTCCTGATAATCAACAGAAAACTCTTTAAGAAAAAGATCCCAAAGCTGTTAATCATTAAATACAACCTGAAAACATGGGCAGCTCAGTATGGGAGAGGTTTCTCCAAATGCCTAAAATCAAGATGCATCAACAGAGGAAGATGAAATTATCCTGACCCATGCTACCACAGTTTGGACCAGAATTTGGAGAAGGAAACTCCCAGCCTACCTAGAACATGGTGTCCCTTTGATACATGAGAGAAAGCACAAATAATGCTTCATCCAGGTTCTGAATGCAGAACTCCTCAATTGCTCTTGGTGAGCTGACTGCCAGCTTTAGCTCCTAGGGATTCTTAGAAAGTTTTGTTACAACACAAAGTCACAAACTAATTTAAAGCATAAGAATCTGATATATGGTAGAAATGGAGAATTTAGAACTAGTGTCACATAATTTTTTCCTGGAAACAAATGAGGAGGAATTTCTGCAGGGCTCTGGATTAAATACAACTTGAGGACTTAAACTATTCAGTCACAATAAACAAGAATTATACCTGCAGAGATTTGTGGGAAAAAAAACCCAAAAACCTAAGAGAGAAAACAAGAACAACAAAGGAAGTTTACATTATGAAGTGCTTAACGTGGTTTGTGTGATTAATCTTGAAAGAGGAAATTAAAGGATCAAGAGGCTGAACATGACATTTAATTAACTTAATTAGGTACATGCTGATGCACTTGTAGAGGAATGTTACCCTGTTTATACAACAACTGAAAATGAGCTACATGGGACACTAAAAGGATATGGATATACACAGAGTTATCTTCTCCAGGTTTTATGTTTTTAATTCAGTTCCTCCTGAGAAAGTAAGGAGGATGCACTTGAAGGAAAGCTTCAAACTACACAGTCTATACAGGACTATGGAACACATTAATTAGGTAAAGCTTGAAGGACACAGCCTGTTCTGTCCAATAGTTTAGGGAAAAAATGTACATTGATCTAGAAAGAGCAGAAGACAAGTTAGTTGAAAGAAGTACTCAAAAAATTTTAACTGTGAGAAACTCAACAACATCATTCAGTCTTCAGTGAAGACTATTTCCTTTTTAGTGGTTAAATAATTAGATAAATTTAAGTTCCCCTTCTTCTGACCCTGAATGACCCCTGAGACAGAGCAAGCAATTATGCCACTCAGGTGTTGGACATCCCTTGCAGGCAGAGAACTACAGCAGAATTATTCTCAGGGGACCACCTGAGAAAATTCACTGGCCTGATTCCACCTGCATTGAATGAACTTCTTTAGATGTACTTCTCCAGTAATAAAAAACTCCTTTCCCTGGTCACTGTCAGCTCACAGGCTCCTTACTGGTGTTCTGGTAATCAATGCTTTAAAATGGCAGCTTCACCCAAACAAAGTCAGGGAACAGGATTCTATTTTCCCAGTTACACTGAACAAATGAAAATCTTTTTACAAACTTGCTGCTCAATTATTATTTTCACAGCTGTAATTATATTTTTAACTGTACAAGCCAAATCCAAATGCAGGATATACCCCTTAAAAACGTGTCTGTGGTTGTTTACAATGCCCAGAGAACTTGAATCACTCATTGTTTGAGACTGCATCTTCAAAGCCTGGGAGGGGAGCCAAAGGTGATGGCTTTTCTGCCATGCATCTGTCAGACACAAAGTTCTACAAATATGATTTTTAATTCATGCTGTTGGCTTCAGAATCTCAACGTCTGAATACAGAGCAATTAATTTATAAACCTCTCAAATGAAGTGCAAACTTCCCCCTTGGCCCCTCTCTGTTCTCCAACAAATAGCTGCAATAATTTCAGCTCACTTGGGTCTGCCAGTGTTTGATACTTACTTTGTTCTCTGAGTTTTTTGCTTGCACAGCTGCTGAATAAAGAACAAAGCAGTTGTTGCTACAGAATACAATGTCCTTCATTTTATCTGAGCCTTCTTGGGAATCCTGGGAATCAAACACAGTGAGTGTAAGAAGTGCATTTTAATACCATTCTTCACATAGTAAGTGTAATGAAACAAGTCTTCCAATCTGGCTGGAAACTCTTTTATTTGTAGAACATTTGTGAAATAATGAGGGATGCTGTGATATAAATACTTGATTATTTGACAGATCTAACGTTGCCACCACCTACACCCCTGTTCTTCAGCATTTCCTGCCTTTCACAGAACTTTAACAATCAAAACAAAGCATTCTACACCATGCACCCATCTGCTCCATAGGCACTCTTGCAAAGCAAAATCCATTTTCTTTTATCTTTAGATGGCAAAAGAATGTCTCATTTCAGCCTAATCAAAGCCAGATCACACTGTTTTATCTACTGATCCATCTGCAAAACCTTACTGGGAATTCAGTGCATTCCTGTCTGCATGAACACTTTACTCTATGCAAGTTCTGGCTGTGTCTTTGTGGTATAGTCACCTCCACCTCCAGAAAGCACTGAAGAGCAATGGCATTCTTTGAAGGAATGACAGTTCCCAGTGTAAGGACAAGAGATTGCAACTGAAATCGGATTCCTGCCCAAAAGGAGTGCAAGTATTCTGGCTCTTACAGTAACTCCTGACACAGCAACGTGGCTGCCTCACAGATGAGCTTTTTTTGAGTTGAGGTCCCTGAAGAAGTCAGGGAAGGAATTGGTGGCAGAGCTTTGAGAAGCCCCATAGATGGGACCTGTTTTATGAAATGTCCTGGGATTCATTTTGTATCAGTAACAACAACTTTGCCATTTTTTTGCTGTACTGCAGATGTGCCTGAATGTCCCACTCTGAATCAGGACACACAAGGAAGGGGAACAACAGGAAGCTGAAGTGCTCTTGGCTGGCAGGACAAGCAGGGCTTTGTGCCATCCCTTGCTTTAAGGAGCCCAGCTGAGCACAGGGCCCTGCCCTGGCACCTCAGCACTGACCTGTTTGAGGAAGGGCAGGTCCTTGAAGGATTTCCTCACACCACTGCCCAGAACCACGACTTTGCAGTGGGAGCACCAGCGAGGCCTCAGGGCTGAGCCTTCTGCCATGCTCTGGCTGTGATCCTTGTAGCCAGCCAGACCTAGGGAACAGATTTTCTGTCAGAGGCTGGATCAGATCAAACCAAATTTATGAGATATCACAGTATTCTTCACTGGTGTAGAGCACTAACGCCCTCCTGAATAGGGGAGGAGGGCTTTGAACCTTGACCTGACAGATAAATTGTATGAATCAGACCTAAAACAGTTGTACAAACCAGGCAAAAACACATTCTTGTGTAAAAAAAAATCACAAAATTACCTAACACAGGAATACAGGCTTGAACAACTATGTCAAGCTTTCCAGCATGGGAACAATCTTCCTGAATTATGTATTTTAAACCAGACTGGATATAAAAACCTTAATAATCTTAGGAATTATGGAAGAAATGCCTCACTGACAGTGATGTAAACAGACAATGGACATCAGAGATGGATGAGAACTATTCATGGTTAAATCCAGGAGCATCCACATGATCATGTAAGAAGTGAAAAGTTTTATTTAGAGCAAGAATCAATTACTGAATTCTAGAGCATGGATTTATGAGGCTGAGATGCATCAATAATGACTCAGTTAAACCCTGGTACTGAACACTGGGAAGTTCAAGCCCACTCACCATTGCTGTTGGCAGGAAATGGCACATGGGGCTGCTTCAGTCCATAGGGCCCCACGATCCTGGCAGGTCCCATGGATCCTGCCTGGGGACCCTGCAGGAGCAAGTGCTGCCTGTACTCCACAGATGGATTCCCTCTGTGAGTGTTGGTGGCTGCCATGGAGGACGGGACATCTGGAGCATTACTGACCTCGTAACTGTTGGGAATTCTGACATGGAGCAGGTTGGAGAATGCTGCTACAACGCTACTGATGTTCTAAGAACAGGAATAAAAAACAAAAAGAATTGTTTACATCTGACAAGCAGCTCAGACAGCAGAGATACAAACTATTAGAAGATTGCAACTGCAGCATTATTGCAATGTAAGCCCCTCAGAGTCACTATACATAACCCAAATTAACTGCTGTTGTACTCCATGTAATACATGCTTATTCTTTTTACCTCAGCAGCTGTGGGATGTAAAGTAATTGCTACAGAGATAAGGCCAGATTTGGGACCATTCTGGGATGGTCCAAGCTGGGAGGAGAAGAAGCCAGAACCAGGTAAGGCTCCTGAACCGGGTTCTGATTTTATGTAATTCCTTTTGGCTTCTGAACCTGAAAATAAACCAGAATATAGCACGTTAATCCTACACTTAAGGGAACAGACAGAAAACCAATTCTAGCTGTAAATGTTCACTCTGCTGCAGCCTCACCTTTCCCAGTGCTGCTGGGCAGGATGGGAATGATGGGAGATGGGACAGGTTCTGGGTTCTCCTCCTTTACAACCGACAAGTCTGGGTAGCGACTGATCTCCATTCCCACCACACTTTCAGGAGAGGAAGAAGGAACAAAGCTGTCAGGAGTGTCCCTGTCCTCACAGTGATCTTGAACCCTGGAACAAAACCCAAAAAAGCTGGTTTGGAAATGGACTAAACTTTTGGTAAGCCAAAGTTATAAATTGTGACAGGGAACTAAAATGAACTTGCTGGTTGCTCCTGGTCACGGAACACAAGTAGGTGGTTTGCCATCACCTCTGGGTATCTCATATTCCATTGCACACACATTCCATTTCTTGGGAAAGATCCACGGAGAAAACAAAGACAATAACAAAGCCAAACCCTCTGTTCCCCACAGCTCTATCCACCAGGGTAAAAAAATGAGCATTTAATATTTGAACTGTTTTAATATTTAAAAATAATACTGTGTGGCCTTTGTCCACATACAGGCTCCAGTGCTCCACAGACACCCATATTTTGGGCAGGCAAGTGAAAGGGAGGCAAAAGGGGAAGATCTCTGCAGGGAGACTCATGTACCAGCCAGTGTTCCTCACCTGGGACACTGAGTGGAGCTCTGCAGTTTCAGGCTGGCTCTTGCACAGTCTTGCTGCTGCTAGAGCAGTCACCTGTCACTGTAGCACCACACTGCTCCAGGAAAAGCAGCTATTTGTACAGTTTTCTTCCACTTCTAAGAGATCAAGGTAAGGAATCCCTAACAATTTAGCAGAATCTAGAGTTGAGCAATGGAAGCAGGTCTAGCAAGCTATTCCACCATGCTGCTCTCTACACATGGAATGTTAAGAGTCAAAATGATCCCATTCCGTTCTCTGCCCTTCTGTGCCTGTGCAAAAAGGATTTTGTTTCTCCACACCTTCACAGTCTCATCCAATGAAAGGTCACAGAATCTGCTCCAAATACGTTTTTGAAGATGTCAGGTAAAACCTACCTTAACTCCTCCTGGTTGTTGTGAGGTGGTGTTGGAAGTGAAGCAGGGACATCCACAGTTTTTGGGCCCTGAGCCATTGCTCTGGCTAATAAATCATCTTGTGGTCTGAAAGGCAACTGGAACTGCTTTGGCCCCAGAGCTTTGGTAACTGAAACCAGAGAGGCACAACACAATGAGACATCTGGACAGCTCTTTCAGTGATAGATACACTGCCTGCTGGGTGTGGGTGGGGCCTGATGGTGACACCACTCTCAAGGCATTTGGGAGTTCAAGTAATTGTGACCATTCAGGATTAACTTCCATTTTTACAAAAACCTGCAAATTTTGAGCAAACAGGGCCTGAAAGACTTTTGAGTGTGTCTTCTGCCACTATGAGAGGATGTTTGTTTACTTAAAAAACCCACAAAACTACAAAAAAATCAAAAATTTTGCAACAACAAACGAAAAGTAGTGTGAAAAAAAGGATTTTAATCACTGAATAGTCTTTACAAAGACCCAGTATAAAGAATAGAAAGCAATTTTAACTGTCCAAATTGTAATTATCAGGAAATACACACTTACTGCACACATTCTGGATAGGCTGCTTTGAGCTCACTCAACCAAGGAGCTCATGCCAGTCATTTGTACTGGACCCAAAAAACGGATCTTAAGGTTTTCTTTCTCATTTCTTGAGAGCATGTCTAGCCTCAAAATATTTTTGAATGGGAACAAGGCAAAGGCACTGACACCTGACACTATAATGGTGTAAAATATTGCTGGCTAGTCATCATTATAACCTTGAGAGGTCTGGGCATTCTGTTCTTATAAAGGAACATTGCAACTGAGAAGCATCCTAGGAGGTAACCTGGAGGAGTCTGAGGGGACACCTCCCAGCAGCCTCCAGCTTCCTCATGATGGGGGGCAGAGGGGCAGGTGTGGATCTCTTCCCTGGTCACCAGTGAAGGGACCCAAGAAATGGCCTGAAGTTGTGTCAGGAGAGGTTTAGGTTGGATATCAGCAAAAGCTTCTTCACCCAGAGGGTGGCTGAGCACTGAACAGGCTCCCCAGGGCAGTGGTCACAGCACCAAACCTGACAGAGCTCCAGGAGCATTTGGACAACACTCTCAAGCCCAGGGTGGGATTGCTGGGGGTGCCCAGTGCAGGGCTGGGAGCTGGACTCAATAATCCTTGTGGGTCCCTTCCAACTCAGCCTGTTTTGTGATTCTAGGATCTATTTTGCCTTTTGCTAGAAGCAGGACAGACCTTACAGCACCAACCCACAGGAGCCTTACCATCGTGGCCCCCCAGCACTCCGGCCTTGCCAGCGAGCTCCTCGGTGGTGGCGAAGCCATTGACCAACTTCTGGCAGGCCACGGGCGGCGGCGTGGGAGGGAGAGAGGCAGGGGGAGTGGGGGGATTGCTCAGATTGTTCTGCTGCAGGACAGGAATTAAAGGACCATCAATCAGGATGGAACACAGGGAGACAACGTGCCTTGTTCCAGTACCACACAGTGCAACCCACTCAGAGTTTTACACCCAGATGTAGAACTGATATGCAGCCATAGCTGAGACCCAAGCATGAGACACAAAGGTATCTACTAGACAAGACACAATGATTGGCTTTTCTTGTATCAGGGGTATCAGAGAAACAGTTCACAGGAGTAAACACTGCCAAATACCCTACCAAAAGATTTACAAAAATGCACAAAGAACATTGTAAGGAATGATTTCAAACAGGTTCCTACAGTTTCAGCCAAGGTCCCAACTCCATGCTGAGAGAGCTGTTCCACAGTGACTCTCCAGCACCCATGAACAAGTCAGCTTCCCCAGCTGCCCCTCGAGGGGAAGCTGCCCCACCTTCAGCACAGGATGAGCTGTCACTGAAGCAGCCACCATGGGGCAGCAGATACTCTGCAAGTCCATACTCTGGGCTACTTTTCACCAGTTTATTCAACTGCCCATATTTAAATGAAAATTAAATGAGAACTTCAGTATCTGTTGTTCCTGCAGTCATGCCCACAAAGTTAATCCTGATTACTTACTTTTGACCACAAGAACAATTTCTGTAGGTCCCATTCTCAGCTTACACACTGTGTAAGACTGGAGAAAACACCACTGGTTTAAACAGGTTTTCATATTAGGGTATCCAAGCAGCAAATTTGATTCTGTCTGTTCAGTATCCCACAGTATTGCCACTCTGATCTCAGAGACTAAGTTTCAAATGCTGTGGGTTATTAACTCATCAACAAACAGTCTATTTTATTCAGAGTTCTCACGGTCTTAGTTAGGGCTTGGTGGACAAATGAGAAAAAGTCTATTTCTTATTTAATTCACATTAAGAAATGTTTAATGCTTTCAATGACTTTGCAAAATACTGAGAATTCAGTCTTTTCTGCTCCACAAAACTGTAATTACAATTTTCATTATTTAGCATCCATTTAAAAAAGTAAAAAGAGTATTTGTAGTTTTCATTAGTTTACAACACCACAGTTTCCAGAACCAATATTCTCTGTCAGAGAGTAAAACAATGGTGACTGTTTCACACTCTAGCAATGGAAGGTTATTTTTCTTCTAGTTGCATAAAAGGCAAGAACTCTGACCAGTAGTAATAACTTCATGGACTTCTCTTCCCACAGAGAGCACACAACAGAAATCCAGATTAAAACCATACCTTGTAAATGAGCTGGGAGTAGTAATCTGAAGCCCCATCAAGAGTAGCACTACCAAAACTTCCCACAAGTCGATTTCCACCATTGAATTGGCCACTGCCATAAGGGAGAAAGTGTGCAAAGCTCACTCCAATTATTGGTTCCACCAAAGGCAGAAGAGAAAGTTGCTGTATTAGAAGAAAAACAAAAGTCAGAAATTAGGTCTAAGGCAGAACACTGCAATTCTCCAGTCAGTAGAGTGGTTTCTAATTTAAAAGAAGAATTGGAATTTATCCACTGTCAGGAAATTGTTCAGCTCCAGCTCCCTGCCAGCTCATCCACAGGCTGCCAGAGCTGACAGGAACTCTGTGGCTTTTGGACTACCTGCCATGTCAGCCCACCTTCCAAAATTAAACACCAAACTTGAAATTCCCTGATTTTGTGGAAGTGCACATTTTCCCCACCCTGTGATCAAAATTAAACTTAAGCATCAACTTCACTTCCATTGGGAGAAATCCACAGCTCCACATGGCCTCAGGACTGCCTCTGCCAGCCCCTGCACACTCACCTGTTTCAGCTGGATGAAGGTATCTGCATTAGGATAAACTGCCTGCTTCTCTTCTTCCTCTTTTTTCCTCTTCTTGGACCGAGGAGCTGCCTTCTCTCCCGTCCTCTGAGCCCGCTTGTTTCTCTGCTTCTTGGTTTCAGGTCCTACATCTGTTCTCTGGAGCTGGCTGTTACTGCACCCAAATGTACCCTGCATCTGGGCTCCTGCAGTTTGCTGTGTGAAAAAAGGAAGTGCAGCAGAATTTTTGACATGTTAATACACAGTTCACTCCAATTTACTGCACGACTCTGAAAGCACAGGCACAGAGTAATAAATCTCACTGATAACAAAGTGTATTTTACTGGCAGGTGGAACTGCTAAACTGTCCCTACAGACAGAATTATAACCTCCCATTAACACCACTGACATCTGAAAACATCATTAAAAACTCACAGGCCAGTAACATTCTCTTTTGAATACCTCCTAAAATAAAGTTACATGTGCATGAAACCTTGGAGATGTTCACAAGGGCCTAATGAAAGACAGACTTGGTGGCAGAAGAGAGGCATGGAAATTAATATAATACAAAAGTATTTTGAGGTTAGCAACAAAAAAAAGTGTTGTGAAACCTTTCTGGATTGTACCACTTGCTTAAATACTTCCAGTACAAATCTGCAAAGCCTTTTTTCCCATGGAAGCATAGCGGGGTAAAAGGGATCAGGATGGGATGCTAATGCTACAGGGGCAAGCCAAAAGAAAGCCCATTTCTTAAAAAGTCATTATTATTTTAAACAGTCCTACATGAACCCTACCACCAGTATTCTTATATTCCTACCACACGTTTTAACTGTGGATCTTTAGCAGTTTATTATCTGCTGCTCATAATTACCTTTACTTTTATGAGTATTTTTTTCTTTTAAACACATTTAAATTTTGTATTAAGAATGAATTTGGAGTTTAGGCAGTCAAAACCCCAAAGCAGAAATTAAGAATACAATAAAATGACCAAGAAGTCTAAGAGTAATGTGTATCTACCTCCACATAAAGAACTTTTCTTTAGGTCTGTTTTTAAAGACCTTAAAAATTAATAAATCATACAGACGACTCAGGTGGAGTCACAGGAGAAAGGAGACACATCATGTTCTGTACAGACACATACCAGTCAGTAATTAGGAATCATATTGTAAAATCCTGCCTTAGTACTAGCAATTGGTATTTTTTGAAGACAAATTTCTGTACAAAAATACTTTTTTTTTTGCTTTTTAGTGGCTTCTAAATATGCTGACCTAAGAAGCCATATTAAAACTCATTATTTTCTCAACACAGGTGATTTACTTGTGGAGAAAAGGCAGGAAAGAGGGCAAAGTTCCTTAAAGCTGTTTCCTCCACCCCTGTACAGGTAGGTTATGACCCCACACATGCTCACAGTAAGGCACAGACTAGGCTGGACTGCTCCTGACCACAGTGTAACAAAACCAGGACCAGGCTCACCATTCCTTCAGCTGGACTCTGCTTCTCTGCTAACTTTTTATCCCCAGAAGCCTCTTCTTCTGCTCGGCCACTGTTCTCTGGTTTCTGATTTAGAAGAGATGAGGACTTCTTGTTTTTTAGCAGGTGTTTCAGCAGTTCATTCCCTGACTCCCCTTTGGCTGCCGGAGCGCCGGGTGGCTGTGCTGGACTCGGAGCTGAAGAGGTTGGCTGTGAGGTGACCTTATCCTCCTCCACTTTAATACTGCTTGGATTTTCTGGTTTAGGCTCAGTTTGACCTGAGCATTGATCAGTTTCTGCCTTTTCCAGTTTAATTTCTTGGAGGCTGCTGGGTGTGTCCATTTTAGCCTTCTCAGCCTCTGCATTCCCCCCCGGCTGTTTCTGGGACACGCTGCTGCTGCTGGGGAGCTTCCCCTCCAGCTCTGGGGAGCTCTCTCCCGCGTTGGACGTCGAAGGGCCCGTTAGCTCCACGGACTCCAGCTCATCCTGGTGCCGTGGCTCATTGGGGGTGTTCACTGTGGGGGTGGAGGTAGCATCAGAAATGGTTGGGGTTGATGGCGCAGTGATATCCGAGTGCGGAGTTGACGGGGCTTTTATGGACTCGGCATCGTCGTCCTTTTTCTTTTTCCGTGTCCTTTTCTTTTTGCCTTTCTCTTCTGGGATTATGTCAGAATACAGCTGGATGAGAGACTGGCCTGATACAGGGATGTTTGCAGCCTGGGGCACCCCAGTGTCCGACCCACATGGGGCACTGCCCCCCAGCACTGGAGATGAAGGGACAGCAGAAGGGAACGGAGGCCTGACCTGGTTCTGCGTAAAGGCACCCCCAGGGAGATTCCCATGAGTTTGTTTTACATTATGGAAATTGGGGGCTCCACCTGCACCAGCAGATGCATCAGGTCCAAAAGCTGCAGGTCCCACTGGCCTTCGCTCTGTGCTTTGCATAAAACTGGTGGCAGGAGGGGAGGTCACAGCACCCTGCTGCAGGATCTGCCCCATCTGCTGCTGCTGCTGCTGTGGGGATGGCTGCAGGGGCCGAGGGGTTTGCATGAAATCACAAGGCAGCTCAGAATTGAAGAAAGGTATCTGAGATAAAGATGTTTTGTTGTTCATTTCAGGCCCCATCATACTGTGCTGCTCCAGCTCCATCCTCTGCTGCAGAGCTCTCTGTCGATCCACCTCCTGCATCAGCTGGATGCGCTGCCGCTCCTGCTGCTCCCGTAAGCGCTCCTTGCGCTCCCGCTCCTGGAAACTTTCACTGAAAGGGTTGTTGTCCTCAAACTCCACCCTCGGGGGTGGCCCTGACTGTGCAGCTGCATTTGGGCCAGGCACAGGAGCTGGTGCACCAGGAGTAATTGGCAGTGGTGTCATTGGAGGTTGCATCCTTGCTGGATTCATGGAAATGTGACTCGCAGGGTTTGCAGGTTGCCATCCGGATAAATTTGGCATCCTGGCGGGGTTGGATTGCCCAGGCATCACCACTGCATGCTGCTGATGCTGGAGCTGCTGTGCCACCATGGGGAAGCTCTGCTGATTCATTGCTGGTGCTGTTCCTGCTGGAACCATTGGAGGCTGGGCCTGGACCCCTGGCATTATGGAATGTGGGGGCATCCCACACTGCTGCTGCTGCTGCTGCTGCTTGATCCGGTACTCCTCAATCAGCTCCGCGTGCTCCTTCTGCTGCTTCCGGATCTGAACATTGAAACAGTCATTATTCACCTCTGCCACAAACTGGCTGTGTAAGCAGCACAAAGCATGTAACTCACTACTGTAATTCCAGGAGACAATGCACCTCAGGCCAAACCAGAATTTCTGCAGTGTTTTTAATGCTAAACAGCCATTATTTCATCAGAAATACTCCCCAGCCCAAGACTTCAGACAAAACAGCAGTGTTTTAAAGTTCTAATTACACATCAAGACCCACTGTGCTAGAGAATATATAAATCTAAATCAGCAGTGATCCTTGTCCTACAGTTCTTATCACCCATGCACAGAATACAACAGTTGGAAACAGACAGGAAAAGGGAAACAGTGAGATGGATGATGTTCACACATCAGCAATGTTTTAAAAAGATGTAACTGGAAAGGAAAAGTTTGCAGGAAAACATGGATATTCCCATTTGTTCACAGGCAGATCCTCAAAGACCCCATGTCAGATGAAAATTGCAACTGCTGCTTGAAAATTTAAGATTTTAAGACCAAAATAAACTCAATGTGGGCCCTGCAAGTTATGCCTTGTAGCTTAGACAAACAGGAGAAGTTGAGGGAAGGACACAACACAGCCAACTGGACAAGCAAGAGCCTTTCAGAAACACTGCAGAGACTCAACTAAAACAAAAATAGAAGGCTTTGCAATCCACTGGTTGATGATACATACATTATGGAAAATCTCCCTCTCACTTCTGCTCATTTGATTATGACACTTCCACAGCTTATGTAGGGATAGAAAAACTCTAATGCATTTTGAATTGTGTGAGAACCCTCTCCTTTAACTGAAGCAAGGACTAAGACAGAAAGCTCAGGGTAACAGTGATGCCACAGGACACACTTCAGGCTGCAGGACAGATGCACCCAAAAGGTTATTTACACAATAATCCCAGATCCAAGATGATTTATGAGCTCTGCCTTGGCACTGACACTGCTGGATAAACAGTGCTACTGCACAGAGCCACTGACTGAATCCATCCACTGACTGGATCCATCTGCAATGCACAGACCCCGTGCTTGAGGGCTCCTCTGTGGTCCTACAGCACTAAACCTGTGCTGGCTCTGTGGGGCTCAAAGCACCACAACCTCCGGGGTGGATCAGCCATGACTGCCCCTGGAATGAGCTGTGGCGCCCACGGCCCAGGGCTGAGCACACCCAGAGGCCCTGAACTGAGCTGGAGATTTCAGCAGTGCAGGGAGGGCAGGGCAAAGCCTGTGAGCACAGGCACAGTGCCACAGGAGCCATCTGGCAGTGTCTGTGTGGCTCCATGCCTGGCCAATAACCCTGACTCACATCAGCTCCTGGGGCACAGTCAGCTCCGTGTTCTCTGTGCCTGTGTCCAGGACCAGCCACTCCAAGGGACCCAGGAGCTCTTTTCTCTCTCCATACATACAGAGACTTTTCAAAAACTAACAGGAGCTTGATTGCAGATCTGATTTGAAAGAGTGGCAAATTGCTTCCAATAGAAGGTGGTTAAAACTACGCTTTAAAACTCATTTAAGCTCCTATTAGGTACAGAACAAAATGCTGCTTAGGATGCGGATGAATCAACCACTGGTCTAAATCAGTGGCTAAAGGGCAGTGGATGGCTTCTGCTAGCAGTAGATTAAACTTAAATTTAAAAATTTCAACTTAGCAGTAGATTAAACTTAAATTTAAAAATTTCAAATAGGAGAACCTTAATTATGGGGCATTAAATGGATCTGCCAGCAATGTCATGGTTAACAGCTCTTACTTCAGTCTAACTCCGCCAAAAGATTAGACTGTCATATGTACATTAAAAATTGGTTAAAGGGTATTTCTTTTTTTTTTTGCATTTGTTCTACTTGTGACTCATTGTGGAAGGGGAAAAAAATAATGTAGAAATAATTTACCCACTCCATCCGTCTTCCACACAGTGGAAAGATGAGCCAACTAATATTCCAACCAGTACATACTTTGTCTTGAAGCAACACAGGAGAACTCGAGGGTCAGATATTGCTCAGGACTTCATTCCAAGCTGTCTCCTGCCAAGTTTTTTCCTTTATACTAGTAAAGGATAATTCTAAAGCATTTTCATTTTCAGCAGGACTAGTTGATCCTGACAATCATGCCAGGTAATTTATAATAAAAGTCTTGAGGAACACAGCACTAACTCCTGGTGGGCAAAGCATATTAACAAAACTATCACGGGTTACATTTCACTATTATCACAGTTACAATATGTGAAATTCCAACTAAATGTAAGGAAAGGAAAACAAAGCCCAGTGAAAGTAGTTACATGTAGAAACAGGGGCCTAGTAAGGTTGGAAAATCTCTTCCTCTGGAGACTTACAGAACTTGACTGACAAGGTGCTGAGTAACCTGATTTAATCATGAAGCTACTTCTGCTTTGATCATGACTAAAAGATGTCCAGACATCCCTTTGACCTATGTTATTCCATGACACAATACTGATGATCAGCATCCAGGAATGATGACAGACCATAAAACTATATCTAACACTAAAGATATAATAAAAATAGATTTCCAAACTGTAAAAAAAGAAGAAGATTGGGTTAGAACATTCACTCAAGCCTGAAACAAAGCCCTGCATGCTAAAACTTTTCTCTGAATGTTTCATTTTCCTTAGCATAGTGCCAAGAACTCTGCTGCAAGTCATTTGGCCAAGGAATTCCCCTCTTCCCAAAGTACTAACCCAGCTTTTTGTCATAATGTTTGCCACAGAATATTCCTTTGCAGCTCCAGTGTCACCTCACTCCAGAGCAACGCTGTTACACACACAGAACAAAACAGGGAGCGGCTCCTTCAGGGAGAGCTCCACTTTGTCTTTCAGAAGATTTAAAGGGAAGACTTCCTACCACTGTGACAGCTCAGTGCCAAGGTGAACAGCCTGGATTCCAGATGATTACCTGATCTAGCTGTTTTTGGACCATACTTTGCTGCTCAGTAACATGTTTCAGCTGCTCTGCATCCTCCTCTGGGAACTCCCGGCCGGCTTTCTTGGCTGTGCGCTGTTTGGCTGAAAGGGCCTTCTTGGATTTTCTGTGAGCTCCAATCTGCTCCTCCAGGTACTTCTGCTGCATTTGAAGAAGTTGTTGTGTATCCTGCAGCCATTCCTCGTATTGCTTTCGTTGTGAATCATCTAGAGAGAAGGGAAATGGAGTGTGATATGATCTCATCCTGGAGATGAGCTCTTATCCTACTCTTTAAAGCTCAAGTTTAACCATCAGGTTCCCCTCCTTATTTTAAGAAACTAGTGGTCAAATTCAGCCAAATTTGACAGAGAATTTGGTTCTTCAAGAAGTGGTATGTTCTTGGAGTGACTCAAGTAAATGAGGCAGATATCCAAATTACTGCATTTGTGAGAGGAAACACACTTGCCAGTGAGCAAAGGTGGCTTTGAGAACTGCTACAGAACCCAGTGATTCCCTGTCCTGCCACAGAAGAGAGGACATGGAAGATCTCTGGAAGTACTCAAGTACAAAGAGATTAGGGAACAAGGACATAAAGGAAACATGCCCTGATAAATTCTGGTGTTGTACATATAAAATTTATTTTTATTACAACTTCAAAGAAAAATTAAAATTCTGAACACAATCAAATATTCACAAAGTGAAAGAATTATACTGTCTTTATAAAAATCCCTTTGTCAGTGTCAGCTCTCAGCACGGGGCCTTCAGTACCAGTGCCATTTCATGGCCACAAAATAAATGCTCTTCTTTCAAATGAGAAATGCTCGTCTGCCACAGGCAGTCCATTGCTCTCTGACGTTTTTCTGGAGGCAAAACAACAATGTCTGATAACACTTGACCTGCACTAAGCACTGAAAGCAAGAGAGAACACTGCTGATGGTGTCATTTGTTTCCTGATCACTTTCAGTGGGCTGGGACACTACAAATAAGCAAAGATCTTCCTTGTGAAGACCCTTGTTTGACAGAGCTACCACACAGCTCCATGATTTCAAAATAACCATGACCTCCTTGTGCTCCAGACCCTGCCACCTTCTCCTCCATGAGTCACTGCGTCAGTGACAGCTTTGACTGAACACTTCAACTAAACCTCCTCAGGGTGAGCTACAGCCTCAAGGTGCTTTCAGGGAAAAATTCTGCAGAACTGATCCCAAAAACTGAGGGGACAATTGAGTGGAAACACTGAGAGTAACATGAGAAACATGAAAGCACTGAAATTTTAATGAGTTCCAGGTAAGAGTAACTACTACTGAACTGAAAACCAGATTTACTCAAGTGCTCAGAACCCACCACCACCCAACCAGAGCAGGGCAATGCTGAGTGCCATGTGGAATCACACCACAAATAATTAATACAGATAATATTGCCAAAGCTCCTGATTGCATACTCAGTGCTGCTACTTTAGTTTCTGGAAAATGTGAAGGAGTTTACTTCTGTTTCTTATTCACAAATATCAAGTGAAGTATTTGTAGTGATAGAAACATTTTTTTACACATGGTCTTCCTCTCCCCACTAATGATCAGTTTTAATTTCTGTTAATAAATCTTTCTCATCACAGAGACTAGGATTCACAATTGATCCAAGACAGCCAGAAATATGGAACGCAAAAAGCTAGTGCAGTGTATTTCTGCTTTCAACAACTGTGTTTCACCAGCCAGGCTCGCCTAACCAGTGCCTGGAAGCTTTTTCTGGTATTTGTTCAAATGACAATGATGCTGCACAAAACTTTCTGCTTCTGAAATAAAAATTCCATCAACACACAGCTGGTCTCATTGAGCTCAGAATATTGCAACACAACCCAAGACCAGGTTTCTGATACAGCAGTCTGCCAGTTAATAAATTACTGCTCTCACACAAATCCAAATAATGTTAATTTTCTGTTTCCCTCTTTCCTTATGGTGTTTTGTTGATGATAGCTTCTAGAAAAAAATGTTAACAGCATTTACTATACATCCCTTCCCTATCTGGCATTGTAATGATGAAATGACTCAATTTTAAAAGGATGATTGTTTTGAAAGACAGTATCCATTTATGGATAGTTCATTTTAAAGAAAACAGAACGGTAAAATGGAAAAAAACCCAACCCATACAATATATTATTAAACCTCTACTTACTGACAAAACCAGGACCAAAATTGGGAGGATTAGGTCTAGAAATCTGAGGCGTCAAACTTCCATCCTAGAAATTTCAGTAGAACACAGACAAGGATATTAAATCATGATTAAATTAAAATATCCAAAACTTAGTGATCACTATTGAACAGTTTTCTCTCAAGCCCATATCAAGTTGCATTACCTGTGTAATTGCCTGTTGCATATGATTTTGGCCTTCACTGGTCTGAGCCCCTGGCACTGGCTGACCCATAAAGGGAAACCTATTGAGAAACAGAAAGAGAAATTGTAACCTTGCAAAACAGCATTTTAGAAGAGAGAGAGAGAACTTTATTATGTTCAACTTAAACAAAGCACCCAAATATTATACAGACAGGCACTTGAACTTCTGCACCAAACCTTTTCAGCATGTGGAGAATACAGACAGAATTTTGCCCTTGGTTGAAACTAGTGCATTTTACATTTTTCAGAAAGATGATGTAAACATGACCTACTGTGCTAGAACAGTGAAAACACACACACACAAGTCTGTATTTGTATTTTAATATTTTATAATTTAAAGAGAAACAGTTGAATGTATTTAGGTTTCATAGCCACCATCACAGTCAACTGCAACTGGGTAAATGTACACCTTGGGTAAGCCATTTATTATCATGGGGCACTGGACAGAGAAAATCCAGTTTGAAGGGGCACACAAAAAGAACAGTCACAGATTCTCCCTGGCCCATGGACTCCCCACCTACCCTAAGGACAGTCATGGTGCAGCCTGCACAGTTCATGGCTCCTTTTGTCCTCAGAAGGGATTTAACGAGAGGATGGAACTTCCACTACTTGGGCTAAAATAGTACTTATACCCAGCATTAAATTATTTGCTGCAACATGAGGTTCCACTGTTACATGGCCACCCCCTGTTTTCTAGCACAACACATGGGAGATGTGTCATTACCTAACTAGCAAGTGGTCAAACAAGAAGAACATCAACTGCTGGCCATGTTGACCCATGACATTACAACTGGAACACAAATCTGATGCATTTGAATACCTTTTATAGCTCCTACTGCCACACTGTCTTTATTCCTAGGAGATAATCCTGTGTTAGCATCAAATGCAAACTACAGGACAGAAAGAATTTTTTTTTCATTTCCTGCACAGTTTCCCTGAGCTCTGTCACTTCCTTTTACATTCTGCAGTCCTAAAGAATGGTGTCAAGAGCTGCCTACCTGTTCATGACCATTGGTGGCATCCCCATGTTACTCTGTGCCATGACTTTGTTGATCCCCTTAAGAGCCACCATTTTGGCTTTCATTATGGGATCTGTAATTGCATCAAAATCTGTAAGACAAAACCAGCAGCAGTGAATCACACAGCTGAACATCACAAGTTATTAAATGGAAATAATTTGTTTACATTTAGTTCATGTGTAAATCTTCAGTAAAACATTAACTGCATTCCTATTTCACATTAGTTGTCCTCCCCACTTTGATATTCAAGGTCAATATGCAGTTTCACGTATCCTGTAGAAGTTAGTGCAGCACCAGCTGTCCTTGCTTTCTGCCACAACATACAACCAAAAGCAGGTCAGTCTGAGAGTCTGAGAAGGGCTCTAGACCAAATCTGGCCTATGACCCAACAGATTAATCAATTCTATTTATAGGTTTAAGACTCAGGAAGAGGAGTTGTTCCTGTGATCTCAACTGGCACACCATCACTAATGCTCTATGAGAATGGCCATGATGGTCACTGCAGTTACAACTTAAAAAATTCTCAAAATTTAGTGCTTCATTATCAGTTAAAAAATGGTAATGGTCTTGATTTGAATGCTCAAACTGCTAGGTGACATTAAACAAGCAACCACAGCTTTTCTTAATTTTTTTCAGTACAAGCAGAATCACATGTGATATTTCTGGGCCTTCCCTAGACTGTGGGTTACTAACAGCTTTTGATAATCCCTTTCCTTAAGACACAATAAATACTCCAAAAAAAAGTCATAAAACAACCATAAACATAAAATTGATAGATCAAATATCAAGAAGGTCAGCTACTGCACTTGAACATTTCATTTTGTTTACAAAGGAAGTATTTACTCCCTATCTCATAAGAACCTAAAGTATAAAGAGAGAATGTGACACAGCTGATGTCACAAACATTATCAGTTAGAGCAGAGTTACCCTGATCCTGGTAATGACAACAGCAGCCTTGCCAGAGCTCAGAATTCCACCTACATGCTCAATTTCCATGCCTATTAGGTACTCCCTTAGTACCTAATAGGCAGGCTGATTTTTATTATGCCACCTTCAAGCTCTACATATTTACCTGCTTCTGGCAGTCCTGTGGACTATTTAACTATTTGCTGCTGCATTTTTAAAACACCAACCAGAACACAAACAGGACACCCACATACCAATATTAGGGAAAAATGGCTCCGAACGCTGGCGAATCATGGCTTGCATCTGTCTCTGCTGCTGCTGCTCCTGCCTCTCCTGATCCAAGAGGTCCTGCAGAAGAAGTGGCTGCTCCTCTAGCAGAAGGGGCCTCTCTCTGTTTTGTTGCTGAGCTAATGGCTGAGGGAGCATCATCTGCTGGGGACCGGAGATGCCGCTGGGACCAGGACGGTTTGGTACAGCCACAGTCTGGTTAGATGTCTGTCCTGTCCCAAAGTTATGATTAGATGACTGACCCTGAATAAATCCAGGATTTGGTGACCCTTGAGAAAAATTATGGTTCATTCGTGGAACCATGGGCAGATTGGAATTTAAAGTGTTTTCCAAGATCTGTCCAGCAGGTGTCATGAGTGTTTGTGGAATACCTGATCCATGGTTCATTTGTGTGGGTGGCAGAGATTGAGATGGAGATCCCAGAGTTCTTGCTTCAGCATTGTCTGAGCTTTCACTAGACAGCAAACTTGAGAGGACTGGGGTGGACCCAGAAATACTGCAGGAACTTACTGCTCCTTGAACAGGCAGTGGAGCAGATCCCTGAGCATCTGAACTAGGCACAGTTGTATCTTGACTAGGAACGGCAGGAGTTTTGTCAGGGAATTCTGGGTTAGCAGGTTGCCCAGGAGCCTTTTCCCCATCCTTTAACTCCCCTTCAGCAGCCTGTTGAGTACTTGTGGACTCAGTATTTCCATCACCTTTTTCATTTTCATTCTTCTTTTCCTCTTGAGTGTTTGGGGAAAGTACTTTTGTTTTAATTTCATTTTCTGCAGCTGATTTCTTTGGTGGAGACTGGGTCTCAGCAGGGGCAACAGCTGTATCACCTTGTTCTTTCTGTTTGGGTTCTTCTGCCTTGCCCTGGATATCTAGTTTGTCATCAATGGGAACACTAAGGTCTAGTTCTTCATTAAACATTCCTTTCTTATCGCCCACATCAAGGTCTGGGTCTGTGTATGCAATTAAATCAAACTCCCCAGATCTCAGAAGATCATCAAGGTGAGGATCATTGGTTTCCAAATTATCTAGTGTGTCCAGTTCATCTCCCTTCCCATCCTCTGTGTCCAGGTTCAGATTTTCCAAATCCTCATCATCTAAATCTTTGACTTCAACCCCATCAAGGTCTTTCACATCCAAATCTTTTACAGCAGGATCATCAGGATCAAGCTTTTCTTCTAGACCATCACTTGGCTGGTTGGGAATCTGCAAGTTTGCAGATTCATCACTTGGTGCAGATGTAGACAAAGATGTTCCTGGGAACGCATCAGTAACTGGCTGACCCAGAGAACGCATTACAAGTGCAGGTGGGTTCTCAGGATTGATTTGATCCTGCTGGGACTGGGCCATGTGCTCCAAACCCGCAGCCATCTGCAGCTGGTTTGCTATTCCTTGAGAATTGTGTCTCAGCGGTTCTGCCTGTCTCGGGCCTGGGAAATCCTGCCTGGGCAGGAAGCCGGGGTGCCTCTGGTGCTGAACTGCTGCATCCAGCACGGTGGCAGCAGCAGGGCTGAAGGGCAGCCTTGGCCTGCCATCAGGAGCTCTGTGACGCAGCTCGATGAATGCCTGCCCCAGGATGTTGTGCTGCTGCACCGGGATTCCCTGCGGGGGGAAATGCTGCGAGATCCCGGCTGCGTTATTGATCTGAGGGCTGTTCACAGTCCGAGGCATGTCAATAGACAGGGATCTCCTCAGCTGTGGGGGAACTCCAGGGCGCTGCATGGGCTGCTGAGGACCAAGGAAACGTTCCTGGCCCGAGGGTGGACCATGGCCCCCTCCTGGAAATCCATATCTAAGATAAAACATGAAAGGCAAATGATTTTTTTTTTCTCAGTCTCACACGACTAAGTAACTGTTCACCAAAATGCTTTACATGATGCATTCATCAAGATATTTAAATCAATGTTTTGACTAATTATACTTACATTTAAATGAGCTTTATGACTACAATAAAATAATTGCTTTAATTATGCTTAATAAACAACCTGTTTTCAATTTCAATAATAATAATAATGGATAGAAAAATCTGACAGTCAGAACTAACCTAGTAATTAAAATACATGTTAATACAATTCAGAGTAAAAAAACCTCAGTGTGTGGATTTAGAAATTACTGAAATAAATCCAGATACTGAAAAAATTAACTTCTGAGAATGTATGTTGATATTGGTATTCATTTTACATTGTAGCATTCACTGTAAAAATGCCACAGACAGAAGCTGATGTTCCATCACATACTCACCAGAAATTAATTTATTCATTATTAAGACATCAAAAATAAAGTCTTTTACTTATTTTATAAATGCCTGAAAAGCCATGGGCAACAAGATGTTTCAGGTCACATAAGTTTGACTAGTTCTGCAGTTTATCCATTTATTTTTCTGAATAACTCCCAACAAAACAGTGTAAAATACTTAGTGTAATACACACATTCTAATGTTACAGGAAAACCCAATGCACGTACAGAGCTCAGGAAGGTTACCAGCTCCAGTAGATGATTTTTCACCCTGTCTAAAAAGCCCCCTTTCTCTAACTATCCCTGTAATATCCTGAGTTTAAGAGATCCAAAAGCTCACCTCAGACCATGAGGTCTCATGCCCATGGTGTTCATATCTCCTGGAAACTGGGGCCTGTTGAACTGCCCATCCCCAGGGAACGGCCCACGCTGGTCCTTTGGGTACATGGAGAACCTTGGCCCACCTGGAGGGACCACAGAGGATCTGATATTGCCAGGATAGGGAGGAGGAGGGCGGTTAAAGATTTGATTTAAGTTGTCTTGCTGCCAATGCTGAAGAGGGGCTGCATGGGGAGGAGCTGCTGCGTCCTGCAAGGCCTTTTCCTGGCGAACTGCATTCTTCTTCTGCTGCTGCTGCTGCAGAATAATCTCACGGAGCTTCTGGCGCTGTTTACAAGAAAATAAATCATTATACTTGACACTGTAACTGACATCTTTTGAAGTGTTACACTCTGCTAGGTTAAGCCCTTTGGAAGAAATAAATTCTTCACTTTTTACGGGAAAATATAACAAACAACCACAATCACCTCAGAAATGAGAAGGAGGGTCAAATGGTGGAGGGTGCTGGTAACCCAACTTAACATCCAGACCTCTTGGTAAAGTGTATGGTGTGATCCCATACTACCATTTAACATAAAAGCAACTCTCTTTCCATTTTTCTATTCCAGTACTGCAGGCCCTTTCACCACAGGAAAAGTGCATTCTGAGAGACAAATGTGACTAGAGTTCCACTGAAGAAAATTCAGCAAAAGGTTTTTACACCATAGCTGCAGAACTCACTCTTAAATCTGTATGATAACCACTATGATAAACCACTGGTAATTTAATGGTTTTCCATTAAATTCACTTCCCATCCATCCTTCCAAACAAAAGACTGAGCAGCTTTCCCCAAGCTGAATGTAATTCAATGTCTTAGCAAGAGCTGTTTGCCAGACATTCATGGACAGAAACATGGAGTGAATGTGCCTCAAGAAGAGCTGTGACCAAGGGAAAGATTCAGCTCAACACAATGGCCAACAGCAAAGTCAGACATGTAGTTTGAGATCTTTGCCTGTATTCCCTTCTCCAGGCAGTGAACAAGTCTCTGACAATCAGTTCCACACCTCATTTGTCACAGAATAGAACAAACTGACCTTTTAAAATATTTTTTTTTCTCAGACTGTAGATAAAAGCACTATTACAGACCAACCAATTTTGTCTTCAGTGGCTTCAAATACAGCCTTTGCTTCTTTTTTTTGGATCTTGTCCAAACTCCTTTAAAATTACTGATGCTTCTGTATTCTGTATATTGTGGTTCTATCCAGAAGGACCAGCCTAACATATTCAATAAACTAAGATAATTCATATCTTACACATGGTTATGTTTAATGGCAAGAAATTTCAAGTATTAACAAGAATGGGGGAAATTATTCTACTTCCAGAATTTTAGTATCATCAGAATTCTCACCTGTCTTAACTTCTCAGTATCTGCTTGAGACATATTCATGGTGTTCTGTGTATCTGTTACTCCTGTGGTGGGTGCAGGGCCAGGAACTTGTGAAACTTTGGGAAATTGTTGTCCTTGAGAAGTCATGGGAGCATTTCCAGATGCACTAAAGGTGCCCTCAGATCCAGGCCGTGGCTGTTCAGCAGCATCATGGGCCAGCTGACCAGTTCCAAAAGATTCTGGCTGAGGTCTTGGAGTCATTGGTGGCTGATCATATGGGTCATGTGCTGCAGTAGCTGCACCATGGCTAAAGGAATCTGTTATTGCAGGTCCTGAAGACCTGGGAGTTTGAGAACATGGGTCTGATGGTCTGACAAAAGTGCCCTGCAACCTGCTCTGTGGTGTCTGCAGGAAAGGATCTCTACCTGTTATTAGTCCTGGCCTTGTCATGGCAGGTCTGTTAAAACCCTCAGGAATCCCTGGCCTTGGGGTTGCTGGCTGCTGAGAGTAAGGATCACTGAGAACTGGCCGTGGTGTTCCAGGAGGTTGGGCATAGGGATCAGAATGTCTCTGCTGGTTTGCTGGGGACTGAGCAAACAAATCTGCTGGTTGAGCAGGTCTTGGTGTTGGAGGCTGCTGCATATATGGATCCACCGTGGTGGGACGAGGAGTTCCTGGGGGTTGGGCATAAGGATCAGCAACTGGCCGAGGAGTACCTGGAGGCTGGGAGTAAGGGTCCTGAGAAGCTGGCCTTGACATGGGCCCAGACTGAGGGAAAGAATCACCCTGCTGCCGCACGATCCGCGGCGGGTGGGCAAAAGGCTCCTTCATTGCAGGGTGGGGAGTGAGGGGAGGCTGGCTGTAGGGATCATTGGCCTGGTTATGGGAAAAGTTATCCACGGGCCTGGGTGTCAGAGGGGGCCTTTCATAGGGGTCGACAGCAACGCGCCGGGGCGTGGCTGGCATGGAGGAGTAAGGATCCTGCGGGGACTGAGGAGGGCGCAGAGGAGTTTTGAAAGGTCCAGGGCTCCCATCCACAGGAGCAGGAGTGGGAGTCAATGGAGGCCGTGCATAGGCATCAGCAGAGGTTACTCTCTGTCTCTGAAATGTGTCAGTCCTAGGAGCTGGCTTAGTAAATGGATCGCTGCTTCCAGCAGCTAAAGGAACCTTCCCTGACTGCTCCATAACTATGGGCGACCGTGGCACTCCCAGTGGTTTGGAGAACTGCTCTGATGGCAGGACAGGCCTGGGTGTGTCTGGTGGCTTTGCATAGGGATCGCTGCTACCTGGAGATGAAGAACATGAGTCCCTGACTGGCGAGGGCCTGCTTCCCGACGGCTCCCGAGATATGGAGGGCTGTGCTGCACAGGAATCTAATGGGGTGATGGGGTTCCTTCTGACAAAGTTCTGGTTGATGGGTGCTGGTCTGGGTGTTCCCACCATTTTAGCATAGGGATCCATCGGAGAAGGAGGCCTTGTGTTTGTGGAACCTGGAGAAAACATCTGTTGTGATGATGTCTGAGGAGTCTGAGACAGTGAATCGTGCACTGGGATTCGGGTGGGAGTGGGAGGTGGGGCCTGTGGCTTTAGGAACACATCATCTGAGGACACTGATGTGGGCGTAGCAGGGAGCTGCTGCTTTGTGAACAGATCCTTATGGAATGTCTGCTGTGCAGGAGACATATTTCCATTGCCAGTCTGTGGCGTTAAGGGGCTCTGGATCCCACTGCTGGGTGTGTCTGAGCCAGACTGGTTCAGGAGCTGCTGTGAACCAAACTGCTGCTGCTGCTGTTGCTGCTGCTGTTGCTGCTGCTCATTTTTCACCTGTTCAAGCTTCTGTGTGGCTTCTATTTTGGCCTGCTGCTTACTTTTTTGCCGCATTTGCTGTTTTAAAATAATGAGGAAATATGTTACACTTCTAGTTTAGCGTATACAAAATTTTTCTAATGACTGAATCTATAATTAAAACCTCACGACACATCCAATATCAGTTACAAATAATTACAAATTTTAAATACAAAGGGAGCAGAGAGTCCAGCTATTTATGAAGTTTAATTACCTCGACATGCATCTTGCTTGCCTGAATAAGCATTTCACAGGCTACCTAAAGAGCATCACCACTTTCCAACCTTATACTCTGGAGACAAAGGTTACTGACATGCAGCACTGGTATGGGCTTTGAGAGACATCCAGCCCCATGTGAGGCAGCAGTCTGCAGGACAAAGTTACTGCAATACAGGGTATGTAATGAAAACCTACTGCAGCGACCACCCATGCAGAGAAAGAACAACCTGTTTCTATAATACACAGGATTTAAGAGTAAAAATTTAAAGAAAAGGTTTTTCACAAACAGCTTATCTCCTCATAACATCTATTTTCTTCCCAAGCAGAATGGCTGACTGTATACTCTTCTACAAAGAAATATTCAAATTGATTTTTTTGCAACAGATTCCTACAATGCAATAAAAAGCAGGGAGAAAATAACAAAACACCTTAAATGCTACACACCTGTCTGAATTTCCATTCCTGCTCATGTTCCGATTCCCTCTGTTTTAATGGATCTTTAAAGAGGTCGGAGTCGATGCGGGAGCTGGGATCAATGCTATCCTGTTGCTGCTGCCTTTTCATGGAGTCATTTGACATCTGTACTTTATTGATGCGCAAAGCAGCTCTATTATCTCTGGCTTTTTGCTGGAAAAAGAGAAAAGATGCAGTTAAGACTTATTTTCTTCTACTAAGTGTGCACACTGCACCTGTTATTCCTACAAAATTTATCACCAAATTATTTGTACAGCATGTTTTAATCACACACATCTTCGTGGAAATGACATTATGCACTTCGGAAAGAATTCCAAACAGAAAAACTTCACACCTCTATGGAAATTCTGTGTTTAACATATATGGAAGGAACTAAGAGGTCCTAGCAATTAGTAAATTAGTAAACCTATTAGCAAAGCTTTTCTATACAGGAGGGTGTCTGTTGCAGGCACTGTGCTGTGCCAAGAAATCGTTAATGGCACCAGTTTACTTTTCAAATCACATACTGGTGTGGCCTTACAACGTGAAGGCTGAGCACAACAGATGATGTTTGGATCAATAAAGGCCACTAATGTGGAGAACTTCAATGACAAGAAAAATACAGTCTAGTCCATTAAATTACCTCTAAAGATCTGAGTCTGTTAACAGTTAACAGTATAAACATAGGATATGGGCTTATGGATCAGGAAAAACTGTATGGAGACACAGCAATTCCTCTTCAATGAGGCATTTTACAGCCATAGTGACACTTTAAAGTATCTAATGGAAGTTTCAAAGAGCCTGTTTTACCACCAATCTAGGATGTGATTTCTTTTCTGAACCAAACCCTCACATCCTCTTTTTCACAAATTTATCTGCTGCTGTCAAGTAGGGGTTGCCTAGAGGAAAAGGCTTTAATACCTCCCCCCCAACAATGAAATAGTGACATGGATGAGAGCACCAATGTCACAGCAATAGAAAAATCACTGTCATTTCTCCCTGTAAGTGATGGGATTGTGCATGTTAAGTAAAGTAAAAAGCCTACAGTGAAAATTTACTAGTATTCCTCTGAATTTCATTTCAGCCTTCATTCAGCCTCTCAGAGTTTAAGTCCCTCAGGAGAGGCACCACAGCAGCTTCTTGTGTGCACAATGCCAGGAACACCAGCAGGAGCTGCATGGCAGAAGCACAAGGGCTGCTCTGAGAGGAATTAACCATATCTTACTTTGTAAATACTGGTGTGCAGGAGCATGCCCTCTCCTCCTCTACATAAGGGAAGTAATTTTTGCTGCTGACTTTTGGATACCCATCATAAGGATATGACTGCATTTTTTAAGAACAATGAAAAAGAAAGCAATCAGTAATAGAAATAACTGTGAAGTGGTAAATGCCACCCATTAAGTGGGTATTATCTTGTAAATACCACAAAGAAGGAATCACCAAGATTAACAACAGCATGGGCAAGGTGACATAGAGGTCCAAAGGTGCTGAAATTGCAACACTGAATAAAAATAATGATGATGCCTCAGTGATACAAAGAATAAATGGGAGAATTATTCTTTCAAGTGGAAAGGACTTCAGAAAGATCAAGAACTGCACTTCTCACAATGAGTTTGGGATATGATTTATCCTCTTAAGCCAGAGATCACAGGAATTTTGAATATGGACAGCAGAAGATGATGTAGTACTGCAAAACTCTGAGTCATCAACATGCAGAGTAATGAAGTTTGTTTACTGGTGGGACTATATGAAAAAAGAGCAGGTAGGGGAAGGCTATGAGACTGAAAACTGCAAAATCCACAGAAACCTGCAAAGTGAGAATGATCACCCAATTGCTGCTGAGAAGAAACAAAGATGAGAACCAGGAGAGAATGGAAGTTAAAGAAAAGTACATTTGCCAGCAATTGTTGGGAAAGTCTAAAAGAATCAATAATACTCTGGATACACACAGGTCTCAACAGAGCTTAAGGTTCACCCCCTATGAATGGCAGAAGTTCTGCAGGGTGAAATCAATGACCATGTAATTCCAGATAACTGCTACAAGTACCTGTGTGTTCACTTAACTCAGATGTGAAGAAGGTGAATGATTTTGGAGAGAAAAATGGAGTCCTTCATGCTCCCCACAAAATGGTACCAGAAAAATGGATAGAAGAAGATATCAGGAGAGTTTCCATACAAAGCAGTACAAGAGAGTAAGCAGAGAAAGGGAACAGTAAAGCAAGAACACGAGGAGTAGAAATAAATAAGGCAAACAAAGGTGTGAGCACTGACACCTCTGGAATTGTTAGTTCAATGGCTGAAAGACTTCAGCAACTCTTAAGAGGAGGAAAAAGAATAGCCCAGTGAGAGGGGATGATGAAAGGGAGAGCAATCTCATGATCAGTTGTTATTATCCTTCTCAAGAAACTGGTGAGATTCGGTTTAGAAAGAGACAGAGCAAAGATGACTTGAGGCATGAATCAAAGACAGCTGAGAGGCAGTGGAAGCCACAAATGTTCTCATCTCAGCTGATGTCTTTACACTGCACAGTACTAATAGAGTTCATTCCAAGACTGAAAAACAAAGAATACAGGTAGAAGTATTCAGACTTAGAAGTTAAATTAAAAAGGTTTTCTTGCAGTAAGGGAACTATCACTAAACCTTGAACTTGAGTTATTAAAAACAGAACAAAACAACACAACCTTATAAATGAAATGTATGTTTGCTGGAAGCATGCAAATGCAGGTGGGAATTGTTCTTACCACATAGGGAGCCCTCTCTTGAGAGCTTGCTTTCCTCCACAGTTTAGCAATTTGCTTCACTCTTGTAGCCCAGTCTGCAACCAAAAAATGTGTCAATACACAAGGCTATGATAAGTCTATCTGAGATACTTTCAAATCAAAATGCACCAATTGCTGCAAAATATTCAACTTGATTCAGTAAATCACTCACCTGGGAATTCTTCCTTCAGGTTAGGGAAGTTGATATTTGTATAGAGAACAGGTGCTACAGTTGCCATTTCACCCAAAGCTTCTTCTTTCTCCCACTTCAGGGTGCTTCTCTGAGCATTGGACATGGTATCACCTTCACCCTCCAGAGGTGGAGCAGCTGGTGCCCATGAGCTGTTGGGATCACTCATCATTGGATTGAAGGTTGGATTCTTATCCCTGACAGACCAGAAAAGAGGTTTATTTTACAGATTGTATAAAAACAACAAAACAAACCAACCCTCAATTAGCAAAGTACTAATTGTCTTTGCTATTTCAGCAGTGAACACACTGCAAGAATACATAAGGTTTTGTGGTGGCTGTCAAGAGCTAACAGTATCACATTATTAGTAACCAGCAACACCCTCCAGCTGTTTTTGTTACTTAGATTTTTTTCATAACGCTAAATATACCAAATATCTTTTATTCTCCATCTGGACCCACCTGGCATCAGTGTATGGCTGCTGTGTAATGGGAGAGAAGGTGCCCAGCCCTCCTCCAGCAGCCAGAGCTGTGTGAGGGAGATGAGGGTTGGGGCCAATCAGACCATTCATGAGGGGCACTCTTGGAAATGCATTCTCTCCTGGAAAGAAGCAGATTAGGTCACTCGTTTAAGTTTTCAAGGGTGACTGCTTCTAGGGCAGAGGTGGAACCTTTCACAAAGAAAACAATGTCTCCTCTAAAAACTAATTGCTTTAAAATTTTTCAGTGCTGACCTTACTTTTTTGGAAAAGATTTTATATCAGTTAAAAATCCTTCTCTGTAAGCTTAAATGATCATTTTCTACTCTATTACATCCCTGCACACTTTTTTTTTCTTGTCTAAAATACTTTTTTTTTTAAAAATGGATTCTCAAAACTTTTGCAACAGTCCATGCCATGGCACTGCACTTTACACTGAGGTAATAAACTTAAAAGCTCATGTTCTTCATGTCTGTTAGACCCAGACACAAGCAGCAAGCCGTGGAGAAGGCAGTCTTCAGTCCTTGCAGGATGATCATTAGCCACCTGAATTAAACATCTCCTCTTCTGAGACTCCTGAGCATTGTATGAAAGTAAGCCTCATTATCTACTAACTCCCTAATTTGTAACCAATGAAACAGATAACTCTACTCAAATGAGCATTAACATTTTCTAATTAAATGTCCAGTGTAGCAGTAAGAAGGCAGAAAATGTTATTTATTTGATTACAGTATTACAAATGTGGCACAGGCAGATTCATTCCAGCAGATGGTATTTGCAGATGTTACTACACAGAATTAACTCTGGCCTTTGGATGCCATCCCTTAAGCGAGATTATAACTGTTGCCCCAGTATTTCCTTAAAAGCACAGAAGTAGCTCAGGAATCAGATGTATCTGCAGGGTGATACTGTATCATTCTCCCACTTTAGGAGACTGTTTCTGATCTAAGGGTTATGCAAGCTATGCAGCAACCACAATTGTAACACAAAATTTAAGAGAATGTTACTGTGCTGGTAATCACAGTAACTAACTGTGAAGACCGGGCAAACAAACAGACTGGAGTCAGGGCTCTGGTCTGCACTGTGCTCACATATCTACGAGAGGAGAGCAAAAAAATTTTATCTGAAATTGCTGAATTTTGATGCAAGCTGCATCATTACTGAAGCATTTATCTGTGGATCACTCCACTGGAGCAGAACCAAACTTTAAATCCAAAACTTTGTTATCATGGCAGTTCCCACAGGGAGGAGCTGAACAATCTTACAGAGCTCACATGCTGGAGTTATCCACAAGTACTCAAGTAATTGGGAAACAGGCAATGGTATCTATATTATCTTTTGCTTTAAATCAACTCATTATTTACTTAAAACACTCTCCTAAGAGGTTTTGAAGTATTTTGCTTTTATGAAAACCAATCCAACTAGGAAACAAATCTGTTTTCTTCTTATGATTAATTCACTGGTCAAATGAATTTGCATAGTCCTTCTTGTAGTACCAGTATCAAAGACTGGACACTCTTTACATGAGCTCATGGAAAACCCACCTCACTAGAGGTGATGTCTGAAGAGAAAAGGAGCACATTCAATTATATTCCCACTAAAAAAAACTGGCTTAAAAAACCAGCTCTACTGATAACATTAATAAAATCAATCTATCTCTTCCCTTCAATACCAGAGCAAGATGCTGTATCTAACTCATGCTAATTTTAGTAGTAATGAAGAAAAATAAAGTATAATTTCCAAGATAAATTTTAAATTTGTTTAGCCTCCATACTGTTAGGACTAGCTAATACATAAAACTGCATTCTTACAGATATTAAGTAAATCAGTGTTACTTAGAGACTGGCCTTACCCTTGAGGAGGTACTCAAAAGTAATTAAAGAGTGAAGTCAGAATAGAACACATGCATTATCACAAACTAATTTCCAAACCATCTAAGTGTCAGCTAAAGTAAAAGCATCAATATGTCAGAAAAATCTCAAATAACTGTCCTTTTCTATTAGCAACATTTACATGAATGTTAATCACATACTCCCTTCAGAACAGGTTTAGAATAATATTTCACAAATTAACAATGGCAGATTGCACAATTTTGCACAGCATAAGATGAGTCCTACTTCCACATCAGCATTTAAAAGGTGCACAACTCTCCTGGCCAGGCTGCTGCCCACAGAAGCACCAGAGGAACATACCTTGGCTGTGCAAAGACATGAGCTGTGGTGGGGGAGGAGGCTGTGGCAGAGGAGCCGGCTGGGGGGCTGCTGGACTCAACACAGCTGTGAACAAATCTTCAACATCCTTCCCTCCCAGCTCTGCAAAAAACACTCTGCATGAGTTGCTAGCATTGCTTGTGAACTGTGTTCCATAAAAGACAAGGGGGATCAGAACACATACCTGGGATTTTGTACAGTTTGCCAAGAATAGCACCTGGACAAAGGAAAGGCAACACAAGGTAAGTAATCATCAGAGGAAGCAATGAAAGTAATTGTGCAACCAAGTCCAAATAGGTCTGTTACAATAGAGAGATGAGTCATTTGGGGGAAAGAAAAAAAGAAAAGATGATTTCTACATAAGTTCTGTAGAAGACCAATATTAGGGACCAAAAAAAATTACCATCTGTGACCATTTTGTCTAGCTCTGGACTGAGGATTTCATCTAACTGCTCTTCACTCAGTGACCGTGAGCTCTGGGTGACATTCGGCTGGGGCAGGGAGGAAGGATCATCAGAGATGGGGCCAATATCCAATCCAGCTGGAGGAAGAAAGAATATTAAATTAGACATGAATAGCAAATTTTATTAGTATTGAATAAAGAGCATAAACCCTGTTTCCTTCCCCTAGAATTCAGCTGTCAATTAAAGCAGGACTTTCTAATATTTGAAAGGTAAGGCAAAACAAAACACTGACTGGAAAAGGTAAAAAAAACCTTCCCACTCTTTACCTCCAGTTTATTGTATTGTTTGAGGAATGTTAATGGAATATAATGCAACTGGAAGAACAGGAAGTTAGACTACTGAGTTTTGGTTCAGCATGGTTTCAAATGTATAGGTTTTAGAATATAGTTCCACTTTAACTATTTTTCACTTTTTGAAAAGAATCACACCAGAAGTAAACATGGTTCATCCTCATGTACCTTAAGGTTCACTTCAAATATTACAAATTTTTTATGGAAATACTGTTGAGGTGTAGCCAATATAAAAAAAGTTAGAGAAGTTTCTCTTTCAATAGCAAATCCTAACTATTATGGGTTACATCAAAGTGATTTGCTGGCACTAAGAAAACAGAACTCACTACATAAATTTCCTGAAGTCCCAAACAAGTCAATAAATCTCTCAAATGAAAAAAATCTGGGGAAAAAGGATTATGTCCTTTAGTATTTAAAATATATTTCTGTAATAGTTACCAAATAACCCCAAATTTAAAATAATGAAACATGCCATCCTACTTATTGTCAACCCGTCTTTTACATAAAGTGATGAACCATTATCCAGTGGGAAAAAAAAAGGATACTGACTGCTTTAATCATGCTTTCACATACTCACATTGATAAAAATGCTTTTCATTTATAAAATATACCATTATGATAAAAACTACACACTACTACAGGAAGTTATATTTACAGTGGCAGCAAGAAAATGCATGGGTTTGTATGATGAAACATAAAAAACGAAGGAAGGTTTTCAAAAGCTATAAGCAAAACTTAATGCAGGACTCTTAAAGGCTGAGTGCAGAGTTTAGAGGTCGTGTTAGACTCAAACACCACAGAGTGGAAAATGAAACATGAATTAGTGACACAGTAAAGGAGAAGCAATTTCTACACATGCAGTTCTTTCAGCTAAAACCACTAGAAAAAGAGGGCTACTGCTAACCATGGATCATCCATTGTTTAGATTCTTACCAAATGGGGAGGGTGAGTTCTCAACCTGGAAAGTGCATAAATCAAGACCTACAGGACCCAAACCAGATAAAATGGATGATTACCACACAAAAACAAAAAAAAGTAAAGAAAAAGCTGCATGCTGAAAAAAGCTACGCAGGTATGAGAGACAACGGCAGCTACATTTTATCCTCTCTTAAGCAGCAAAGCAAAGAGCCAAGTAAAATCAAAATGTTGACAAGTTTGGGCTTTTTTTGGTAGAATAAAGCAAAATCATTCCAAACCAAGGTATTCTTAAGATATGAAAATTGTATCTGAAATGACCTAGAGCAGAACCTACAGATACAGTACAACAAATACATCTATAATAAAGAGGAAAAAATAGGAAACAATAGGGAGAGACCCTATGGACATACATACCTGAATGATCTCCAGACTTTACCAAATCATCAGAAAGTATTCCAAGAATATCATCATCAGTGTTCAAGACCTCTGAAAGATCAGCTAAAGGATCGTCAGTGCTGCCTGTAGAAGATGCAAAGAACAAAATCAATATTTCTGCATCTCTGTTGATGTTCTTGAGCCCCAAACACAGATGTACCAGGCTCTAAGGGTCTCCTATGCTGTCAAACTGCAGGTGTCCCTTGGGTCTGAGACTGTGCTGACCAGCAGCACCTCCCTACCAGGACTGAGCCACCTGCATGTGCTTACATTGTTCAGTCTTTTTAGAAAAGATCACATCATGTGAAACACAGACTGGATGATCCCAGGGGAAAAATAACCCCAAAATCTACTCTGAACTTGCAACCTCTGAGACACAAAGGCTCATAAATGTCTAAGTCAACAAAAAGGTTTTATATAGGACAGCTCACAGTAAATCCACAAAGGTAATCAGTTACTTCTTTTACCACCATGCTTTCTTAACACAGAAGCAACTGGTTACCACACCCTGATAGGGAAGTGAAATCTAAGAGTAAGAAGCAAGAGTAAATGAATAGAAATTGAAGATGATACTTTTAAGATCAGAAGAAAACCTGATGGAGTGGTAACACCCAGAGATAGAAATGTCATGTTTGTTTGCCATCTAGGAAAAAATGGCCTGGTCTAGCAATAAATTCTTTAATATTAAATAATAAATTCTGGATACTATTATCTTCTTGACCTCCAATTCACTAGAGAAGAATTACTCCAAATGGCCCATCTGGTTTTATTAACTAGTTGCTTTGGACTATTACAGATGTGCAACATTTGCAAAAAATGTCTGACAAACAAATAAAAGTTGAGAAAAATATTTTTCAGTAAAACTGCAGACTGCCATGACTACATGAGCAAACACTGCCAGACCAATAAAACATGATGAGATGGCAAATATAAATTTAACAGAAAAAGAAGGATTAATACAAATCATAAAATATATAATGTGGAAAACAAATATATGGCCAGGTTGAAGAGGGACCAGAAAGCCAAAGAACACACACATTTCAGACAAATACAGATGTATTTCCCATTGTTACAATCCAACTACCCCAGGAAAAAATACAGCTTAATTCAGAGCCTGGTGCCAAGGATTTACTTCTACCATGAGGTTACTTTCCAAGCTGCTAAGTTTAACAATGAATTACAAGTGCCTTCTACTGATTTTCAGAGACAACCCTTTTTCCTTCTTCCATTACCAAGCCAAAATGAAAACTGTTTTTCCTCATTTTACTACCTTTATTCTTCACTTTTACCCTTTGTAATGCAGACAAGATGAAACCACCCTAATCAAATCAGGTTTTGTATTTCCCACTCAACAAGGTGGATTAATAAACCAGTGTAGACCAGTTCATTTAAATGTACAAATAAAATACAGCTCCTACTGAGACCAGCAAAACTATTTACCAGTGCCTCAAAACCACACCACTCTGCAGGCATAGTTATTTGTGTACCTGATAAAAAGTACTGTTAAATGTCTCTCAAAAGAATCTAGTTGTTGGTGTTTGGTGGGTTCTTTTTTGGGAGTTTTTCAGTTAGTTTTGGTTTTTTCCTTCTGATAATTTGGTTGAATTATGCAAGTAACTAACCAGTAACCACAAGGTGATGTGATGACTTCAGCTGGATGATGGATTGATCTTAGCCCTTCTTTAACTTTCCTCAACTTAGCTTGAAGGCAGCTAAGTATCAGGGAGGAAAAAGCCCATGAAGGAAGCATTGGGACTGTACTGGCAGCCTTTAATTCTTCTGAAGTATTTTATGTTATGGTGCTTTTCTCTACAGCCCTAAAATTCAACTTCTAGTGTGAATATAAATCTATTGTGCGAGTAGCTGGGAGGAGCTCAGGTGAAAAGATCTAACATTTAAAGATACAAAATTTACCACCTGTAGCTACAAAATGGCCATGAATAAATTCAGGCTTCAAATTTGACAGTCTCTAACTGAAAGAAAATTAGGATTCCACAACGAATGAAGGAAATTAGATTCCCCAGTGGACTTCAGATGAGATAAGCTGGAAAAACCATCATGCTTTCAAAATGGAGTTTGTGAAGTCTATAAAAAGACTAGAGTGTTGATGACAGCAGAGGGATAGAGTCTATAATCCACAAAACTCACACAAGACATCTAATCTAAAGCATGTTTTTACTTTTTTTCTTCTATTTTTTCCTTGTTTTAATTCCATGTGTGTTAAATATTATCTTGGAAACAACAAAATCACTTGAGTCAGCTGCATCAGATCACAATCAATAGCTGGTTGACATCTGCTGCCAAACAAACAGCTCAATACTGCTCATTAATTTGACTCTTTCAGAATGGAGATGAAAGCCAAGACAACGCAAAAAGGAAAATAATTTGCTTATAATGCTGGATCTCTAAGAGGGTACAGTTCTAATGCTATCTTGTAAGCCTGATCTCTCAAATGCAGCTATTTATTTATTTATGAAGTTCTAAAATCATAAAGATGCCTCTCCCAAGGCTGCAGCCATCTGAAGATGTTTAATCACACTGTAACATTTCTAGTCATAAAATGTCCCAGCAGCACCTGAATCAGTTACAGACTCAGACAACTCCACTCCTTTTGTCTGGGAACAATTTCTTTAGCATGCTCTGGAGACCTCACTTGAACAGACGACTTTTTCAGTACTTCCAGAAAAAATACATTGAATTTAAGCTATTTCAAACTAAAGGAAAGGTCACATTGCAAGAGCCTTCACAAAACACACTTCACCAAGTGGCTTCTTTTTCATCAGAGACACACAGGTCAGGAAACTCAAGAGAGAGGCAGACAGTCCTCAGAATGCAATAGATCTAAATCAACACCTTCAACTTCACCCATGAACCTGTGAGCACACCTTTGCACTCTGTTCCAGCACTTGGAAGTGATTTAAGGGTTGGTGCCATGCAGAACAGAGTGCACAGAGTGCCACATGTTATAAAAACATAGGAAAGGTGAGTTTTCTAACTGAAAATAAAACCAGCAACCTCTCTGTCAGACAAAAAGCAGCACTGGGAGCCTAAAATTCACTTCAGTCACAGTTTCTAGAAATTAACAGTAAACTAAGGACTCCCAAACCCCTCTTTTGTCCAGCTCTGCCAATCCCCATCACCCTCAATCCTGGCTAGTGAAAGGTCCAGCTACCCTTAACTAAGCTGTGAGAATAAATAAATCCCAGAACATGTCCCTGAAATGCACTGTCACCTCAGGAGCAGCCTGAACCCATCACTGCCCTCCCCAGCAGTGCTGGGTACCTGCTGGAAAGCAGAGCAGGGTCACTCCTCCAGATTCTTAAGAGCTCTCTGGAAGATGAACAAACATATCCAACCCTTTATCCTGGGATTATACAAGTGGAGTTTCCAAGAGAAGAACGTTTTCCTTGTGGAAAAGACCTGTGCAATTAAGGAAGGGCTCTCACAGGAGTCAGCAATCCTTGTGGGAAGTGGCAGTGTAGGAAAACATCACAGTTGGTGATATCACAGTCCTGCAGCCCCCCAGTGCAGGGAACAAACAGTTCATGTTGTTCCTGCTCCACAGCCAGGTCTGTATGGAAATGATGAAAACACCACAGTGCCCTGGGACACTGTTCTCATCTGCAGCTCCAGCCAGAAGAGAGCTCAGCAATTAGCCAGTGAACCTCTCACACGGGGGATCTATCATGGAAGTAACTGCAGCCCAGGAAGTCACAGGCAAAGAGTTCAGACCTGCACTGGAACTAATCAATACTGCCAGGCACCCACTGGTGCCCCAAGTGCACCAAACAGCTCCAGCTGGACACAGTTTTGGCTGGAAATTTGAAGTTGCAAGGGAACTGAGAAAGACAATTGAGTTGAGAATGTTCCTGTCCTTTGAGTGTCTCACAGGTCAAATGACAAGGACAGTAGGTTATCCACTAAAGCCACTGCTGGTGATTTATTTATTAATAGCCACCTTTTATTATTTATTTCTGAATAAAAAGAAGACAAAACTAATAAGTTTTACAACTCTGCTTTTTTATGAAGAACTTTCAGACTATGGGAAAATAGACCATTAAATTAACACCAACTTCATGAATTTCTAAACCCCTGTACTACCATAGCACATGAACACATTAGTGACTTCAAGCTTGCAGTTGATAGGCCAGCAAAGACCTCTGAAGTTGAATTTCTCTGGCTTCAAAAGAAAGCCAGGGTGGAAAAAAGTCATAGAGAGCTTATCTTGTAGTGCTGGAACTAAGGAAATACAGACTATGCAACACTTCATTTCCAGCAGCTTCACCTAAAGGGAAGTTACTTTTTTGCATTCTCCATTACTCACAACTTCAACTGTAGAAGAATCAATGTTTAATTATAACATTGCCTTTTGCTTTTCATTTAGCAGATTTTCACTGGGTAACAATCACAGATAGTGACCTTGCTTCAAATGACTCTCTGGACAGTGGGAACTGTGACAGTGTTGCAAACAGTTATAGATGGAAAAACATTGGGGATCAGCTGAAACTCAAGTCATAAATTAATTAATATACAAAACAAATAGTAGCAGTTTCTTAAAATAAAGACACCTCTAGCTAACAGCATATACTTCCTACAAGACAGAGAAAAAATAATTTGAAGTAGACAGTAAGGTTTTAATTGCTCTTTTGTGTGAGGCTGCTCTTTCAGCAGCACTTTATAACCCTCTGGCCATTTGCAAAACTCTCAGCAGAACCTTCAGTAAGGTTTTGCAATAGCAGAAGCAAAAGATTGCCTAGGGGCTACAAACTGTACCTGGAAAGGGCACTCATGTTCAGAAAGGACATGGTGAAACAAAAATTCCAAGGAGACTGGCAACCTAAAATAATCTAAAACAGTAAAGAAAAGAATACTTGGATGATATTCATCCAACTAGTATTCACTAAACTACTAAAAATATCTTTTAATGAGAGTATCTATGTTTTCTTCTATAATGAACTGTATGCTTTTTCCTACAAAGAGCTAATTTTCATGGATTTTATAGCTATGGATATTACAGTCAAGATGTTGCAGATTTGCTTTAAGTGCCAATTGTTGTGTCATCCACTGCTCTTTCTGAAACAGCTGGAGCCCTTGAGAAGAATATCACTAAATATCACTGTTAGTTAACCCCACAAGGAGAGTTCATATATAGAATGCTGAAAAATACAGCAGATAAACCATGGGAGGAAAGAAGAAAATAGAGTGGAAAAGCCCCAGACATCACAATAAAAATCAAACTACTGAACTATCACTAAGTTGAGGTTCGTATACCTTGAGGTCCCAGTTTTGCCTGAGCTGGAGTGGAGGTGGAGCTAAGAAGGGGGTCAGATGATGGATCCAGGAAATTGGTGGCCAAGTTTGTTTTACATGAAAGTGGAAGTGACTCTTCAGGTAAATTATCCAGGCTCATCTTGTTCTGTCTACTGGTATCCAGTAAGTCTTTCCCAAAAAAAGCTTCCTGCAAAGAAGGCAAAATGATTTAATGTAGGAAGAACACTGTATTGACTGAAAAATCTGAGTAAATGACGAAGTTAAAATTAAAAGTCAAGGATTATAAATAATATAAAAGCACAATCTCAGTGTCACAAACATTCCAGTATGGCAGTATCCAGGCTATGAGTGCTACAGTGGCTACAACTTACCTGAGGAAGCTACATTACCAAAGTTTTAGGATTAAATGCATGCCTTAAGATTACACAGAAAGACTTTAGTCTTCTCATACATGTGTAGCACAGACAGTGTACCAATACAGTGTTATTATCTACCACAATTTGTTATTTAAAATATTTCTCCTCACACAAAAAGGACAGCTGAAGAAAGGGCACATTACTGGGCAACTTGATGTAGAACCTTGGCTCCATTGTGAGAATCACCATACACTGCATTTCACAAAATCATCCTCATGTCTAATTGCAATAACAAAACACCTGAAGATGCTTAACTTGCACTATAATAGTGGCTTTTAAAATATTATGTAATAGCTATCACTCACCTAAGCCTGAATACTCAGTCAACCTTTATTCATTATATAACAACCTTTCTGTTCCCATGTTGTCTTTAAAATCTTGATTTAGGACACAGTTCTAAAGATAAGTCTAAATATAGATTTTTCAGTAGCAATTATTGCAATACCAACAAAGAATCTGAGAAATATTCTATGTCTTAAAGGAGTAAAACATGCATTAAAAAAATATATCCTTATTAGTCCAAAGGAAACATTATTAAGATATGTATTTTCTTTCCAAGTCACTTCCCCACTTATGAAATACTATTTTTTAAAGAGAAAATATTCTGCCTCTCTGCTAATTCTCTGCTTTCAATCCCAATACAATACATGCCATGAAGTTTGGTGAACATCTACAAGACAGTCAAAGTTGCAACTTTAGAAAGTTCCCTTCACCATGAAGAAGGTGGCTGACAAGAACAAGCCAAATAAATGAGATACAAATATATATAAACCAGCCAGTTTGTAACCTGATTAATGAAAGGAAAGTTGCTCCATCACCATTAATATCCTGGTTATTATCCAGAACTGCTGCCTCTTACCTGCCAGGGACACCATGAAATCAATGGGAGGGAAGAGCAGACATTATTGTGGTAGGGAGATGCAGGGCATATAAATCCCTAAAACTGTAGGAAACAAGTTTCCCTTATCAAATCCTGTTCTATAATCCACAATAAGCTAAAAGAGAAGCTGAGGACATGGCCTGATCAGGCTAAGACATCCTACAGGGCTGAATGTGGAAACATCATGTGGCAGTTCAGAGAGCAGAAAAATGATTTTTCCAAACCATCTGATCTCTCAGAACAAGGAGAGATCCAAATACATTGAGAAGGATTCCCCAGAATCCTGGAGATTTAACGTAATATATACTTTCCTGTACAAGCTCATGAACGTTCTTTACAGAAAACCCATTTCATTTAAATCATCATCTTGGAATCAGAAAAGAAACATTACTGGTTTAAATGAACTATGAAAAACAAATGAAAAGTAGGCTTTAAAACAGATTTCCAACACAAGGAGCAGACTACCAGCTTTACCTGCAAGTAGGCAGGAAAGGTTTCTTCGAGTTTATTTTTCTTTTTCCTGTAACGCTTTTTGATTTTCTCAGTACTTTCAGAAGCTGGGGTAGACTCCTCAACTGGAGTGTCTGGCAGCTGCTCTGTCCAACCTACAAAGGAACATCAGGGCACAAGTAAATCAAGCACTCAGTATTTTGCTCTAAAGGCACAGTGGCAGCACATCTGGATACCTCTGGGTGTGTGGGTTACTGCACATCACTCCAGATGCATTCCAAAGTGGCTTTTATCCAGCTGGGAACTGCCCTGACCACCCAGGCTCTGGCAGCAGGAAATGCCAGATGTGACACCAGCCACATCACTGTTGTACTTCCCAGGTACACACAGACCTTTAACTTCTGCATCCCCAGGCAACCTAAGAATTTGCCAATTTCACAGAAATTATAGGTGCCATTCAACCAGATATTTGACAATACAATTCCACTGAAGAAGTACCTCCAGTGTCATCAATCCTGAGTTACACATTAACCTAACCCTTTCATTTCATACACTATTTTTTCTCAGATTAGAAGAAAAAAACTTATTTTTTCAAAAAATCTGAGAAAGAACTATCATATCAATAATGAACAGCCTAGAAAAAGAAATCTATAAAGAAGCCCTTCAAGAAAAATTACACATTTATTCAGCTGTCATATTTCAAAGTGGCACTGCTTTTTCTAATAAACACAAAAGCACACAGTGCTCATCAATCATTCAGTATTTTATTACAACAGAGCAAGAAAAACACTGCAGGTAATGCAGAACTTTACAAGTTCTGCTACTTCTGTCTTGCCAAAGCAAATTACATGAAGTTAAGGACTCTGGCAAGTTATTTAAGAAACTATATTATCATGGTAATAAAATCAGCTCTGCTTTGTACTGCAGTGAACTCCTGCAGGATATCCAGAGGTCCATGAGTGGAATGAGGTTCCCCAACACTGACCTCTGCACTGTCTGAGAGGGAGGCTTTACAGAGAAAAGGAGTGGATGTGACTAGGGTGCAAAAAATCCTGGTAAAGCTGATGAGTACTGGCACTGATAAGGAGGCTCATAGCAAGCTATGATTTGTATTTTTCTCAACTAGCATTTGTGCCTGAGCAGAAAAAGAAACTCCAACTTTTAACTGAAGAATACTTGTTTGAGAATACTCCTTTTTAACAATATGCATTGTAGTTTACCCAGAACGGGGAATTAGCTTTTTAGCCAATTTTTTAAAAAAAGTTTTACTTAAAGGAGCAGACCCCTATGCAAATGAAAAGGTCTAACACAAAATTTTCAGCACAACCTGAAATAAGGCAGTATGCTACACTGAAGTATTATTTACAAAGCAGAAACATAGCTGTAACACTAATATTGAAAACAAACACTATACCAAGATTGGGAACTTAATCAGAATATTTGGCTGCACTGATAAAAGAAATGTTTATTGGCTTTATGAAGTAGTTCTACAAATGCAAGCACAGACAACATTTGAATGTTAGATTTTAATAACACTGCCTCGATGCTGTAGCAAAGATCCAGTCTCCACCATGTTGTATAAATCTACAAGAGACTGACCTGGCCCTACAAAAGGTAAAAAAGCCAGTATCTAAACAGAAAGGAGAGAGTGACAGGAGAAATCTCAGGCCAGGGTCTTTAAATGGAGTGGTATCAGCCATCCTTCAGAAGCAGCTGCCTCCTTCTACTGACTTTCCAGGGAACTAAACATATTCCTCATCTCCCCTGAATGATACCTCAACATTCTCCAGCTTAGTGTGAGCAACTTCAGATGGATGGAATAATTTAGTCTAATCACACATAGCAAGAAAAAGGCCCATGTATAAAATCTGACTTCTTGTCAGGTGCCCAGTCTCCTGAGAACTGCAGGGTCAGAGGCTCTGCCATGGGAAAAGGCACCCAACAAAGTCAAGGATTCTTCAGCCCTGAGGACAACACTGATGGGGAAATATGATACACATCTAGAAAATATTTCTAGAATGAATGATTTTTTAAAAAATAATCTTTCATAACATTAAACATGAGGACAGCTTATGAAACTCTCAGCTATCCGATATCTGGCTTAAAATAAAAAGGAATTATTTCTTCATACAACAATAACATATCACTAAACTCTCTAAAAAAGGATTTCCCAGAGCATGAACAGATTTATAAAAATTGATTAGACATACTCATGGAATATGAAACATTGCTGAGTATTAAAACTGATGGTCCAGAAGACACCCCTGGACCTGGGCTACATCTGGAGAAAGAAGACTGCTCTAAATCTAACATAATAATAATAGTAATAATAGTATTAATAGTAATAGTAATAGTAATAGTATAATAATAATATAATATTATTATTATTATTATTATTATCATCATCATCATCATCATCATCATCACTATTTATCTCCTACAGCAGCCTGCAATTCATTGTTTCAGTTTCTTTGTACATAATGGGCTCTGTTGAAATAATAGCTATGCAGGAATGGGTATTTTCAGTTGAATTCCTAAAGCCATCACGACAAACATACATGTTGATGAGCTGTATTGCTTTTCCTGCATTAAGCATGAACAAACACTTAATACCAAATTCCTGCACTTACCTTCATCTCTGCCAGGCAGCTGTTCAGAAACAGATCCAGAAGAATCTTTCCTGGAGAGAGATCTTTTCGTCTTCCCCTGCCCCGTACGACTTCTCTGACGTACCATAAATCCACCAATACCTGAACATGGAAGTAAAAATTCAATGTATTGAATAAAAACTGTGTTTCATAGTACAAATGAGAGCCAAGATTATTATGCAGGTCAAGGAGACTGCTGCACCTAGATGTCTAAGAATGAATCTGAGATACTTGATGAGTTTTCATTTTGAATTTTATGAGACATTTCTGAACTTTTATGTCTCAGTGGGTACACATGTAATGAAAAATGATCAGAATTTCAGGACTGTAGAACACCCCCAAGAAGCTCAAATCACCAAATCTGGCAACTTTCAGATGTTGGTTTTCCCCTCCCTTGGGGCAAACTGATGAGATGCTGGAATTAGCTGTCAATCTACCAAATGAAACCTATTAAAGAACCTCAAAGGACCACAAAAAATTCTCTGCAAATAGCTCTAGAGAGCCCACCACTCCAAATGACGCTACCAAAGAAGGACATATGCCTTTTATCCCCAAATAAAAAGATAATTAATCAACATCATAGTGGCCTGGAACTCCTGAATCCTTCACTAGAGATTGACTGAAGAGTTCCTGATCTTTGCAGTCGGTGTGTGTGGATCTAAATGTATCAGATACAGATCTCTTTCATTTTCCAGGGGAATTGCTGGCTGCAGAAAACTAACAGATAACTAATGGATGTATTCTACGTGGATACAGCTCAAGACATTCAGTTCATTAATTCAGTCAGGATAATTAAGAGTCAACTGCACAAAGAAATTAAAATAAATGAATTCATCCAGTAACTGAATTCATTAAAATTCACCTGTCAGAAGCAATCTGCAAATACCTGGTAAACTACTTTTTTAAAATATTTCAGAAAACAAATAAAATAACTGTAAAAAGTTGTCAGAAGTTCAGATATTTCCATATATATATACACACATAAAAACTCTCCTTCAACAATTATAGAAATACAGCACAATTTCCTATCAAGTTAAGAATCAGTAAGGCAAATATCTGAACTACTACAAGTAATTGACAAGCACACTAAGAAGTAGTACACTGCTGACCAGCAACCTTTGGAAATGTGTTTTGGCAAAAATAAAAAAGGCAACTTTAAACAGAATAGGGAAAACAATCTACAGTCAACAATAAGCTGTGGAATACTTCAGAATTTCATAGTGTTTTCTAATTTTTTTTTTTTGCATTAATACAGAAAGAAATGAGCAATGGACACAGAATGATTTAAGTAAGTTACTTTATCCTACCAGGTCTGTATGGTTTTCGCTTCCTTTTTTTAATCCCATCAGCTCCTTCAGCCACTTTGGTATCATCATCCACAGCTTCCCGCTCTGGGCTGGAATCTGATTTTCCATCACAATCCATAAGGTCACCTTCTGCAGAAAAGAGACACTAGTAACTTCAACTGAAAAGGCCAAAGAAAATTCTTCCAAAATTTCCACATCTGACTGTTTTAAGAGAAACTGGCTGAGAATGACAGATTTTTCAAAAGGGTGGCAGAAAATCATAGTCCCTGGACATTTTTGGGAAACCCATCCTATCTATACACACATTTCCTATGAGATGAAGTTTAGACAAAACCAGCAAATAAATGCTGTAATTAGTATATGTAAATCAGAGAAAGTTTTTGGTACCTCCTTTGGAAGCCTGTGCTAAGTGTCTGAAAAATCTCTAGCTATTCCATCATGGAATACGGACCCAGTTTACCAAGATATACTTCCTTTTCTTCACTGCCCTCCTTAGTTTTTTTTTACAGGACTTTTTTTTATTGAGAAGACACTCAAAAACTGCAGCCTGCACTTGGAAAGGCAAAGTGTAATAACTTCTAGTGTAGTGGGCTCATGACTTAAAGCTGTGTGACTGAGTGAAAGCAAACTGATCTATGAAGAGGAATTTGATTTATATAATACAAAATTCAGCCCAAAGGAATTACTCAGCCTTGAAGATGAAGACTATAATTCAAAGTTAGAGTTTATATTCTGTGGGAAAGCAGGGTAGAAACAGATGTAAAGTATGTTGACATTAAAAAGCCTTTGGTGTTGAAGAGCAAGGGAACGAATTCTTCTTGATAACCCCAAAAAGACCTTGCATCTTCATTTTATCATAAACCTTCTGAAATGTTAAATATGCTCTCACCCCTGAAAAGATAATGGAATTCTCATGTTCTGCTTTGGATACAGGTGTATAATCTAGATGGAGTAAAACCCCATGCAGTTGTAAGAGGGAGAAATACTGTTATAACAGAGCTGGACTCTTTCACACCACTTTTGCTGTAGCAGAACTGCAACCCTCACTCTTCCACAGGCTAGGTCATGGACCAGACTTTCCCACTGATAAAGACCTCACTGAGTTCTTTATCCAGCAAAGCCAGTGGATGGCAAAGGCCACCAAGCTGAAGCTCCCAAAGCAAGCTCAACTTTCAAGTGGACTCTAAAATGTAGAAGACCCAATGAAATCTGAACCTGATGCAAGCCTACAGAGAAGATGGTAACAAAATTCCATGAGCTCACTTTTCTCATATAAAGCCTCTTTTTTCCATCTGGAACATCAAGAGTCAAAATAAGGGTTTTTTTCCTTTTCCCCTGAAATTACTACACTGTGTAACTCCAATCAAAGCCATGGCACAGCTTTATTCATGCTGATGTGCATATAAAAATTCCAGATGTTTGGAGATAGACATTGATCCCCTCTCCAGTGTGAGAGTCCTGCACACCCAGAGCTTCAAGGAAATCCAACCTATCTCCCATGTACTCACTGTGCTGTTACCATCACACACATGAATATGCTTTATCTCTCAAAAAGGCAACAAAAGGTGATCAGAACTGAAACTGAAGTTGTGGATGCTCTGGCTCTCCCTTTGACACCCTGCTATCACATCTCTATATGCTGTTATCTACTTGTAAAGACCTACCACTTACAGAAGCCAACAAGCAGATAAAGAAGTCAGAAAAAGTCAAATAGAAAACAGGCACACATTTTTAAAAGTAAAGATTATTAACCACTGAAAGAGAACAAGGGAAGTGACCAGCTGCCTCCAAATTCAAAAGCATTTTTTGCTGTCAAAAACCCAGCTGATGGAGAATTTGAAAATATGAGATGAAATTTCAGAGTCCATGTAATGCTAGGATGATGTACCAAACCCTGTGAATACTGAAAGACATGAAAGAAAAACAAACTGTTTAAAAGGTTATAAAGAAATAAAAGGAAGCTATTTTTAGTAAAGAATAGTTCTAGTCAACAACAGAGGGTAAGAATGTGCTCCTCCAACAACAGGAACAATACTTCTATCAACAAGCTAACACTGAAACTTCACTGATGGCTGAACTACCCAGCTTCTTATGACACTTAACCTGATTAACAAGGCAGTGTTGCACTAACAGAATTGTGGGGAGGTGGGGTGCCTGTGTGCCTCAATTCCTCTCCAGAGACACCTACATGACCAAGGCAATGACTTTCTCACCTGCCACTGGAAGGAGCCTTGTCCCAGGCCATGGATTAACACCTACTGTACCATCACCCTCCTCAGCATGCACAGGCAGACCATGGCAAGGACGATGGTGCTGCACCAGGCAAGTGTTAGCCCAGACCACTGACTCTCACCTTACTACTTTCAAAAAAGAGAAACACTCTCAGCAAAGAACTACTCATCTTTCCCACTTGATTTTACTACCAGCCTCTCAGTGATACAGATGTTGCTTTACTGAGCCAACACTTTTAAAAAGTTTGCAGTGAATTTGAGTACACTTGTACTCTGTGAGTGTTCAACGTTTTCTACAGGTAACCCAAAGATAAGATAAAAGTCATCTCCTATTTCCAGGGCTGGCAGCCCTAGAAAGGTGAGTTTCCTATAGGATGGATGACCCATAAACAGAACAACAAGGAAAATTCCTGAAATGGACAACAATGAGCCGTGACTACTGTTCAAGAAATTTCCATAAAACATTCTGTACAGAACACAGGAGTATCAGTGTAATAAAAACTCCCAGGGATATTTGCAATACACACAGGTACTGCAACACTCCAAGCTACAAGACATGCCAAAAGTAGACTGCTACCTCTACTGTCATCCATCTCCCCATCTCTTGAGTGCTCTGACTGGGCATCTGGGGGTGTCTGAAGCACAGCCACACTGTTCTGATTTATAATCTTCAGTTTAAGCTTTGGTTTCGTCCGTTTTCTTCTCGGTACTGTAACAGTGAGGCTCTGTAACTGAGACATGCCGGATTCTGTCAAGCAGACTCCATCCTGGGTGTATGTCTTCGGTGGGTCTATAAAAGTTGAATGAATCATAACAGCAATATAAAACTCTTTTTATTTATAAGTCTGTGATTTTTTAGGAATAGCACTTACAAGAGTTAATAATCCAAAAGTATGGAGCTGACCCGTGAGTGAAGAAATTGGAATAAATAAACCAGAGATATCACTGTCTTACACATTACAATTACAGCTTTATGATTTCGAGTCTGATGTCAAATCCAGCAATAATCCATTACATTGCTATGAAACAACTTATATCAAGGACTCATTAGAAAGAACAATTTGATTATGGAAATTGGTGCCTTGCAGGGTATTTCTGTATTATTGAATGGCACCCACAGAAAACTGTGCAAGTCATACTTTGGGTCCTTGTTGCTTATCAGCCAAGGCCCTAATCCAGCCCTCAGCACTTTACCTTCTTCTTAATAATAACCTTAAACCTCCAAGAACTCCTGGTAACTCAGAGAAGTTATCAGCCCTATTTCATAGCCAGACAAAAAACCCAGTGAGCTGCTCAAGATCAAAAAGGAAATTGTGGGTAGAACCCAAGTCTCCCATGACCTGCAAGACTGCTTCCTCCTCAAGCTGTTAAATGACAACTGAGTCCACTGATAAGCTCTAATATTCTTTAATTCACCACACAGAAAGGCCCTGCCACCTGTGCTGAGGCCCTGTAAGTGGAAGCTTGGGAACTTTCAGGGAATTGCCAAATAATGAAGAGGCTGTAATGATGCTTCAGCTCTCTGGAGCCAATTAAATCACAATTTGGTAACACAGCTTTTGAAAACAGACAAATATAATAACATTTGTTCCATTTAACCAAAAACATTTCCTCATGTAACATCTGACAATACAGTTGCTTCTGAACAAATTCTTCCCACCTGACTGCCTTCTTACACTGAACTTGAAAGGTGTGTGTTTCAAAAACATCTCATATTCTTTTTCAGACTGAATATTTGAGGGGAGAATCTTCTCTCAGGTGTCAAATAGAAAAAAACCTCTGATGTGATGGAAGCTGTCCTAACATGATGGAAGCTGCTGGGTGCTATCATTGCAAAGACTGACTTGTGAGTAGGCTTGTCAGGATTATAAATTCCTAGCACAAACTACATAGAGAAAAGCTGCATCCTTCTAACATCTCAAGCCTGTAAACATTTGTGTACATGCTTGACTCAGCCACACTGTGTTATCACCACTGATATTAAGGCAAGCAGCTAAGACTGTAGGATCAAAGCATAATTTAAAGTAATTATTACAGTGCAGGTATGGCAGGCAAGAGAGAAGAAAGAAGAGAGAATGAGGAAAAAAAATGGAAAGCATGCTGTGGTAACTGAAGGATAGTTAATGCTGTGTGTTACAAAACCACAGGAAAAGGAATTTTTGTCTCATGTAAAAATATATCCTTAAAATATTCTAAATGATCAGATATTACGCATTTCCGTTCTTTACCTAGTTCTTTTGATTTTGAAATAATCTGAGCTCCAACTGATGAATCACAACAGTCCAAAGAAGGCACTGAAAAATATAAGGAAAATAATTTCAACTTGGAAAAATGGTGACTCGATTTAAATTGAAACTATCAATTTTCCTTCAAGCAGTTCCATTAAACTCCCTAATTTATACTGTTGGCAATCATTTACTTGCACCTTTAAAATAAAGTGCTTTTCAGCATCAGAGATGTGACTACAAAAGAAACCTGATAGAAACTGAAGTTCTCCAATTTCCTACAGCCAAGAATGGCATTGGAATAGCACTGAAGTCAATGGAAATTATCTCCTTCTACTGGACCAAGGGCAAATGAATACACTGGATCTTTTGGGTTGGAAAGCAACCTGTACACTAGTCATGATGTTCAGGTTTTGCTGCCCTAATCATTAAAAATGTGAGTGCTTTGTGAAGTGAGTATTGATCAGTATTTCCCCAAGGAGGGGCCAGCACACTCCAAGAGCTTTGCACACAAAGCTCTCACTGTGTCTGTGCTGTGCTCTTACACAGCACTTGGAGAAGGCTGAGGTATTGAGAACAGATAACACAGGACCTGTTGAAGTTAGATAGGGCAATTCTTATTCCAGGTAAGAATATCAATAAATGGAACAGCAGAAACTCAACTTAAAACTACACCTTGTGTGCTACAGGGCAGCAATGGAACAGTGTGACTAAAACAAGAATAATCAAAATGTCCTGCAACACAAGGCTACTTCTGCAGTGGGCAAAAATGCTCTTCCCTTCTGCCTTAACTACATAACTGCAATCATGCTTCACTCACCTATGAAGTATAGACTAAACTTTTAATATTAGTAGTGGCTTCACAGAGATTATGTAGACAGAGCAGTAAAGGGAAAATCAGGAGCTCCTATCTCACAAACACTGAACTAGAATCAGAAAACCTGTTAGTCAGGCACAGTTAGCATTACCATAGAGACAAGTTTATCCACACTTTTTTTCCTTTTTCTTTGGCCTAGAAATCTTACTCATGCTGAATTTAGGACCCAAGATAACATCTGGAGTATTTCCTTTGTGCCTGTCACTCAAGCTGAGACCCCTGAGGCAGAGAACCCTGGGGGGTTCTGTGTGTCACATCAACCATGGCAGTGTGCTGCTGTTCCCACCTCACAACACACCATGGGAGCCAGGACAAGATGGGGAAAAGCACAAAAGCTTCCAAGTAACACTTAAAATGAGTATGAAACATACAGGATGCTTTCTAGCATATAAGCAAATTTAGAGAAAATGCAAGTCTGTCTTCAAAAACTACAGTGCTTTGAGAATTTTATGCAATGTGCAACTAATGCAAACCTACAGAAAACCAGTATTTCATGCAATTAGTAAACAAAAGGAGCCTATGAGAACTACTGAAAAACTGAACTCAACAGTGGAGAGAAAGACAAGGAAGAAAATAAATTGAAAATTACATTTTGAAAAAGATATGAAGCCAGAAAGAAACAAAAAACATGGGACAAGCTGCAAAAAGGAAGATACTCAAAACACTGAATTAAAAAAACAGAATAGAGGCAGTTTGTAAGAACTATTCAAAGTGGAACAAGACATCATCTGTTCATTTAATTTCTTATAATTTACAAGATAGTTTTAAGAATGAAGTAGCAATTATTAAATTGGAATCTAAGGTAAACAAGAAAATCAGAAACAGAGTTGTGAACAGAAATTTGAAACCCTTAATTTAAAAGTCAAACAACAGAGAGATCTTCTCATCCAGGTCAGACTGAACAATTTTAGCTCTGGAGACTGAATAGAGTTGAAAGGCTCAAATAAACAAGCTGATAGTGACAGAGGTGAGGCCTTCAGAGACCCACTCACAAAAACTGCACGAACAAACAGTGTTTGAAGACAGTATCAAACAGACTTCCAGAAAAGGAGCTAATCAGAGTGCAGATTAAGGATGACAATCAATAAAATGGATAACAGAAAAGCACAGTACTGGTAGAGAAAGCCTATCTAAAGGAAAAAAAAAAATAAAATGGAAAAAATAGTGCTTTCTGAGGCATTCAGCTGAAGTTTAACCGAAATTGTTAAACTTATCTGCAAAAGGGTTTAAACATGCTGAATATTGTACAGCATTTAGTAGCCCTCAGCTGAAACCAAATAATTGCACAGAATACAATGATGAGAAAAGAAAGCAGAGTTCATTTTTAAGGCTGTTATAGAAAAGAACAATTCTATGAAAAAATGAAACCAGCAAATGGGACAGAGTGGAATGGCTGATTTAGAAATACAGCACTAACAGAGCACTCTTTATTGAGTGCCTGCATAACTGTGTCAATGACACAGGGTTTTGTTTTTGTTTTTTTTTTTTTGTAAACGCAGTAACACAAGAACATTAGAGCTGACATAGTAAATGTGTCAAATAATAAAAAAATTCAAAAGTTAATTTTTTAACATGTAGTATTATGTTGGGTTTGTATCTTGTAAAGTGCATAGAATTAAATTTCAGAAGGAAGAAAAATTACATCAGTTTAATGAAAATGATACAATAGAGACTGCTAGCCACAATGTGTCTCATTGGCAGTATCAGGTCCCCTGGACAGAGGTAAGTGATACCAAATCCTCACTGCCTCTATGAGCATGTTTACTTGAGCCCCAGGAGGAATAACTGCACAGGCAGCTTCAGAAACTGCACCCAGATCAGTTCTAGCTGCTTACAGAAAACCAGGCAGAGCTCTGCATCCTGCAGAGGAACAAAAACAGCACCAAGGGAGGAGGAAGCTGCAGTCTGGATGGAGACAGGATGGGAGTAAGTGAGGAGGGATGAAATTTGCAGATGGGGCATATGACATGCAAGGGCAAATGACACAAAGGCAGAACTGCTGAGTAGATGGTCAAGAACTGCTTGTCCAGGAGATGATGTGGGTGCAAGGCACACACCCCCCTCAAAAGTGTGCAGGAATTACAGCACAGGGCAAAAGCTGCTGCTACCTAATGCACCTGCCTAGAATCTAGTCATGAGAATTTATAAATTTCTTTTTAGGAATTTATAATTTTCTTTACAGCAATATGCTGGGGGACATTTGTTATAACTTGAGACAGTACTAAAAGGAACCTGATAAAATAGTGATCAGAGATGGTCATTTCACAATAACCTAGTAATGAAGGTTTCTGGTACACTACACTGGAGCAAATCTTACACCATTCTGGCTTTTGATATTTATGTATGTTCAAGAAGAAAAACACTATCTTTTATTTCTGTTTCCTGAAGAAGATGACTTTTTAAGAATTTCAGGTATGATGAGACAGGGAAGAGCTCTTACAAATTTAAAAAAGTTTCCACTTTTTGAAGAAAGAGAAATGAAAGTCCCTTCTTAATACCTACACACAAGAACCATTTATATAATCTTCACCAAGGGTACACCTGCAATGTTTTGTTTCTTTATTAGGTTGAGGGGCTCTTGTTTTTTCTAGAAAGAAAGTGGTTAAAAACTCTGTAATAATACTTGACACATATCTATGACACATCAAATGGAAAGGGCAAGAATCATCCCAGTAACAATCCCACAATGTGATACATTTTTAGATGCTTTCTACTGCTAAATAACAATTATTTCCCTAAGTTTATCAAACAATAATTATTTTCACTTTGAAACAAAAAATTACAGAAATTTTCCAGAGAAGTTTTAGAAGAATTCATGAAAGGCTGAAACACTTCATATAAAAGTACATGCAGGTATTTCTATCAACATGCATCAAAGGACATATTCAGACATGCAACTGTGCAAATTTACATGTGTTAGAGAGAATTTAATACTGAGTGAAAACAGGAAAGAATAAGCTGAAAAACTTGTCTTACAAAAAAAGGTGAAAAAAACCTGCAAAGAAAACTTGGGACCTGCCAAGGGATTGGCTCCTATTCCTTGGAATCCAAACCTAAGCAACACAACTACACAGAGGTGTGCAGGAAGGACTAACTCAGGGGCCGGCTTGTGCCTGGAAGTGAAACACCTCTTGTGAAGCTGTTCCATCTCACATATCATGGACTTTAATTATCTTTACAAGGTAGCTCTGCCAGCTCCAAGGAGAAAGGAAGAAGTATTTCTTACTTGGATACTTTTGCTTTAAGTACTCAAAGCTTATTATAAAAATATACAAAAGTCCGTGTTGTATCTGCAAGCTTCTTGCTTTTTCCACTTACAAAACCTCTTTCCTTTTGAATTTTTGAAAGCAGATCTTTACAATGAAGTGACTTGCAAAAATACAGAAGCATTAGTCATTTTTCTATTAGTGATAAAAATGGGTTCCTTGGAAGTGTTCCAGCAGGGAGTATATAAACCTCCAAGGTCAGGTCAGTAAGTTACAATTACTGGTGTGATGAGGACATCACAGTGTTAAGGGACATTAGATGCTCTATTGAACTTTTCCTGGCAGACCTCTCAAGCCTCACAACATCTTCCATCTTGATCAGGAAAACCAATCTTACTGACAACTTCTTGGTGGATATGAATTTTTCTTGAAACATTTGCTTAGTTCTTGTACCTTCCTCCTACTGTTGTGATACCTCAATGAAGAGGTAATATGAACACTTTCATCTGCTTATGCTAAAAAATGGGAATAGATGTCAATGTTAAAAGGAGCTGACTAAAGCAGCAACTTCCCTAAGCTGACATGCAGGGAAAACAGACCTGGGCTATCACCCTTGCAGCAAGACTAAAATATAAGACTATAAATCATGTCACAGGCCAACCTAACTGCTGACAGGCCACTCACAGAACATTAACCAGCACCATCCCATGGAACCAGATGTGCTTAAAGTGCAGTAACCTCAGCTCCTGAAGTGCCACTGCTACAGAACTGTGATAGAGACCAACAAGGCTGTGCTGGTGTCCATGTCGAGAGAAGTGCAAAGTTCATCAGAAGGAATTACACATTTTAATTAATAAGGAAGTGATAACTCCCAAACAAAGAAGCACGGCCAATTCTTTTCGAGATCACAGCTAGGGAGGGAAGCATTGGTCTTGAATACTGGGAGAGCTGAGGAAAAGGTATCAGGAAAACATGAAGGAGGAGGGGAAAAATGCTTACACAGACTGTCTCTACAGCTATTGCTGCCTCAGACAGCCTCAAAGCATCAAAATACACAAACTTTTTCAGCTTAGAAATAATTTTCTGATTCTTCTGTAGATGCAACTTTAGAGAACTGGGCTTTTTTCCTTCTACTTGACAAAGTGAGATGCCTTTGAACCCCTTCACTATCAATGCTCTTAACAGTTTCCCCCTGTCTTTAATACCTCGACCTAGAATTCCCACGAGGTTTCCTCTGGCCTAAATCACTTGATGGTGCAAAAGAGCCTAGGACACTTCCACAAGAGGCCTTAAACATGAAAAAAATAAAATCTTACTTCTACCACGAGCCAAACCTCCATCAGAGCACAGAACACATTCCCAAACCTATTTACTGCAGTGTGCAATCCTGCCATTGGTTTCGATCGTCTTCTTACCGTTCGTTGGTGGAATGTATGGCCTACAAATGGTACAGTCAAAACCCAAATCAGCTATGTTTTCCACTTCCTCCTCTGTGTTTAAGTTCTGACAGATTGCATGCATCCATCTAGAAATTAAGTGGGGGAAAAAATACAATTTAAAGGAAATAGGTGGTGTTTTAGGAGACCCAAGTATCAGTCTATGGTCCAAGTAAATGGGGAATAGTTGCTCAGTTTGAATTCTTTTAGGGAGAAACCACAGAATCAGGCTTTCCATATAAAGCATCCCCTACAGTGATGTGTCTTACATCCTGTATATGGAGCAGCAGATCAACTATTTCCCTCCTCAGGAAGGAACTCTCTATAACACAATCTCCCAAGTATGTTTTTGTATGGTAATTTTCTCCCTAAATTGCAATAATTTTAATTACTTTATACAACGTAATCTAGATTCAGCCTCACAACCATAGTTTTGTGAGGTAAATTAGTTTTATTTTTACAGGGCAGGAGGGAAGAGGCACAGAGTGATTAATTAATTTGCCCAGAGTCAGACAGTTAAAGTCTGTGGTACAACCACAAATTAACTACTCAGAGATTTCTGAGACTTAGTAATCCACTGCTCTTTACCACATTTCCTTCATCTCTACACTTCAACATTAGGGGGAAAAATTAAAATAAGACTTGAACAGGAAAACAAGTGTAATATGAGAAATCCTTACCGATCACACTGTCTACACTGAATTATGAGCTCCTCATCCCTGTACGTGCGGTAGCAGATGGGGCAGGTAGACAAACTTGCACAGGGAGCACACTGCGTGTAATTATTTTGCCATTCACATCTTAAACCTGGAGAAGTTGCTCCACAGTGTCTGCACCAAACACACCTACAGAACAGACAAAAAGATTTATTACTGTCAATTCTCAGGAAGATGATTTTGGGGCTTTAAATGTCTTCCACTCAGAAAGAGGTGAGTAATTAAGTTTTAACTTAACAACATGTTTAACCACAAATGTTTAACAATATTTTTTGTACTTTTTAAAAAAGTTCCTAATTAATAATTCCCTTGAGACTGCAAAAGCAGGCAGATGGGTTCTTGTAACAGCTCAACAGGTCAGAGGAGCTCCTGCTTCCAGTTGCCATTCACTTTGAGATCTGGAAACTTAACCATGTGAGAGGTCTGGTCTGTTTGTGTTTCACCCAAGTAAAACAAATTGTTTTCACAGGGTTTTATGTCAAGAACACTAGGGTGAAGCACCCATTCATCTTTCCAACTGAACACTGGAATGATTACAAGGAATATAAACTGGAAATTTTTTTTGCTATGAGTTTCAAAAGTGAAATTTTATCTATCTCTGCTTATACGGTTTTTGGTATGGAGGCAGTTCTAATTGAATAAACAACTCAAAAGCTTTTTGTTGGCTTTGTTTAACACACCTGACTTAGACACGACTAAAACCATGTTACAATTCAATTGGCATTACAAATACTAAGTGACAGAGAGAAGCAGAAGAGGCCAGCAGTCAGCACCTCTGACCCCAGCCCCACACACACCATTTGCACTTCCAGCCTCCCTTTGGCACAGTCTGCAGGGGTGGGTCCAGGCAATAGGTGTGGTAGCTGATGTCGCAGTCGTCGCACAGGAGGAGTCTCCCTGGATCTGTGGCTTTCCCACAGGCTTCACACACTGTGCACTCCAGGCACCTCCAACCTTTGCTGAGTACCACTTTAGTAATCTGAAAAATGCAAGGTGAGAATTAGTTGAAAATAGCTCAGTGAAGTGTGATCAATGTATAAATTAAGGTCTGGCTTGTGGAGCTCAGGATGCTCCTCTGGGCACACCACCCACATCTCAAGGAGCTCTTTAGCAATTAGACTTTCCGAAGCTTCAGTGAATAGGAATGGATTAAACAGAAAGAAACTGTCCTCCTTTCTAATCTTTTTAAAAACAGGTGCAGTGTTTCCCTTTTAAAGTCACCTGGGACTTCACCTGACTGCCAGGACTTTTCAAATATCTTGGAAAGTGGCATGGCAGCTGCATCAGCCAATTCCCTCAGGACTCTGGGATTCATCTTGTCCATCCCAGAGATTTGTGTACATTCTGGTTCCTCAAGAGGTCACAAACCTGATCCTCATGATGTGATCATGGTGCTGGAGTTTTAGTCATCTGAAGCAAGCATCTAACTTACTGCAATTAATATATAATGCAAGAGTAGTATATAAACAAAAAGTCAAATTATAATTGCATGAAATACGCATATGGCATTTTGTAAAGTATGTGCAAAATAAAGTTTTTTGGCATGTTTAAAAAAAAATCCCACTTTTACACAGATATACTTACATCACAACCAATGAAAAGTGTACAGTGTATATACTGCAGTAAATAGCTTATTTTGTGCTTGCTAGGTCATTTCACAGCACTGAAATTTAATTTTCACACATTCTCTCCTAGACTAATGAATGTAAAATGTATTAATTAACCACTCCAACTGCTGTCAATTCTGACAGCCAACAGGCAAATTGAATCAACTAAACCTTATGCCCCAAGTAAATGAAGATGCAGCGTAATTTTTTCTTTGTTTTTAATTCTGCTTGTATCTAGGTTTAAAACTTGTATCTCAAACTGTTATTTGAACCAACTGCTGGATAATCAGTGCTATTTATGGTTGTGAAATTACAAAAAGGTTAATTTCTCTTGAGGCTATGCATACTATAAAATGACATTTAATTAAAGTCTTTCATAAGTCACATACAAATAATGGTCACATTAGCTGATGAATATCTAACAAGTTAATGACTCCCCTAATTACCACAAAACTGAAGGCAGCATGGTGCTATTAAAGTGCAATATGAAAACAGTGCAATCAAGTAGTTTTTGTGTGGAACAATAGCACTCACCTTAATACTGACACAGTATGGATGGTAACACTGCCCACACTGGGAACAGGCCAGCAGCCGGCCCTCAGCACCTTGGCCAAAACTGCCACAAACCACACACATATCCTGCAAGGACACACAAGAGCAGACTCAACACGTGCCAGACACTACATTCTGAAAACACCTAACTGAAAAACCCAACTAGCTTGCTGTATAATTTAACTCTTAACAAGGACTTCAGTCACCTTTTTCTATTTAAGAGCAGGGAAACAAAATGAAAAATTGTAACTATTATCCTAACCTGATGGAGAGTGAACTTGTCACTGTTAGAGAAGAGGACAACTGTATTATGCATCGAGTTTTCTTCCTCATCTTTATTAGATGAAATATCCATGGTTGTGACCTATTAAAAAACCACAAAACATAAATAGCAAGCACATCACATTTTCTAAGACATGAGACAAAATGAAACATTCTCTAAATAAGTTTTGCAAGTATTTATTCATACATTTTCAACTTCCATAAAAAGCTGCCTCCATCAGAAATTACTGCATTATTTCACATTTTCTCATCATCAGTATTATAATTTCACAGACATATTCTCTTCCTCTCCTTTTTCCACCTTCACATATTATCCCATTACGCTTCCAAATGGAAATGGAAGAAAGACATACTTGAATTAAAAAATCACTAAGCAGAAATTCTCATACTGTGCCCAGTCTGCTCTGTTCCCTCCATGTAAACACTGAAGTTCTTTTTATCAAAAAGTTAATTGCAGTGACAGACTTTTGAATATTAATCCAAAAAGCAACTGAAAAAATGTAGTTTGTCCCATATTGCCTAAAATGAGGTTTAGCTAATATTCCAAGCATGTTAGAAGAATAAGCAAGAGCTATGAAGTTACTTGCTGCAAGTAGTTTATGAAGCTTATCTATCTTTACCATAAAAACTTGCAGTGAACTTGAAACTGCTATTTTGATCTCAATCCATCAAGTCTTACTGTAGACAGTAATTTTTCTTTTTCATCAAGTGATTTTTATTCTGACCTTCCTTTTATTAATTCAGCATATTCATCTATAGATTCTCAGGAAGAGAAACACAAATGAAACATTTCAACTGTGTTCTGACTTTCATCTTACAATTCAGAATTTGCTGTCCATGAATTTAAACTAATAGGCCCAACTATTATTATTATCTCTGAACCAGGAATATAAGGGCACACAGCTCCATGAAAGAAAGATTAAATGCATGCTAGAGAAATGTAACTTTGTTTCACCAGCTGTTCCAGTTATATATATGTGGATTACTTTAAATACAGTCTAAGTCCTTCACAGATAAGTTTTGTTTAAATAATAATTCAAATATTTTATAAATCCAAATGTAACTCTAGGGACAAATATAAATACCACAATACCAGCTAGAGGAATCCCTCTGATACACAGCTGCTGAAACTCAGCATTTACTAAAAAACAGCTAAAAAGGGAATATATTCTTTATGTGTTTAGATTACCAAATATTTGAGAGCACTGCAGCTGTAACTAACCAGTTAACTTCAGAGCACCTGAAACACCTTGATACCTTCAAGGACAATACTTCCCTTACCTAATTTTCCAGAGGTTTCACAAAGTTCTTGTAATTGCACATGCAAAAGAGCAGAATTTGATGTACTGTATGACTATAATGTTGAATGACTATAGTGTTTGCTGAACCCCAGCACTGACCACCATGGGTAAACCTGTACCCACCTTTTTCCCCATTCCCAAGATCTACCAAGGTACTTCCAAATCTGTGTGGCTGTCCACTGATCCCATCCTGAGTAAGAATTATTTTGTGCAAAATTTGATTGAAAATACTCTCATTTCAAGCATTTATCTGGCAAAAGGCTGATCTCTTGGCATTGCTGACTTCATCTACTCTATCACAAGGCAGCCACATCTCTGCAACTCTGGGGCTGCCTTCAATGTGATGACTCTAAGGATCAAATTTCTGTAGGAAATGGTGGACAGTGATGTCCATTTTGTATTTATAGCAAGTTACCTACATAAGCGTCCTCTGATCAATTACAAAAACTTTTAGGAGTTTGATCGATAAAGCCCAGCATCTCTTGAAGTACAGATTTGTGCTTTGTAACACCAAAATAATGATGTGAATGCCTCCAATTGAATAAAGTGCTGTAACTAGCCTAAGTGGAATTCATCCTGTATGTTTAAAATTACAAATCTCCTTCTGAATCTTGACCATCCAGTGCTTTAAAAGGGAAAAGTGATAAAGATGATTGTTCCTTTTTCAAATCATCAACACCAGAGTATCCCAAGGTATTACTACACAGGCAGCAGAAAGTGTGACACGTAAGAACACAAAAACACAGCTCTGAAGACAGTCTCAGGAATTATTTCATGAAGACATAAAAATGAGCAAGTCCCTCTCTGAACACAAGGAACAGGATGTCTCTCAAAATATGCAGGGCTTGCTGGTAATCAAAGTTTAAAAGGACCATTCAAATAGAACAAGCACACAGTGGGAAAAAAAAAGAAAGAAAAAAAAAGAATTGTTTTACAGTCCAGATTTCCAAGTTTTTCATACCAAAATCCCTCTTCTTATGAGGAGCAGACTAGGACTGTGTAGGATTTTTGACTTTTAAAAATACTTCAAGTATTAGGTAGTGTAACTATCAACTTCAGTGAGCAATCACTTGCTTACAATCACTTCAGTGCTCCTGAAGAATAAAAGACAGCAAATATAATCATTATTTTCTCAAGAGTTTCTGGACAGAAGCTGTGTACAGAATAGCAGAAATCTGATCACAACAAAGAATGAGAATCACTGATACATTAATTCATTAAAGACTCAAGGAAGCTTCAGTTATGGTAAATCATGATCTGTAAGGGCTCTCTGAAGGAGTCAGCAGTTCTGGAAACAGGAAAATCTGATTGATGCAACTTACTTCACCACCAAACTCTTCTGGCAAAGTCCTTCACTTAAAAAAGTTAAACTGAAGAGGAATCGTCCCTATACTGATACAAGACACAAAATAAAGAGGGGACTAAATTATCAGTTTTGTATGTGGGAGAACAGCACTAGTCAAAATCTGACAGGGCCTGTTTGCAAACAGGCGGTGGTGCTCAACACACTCCTGTGCTATCTGAAAAATCAAGTGAGAAGCAAGGTGACAAAGCTTGCCAACAGGATTGGGATATTCAGAGCAATAAAACCCAAAAGACAAGTGTGAAGAACTGCACAAGAACTTAATAAAGCTGAGTGCTGGGCTACAAAATGGCAGATGGAAGTCCACAAATTAAGGAAATTAACATGACAAAAGAACTAGTATTGATAATCAGAAATATGAAGTAGCTTCCCTACAAGGAACACCTCAAAATACTGGCATCCTCCATACTTGCAAGTGAAGAGTGGAAGGAAAAGGAGGAGAAATGATGGAGGTCTAAAGAAACTGAGTGGCATGGATGGAGGAAGTGAATAGAAATCAGCTTTCCACTGTCTCTTCTCTTAGAGCAGTGAAGGGCAGGCAGCTAATCCAGGAGGAAGCCACTTAAAACACAATTTGAGGAGCTGCAGAACTGAAAAAGGTTAACATGGTTTCCTAAAATTTTTTCAGTGAAGGGGAAGATTTATAAAAGAAAGCTCCAACACAGGCTGCCCAAGACCACCTCCTCCTGTTCCACAAGTCCCCAAGGCACACACTGCTGAAACGTCTCCTCCTCTTCTGTTCTGCACTCTTGCACCACCACTCAAGTTCAGAAGAACCTCTGCTCTGGCCTCCTGTGGCTGCAGTTAAATTCTCATGCACAAACTCTGCTCCCTCCTTCTGGTTGTTCAGTCACTGCTGCCTTTACCCAGCATGTAGTTCTGCACCCAAGGAAATGGAAGGAGTACTTTAAGACTCCCAACTGTTGTGTCTTTAAATGGCAAGAGCAGCACAGAATTGCCTCAGGCCTACTGAGCTGTGCTGTTCTAATTCTTCATCACAAGCAGTAACAGCCAGGCTCCATCAAACACCCTTGGCTCTGTAGAGCTCTTTGGTTTTTAATGCAGTATTTTAATACAAGAATTACAGCTGAATAAAATTATTATATTAACAGACTGTAAAAAAGATGTCCTTACCCCTGGAATGACCACAGCCCCAACTCCATTCTTCAGTTTTGATCTTCCTCTGCCACCTCTTCCCGACAGCCCCGCTCCACGCGGCCTCCGCTTCCCCGGGAATCCTGATCCTCGGCCCTGTTCAATGGAAGGCAACAATGTCAATGCAACCTCTCAAGTTCTTTTCTTACACGGGATTCAAACTTGTTCAGTTCATCTAGGGAAAATCATAAGTAAAAAACACCCTGTGATTTCTGGTGAGTACAAGCACACCAGGGCATGGTCATTAAATCTCTCTATAAACCTGTGTGAAATACCTTTAATTACTTACATGGCATAACATGATCACCTTTATCTTCAGTGAGAAAGCAGCCAAAACCAGGAATGTTTATATTCTGCTCAGGAGTTAACTGGAAATATGGAATTCCCCCAACAGTTACCCCCATTTCATCTGCAAAGTTTCCAAAATATATCTATTATTCTATGATTCATTTTTCTTTTCTCTTTGAACAGTCAGCCCAGACAGTCATGGGACTTTTACACAGGGTCTGGACATTTGATTACTGGTAATCACAGATGCTTTTCTTACACTGTGAATAATCAAGTGAAACCTGGAATTTATTAGGATTGAGTCCTGCTCACAAAGGAAAGTGGGAGCTGGCTCCATGAAGCTCTCTTAATTCAGCATACACAGAGAGAGTTTTTTATATTAATTCTATCAATTACACTCAGATCAACATTCCCCATAATGTGAAGTTTTTCTTACACAATCTCCACTTGATTTACAGAGAGCTTCTTTTCTCCCTTCCTTATTTAAGATGCAGAGGCAGAGTTGCAGTGTTGTGCTTTGGAGTATTCAGTGTGTTAACTACAATTATCCTTGGGAGAGTAAGTATGTTTTTACTAATAATTACCTGTTATTCATACAGTGACTTAAGTTTGAAATTTAGGGTTTTTTTTTTTTTCTTTTTTTTAAATTTCAAAATGAACTAAGCACAAGAGGATTCCTAATCCTCCCTAATCATTTACAGAGAGAAAAAGAACATATTCACGTCCACAAATTCTGGCTGATATATCAGACATCTTTACAATGTGTCTCAAAGCATCTAATCTGTGTAACTGATAATTATGGCATGTACTCAAATAAGCACCTTTCCTACAACAAAATGAGCACTGAGATTATTTATTGCATTTAATATTTGTCAATAATCTCAGCTTCCAATAAAGCCCAAATACGGAGTACAGAGTATGGGGTACCCAAACATTTGCTGCAAAATACTTTTAATACCAAGGCAAAACATTTGCTCTGAGAAACAACACTGAAGGAAGGAACAAAGCTCCACGGGGACTGTGACACCAGCAGACATGAAGGGTCTTTACTGATGCAGACAGGAGTTCCTTGGATGGAAAGAAGCACTGTGGGCTCAATACTCCCTGCAGTATTTCTCAAATATTCCAACTCCTGGCTTAAGGAAGATATTGAACTTTATGGTCATAATTAAAGGGAGAAGTGAAGGATCCCAGTGTTAAAATTTTATAAACATCCATCTAATAAAGAAAAAAGAAATTAAATTGACTCACACACCAAGTCAATGTAACACAATGATATTTGAGGAGTGAAAGGAAGGATGCTGCTGGAGGCTGAAGTAAAACAGAAAATATCCAGAGATGCCTATGGAGCTAATACACATAGGACACATAATCATCAATTTTTTTAACATGGAAACTCTTCTGACAAGTTTCTTATTTTCTGTTTCAGAACAGGTGTCAGTATTGTTATTTTCACACAACTAGTAACAGGAATAAACACATACTTGTATCAATGTTAATGCTGAATATTAAGCTGGAAATTAATGCTTAAAGCAGCAAAAGCTAAGCTGATGTCAAATCAAAATAAAATTAGCATGAGAGTTAAAGTGAGATGAACTTAAATCACTGGGAGCTACAGTTATTTGTCAGATTCATAATTTAGCTTTTTTTGCCTTTACTTAAACAAATAATTTTACTTTGTTACTTCAGCTGATTTATATAGTAAATGTCACTGTGGATACAATTTTGGTCCATCTAATCAGGAAGGAAAGTTGTTGTTTATTCCCCCATCAGCTAAAAACGATGTCACTTTGAATCCACTCTGCAAGATTTCTCCACAGCAACAAATTCAAGCCATCCTTCAGATCTCTGCTCCTTTCCATGCCTGGCTTACCTTACTGCCAGTCTGAAAGACATTTTCCTTCTCAGGTAATTTATTCTGACAGCCATGTAAAGCCAACCACAAAAAGTGATGTACTCAACACACACAAAATTTGGGTAATACAAAGTATTCTTTGCCATTGAAAATCAAGGCAATGCCATCACAGTGTATGCTCTGGAAAGCTCACATCTTTTAACCTGAAACTTCCAGAGCTTCAATAATTTTGAGAGATTTTGAACAGTAACAGAATGGAAGATTAATTAAGGTGTGAGAGACAGAATTTCATTACTAATCTCTACAGCAGAAAGATAGCAATGGATATATGAAAATAAATTCAAGTTATTTACCACTTTGATGCTCCAAATGGCACTGCCAGGAAGCTGTCTGGATTTAAAAATGTCCCGACCTTCTGAAATGTCTGGGGACCAGGAAGGTGGGCTCACTGTATTATTGGTACTCCAAGCCCCCTAGGATACGGTAGGTGAGAAAATAGATGTATAAAACTTTGCAACATAAAAAAAAAAAAAAAAAAAAGCAAAAAAGCAAAAAGCAAGCAACAAAAAAAATCTGAAAAGCAAAGCACATGCAGGCATAGGCATTTCTACATTAATTTAAGTAGTTAATTAGTTCACTGAGTGAGTAGAAAGTGGGAAATTTTAGGTTCTCAATGAAACATGCCCTAAAATCAATATTTATTTCCAACTGATGGTTAAGCACAACAAAATGAGTTTTATGAACAAAGATTAATACAAATCTAAAGCAAGCAATCATAACAACAACAAATTACATGCCTAAATTTTATTGCATCAGTGAAGAAGACAGTATTTGGAGGTGGTAACAACTCCTTTTATATTCCAAACCACATTCTGAAAGAACTGATGGCCTCAGTTGACTTTTCAAACTAAACTACCCTCAGTCACAGCAATAACTAGTCTGAGAAGCCCAGCAAACAAAAAGAATATGAATAAACCACTAGACAAAAGAAAAGGAACATAGTCATGATAATCAACAAAGCAGCTCATTCCTGCAAGCCTGCTACAAATAAACCATTATAAAACCCTACCACTGATTTTTTTTTTCACCCCAGTGTTTTCTTGTTATGCTGAGGTATCACATTTTAACATGTTATTATGTACATGTAATAATATACATCCATATGGTGTACCTACAAGCTCTTTTTAACTAATTATTATCCCTATTTATGTAGTTCCATCATGGTGAGGTATTGTGTGACTGTCAGTAGAAATAAAGCAAAATGAGAAGAAAATGCTAAGACAGCCAAGGAAGAAAATGCTGAGGCTCCTCACAGAAAGTAAAATCTGTGGAAGACTTTCTCAAGCACAGAAGAAGGACTGCAGGAGACAGACATCATAAATAACTTCACTGCCAATTTACACATTAGATTAATAAAGGACAGTACATTTTCCTAATTTTGAATTTGTGAGAGTAAAAAATATTGAATACCAGGATGAGAATGGAGCTGATAAAAAGTGCAGGTTTACCTTCCCCAGAATGCCATTCAGCAGCATAATCCCAGGGCTGATATGGAATAACCTCATGCATACAAACAATCCCAGCTATTCACAACTGCTCACAAGGGCAAGCCCAAACACATTTACACCTTTGAATACCAGGATGTACAACAATAAGAAGAATCAAGGAAAATGAGATGGCTCTGCAAAATACGTTGGGGTTTTTTCTCCTTTTCTGAAATGCAATGTCTCCAACAAGAACAAGTGGGAAATGAGTTTCTTTGGAATCAACACCTCTGTCGAAACATACAATCATCTTGAACTGTAAAGAGGTGTCTTGCTAACAGGTGCACTTTCTGAAAACAGGGCTATCCCTTAAGTGATCTGGCACCCAAACCAGAAAGCTTGTCAGTGACCTAAAAGCCTAATTATGGATAGAAGTCTCAAGGTAAAACCATCAACATTAGTACAACCCACAGTGTGGACACAGTGGTATTCAGCATAAATCTGCTTTCTGGGAGTTTAGCTCTGCCTGCACAGGAAAAGGAATGTGGACAACAAAACATTTAAAAAATAACCATTTGACAATTCTGCCCACATGAGGTGGTAACTGGACACACAACCTACAAACTGCTTAGTGCCCAGAGCACCTGTGTGCTTGGGAGGGCCATCAAAGCCTTCCCTCTGCCAAGGGGCTTCCAAAACTCCAGCAGAACAGCTCCTGACAGCAGATGCTGAAGGGTTCCACTCAGTGGTCTGCAATCACCACCCTGCATTGGAAGTTTCTGCTACCCCAGTTTTTTCCTTGACTGCAGATAGGTGGTCATCATGCAGACAACTCAGAAGATCAAGAGGTTCATCACCCTCTAACAGGGGAACAGTGCTGGGCAGAAACCTTCTCACCTTCAGACCTAGAGATGGACAAGTCCCTGTTCACACCCAGGGCACAAGGACAGAACATGCCTGACACAACAGGGACATCATGCCAGAAATGAGGGGGAAAAAAGGAAATTTGCTACACTGGTAGGCAACTACATCAGTAGGTCTGTGGCACAGGAGATTTGCCTTAACTATTCCAGCCCTAGTTCTAATATAAAGTAACAGTCAATTTTAGCAGGTAAAATTCAAAGTTTCATTGAATTTTAATTAGTTTCCTCATTACTCCTAAAATTCATAATGCATGGTAGGTAACTGTTCTTATAAAGTGGCAGCACAAAGAAAATCTATTTATCAAAGAAGCAATCTTTACATCAATCTATAAAGGAGGCAACATACTCACAGTGTCAAAATTCAAGATCTTAAACATGCTGAAAATACTTAACAACTAAAATTACCTACTCTTAGTTTGGAGGTACAAAATTATTCTCTTTTAGGAAGATAACTTTTCTAGTGATTAAATATATTCAAAAGATTAAAGAGCTAAAAGAATATTAAATCTGAATATGAAATATTCAGTCTTGCAAAACAAAATGATTTGTATATGATTCATGAACCATATTGTTCAGAATTAAATTGGAAATTCAATCCAAGTTTTATTGTAGATCAGAAAAATTTGAATTCTTGGTCAGATAAACTTAATTAAAAACACACATTTCCACAATACCACGAACAAATGAATTACATCAAAGAGATGCATTAATTATATTTTTGGCTTTTAATTAATGCCTATTACCACACAACACTGAAGAGAAAGTTCTATTCAGTTCATTTACATCAGAACCCCAGCAATAATTATGTACTGTGACAGAAACAGGAAGTTCTAATTCTCCATCATATTCTTGAGTCCTCAAAATTGAACAACACAGCTGCAAGTAAATTATAACAAAAGGAAACCCAGTGTCAGCAAGGGTCAGGAGATCTCACTAAATTACCACTGACTGTGTTTAGCTGCTTAACGCTTTATGAATCCTACTGCAATTGCAAATGCACAAAGCTGGATTTGCAATTTAATATTTAATGTAATTTTAGGGTTGTGAACAAACTTTAATCACTTGAAAATACAGCTCTCCTCATTAAAAAAAAAAAAAAAGAAACCAAAAAACCAACCAAGCAAACCAAGCACCAAGCATAAAAACCGTAACAACAACAACTGATACTTGCAAAAGACTCTTTTCTTCTCTTATTTTCCAACACCTACCTTTTACAACAACATACTTAGAGATACCATGTAAGTGAAGACAGCAAAAAACCCATCCTATTCAAGACAGCACACATCCAGACCCATCACAGTGCTCTACCTTCTTAAATCTCATTTAAAACAATTTCTTAAAATACCAACAGATATTCAGTGTGTTGTGGAACAGTGATCACCAACATCTCCATGAAGAAAATTAAATTATCTCTCAACAAGGTATTTCTCAAGGAACGCACTCTGGAATAATACTAAAATAATATTTATGAAATTTACAAAACCAGCAGAAGTTTATTGTTTTTTATTCAAAATTATTCTACAGAATGCTCTCAACTCTTCACCTACCACTATTTCAGAGCCAGAATTTGTAATGCCTGCCATTTACTGACTTAATCTTATGCTTTCTAGTACACAGTGGCATAGCAAAAATAACTTTTTCAATTCTGTTCAATTCAGATACACAGAATAAATACAACACCATTTAACACAGTGTTCTTCCAACACTATTCCACAGAATCCCCATGTAACAGGAAACCAAACTGGCTGGATGCAGTCCTGTGCCATGTGCTCTGGGATGACCCTGCCTGAGCAGGGAGGCTGGACCAGATGGCCCATTGTGATCCCTTCCAATCTGACCCATTCTGTGATTCTGCTTCTGCTCCTGTGCACAACTCTCCATTTGGAAAAGTACACACTCTTTTAAAAAATTAATGTTTTCAGTGGAAAGAATAATTTAAAACCCCCACAAAATAAACCTAAACCTATTTCTGTCTGCAATCCAAAGTGATTTAAATACATGCCTTCCACACTGCGGATTTGTCCAATTACATCTTGCTCAAAAAAAACCCTCCTGGCTGTAATTGGACATTTAAAAATCTTTTCTTTTCATAGTCTACAGAACATCATTCAACAGCTTTCAGTCCTTCATCAAAAGCCCAGAGCAAGAACTTAAGAGTACTGAAGAGAAATTTGAGGCATTAACATATTTCTGCAAATATGATATATACACCTGACTGTACAGTGACCCAGGAAAACCTAACTGCAGCACAACAAACACAGATCTCCTAACCTCAGTGGAAACAGCAGAAAAACTTTCCAGAACAGTCTCTCATACAAAGCAAAAAATTTTGAACCCTTAGATGACATGTAAAACCAGAAATAATTGTGCAATATATAAAAAGCTTTGTTAACACTAAGTCTATAAGAGCATGAAATCATCAATCTGAAAGTCCCAAAGACTAAAAATAAATTGTGATGAGATGAAACACTAACTTGTCACACTGACACACTTTTTGTATAGAATTTCACCAACAAGAAATGAATACCCTGGACTGATAAATCATTTTCCCTGGATCACAATACGAATATGGAGAAAGACGTTTCAGAAAGTAACAGACTTGAGTATTCTTTTCACTTATCAAATTTAATCCTAGTCAAACCACAATGACTTGTATAAGACATCTCTTGCATGGTACTTCCTAATGTAACAAAACCACAGAATTATTTACCACACCATTAGAAACGCTGATCAAAAAAATATCTGGCAGAGTAATGGACACAGAGTTGTAGGAGGTTCTTCTCTAAAGACATTTAACACACTTTCAAAGTACCAGCCAAAATAAATGCATATATGAAAAATATTAAAAGGTAAGTTAAATAGCACAGCATTATGTCTATCTGCATTTGCAGCAGATGAAAACACAACAAATTTTCTTCTAGTCTGCTTTAACCATGAACCAAAAGAAACTTAAAATTCTCACCAGAAAAGCATTATGATGGCTTTTTCCTTATTTACCAGAACATTAATTCCTTGAAGAAATAAACTATACAGTCAGGAGAATCAATGCATTTTATATGAAACAGGTGGATTTGAGGAGTTATACTGCAATTTAATAAACACAGAATGGAACAGTGCATGTGCTTACCTGTCTGGATCTGGGTCTCCCAGGGGAAAACTTGCGTTTGGTGATGGCCGGTTTGCCCATGCCGATTTTTGGAGTGACTGATATGTAGGTGGCTGGGAGAGCACTCCCAGCAGCTGGAGGCAGCACTGGGGGCTGACTGTGCTGCACATCTCGTGCAGAATGCAAGTCTAGAGAAACATCTGGTGAGGAAGACACATTTGTCTTGTTCAGATTAAGGGATGGGGGAAGCGAGGGGCAAGTCTCAGCTGGTGGTTTTATGGGTTTGTCTCTGACTGGTGAACTATTTGCAACACCTCCATTTGAAGCAGTAGTTTCTACTTCTAGAAGAGCTGGTGCTTTGGATTTCTCAGGGGTTTCTTCCTTTTCTACATCTTTCTGCACTTTTATTATTTCCAGTTGTTGCTCTGTGGTGACAGAAATATCTCCTTTTCTTTCAGTCTCCAGAATTTCTGGTGTCACAGTCATGGTCTCAGGTACTGAGGACAGAGACCGAGAGTCTGCTGTGGACACTTCTGATACCTCCACACTACCCTGAGGCAGCTGTGTCTCTTCAGCTTGTTTATCCAACTCCTGCTGTGCTACAGCTTGAACACCTTCTACCACTTCCATCATTTTCTCAGTCTGACTGTCACCAGATGCTGATGTCTTTTTAGGAGATATTTCCATTTCAGCTGAATTGATTTCAACAGAGACTTCTGCTTCCAGTTGTGTGGTCTTTTCCCCTGGGGACATGCCTGTAATTAAGTACAACCATATTAAAGGCTCACTGTGAAAAAGAAAAAAACTTCTGGTGTTCTGATCAACAAGTATACTTGGTACACATCATGCAGGCCAACACATATCACTTTACTTCAGTGAATTTAATATGTAGCTTAAAATATACTTCACTAACATCTTTCTTTGTACCTATTTTTACAGTAGTTTATATTTTTAGCTCATTATTTTTCTTCCGTAAAAACACAGCAGAGTAAATTAAAAGAAAATGGATTCTAGATTAATTTTTGAGGAACTAAACACACATTTCCAGGTAGGCAAAAGTAATTTCTTCTTTTTAATTTCTCTGTATTGAAGATGCGTGCTATCATAAATTAATGTATTTTAAGCTACTGTCCTAACACTTCCAAAAAGCTAAGAAGAACAGGACAAGTGCAAATAAAAAACATTTTCCTCCTAAAACTCTTTCATACTTTAGGAAATCAACTGAAATGAAAACAGCTGCTGCTGCTTTAATTTAAGTTACTAATAAATTATGAATTTCTTTCAAAAATATTTATCTAGCCCTCTCTTGAACCAAATCAAGAACCTTTCATCCATAACTTTCTTCATCAAGGAGTTCCAGAGTTTCTGTTCCACTCTATAAAGAACCACATTCTATACTCTGAATTTGGCTTCTCACACCTTCCTTTGATGGGCCCTGAATCTCTTACAGGCCACTTGCTTCCTATTACACTTGCACTCTTCTTAAATTCACACTGCTACAACTTCCTCAGCCACTAAGTTCATAGAAAGCATTTTATTCTGAATATTTCTTCACCGTTTAAGTCATGGACCTTTACCACTGTGATGCACAACTGAGTAATCACAGCTAGTCTGCAAAGTTGGGTTTTTTTTACTTTGTCTTTAAATACAAGTTTCTTGTTTCCCCTTACAACAGCCATTTTCTAACATCTGAATGGGACTGAATGGGACATAATGACAAGTTCTTTACCCCTGATACTGGTCACTAACACATCTAGTGGATTTGACCCTTCTTTAGCTGCTCCTCCCTGTGCATTTGGTAAGATGCAGTTTCTCCTGAAACAGAAATGATCAGCTGCTGCAACCCTGTCAAAGATCATCTTTTACTTACAAAGGGAACAAACCCCCCAAAAAACCCCCAGAAAATCCCTAACAACAAGGATGCATGTGGAGTTACAACAGAAGAGAAAGTGTGAGTGACAGTATTTGAATAGCAACAAGTTATTGGCTTTTCCAATAAACTTCCAGCATACAAAGCATTCAACTATTTTTTTTTAGCTTGGAAAAAGCCATTCAGAACAAAAAAGTAAAACGAACAAATGAAAGTAAAGCAATGCAAATATTCTGAGGACTCTCTTCGCCTTCAGTAAAACACTTATTTTATCAAGCAAAGAAGTTAATACTCTTGCTTGAGACTCAGATGGAAGTGTTGCAATGTGTCTCCTATTCTCCACTTTCTCGGTGCTTTTTCCTCCTGCATTTATAAAGCACTGCAAACCTTACTGACTGGAAGAAGGTTCTGGTTCTGATGAGTTCTGAACTGGTATTTTCTCAGAGTGCAAAACTCTTTCTTACCTTCTGTAACACACCCAACAGCTGATTCCTGATCAGGGCCATCACCTGTAATGGGTTGTTCCTGAAATGCCATCTCCTCTCCAGCACTTTCCATTTCCATTTCATTTGTACAAGCTTAAGGAGAAGCAAAGCAGTTATTAAAATTGCTGTGTTTATTCTACTACTTTGGCATCAGCAACTGCTGTCAGTGTTTGACCTTTTGGCTACAGAGAGACTGATATTTAATGATGACAGGACTTAGGACAAGTCAGGTCAGTGAGAAGGTTAAGGAGACTACTGTGTAGTCACACAGTACTCCTCAAAAATTAAGAACATTTTATTCATTAACACTGAAGCAAAGGCAATTACATACACCTAATAGTTAAAAAGTGCACACAGTCACAGACCTCTGCACAGTCTGAGCAATACAAGAAAGAATTTTCTTAAATTCCAAGTCTATAAAATTCAACAGAACTGGCAGCATGAAGGTTTCAAATTTGTATACAAATACTACAGTATAAAGTTCCAGCTACCATCAGCACTGGCAAGACTGATTTTCACCTTATGTATTCAACAAGATGAAAACTGAATTTTGTCCCTTTAGAACTAACATATCTTAATCTTTGCATGGAAGAGGCACTACTGAGTGGATTTTTGGCTGACAGGATCATTATAGAGTACAGTAACAGGAATTTTTTTTCCCTTGTGTAAAAGCTCTTTCAGTTAAGGAAATTCATTAAAATGCACTAGATGAAGTATGGAAAATAAAGTATATAGCAAGCATTAACTTGAAGAGAACTGATCCTCCATGGATGTTAGCACAAAAAAGTGAAACAAATACAGCCTTCTGCATCAAGACAGTCTTTTTTAAGTTCAAAAAGCTAACAACTATTAGGTGATACTACTTTTAGCACCCTAAAAGCTGCTCTCACACTCTGTCAACTTTAAAGCGATATTTTAACTTTAAAAAAAATGATCATTTAGATTGGCTCCAAATCTGATTTTGAAGTACAGAAGTGTTCTCCTGGGTATAAAACCCTGCATGATTCTACTGATGTAATAGCTCCACATTACTCCTAGCAGCTGAGATGACAGTCCTGTTCTTCCTTGGGGACAAGAGTATGCTTGTCAACTTTTCTACTAGCTAGAAATCCTAACAGAAGCATTGCTTAAAACTTCAGCCTTCCTTCAGATTAACCTGCTACCTACTCAAAAGGTTTTTGTAGGAGACTGGGAGTTGCGACAGAGTGTGTTTTGTTTTGGCCATCTTCAAAATGCTCTAAGAACACTGCCTGTGAGTCCACAGCCTCTCCTAAGCTTTCAGAAGGGAAATGATCTGCAGAGGCTGAAGTGGACACTCTTCCTAACCTGGTGGCTGTGTTTACTGACGGGGAGAACTCATTTACAGACTCCTGTCACTGCTCTTCCTCCAGGATCACCTTTTCCATCATGTCTTTACTGCTCACAAAAGGTAATGTACAGGCTAACATCAAAGGGATAACTTGTTTATAAAAACGGTAAGTTTGAACACAAACATTAGGGTTTTAGCCCAACACTTCTCCTTTCCTGCCAAAATTTACCAGGCTTTCAAAACTACAGATACTTATGGATAATAAAAGGTCAGTGCAAAGGTACTGCTGCTTAAGCCCAAAAAATGCACATGACAGTGGCTGTTACATTTTACCTTGCTTCTGAATTTAACCACAGCTGTGCTTCAGGGAAATTCAGCCTGGATGAGTGTAGGTGCTGCCCAACAGAGCACATGGAGTGAAATACACAAAAGCATTTCGTTTTGAGTTTATAACACAGCCCTTGCCGATGACCCACTGGGCTCAGATCAGCAGATCCAAGTCCTCCCTGTGCTTCCTCACTGCTACTGACTTATTTTTTAAAACATACTTTACACTTCTCTACAACTTTCTACCTTCTGCTTGATTTGTCCACTTAGACAAGAATGTCTCAAAAATAAGATGACTGATCATACATTGCTTTGAAAAGGACACCTATTAGAAGCTGTTTAGTTAAATAAACACCTGTCCCTTGAACACAGTCCAGCTCCCACTGCTCTGTCCTTCCTGGAAAAAGTGAGGAGAACAAGCACTATGAGATTGACCAGCAGCTAAAGAGAAACAGAAGAACTGAATGTCTCCAAAAATATCTACCAGGCACAAATGAGTGAAACAGCCAGATTGTCACATGAATACATTAATGAACTATACCACATCCAAAATAAATTAGTGAAGTTTACAGCTAGAGCCTGAGAGGCTGGAGCTGGAAGGTTGAGAGCCACAATTACGGTGCTCACTAGCCCATGTTTGTACCCAGGATGCTGAAGCCAAAAAGAGAAACCACCCATGGACTGTTTGAGCAGCTGCTGTTAGAGAAGGGATGAAATTCTCTACTCTCCCAGGGTAGAATTTGAGTGGCTGGTTCACAAAAGACTTGGTGAGACTACAGATATTACATTTGATGTTAGCATTTTGGAACTGTGAAGTTTAAGTTTGATTACCTGTTATACTGTCAGGTTCAGGAATGAGTTCAGAAGTGTTCATTACATCACATGACTGAGTCTGATCCCCTTCTCCTTGTCTACAAAGAGTGCAGATGTAGTCTTTTAATTGAGACTCCAATTCACTACCTGGAGATCTGTCACAATCTATGTGAATCCATCTGGGAAGATTAATTTATTGTGATTTAATTTATTGTAACTGTGATTTTAGTAATGAAAATATAAAGCATCATAGTAAAAATCCATTAAAAATAGCACTATTTCCCACTCCTATGGGGAAACAGAGATTTTCAACCAATGCTTGATAATGGAGAACTTTAGAGGAAAAAGCATGATATGTCAGCATGTCAAACAATGAACAAACTTAAACATGAAGACCTAAATTGTCCCTAATAAAGTCAATCAGACTCCACAAGATGTAGAGCATCATCATGATGCTGCACAGTGAGATACAGTATTATTGAATAAGAAACATAGCTTACATTCTTAAAATGTTCCAAATACTGCATTTTTAGGTTTTTTTAATTACTGAAATAGTAAAAGACATAAAATTAAACAGAAAACATAAACTTGACAATTAAAAAAAACAAAAACAACCCAGATTACTGCAAACAAGAGTCTTTCAACTTTAGGACAATGACTTTTTCAGTCTACTTCCTCACAAAATAGGTTAAATTCAATAGGCAGCTGCTTGCAGCAAGTAACTGCCAGGTACCCTCAAGTAACTGCCAATTAATACTTATTTGCTAAGATTAAAATAAAGCTGCCTGCTATTGTTCATTGTATTTAGGGATGAAGGATCAAGGAGCTGCCCAAGTTCCCGTGGCACTGTACACCAAACACATTGTACATCCTTCCCAGAAACCCATCAGTGTCATACTACTCATCATAAGCTTTATGCACTTTAGTACAAATTAACAAAAGCTGGATACTTACCTTTTGCACATGTGACAATGCAACATATCTTTCTGGAAGTCTTGGAGGCACAGTTTTTCACAGAAAGGACAAGATAAGTTGTCTTGCTGTTGGTAACAACTGTCACATACCAAACAATTATGGTGCCACTGACAACTTGTTCGTGTGCCACACTCAGCACATACTCTACAGTTCTAGAGATCACAAGAATTCAGTAGTTAATTATGATATTTCACAATGTGATAGAACTGCCATTAACTGACATTTTCCGGTTTTGAATTCAATTTAATAGCTTTTGTCCTTGATAACACAAAAAGTTATTCAAAATCTGATAGCAGAGCAAGAATAACCTGCACAATAGCAAGAAGTTTCCCAATACTACTCCTGACTTGAAAGGAGTATTTCTTATGAGATCAAACTTTTTTATTGCTACTCTCAGCTATCTTATGACTGCCACAAACTGGTGTAACATTACATATATCTCATATACAAGGACTTCCCACTGCAATTACTTACAAAGTTACAGATAAAACAAGACATTCATCCTGCCTTCCTCAAATGCAAAGGAACCCACAAGCTGCAGAACTGTTTTGGTAAGCAAGGAGGAGTTGAATATCAAGAGACTTCAAGTATGGATTACATACACTTTGAGTTTACATTTTGTTCCCACTGTATCACCAGAGCAGCTGTTATTAACTGCAGGTTATCCACTGCACCTGGATCCTACACTTCTTTTCTCTGTGGAGGCTGATTTACTGTCCTACATAGACTGCTTCAGCCACAGCACTGGCAGCTCCCCCCACAGAGCAGCTGTAGAGCCACAGGATTTACATCCAAGTGGGATTCCTCCAGATATTACAAATTACATTACACAGCAACAGCATAGTGTGGATAACAAGGTTTGGTCTCTTATAAATGACCAGGAGTTACTCTGAAACCTTTCCACTTACTTTACATTTCCAACCATTTGTTGGTACAGCATCCATAACTGGCTGTAGACAGAAAGTGTGGTAGCCTTTGTCACATGTATCACACACCAGCATCTTGTTGTCTTCCCCAGAGTGTCTAAGGAAAGTAACAAGTGATCAAAAATTACTTCAACAAGCAGCAACAAAATATCTGTTTCAAGAAAAGTCTAAACAGGAAGACACAGGTGTGCACATAAAAATATACAAACACTACTTAAAAATATCTCCAGAGACAATGCCTTCAAATTCATTTTTAAATACAAGTGCATAACACTATGTTTATTCACCAAGACCTGAGCCTGTGCAACCATTCTAAATACCAGATATTGGCCCACTTTCACTTGCACATGTGTAGACAGATTTAATGGCTTTTCTGTACTGCAACCAGTTCAAAATCTGCAATATACATTTTATTTCTTTGTGAAGAAAACATCCAATTGTTTCTGCAGTCTGACTGTAAATTTTGCAAAGGAAAAAAGGAGCCATCAAGTCTGACTATTGGAGCTCAATACAATGTCAGATAATATGACTGCAAGAGCAAAACAAACATTAAAGGAAGATATTTCAATTTTTCTACTATGATGTATTAAAGAGCTCTACCAGAGATTCCAGTGATAAAATAAATTTGCTGAGAACAAGACAAATAGTTTGGTAATATCTAAAGGCATTGTGTTCTGCCTTTGTTTAAATAAATTAATGCAGTAAGTAAACATGCAACAAGATTTGCCTAGATAAAGCCTTGCAGTACATGGCATTATACATGCTAGATACTACCTCATTACCTGGGAGACCTGGTGTTTTAAAAAGCCCTCTCTTTGCATGAAGATATGCTTAAAATGCTGCTCTTCCAATAACGGTGAAGAACTGCCATACCGCATGAAGTAATTATAAAATCAAAGAATGGTTTGGGTTGGAAGGGACCTGACATGCAGTTCCATGGGCAGTGCCTACTCCCACTAGACCAGGTTGCTCAAAGCCCATCCAGCCTGGCCTTGAACACTTCCAGGGTGAGGCATCCACAGTTTCTCTGGGCAACCTGTTCTGAGTGCCCCTCTGCCCAGGCTGTACTTCTGCTTGGAACTGCCACAATCCAGGTGCAAAAGGTTGCACTTGGCTGTGTTGAAGTTCATGAGAGTCACACAGCCCCACCTCTCCAGCCTGCCCAGGTCCCTCTGGATGGAATCCCTTCTCTTCAGCATCAACTGTCCCGCACAGCCTGGTATCAGTGGCAAATCTGCTGAGGGTGTGTGCCCTTGACACCACTGCCCATGTCATAACAAAGATAGATTTTATAACAGCACCATTCCCAATTCCGACCCCTGAAGAACAACACCCATCACTGGGTTCCACTTTAGTCCTTGACCCCAACTCTTGAATCCGTGGAGTGCTCCATCTGCCAAATCCATTTCTCTCCAGTTTAGAAGCAAGGACAGTGTGTTGGACAGTGCTGAACACTTTGCACAAGTCCAGGTAGGTGACATCAGTTGCTCTTCCTCCACAAACTCTGTAGCCCCATCACAGCAGGCACCAAAATTTTCAGGCACTGTCTGCCCTCAGTGAAGTCATGGTGTCTGTCACCATCACCTCCTTATGTCCCATGTGTCTTAGCACAGTTTCCAGGAGGTTCTGCTCCATGACCTTGGTAGGCAGGCAGATGAGACTGATGGGCCTGTGGTTCCCCAGATCTTCCTTATTTCCCTTTGTAAAAACTATATTTCACCTTTTCCAGTCAGTGGGAACTTTACCAGACTGCCAAAACTTCTCCAATATGATGGATGGTGGCTTAGCCACTTCATCCACCAGTTCCCTCAGAACCCACGTGGTCCCATGGACTGGGTGTGAACATACCACGTTTTCTCTGCTTTTCCACTAAAGAGAAGATTTGTTAGCAGATGCTGTAATTACCCAATACAACATTTTCAGGGATACTTTTTAGAACATTCTTTTCTATTCTAGCTTCATTGCTGAGATTTGCTATCTGCTGTGCACAATCAGGGAACACCCATTTTTTGAAGTGGGTTGAGTGAATGCTAGCAAGTACCAAGTGTTCTGCTTGGAAAACAGGAAAGCACTGACTGATCAGACACATGAAGCAGTAGTAGAGTTGGGTTTTTTTCCTTCGTACTGTCCCATCTGATCTGACTGGAGCTGAACAAAACTCATTTCTTTTTCAGTAAGTCTTTAAAAAAAAACAAGCAAGCAAAAGAACCCTGCAGTGCCCATCAGATTAATTTATAAGAGAACAAGCCCACAAGCAGTCAGAATTTTCTAAGTGAACCCTTACAGTGCCACAGCAACTAAGTTTCATTGTCTCTGCCTTTATCTGGTGCAACTACTCAGTCAGGGCCACGCTTGTCACTTTGTTTCTTTGCTCAACTAAGCCATGGTTTTGTTTTCATAATGATTCTTTATCTGCCTCTCAAAGACATTAAGTGAGAGGGCCTAATGCAGGAGACCTGCCCAGTGTGTAGGTACAGGCACAACTGAACTGTCAGCTCAGTAAAAGCACAGGTTCTTAGACAGTGAAGGCACTACAGTAAAATTTTTTATTTGGTAAAATTGAGAAAAAATCCTCCTGTATATAAAAGGAAGAAAAAATCAGAATGTTTTGCTGCTTTCCAGAACCTGCCATGATAATGGTAATTGTAGGGGTAAAACACACAGGACTTTCAGCTCAGCTCTTTTAGAAAAAGCTTCCAATACAAGGGTTTGCTCAGCTACTTAATACAACAGAAAAGATGGGGAAATAATCTACACTTTTTGGAAAAAAACCCCAAAAATTTAATGAAACATGCATTTCAAAACCACAGCACATAAATCTCACATCATCCACTTCCATGTCCTGTAAGTCTCACTTACTTGCAGTTCTGGCACACTTTGCAATCAGGACACTGCCAACCTGCTCTTTTTAAAGGTGTGACTTGAATGTCCAGGCACATCCCATGGTAATGCTGGCCACAGGTAGTACAAAAAAGTTGATCTAAGAGGTCTCCAGGGCTGTCACACACTGCACAATTTGCTTCTTCCTTTGCTAAAAAGAAGTATTTTTTTCAATTACTATTTTGTTCAAAATTATGAACTATTTAACAAACCCAAAAAATTTGTGCATGCAAAACTTGACCATTCTTATGAAATTCAAATTTAATTAATATATTTAATAGCTACTGCTTTAATTCAATTTTCTCAACTAGTCTTCTCATAACAAAAGTAAATTCATCTTAAACCTTAATAAAGTCTTAAAAAAGAAACAGTTTTATTCTCCTTGAGATAAAGCTGAAAGCTTTGGAACCAACCCCTCCATGAAACAAGTACAAAAAAAGCTCCTAACAGATATAAATCTATTATTTACCTGAAGTGTTTGCAAGAAGGTTATCCTAACTTGAGTTAGGACAAGCAAGTCTGTTAATTTGAACTAGAACCTGGCAGAAGACAAGCCTTACCAGTAAACCTCTTCCTTGTTCTGTCATTAAAAGAAAAACACTTTGCTGTGCCGGACTGCTGGTCTTTAAAAACAGAAGAGTATGAACTCACATATTTTCTATCCCTGAACACACATGAACTCTTGGGTATGTGAACTGTGACAGTGCATCTAAACAAATGCATTCTTAAGCTGATCCTATGACAGTGTAGTTTTCATAAAACCTGGTACTAATTGTGTCATTTGAACACTGTGTACTTACATCTTTCAGGAGCCTGATCAATGTGGTCTGGACAAAGGAGGGACAAGTTACTGAAATCCTGAAATGTGCCTGCTCCAGCAGCACAGGGGTAATGGTACATCTGGGTACATTTCTCTTCACAGCATTTGATAGTGGCTCCAAGGTGCTTACAAAATGCACATCGCTGAAAAACAAACAGAACAAGTCATTTAAAAATTCCTTTTTCTTTCATTTTTTAGCCAGATCTGTTCTGCCCCTTCATTTAGCAGATGAACACCCTGGCCAGTAGGAGGTAGTGAGCATTGAGAAGTAAACTAGTGGGTAGTGTTGTCTTTCAGTGGCACTCCCAAACACAGTGAGCTCTAAACGCACTCTGACAATTAAGATTCTTCTTGTCACAGAGAAAGATTTTCATTTTATGCTATCTAACTTGAGCTATGCCTTCAGTAATGGGGCTTGGAGACTTATTCTGAAAATAAAGGCAGATGACACCATGCTGTCAATAGGTTATGACTAAAAACCACATGGCTCTGTAAACTGTAATGTAAAACCACAGACACTGTAATCAGAAATGCAAATGGAACTCAAGTATGATGTTCTCCCAAAAATCTTACTGGCATTATACAATTCTCTCTGGAACGATAATGCATTACATAACCTTGCACTTTCTTCTCATCTTGCCTTTCAAGACTACACAAATATCACCACCAAACGTTGAGAAGTCATAAATAAGGACAATTATTATTAGACACCAGAGGAATAATTTCTCAGAAAGAACTACGCAATGATCCTCAGTTCTCCAGTCAAGAGAGAGAGGAGTCTATCAGTCTGCTTGTAAAAAAATCACCCACACCTTTCTGATTCAGTTAATCAGTCTTTTTTCTTTCTCAGATTCATTACAGTCCCTGAAGCACTGTAACATCCTTTTGCACTTTTTCACCAAGGCAACAATAATTTTTTAAGGCACAGCACCGTAAGATTTTGAGTTAACTTCAAGAAAAAACAGGTCAGCAGCTCACAGGAAGGCATACATAATATACAGCAACAACTGAGCTCAGGGACTCTCATTTTTCACAAGAAAAATACAACACTAACACTGGTGTGCTTGATTACTAGCTGAAGTGTCAAGTAACATCCAAATACAAACAAAAACCAAATCAAAGAAAAGTTATGTACTGCATCTGCTTAATTCTTAGAATACAGACAACATTTATTTCCACACTTCTTCTCTGTTTCAAAGCCTGGCATGAAATTAGGCATGAAATAGTGCTACTACAAGTCCACAGATATCAAAACCAGTCCACATGAAAATACAAATCACAAAGCTGTGTCAACAGCTACCTTGATATTCTTTAAAACCAGATGAAATGAACATCTTCAGAAAAATATCTGCCTGCACCACAACTCATGGACAAGAGACAGAAAAAATTTTAGTGTATGCTAAATAGAAGTGCAGTGTAAAGAGAGAAAATGCTCTGGCAAAGAAATTAAAGGGGATCACCAAGGAGAACTACTGCCAAGTTTGTCCTGGGACTTGCAAGACATCTCACTTTTACCTATGCCTAACACCTGCTGACAGTGCAGGTAAGGGGCGTCCTGTTACTTTACCAGCTGAAATGCAGAGGAGAGGAGAGAGAACAAGATAAGCAAATAATAGCATGGAGCTCTTGAAGGAGAGCAAGGCAGCAGCATTGGTAATTACATTTATGGACTGCCAACAAAACCAAAATCCTGCAAGAAACCCCTTTTAGGAAATGATATCTTCAATGAGCACTTGCTGAGGATGCTGAACAAGGTAAATCCTGAACTTAGCTGTAAACCCATGAAAATACAGCTCAAAGCCTCCAACAACAAGAACTGCAGCTCCACTCTGAGCCACACACAACCTGTTTTGTCCTTGATGTTCTGAAAACCTATGGAGATGGACCAACTCTAGACTCAACTCTTACAGGCCACACATTTTTCAAAGATTTTACTCAGTACCAAAAAAAAAAAAAAAAAGCAAGGGGAACTTGGGAGGAGCTAAGGTCCAAAATGTATTCCTCAAAAAAGTATTCAAGAAGACTTTGCTGGATCCCATCATTGATCCTTAGTAGCTATTTAATCAGGAAAAGAAAATTATGAAAGAACTGCAAGCACTTAAATAATCCAACTTTTATTAAAAGCTAGGAATAATGGAATAAAATAGCAATATAAATGGCATTTTTAAATACCACATCTGTTTTTCAAAACCACCAATCAACCATGGTACGTAGCAACTACAAAATCAGAATGTAACTTTTCCCAAATGCTCTATGAATAAATGAAGAAATTATTGAAAATTAGAAAACTACAGGATTACTAAAAAAACTTGAAAAATGTTGATGGTAGTTTAAGGAACCACATAAAGATGCTGGAAGAAAAATGGAAGCCCAAGTTACATGTAATTGAACCCTTCAAACCCATCTGCTAAACTGCACTGGCAATGAAAAGCATTTGGCAGATAAGTGAAACACACTTTGAAAACAATGTGGTATGTATCATCTGAAGCAAATAAGAAGCACAGAATATCAACATTTGCTGAATTTGTAAGAGAGATAAAGCAGTCTGAAAAAACTAATGCCCAAAGGGATTTTTTTGGCAGCAGATGTTGGTGAGAAGAGTTACTTTTCCAGCACTAGAAGCCAACACTCCTCTGAAGCCAGGCCCCATGCTATGACCCCAAAAGAACAGCAGAAATGTATTAAATTAAACAAAAATATTAAAAGCTCTGCTAAATAAAATCAGTAACAAATACTACTTTACTACTGCTAAAATATGGCACCATGACAGCAGGAGATGGAATGAAGCAATAAATCATGCTGCCCATGAGATGCATGCCCATATGAGGACAGTACCAGAGGCAGGGACAGGCTGGAGTCTCCAGTTTCATTAGTATGAGCACAAAATAAGGTGTTATGGGAATGGGGTGGAAGCTGAATTTGAAGGGCAGCTATTGGAAAATGGTAATCTGTAAGGCAAGACAAACACTGTTTTGTTTATGGATCAAATAATTTTACATTCCCATTCTACAGGAAAAAAACCCCAACTTTACAAGGTGTCAGAAAGCTGGAGAGATAGTTTATTACTTATTCATAGTACACTCAAGGAAACAAACTAAAGCAGAGCTAGCAGACTATTTTCCTACTCAGGAAGTCCTTCAGTGGTTACCAACTGTTCCCTTCAGCAAATTCCTTGTGCACTTGTCCACCGCAAGAAAGCTCTGAGTCCATCCCTACTTGTGCTACTTCTTATTGCTGTGATTTCCATCATTTAAAACTATCCACTCCTCTTTCCACTTGATAATTTTGACCTTTTTGTTTGTTACATCTGCCTTTTCAGACAGAAAAGGAACTGATTTTTAAAAGCAAAAGCTATGCCATCTTTAAATTTTTATTTTAAAATTCCTTTTATTAACTAAACCCACTGGCTCAAATATGACATTGTTGTACAAATACAGTGGAAGAAGAAGAACTAAGTGAACCAACAGAAAACAAAACCTGATCAATCACCTTGTCTGTATTCTAGCTCTAAGGGAGAACATCCTCCATGAAATAAAGAGTGGCAGAAACCACACAGAAGATTTCCAGGAAGACAAAAACTCAAAAACCTCCTTGCCACAATTGTAATTGCACCAAAACCAGCTGAACAAAAATGTTAATTCTGCCTTGGTTAGCTCAGCTGATGTCACAAATCCTACTGGCTTTACTGGAAACAGATGGCCAAAGTGGAAAATGGTGACAAGAGCAGCAGCTTTTTGTTTACGTTTTTCCAACCTTCCTGCTGCTCCATACTTTAGACTACTCCAAAATCCTGTTCAAATTATAAAGAGATGCCTGTAAGACAATGTAAGAGTTTATCCAGACAGTATCAAGAACTAATCAGATGTCATGTTTTATCATTATTTTATTGCCCTTAGAATTACTTTATAGTACTACTGTCTCAGCAACCAGACAAGTAACAACCCTTAGAAGGCAGATATTAAAGAAAGGCTAAAATACAGTCTTTGAGTAAGTACTTTGCCACTTGGTTAGTGTCCTAAACCTAAATATTAGTACTGAGAATTGCAAAATTTTCTTATGATGAACTTTTTCTTTAAAAAAGATCAGGTGACACAACCTATGAGAACAATAAGAACTTTCAGTTTTATGATGGTGTACCAAAAATACACACAAGCCATCTGTCTTTGGTTAAACAATTTTATCTATTACCTATAAGAGCAAATGTCAAACAGTTAGCTATAGTGAAGTGCTGTCCCCCACAAACCTGTGACTGAAGAGAACTGGACCTTAACAACCTGTCATTAATGAGAGCATGAAGAAATTTTTATGTAAACAGTGATTAGTGAAGTATGTTCTATGGTGGTTCTGATAATCTTCATTGGTTACTCCATCATCTAGAAAGAGCTTTATATTGCTTGCAGACACTAACGACCATTAGCACCTCTCATGTCAAATACACTGGTTTAAGGACCATAAAGCACTAAAGAGCACAATGCAGTAAAATGGCAACATAAAAACAATTAATGGCTTTTGACTGAACTACTAATTAGAAGTACTAAACAGAACACCTTTCCAGGAGTACTGGAAATTACCTTCTAGCTTTTTAATTTTATATGACTCATGTCACAAATTTGGAAATGACTTCAATTTGTAACAAGCAAGTCAATCAGAGATCAGTTACTCCTCTTCCTCAAATGTTAACAAAGTGACTCAACACATGCAATCAAGGCAGAAAGCAGAAATCCCTTTATGTGTGGAAATTTCAGGCTCTCTACAAGTCACTACTTTGTTTCTCACTCACACCAGTTGCATCTCTTTTTCACCTTCATTAAAAAGTACATTAAATAAATTCTGTTGCTATTAAGGCATTTAAGAATTCAGAGAAAAAAAACATTCAAGTTTTGGAGGGGTGTTTTTTGAATAGTGGTGAACAAGCTAAAAACTTGTAAGAATCAAGTTTGCTAAGTAAGATACCATTTTTTAATTGAAACCTGAAATAGGGAGGAGAAAACATACAAACTTTATTGCACACAAATTCTTCCTCATATAACCTGAAATGTTCCCAAACCCTGTTTATTCAGAAGCTCCATGGAAGGGTTTGGGTGCCTCAGAGCTGTGTTTTACTCATCATTACATAAGTTAGCAGAATAACTGCATGGATATGATTTCCTTCACAAGCTCTGCCTTTGCTGCTTTTTTCACACTTTCATGAAGAAAAAGGGTTTTTTTTAATCACCTCCTCGCTTTCTGCAAGAGTTAGGATAATGTAAATGTTTTGAGTGAGGCTAAGCTTTTCCACAGCTATCAACTCCCTTAATTCCCATCTAATATCCACCATGGCAGAAGAGCACACATGAGCCTGTTGTTTAGCTAGACTGTCAACAACAAGAAGGTCAATAATGTTTAATGTAATTTAAACTGTGGTTATTAGGCTTCAGCATCAGCAACTCCAGGACAAACAAGGCAAGAACAAAAATCATCAGCTTTGGTTTGAGGCTGCTTTTTGGCAGGCTCAGAAAACAGACTATTGTGCCAGTTCCATTTGATTCATGCTCAGAAGGTCTTAAGAAGTGTGTGTAGACATTTCTTTGTGTTGGCAGAGCATGGGCTGAGCCACAAATTGTTGGAGGCTTGAGAAAAAATAATTGAGGGAAAGATTGCTACATGCTTGTTGTTTAATGATCATCTCTAGGCATCTGTTACTGGTCATTGCAGAACATACTAGGATGAAGTCAACTTTCTGTCAAACCCAGCACAGCTCCTAAACTCCTAAATCATATATAGGCATTCTGAAGTAGCTCAATCATTCTATAGGTTATGCAGTAAGTACATTTATAAAGGTATTTAAAGTAAAAGGAGAATTTACTGCTCATCCAGTCACACTGAGCTTCCAGAGAACACAAGACTTGATGAGGGCATCCAAACTTCATTATATTTAATAAGGCTCAGTCATTGTATGGAATTTACTTCATAGCCATTCAGTTGGCCAAACAATGGGTCACCATTTTCAGGCTCCACTGACAACACTGGCCAGATCTGCACTGTCTCCAGCTGGAACTGGAACACATCTCACAGGTAGGCACATCCACAGGGAGGTCAAAATTTAGATAAGAGTCTTGAGCTGTCCTATGTTGACACAAGTTTACTGTACCACAGCCAAGTCCACACCAAAGTTTTTGTCAGCATTGCAGTATCAAAGAAAGGATGTTAAGAAGACTATTTAAAAATACTTTCATATAAATCCTCTTCTGTTTTTGCAAGTTTTCTGAGCAATAAGGAGTTGGAGTAAACTTCTCAAACACACCTCTAAATTCTCTTATATATTTTTGGAACACTTAGACAAAACTTTCCAGCCATTTCTGACAACAGGAAAGTAATTAACAAAAGCATTTTGTTCATCTTAAAAACAACCTCATTCATGGGACTTGTAATTTGTCATGAGTTTTAGAGTGGGGGATGCAACTTCTGCTCCTAGATCTATCCTAATGTCACCAAGCTTGAGAAAACTATCTCCTTTTTTTTTTAATGTAAAACACTTCCACAAGTTTGTCAGTGAAAAATCACAGAAAAACCTACTCTCATTGATCATGACTGATCCTCTCCAATTTCTAGCACTGACTGGACATCATGTATCTCCTGCAAAGGTTCCTTCAGTCTGACAAGGATTAGAGGGAGGAAGTCTGTCATAAATACTCTAAGCCTAAGCACAAAAAGCCCCTGGAATGGAAAGCAGACATCCCTAAGGATCCTGATACTACTGTCACTTAATCATCTGGGGAATAGGAATCCAGCACACAGGGAGATGGACAAGTAAGAAGCCAAGAGACAAAAAGGATTCACTGTGTGAAAGAATCTGATGAGACTGGGAGGAGAAACCATGGATGGAGATGGAAGCTGAGGAGAGGCAGGGATAACACTTGAAGGGCCAATTAACCAAACCTGGGCACTCAAATTAGATAAAGTCCTTAAGGGAACTTGGTGCTAAAACTCAGGAAATGGTGATGGGACACATCTCAGAAAGAACCCAGACAAAAGGGATGAGAAATGTTAAGGAGAGATGATGCGTGGAAGTGGCTAAAAATATCAACCTGAAGAAAAAGTCAGAAGTCTGAGACAACTGAAATTGGATGAAGATTACAATGAGGAAAAGTACACTGCTCTATGACACCCAGTGCTGTATCACTATCACCCAGCCAGCTCAAATAGCAGCATTCTTATGTAGCCACAAAGGCTTTAAACCTGCAGTTTGGGAGGTCTGCCTCTTCCTTTTCTCCCTGACAAAAGGAAATGATACAGGCAGACAAATACAAGGCAACACAAGACATGGAGACACAGATAAAGGAATGGGCAGACATGCACACATGTGTGTGCACTAAAACACAAAGAGCATTACAGACCAAATGTGGATTTTGTGCATAAAATAGATCTTTTAAGAGGAGTAACTGACTTAATGAAACCTTTTACCTGTGAGACTGTAATTTACAGAGAGAAATAAAGAAATATTGGAAAAAGTTGTGGATGGCTTGTGGGAGAAGAAAAACAGTTATTGCAACAGAGCTATGGCCTGCAAAAGAGTTGTAGTTTCATCTCTTCCATGAAGCTCCTTGATGATACTGGGCAGAGCACTAAGTAAAATTTTTCTTAGTTTTTTTTTTTTAGTTCTTAATCTTACTTTTAAAAGCCTGGAGCTTTCTTTGGCCTGTAAAAATTCAGCCTTAATTTCTACATAGATTGTGCACTCACAACTGCACCAGAGTGAAGGAAGAACTGCAATATCAGTGCAACCTTTTTAACTAAGTCTGAGTATTTTTGAAACTCCTTCAATTTGCCATCCAAATTAGCAGATATAAATAAATTCAACTTCTCTGGGGGAAAACGTAGCCTAAGACACATAACAAGGCCATATAAATCTGCTATTTAAAAAAAAATTACAGACAAGTTATTCACATGTTCATTATAGTAAAAACATTATTGAAAAAATCATGCAGAAATGAGGAAATCTTTCTTTTCAGCAGTATCTGCATAGCCTACATACCTATACACTAAACAATAATGAAAAAAAGATGGAATATTGAAGAGGTTTATACTAAGGCAGCAATGTCCAGCCTGTGGACTGAACTAGGCACAAACTGTTCTGCATGTGATCATACAATTAAAGATGCAAAATCAGGCCAAGACACAAAAGACATTAATTGTGTGCAAAGGACACAAACTGTGTGCAAAGGATGTTAATTGTGTGCAGACAACTTGTCTTTTGACAGGGCCTTACTTTGTGTTTTCATTTTATTGTCTTAATAATGCACTCTTTTAAAAAAGATTTTGAAGATACATTACCCTGATTTAACAGAAAGTAATGTCAGCCACAGTCACTATATTCACTCAATGATACATATAATTTACAAGGTAATAGAAGGGATGGAGTGACAAGAAACTCTGGATTATGTAGACATAAAAAATGCAAGAATTTCCTGCCTTTAATACCTTCCTCATTAGTGAGCACCTCCTTAGTATTCCTTCCCCACTGACTGCAATCAGTACCTTATTGTTCATAATTCCTATTTCCTTGGCTGTTCCTAAATTGCACTCTCCAAATGGCACAAAGTCATCGTAAACAAAATCCTACATCTTCAGTTCACTAATTTCTGTAAATTGAGCTCAAACAAAGCAATTAGGTGGCATACTTGGAAACTACCAGCTTGAACATTAGTATCATTTCTTGCCTAATAAAAACTTGACATGTTTTATCTGGCTAGGGCTTTTAGCTTTTTTTTTCCAACTTGACTAAATTAGTCACTTCTATGTATTTGTCCCATTGCTTCTCCCAAGACATGGTATTCCAAATATTATATAATTATTTAACTCACTAGCCACTGAAATAAATAAATAAGCCCATGTCTTTTCATCCTGTTCCTTCACTGGTATTCCTTGGGCAAGCATTGTGAAGTGCAACATCTTGACATAGAATTTAAGACACTAAAATAACTAATCAAATATTGAAGCAGGTTATTCAACTGGGCTTCAGGGAGGTGAGGGTAAGAAGGGGCTGTTTGTTTCAGTTTTGCAGAATGCTGCCTCAGTAGCTTGTGAACAAAAAAGCTGCCAAATTTTGTAATGAATTCCACAGAACATTAAGTCTGATGCTTAGCAGAAGCCATAACTGTTAAGTAAATTATATCCTTTTGATGAATATCCTTATTTGAAAACAACATTGATTCTTCTAACCCTCTAGCAGTGTCCCAAAACAGATGTGCACAACTGCAAATTCTGTTTGCTTTCAGGTTTACGAAGTGTGATGACATTTTTACAATCCTGCATGAGCCCTTTTACCCAGGAGTAAAATAAAGCACAATAATTCTTCACCATCTGTTTGTTAATTTTGCATTCATTTAACTTTGCATTTTAAACTAATAATCATTTTCTTATAATATAGTTTGCTCCATTGGTAGAAATTACAGCTGTTCAATTAAAAAAAGAATGGTTTATAACACAGTTTTCCTCTAAATAATTCCATTGCTCTTAATTATAGAAATGTTAGTGCCATCAAATGGAAAAGAACTGCCAGAGATTAGTGTTATGCTTTATATGTCACACATTCCCTTAGTAAATATACATATTTTCTTCTGTTCCAGCACCAATTCCTACATGGTCTCTAACATTCAACTCATTTTTCTCCACTACAAGATTCTGTGTTTTGTTTAACATTGTTACGTGCAAAGGTACAAACAATTAAACGAAGCTTCTGTTTCATTTGTGGCACAAAGTCAAACCAAGCACAGCCCTACTTCTTCATAAGGCTTTTCCTTAATCTCTAATGACAGGACAAGGAGGTTTTGATATCTATATTTCAGCTGGTTACAGCTAAACTAGGGCTGGAATAATGTCCTAAAAGCTTTTTCTCACCATGTTTACAGTCAAATGGGGAAATCCCATTCCTTTATCAAAAGTAAAACCACATTGAAATAACATGAATAATACATCAGAGCTAGTGAAGGGGAAACAATTTGGGTCAACAAAAGATGTGGTGCCTGGAGAGAGCAGGAGCCAGTCTGAGATTCTGAGAGCTCTATTGTGGACTCTGTGTTATGCTCTGGACAGGGCATCTTCCACACAGACCAGGCTGTAAGGTCACAAGCCCTAAACACAGACTGTCCCCACACTGACACAGTGGAGAGTCCACTTCACTGAGATTCCTGGGCTTAATCATCATCATCTACAAATAAACTCCTCAAGAGACACAGGCTGCTCAGCTAATTCATGTCAGCAGTCCAGTAGTATTAGAGAGCTGTTCAGATGGTTAAAACAATCAAGATGATTGCACTGTTTTCTAAAACCAATTTTATCTGATGGCATAGAAATCTCAGCATCAGATGACACCCTAATGCTGTGACAGTGTTAAGATAACAATTCTGTCACAGTACTAGGATGAGTATTTTACTTAAAACACCCATAAGGTAAGAGATGGTTTACCACAAAATTCATTTATTTCAATTAAAGGAGTTCAGAAAAGGCTGAAAAACACTCAACTGGTGCTTGATACTGTAACAGAGCACTCACATACAGAAATGAACTTCCAGAAGCACCATGCACAATAAAATTAGGAGTGAAAGTCCAGCCACAGGTTAGTGAGATGCTCAGCTTCCAGTCCTACCAGAATCCTGAGCATCCTGACCTTTCAGCTTCCCAGACAAGGAAGAATTGCTGCCAGGGCCGACCTTTTCTGGGGGATTTATCCATCACAGCATTTTATGTCTTACAGGAAGCAAACATTCTGGAGGTGCCCAAGGCACATACTGATGTCATAGATGTGTAATGGTAACAGTCTTCCCAATGATTTGCCATCTATTTCAAGTTACTCTCATTAAAAAACCTCACCTGGGGTGACATTTGAGAAAACTGAAACTCCTACTTATTGAACGTATCAAATCCATTTATATTTTGGAAAATGAGCATTTGCCTCACAAAGCTCAAAGAATAATAATAACAACTGAACTGTCTTCCTGTGTCATTTCTCTAGAAGTTCTCTATTTGCTTTTAAAGGTTTATAATTTGTCAACACATCTCTCTGGAAATACCATACAAAAGCATCTAATATTCTGTAACAACCTGCAGTAATTGAAAGGAAAAAAGCCCTCAGTATTTGCTTGGATATTTGGTTGGATTGGGTATTTAGACTCAGATTCACTATTTAGTCTGCAGATTCTGTCATTCTTCCCAGATCTTTGCAAAACAATTCCATACTGAAGCAATGTGGGTGAAAATTTTTGAACAGAAATATTAAAGTATAAATTAAAAAGTTCAAAGGGAAAGGCTAGATGGGGAAACACCTGCAGTTTTATTTAAAAAGTGTCCAAACTGCAGCTTGAATACATGTATCTGAAGTGAGACCATGACACTGCAATAAAGTGGATCAAGTCATTTTACCCAAGTTAGATGCCTCAAGAAATAAATATTTATTTATTTCATAACAGCTACTTTCCCTCCCTGATGTACTGAAGGGGCAAGTGACATCTTTGAAAGAAACCATTAATATCACTGAAATCACACTGGTAAAAAAATACTCATGTGAAGTGCTGCTTTGAGAACATGCCACTTCATCAGTTCTTCAATTAATGTTATTTAATAGGATTTTTATAATTAATCATGACTATGACTCATGGAACACCTACACATTCATTACTGGCAGCAGACCTACTATTGTCTGCCTACTTCTTATTCCCAGGTCAGAGCTGCAGAATGGGGAGGACAAGTATATACATGAAAATAAACAATATTAATTCTTTCACATAAATAAATGACTATCAACAGTGGTCTATTAGGAAAAATAGCTTTAATGCAATTAATGTCTGATTTCCCACCGAGGTGATGCACTTGCACAGGATGGGCAGTTGCTCCACATTTGTGAAGATTCCTGAGATGCCTCTCTCATGCCTGATTTGCTCCGTGTTATTAAAAAAACACTCAACGACACCTGCATTAATGGCACTACTTCATACTGATGTCTGCAATATTTATGCTCAATCTGCAACTCTGGGACAGAACTTGCACTAATGGAAGTCAATAACAAAATCTTCAGGGAGTTCAAAACTATTTTTTGCTAATGGTTTGATTTTGTGAGCTGCTGAGTACACCAATCTCAGAAGTAGTTTTTAGGCTACTGCTTAAAAGCAAACTGATGCCAACAGACTAATATGAGTACTCCTGAGTTTTAAAGCATGTTTATAAGATATTTTTGAAGATAGGTGAAAATCCCAAATGAAAATCCACAATATAATCTATAGTAATCAGGAAAAAGCCTCAGACTCTTTTGACTGGAATAATCAGAACCCCTTTATAATTCTAATTTTATTAAAGAGTCTGGACTGTAAAGCTCTCATTCAAAAAAACCCATCTGAATCACATTCATGATAAATTTAACAGAAATGCTTAAATAAAATACTATATAAAAGGGAAACTGCTGTGAAACCTAGATTAGAGTCAGTTGTGTAACACTAAGCAAACAATGTTACAGCTGAGCAAATATTCCTACTAGTCCCACTGAGGTATTTTTTCTTTTTATTCCTGTGCTATATATTAAGGAGAAAGCTGCTGAAGAGGCCTTTTTATTTCTATAATGCTCAAAGCATAATGAGGACCTGTCCTTGACTGAAACTAACCAATATTAACTCTAAAAGACTGATTACTCTTTTTTCAAAAATATAACCATCACACAAAAGGCAAAATTAGACCCTTGAACACCGACAATAAAAAACCCCAGACGAGCTATGGAAAAGACTGAATATACAATATTTAAATCAGAAAGAACCATGAGTGAGGTGGTAATGAGGTTGGAAAAGGAGGGCTGCATTAAAACACCTACCAAGTTGAGGAGATTGGTGGTACTACCACACTTCCTTGTGTAAATTTTTATAAACTTACTGCTGGCATGCTGGTTAAGAGATGGGTATGGTTTCCTGACTTTTTAATATATACAGAGCTCCAGTTTTCTTATTTGCTGAAAATACTAATGACATAATTATTTAAATAAATTTCTTATTATTTTTATACATTTTAAAATGAGATTTTATTTCCTTGTTCCACATGTAGACTTTGGGGGCATTCCACTGACATTTTCTCTCTTTTGTAGACATTGAAGGACCATGCCATTGTTGCTGAGAACAGAAAAACAGGAGAAAGGGCGGGCCCAAGTATCTGCATTCTCATTTTCTACAGCAAAGCCCCAAAATGAGTCAGTCCCACCAGCAAAATGATACATTACCGAGGAAGGAGGTACATTCTTGATTGGAAAGACTGTTTGATTTTCCTTTAGTGGGTTTTCTTTGCTCTTCAGACATGAGGTTTTCTCTGGCTTTAACACATAATCCTCCCCCCAGACTATAAAATCTTGCAATGGAATGGTAGTGAACTACTATGTCATTGCCTTAATGCTCAGAGTACCATTTATGAAATACATCAAGGGAAGTGGGGGGAGGAGAAAAGAAAAAAAAAAAAAAAAAAGATGATTTCTTTCTACGCATTATGAAAAAAGTGTTTTCTACCCAAGTCATGCAAAAGGAAGAAAAGGTCTTTGTGAAACACACTTCAGCAGTTTGGAACACACACTGAACAATTTCACTTCAGAGCTTCCAGTGAATTATTTCAGTGAATGTTAGTGAATAGAGGAAACCTGCACTGGAAATTCCTCCAGGAACACAGGCCCTTTCATGTTTCTCAGCAAGGCTCTTCAGCTTTCACTCCTGGGCTGTTGCTGTTTCTCAGCCTCTTTCTGTGCTCCAGTCCATTTTGTCTGGTTCCTACACCTCAGCCTGCCCTCAGTGCCTATCACCTATTCAGCATCAAAACCCTCTCAGAAATGTTTCTGTAGCCACAGACTCTCTCCCAATTCTGGTACCCACCTATATGACATCTGGAGTTCAAGAAAGGTGCCTTTTTCAAAGCATTCAGCTTGAAAAAAACCCACGCTGAAAACTCTAAGGCTGACTCTGCTTTCCCACTTGAGTGTCATGGGAGTGCTCCCATGGTGAGCTCCTGGAACCTCCTCCTGGCTCCAGAGCAGTAACCCAGAAGCACCACTGCTCTGGGAGAGAAAAACAATGGATCAGGCTGAAAAATCAAACACTTCCCCCTTCAGACAAAGCCACACAAACCATCTTAAGGAAAGAGACTTAGTGCTGCCTAAGTAACCCAAGTATTCTCCTCTCTCCTTTGCTGCTGTATTTCACAAGTGCAGTCATAAAGGGAAAGACCATTTAGGTAGATTCACCTGCCAGAAATGCCACCATTGTTCCGTTCAGATGTACAAAACTGTAGGGGACACAGAGCAATGGAAGCAAGAGAAATTGTACTTGGAAAGAAGTGATAGTTTATGAAAAATCCTGGCTCACTGTGAAAAGAAGAAACCTAAAACATATATTGGAATCCATGGCACTGGCCATTGTCTCTGGCAAGAGTAGGCTCTAGAACTTGGTTCATACGGTCCAAATAAGAAACAAGACACAGTTTTACTTGAAGCAGTGAGTTCCAATGTGCACTGACAGTACCACTTGCACACAAATTCACAGTATTTTTTTCATATACTTGGAAACAAATAGGTATGGATACAAACATTACTGTTATTTCATATAAGGTTCGTGACAAAGCACATCAAAAGAAAAACTCAAAATAAAATTTGTTTTAAAATGTGCATCTTTTGTTCTGCTTCATGTGAAAAGGCAAATTCTTCCCTGAACTGTGATTCACAGATTAAAGCCTGCCTTCCTCTTGTAAATACAATAAACATGATGAAGAAAATATAAAAAAATAACAGTAGCTAAGTAAGTTTCACATGACTATGTATTCCTTCTTCCAGGCATCAGGTCATAATCACACTGGTAACAGGTTATGAAACAAGGAACTACTACAGATATTGGAAAGTGACATTTAAATATCTGCACTTAATAAGAATCAAACTCCATAAAATAAAAGCTTTTAGAAAAGAAGCTCCATGCCCAGAAAAAGCTCTAAATCAAACACTTTGCTGATATTTGGTATATTGATACTCTACTGTACATTAGCACATAAACAGATCAGTGTTTTGTGTCTCTAAAGAAAGGAACATCTTTTGTTTCTTGGATAAAGTGGAAATGTGTCATACAGCCTTGAAATAAGTATTTCTTCATATTCCTAATAAACTTTCCCAAAGACCTTAACAGGATGAAGAACAGTACTGGAATGTTAATAAGAAAAAGTTTAATTATGGGAAAATTACTTTAAAAAATCTGTATCTATTTTATATGAAATTTGGCTGGGTAAAACATAATGTTGCTCAGAATATTTTAGAATCAAGTGTTTAATTAAATACTTTCAGTTTAATACTGTAGCTTTGTATGCCTTTTTTTTTTTTTTCCACTGGCTGGCTGATGTTACTTAATGATAACAGAGTATCTCATGCCACAAAGCACAAATCTGAAGTATCAATCCATCTAAAAAAAGGTGGGGGGAAAGAAAAAACAGGGAAAGAAAAAACAGGCCAGCTCTTCACTCAATAAACCTCAATTACATTGCAACAATTAACCCTTATTAACAACCTCTCCCTCAGTCATGTATCCAGACCTACCCAAGTATCAAAGTATTCTCAGATGACTAGGAAAATAAATGAAATTAAATGAAAATTAAAATAAATATTTTTTCAATAAATAGAAAATTCAAAATTAAAATTATTTCCAGACCCCTTCAATCATCAGACATGCTTAGCCTTTACTCAAGCCACATAATTCCCACATGTTACTGCCTCTTACTTCACGACCATAACTATTCAGACAGACCAGTCTAGTTTACAGTAATCCTTACAAACTTTTAAATACACCACTAAAGATTCACATACAATCATGGAGTCTAATTATATCCCAAGGTATCCCTAATTAAGGTGCCAATATAATTACAAAAATGTACTAGAAGAAAAGAATCTCAAAGCTCTTAATTCACATTTACTCAGTTTTAACTAATACTTCATTGTCTTAAATACCAGCAGGGATTTAGAAAAATGTATTTTATTTTGTTCTAGAAAATGTGGTCTATCAGACAACACAAGAAACAGAAACTGTGTTTTGAAAGCTGAGTCCTTAAGTCTGTAGCTTCAAAGGTACTGTGTTTTGATAGGTAACAAAACTCTTCTGTAAGAACTTAATTTACATTTTTCTGTTCTGTGTTTCACTGCAGAAGAAAAAACAGAATCACAGAGTCAAAGGATGGTTTGGGTCAGAAGGGACATTAAAGATCATCCAGCTCTAACCCCCTGCCATGTGCAGGGACACCTTCCACCAGACCTGGCTGCCCAAAGCCGCATCAAACCCAGCCTCGAACACTTCCAGGGATTTGGCAGCCCCAGCCTCTCTGAGCCACTTGCTCCAATCCTCACCTTCCCTCACAGGAAAGAATTGTTTCCAGTCTAAACCTACTCTCTTTCTGTTTGAAGCCATGGAGCTTTGAGCAACCTGGCTGGAAGGTGCCCCTACCCATGGCAAGGAACACGGAACTGGATGATCTTTAATGTCCCTTCCAAGACAAAACTTTCTGTGAATCTGTGACCTCACATGAGCAACACTCTTGTTATGGTAAAGCTTCTTTTGGTTCAAATGAAAGAATACTTTAATCACAGTTCACTTGACAATGCTAATGAGAATTAAGCTGTAGATCTTACTAAGTATCAAATATCTGTTCCCAAACTGCTGGACCTGCAAAAAACCTGAACACACAGAGGTCCCCATGGCAGCTCTGTAACCTGAACAGATTTAACAAAGCTGTACTGACATAACTTATGGTGTACAAAGGTGTTCCAGAAGAATTATACATGTAAATCAGAGACAACTATGACAATTTAAAGATACCACAGCTGGTTTCCAGAACTTGGGAAATACAGCTATAAAAAAACTGACACAGGCTTTCTGATGTCATTTGTAAGCTCTAAAAACAATTCACATTCTTCAAGGCAACAAGGATCTGGCTTTAAGTGACCAAAATCCAAACCATTATGGAACAGAGTAAATCATGGAAGATAATTTACAGTGTTAAACTATCCCTAAAGTTGTACCCTCAGTCAGCAAGGTCCTTTAAAACAATGCTTATTCTCATCAACAGGGAAATGGCTACAGATCTCTGGAGAAACTCCAAATAACAACACAGAAATTCATGGAAAACGTCAATAGTCCACCACTCTCATTGCTAAACTGTTACAGTATGTCTAAAACATGCCAGGAACTGAATGAAACTACCAAAGTTTCATACCAAAGTGACCAAAAGCACATGCAAGTGTCTTCTTGGTGACACATATGTCACTATTTCTCCAGTCTTTCTCTAGCACTTTCTGTGCTGGAGCTCTCTAAGAGAAAGCAACCCATTAAAAAAAAAAAAAAAAAAAGGAGATGTTATTTTGGAAGAAAACTTCCTGCAGTACTTCCTCAGTTGCAGGACAAAAGCAACTACAGGAAAAAAAAACTCAGTAAGATAAAATCAAAAGCCAGTCCCAAGAGCAGCCAGGTAGACCCTCCCAAGTTGCAGTGAAGGGAGATGAGGAGAAGTCAAGTGCCTGCTGAGTGCAAAAGCACCATAAAAACCTCAGGGGTTGAGAAAGGAACTCCTGAATCCCAGAGGTGCTCATTTAATTTTCATGTTACAAAGCTTGCCCTTGAAAAATGGGCAAATTCAGAGGACACTACCTAGAAATGGTATAAATTATAATATATTACATTCTCTTCCTGCATTTTTCTCTGGATTTAAGAATTAATCATTCTTCCAGCAATGAAAAAGGAAGGGAGCTTTTAAAGCATCAAAGAGCTGCAAATTCTGCACTCTATCTAGAAAAAAACCCACATCACTCCATGCTCTGTTCAGCTGGGCTGTGACACACACAAAGCCAACAACCCATGCCTACATTCAGGATTCTGTCATCTAAGCCATTTCTCACACGGCTTTTCTCAACAAAACGTAAAACTAAATGAAAAACTGCTGTGGTTAATTAAATGGGCACAATCCTCCCCAGTACATAAGGATGCTGATACTCTTACATACATAGAGCAACAAAAGGAAGTACAATTTTAGCCAAACTGGTTTTCAACTTGAAGCAGCACAATTAAAACACACACACCATGAAAAACAATTTTCAACAAGATGAGAAGAGCACTGAGATTAAGGGGTGAAGATGCATTCAAAATATGGACAGTTTTAAAAGATGTGTACACATGCTCCCCATCTTTCCCCTCAACTTACTTCTTTCTGATCTAGCTTGGTAGACATCACACTAAAATCAAGTCTTGAGCAAAAAATTTAAAGTAGACTTTTCATTACTATCATGTTTCTCCTATTCAGCCTTCAAGCAGATAGGAACCTCCTCCTTGATTTCCTCAGCACTGTTTTCTTTGACTTTTGTGTCCTTGACAAACTCTCCCAAACTTGGAAACTACTTCCTGCATCTTATGAGAAGAGAAAGCTGGCTGGGAAAGTTACCCTTGCATTCCTCTCTTGTGCTCAATTTGTTCAAAAGTGGTATAAATACATTATCTACTCAAATTCACTTTCTGAATTGAGCTACTTACATACTGGGGGACAAAAAGCAGTCCATCTTATTTGGGACTCTGTAGGATACAGAGCAGCTATGGTTAGACAATGTAAGGCAGGTCATTGGCAAACTTTATTTTTCCTCAGCTGACTGCAGACAAACAAACAGCACCTACTCAATACATGCAAAATAAACATAAAAATTATGAAGTATTACTTAAAAATACCTGAAAATATAACGAGAACCACTATTTCAGAAACCAGTCTTGTTAAAAGCTGAACAAATGTAAGCCTTAAAGGTCTCTACATTTTACATGATAATGTAAGTTCACATTTCCAAATATCAGCAAGCTGGAGAGTTAAGTGTAAGACTGAAACCAAAAATACAAGAAAAAGCTGTAAACTCCACTTGTTCATATCTATTTTATTTTTTCCAGGGAAAAACTTCTAATTTCTCTTTGGTCAGATTCTTTTGCTTAGTTTGTCTTATTAAGTCTACAATTCACATTGGTTTTGCATCTTACACTAAATATCTCTAGAAACACCAATAAAGTCCATCTTCCTGAAGCTGACAGTGTGACAGCTTCTTTACCATGGTGAATCTTATATACTGAGCAAAACAGTCTATTCTTATCTTATGAATGATAAGAAAAATTGAGTTAAGTTTTGGATTAAACAAATCACTGGAACTTTTCCCTCCCCCATTGATATTTTGAAGAGTTGTCTTCTTTCAAACCTTGAAACAAAGTGACTCCCAAACCCCATGAAATGCTATTGAAGTAGTGGGGGGAAGGCACTGCCACATTGGGGTGTTGAACTCTACCTTACACACTGTACCAAGATAATGAGGTGAATTCTTAGAATCATCCTGAGAAAAGCTCTGGCACTAGGTCTGTCACCGAGATCACCAGTTCTTCCTTATGGCTTCCTGAACTTAGAAAGCAGTTCTGAGAAAAGCCATGACTCTCCCTTGCTGAGGTAAGCAAGACAAGCAATGAGATGAACTGAGGCATTTCCATCACAGATCTGACTGCATATTCTAGCTTTTCTTTGCCGCTTGTCACAAACCAATGTGACACACAGGATTTCAAACACCTCACAGATGCAGTTTTGGGCACTCATGAATAGTAAAGAATGGCAAACCCCAGACTTTGAAAGAAAGACAAAGAATCCACCACTGTCTAGACACAAATACATGAAACAAGCTGGTCAGGTGCCTTTGCCAGGCCTTCACAATGAGCAAATCAAAAGAGCTGAAGAAGAAAGACACGCTAAGCAGGTATTTTGTGAGACATTCACAGATTCTGAGATCTCTGTAGTGCTGGGTTTAAAACCTTCAGGAAAGAAGGGCCCAGAATAAAACCAAAATGGATAAAAAAATGTATTTTGGAACAGGTCAGTGGAGTATGTCCACACAAGCTTTACTAATGCAATCACAAGTTCACTGAAGCCAAATGGACATCTCAACTGGTAAACAGAGTAATAAGAAACACTGTCATATCCAGTTAAAGCAGATTTGCAAACAATAGGCAGCCTAACTAATGAGAAACATGAATGTAGCTTACAAATTAAAGCGTTCCTCAAGGTAAGAACAGGCCTAAAATGCTCTCCAAAACCTAAAAGACCTAAACCAATGGATTATCAAAAGTTGGTTACACTTCAAATATACATTTTTACATGAACAGAAGGAAAAGAAAATGTACTTTTCCAGAAAAGGAAAGATGCAGCACTGCAGACCACATCATAAACCAGCTCCTCATGCCAAAAGGACTTCCAAGAAGACAGAAATCCCCTACCAAGCAAACAACAACAAACCCAAAGCAAATTTGGTGGCAAGCAGGGGAAACAGCATACAGCTTGGTTTTATTTAAACTATTTTTCTGTATGCCCTGAGCACACAGTTGCCTTTGCATGGCCAATGGATTTCAGAATATCTGAACAGAATTCTTCTATTAAAATGCAGGAACATCCTATTAGAATGAAGCCCAAACAAATAGAAGCACAAGATGCTGCAAACACAGACACATACTTTCAATCAATTAATTTACCCTTCCTTTTAAACTTTTTAAAAATAACTCACATAAGGATGAGCTTTTCACTACCACACAGGACAACCAGGACCTTTACACTTTTTACTGCCTTCCTAATTTTAGTAACAAGTTAAAAAGTAGTGGAAGAATTGTTACCAAGTATTACAGCCTGGACACAAGCTTACTTGGATTACTTGGGCTCCAAGCCAGTTCCACAAACACTCCTTGAGCAATCACTACACTTCTCTGTAGTCAGGAACAAAGAACTAGAGAAGAGTCTGGTACTTATTTTTTGAAAAAATAAAACAAAATAAAAAGGCAAATAAATCCCTGGTGTGATAGTGGGATAAAGAAGTCCAATTCCATCTAGCTATTCTTCTAGATTCACAGAAGTTGCGCCTTTACTCAGCTCTCCCTGGGAATATCACAAGAAGGATAAAAGAGAATAACCAAATCAGCATCCTTCTTTGCTGGCTGACTGCTGAACTACACAAAAAAAAAGTTTCTCAATGGCTTCAGCAAAGACTGAATAGAAAATACATAGAATGGCACTCAATTCGAACTCCTCTCCTCTCTCTGCATTGCCATGAAACGTGCAACAGGGGGATCTGAATATTACTTGCAGAATTTGAAAAGATCAGTAGGGAGATTCAGTACAGCACATGAAAAGAATGCTGAAACGGAAACTGTGACACCAGAGATGTTCATTCTTTAAAAAAAATTTTGTAGTTTAGTAATTCCACTGTAAACATCTATGCAAAACTTAAAAAGGTTCTGATGACATAAAGGTGAGAAACCATCACCCTGAGCACAGGGAAGGAGCAAGGTATGGACAGTAAAAAATAATGAAATAACAAAAACAGGATGAAATTTAACACAGTAAAACCCAAACTTCAACAGCTCAACCAGGATTTCTGTTGAAAGAAATGACTACAGACAGGAATGAGCTGATCACAAAATGACTGCAAGCCAAAAACAAGAGGGCAAAAACTTTCAGCAGCAAGACTTAAAAAAAAAGGATTCAATTTTGAATATTCTTTCAATTCTTACTGTCTTTTTTTATACATACACAAAAATATTTTAACATTTTCAAGCTCATCTAGAACTTAATACTGTCAGGTTCACTCATTTTCAACAGTCTTATTTTGAAAGCACAAATACAGAAATTAAATAATTATTCAAAATAAAACATTTACTCCATATGAAAAGAAAAAGGTGCAAAGAAAGCTGTATTCTATGGCTTGTACTGAAAGACTAATGTGAAGCATCTTTTTAGTCCAAATGATGGAGAACATCTACTGGTATCTTACACCAAATTTTTTGTTTTATTATAATGCATGGAAAGCAAGAAGACTCAAGTGAAAAAAGGCCTAAGCATAACCATGGGAAAACCACCAAAAATTACAATTATTTGTTGAAAGCATGTCTGATTTAATACAAAAATTAATACTATTATTAAAAAACCCTCTTGGGCATTATTAAATATAACCAAAAATATAGCTACACATGGCAAAACCAAAGTGAAATACATCTCTAAGATTTCAAAATAGTACCAGAATATGACACCAGAACAAGTTCATCCTTTTCAAAGGTACTTACTTTTCCAAAGACTTTTCAATTTAAAAGATGAAATATTTACCTGAGTATTTGTATGAGTATTTAGAGTATCAAGGTAAGTTTTCATGGCAAACACTGGCTTTTTTATACTAAGCTGTTTTTTGAAAGTGGCATGAAAGTAATTGACAATTTTTTTTACTGCATTTGCGTCATATAATTTCAGGATATAAACTGGTACAATAAATATTACCTCTACCTAGCAGAGAATTTGCTAATTGAACTCAACTTTTCTTTTGTCTCTAATTTGTTTTGGTCAGCCTGGTTCTTCCTACATTCTAGTTACCTCAAAACTAATTAATGTTATTTTCCTTGCAACTCCATAAAACTTTTTAACAAATTGCAATGGAAGTTTTTAGCACCAGGATCTGCCCAAGAAAACCTTATTATAACTGAGAGCTCAGAGATCCATACATGGGTATTTTTAGTCACACTTTGCATTGCATTTGTCTTTTTATCAACACAGTTTTCTTAGAGATTTGAGTGTTCAGGTGTTTTTACTCACTTCTGTGCTCCCTGAGACAACAGCTTTGTCCACGTTCAGCGCTAGCTGCTCTTCAGTCTGGCAGACGCCCACAGACCACTCCGCACAGCGGTGATGAGCCCAGCAGTGACCTGGAGGGCAGGGAGACAAAGGGCCAGCATTGGACAGCTCTGTCAGGCACTTCCTCCAGGCATGGAACTCCCTTCTGGCAGTAAATACTTGCCAGAAATAACAGAGAGGTCTTCTTCCCCTTTTTTTCTTTCAACATTGAAAACCCATTTTATGATACATTGACTATATTACAGTTACTATCAGACACTGCAATTTTATTTTATATACAACACACCTTTTTTATCTGTTTATAATCTTCAAATGTCTGAACATGTAATCATAGCACTGGGGTGGTAAAGCATTCTCTGACTTTGATTCTACATTCAATGCTTGTGTAACACACACAGAGTTCCACTTCACCTTGTATTTCACTGTAGATAACATTTCCCTAGGTTTGTACTCCGATTTATGATTCCCAAGTACTGGAGATCTGTATGTTCATGTAGAATATGCTAGTATGATACTTTATAAGTCTACACAAAATGTTTAAAAGCTCAAAATACAACATGAAAAGATACTCATATAAAAGACTGAGAAAATGGTCAATACAACAAACAGTTTGTGGTACTGACCACAATAAAATAATACAAAGTAGAAAAAAAAATTAAAAATAAAATAAAATATAAAAGACTGAGAAAACGGTCAATACAACAAACACAGTATAGAGATACACCTACCTAACTAAAAAAAAAAAAAATCAGAATGTGTAGAATTCAACAGATAACTCTTACAGGATGTTTCTAATTCCATTCTGGGAAAAACAATGTAAATGATGTATACTTCCAAAGGAATTCTCTGACTGCTTGATACAGGAATTAGAAATGATGGTTTACACTAGCTGTTGAACTTAGGTATCAGCCAACCTAATAATTCAAGCTACAAGAAAAAAATCCCCAAAATTCCTATATGGGTTTGGGAAGAGTCATTTACAATTCATAGCAACTTTTAAAATGTAGATTGATGAATCTACACCCATTATAGTATAACTATTTAAACAAAACCATTGGATTTTTTCTTTAATTGGACCTTGAAATAAGTTTCCACACTCGTGAAAGAGTACCATTTTTATGATTACGTAAATGTATTTCCATTTTTTGGAGAAAAATATGTGAATGGATTACTGGCATCAAAGCATTTGGACACAGATGTCTTCTGAAAAAGCAATTAATAACTTAATTATAGAAAAGTTCAATTGAAATGAAAGAGCAGATGATAAACCAGACATTTTTCTGACAGAAAACCTGCAGATTCTGGAAACATGCACGTGCATTATGTTTCTACTGCTCTCCTAAATCTTCTATTCCATTCTTTCCAGTAAAATTTGCAGCAGGAGATCAGGTAATGTCAGAGGACTAAGATTTTTGAGAATTATATTAAGCTGTGCCTCATTCCTTTTCCCTTTTCACCCCAAAAAAGAATCATGGTACTGAAGGTATTACTACCTGAACACCAGCTCAGCAGCAGATTACAAACATTTCCCCACACAAAGCTGAGGGAAGACCACAAAAACAATACCTGACACAGGCAAAAGCTACCAAAGCACCATCAGAGACTTGACAAACACCACAGCACCAAAAACCAACAGCTGCAAAACTTCATTCATGTCACTGTGGCTACTCTACTGCTACTGGACAGGGAGAAAAAGGATGGAGAAGAATGGATCTTACCTGTTGGCTCAAATAAGGCTTGAACATCAATGTCATCTGGTAAGCCAACTAAACTGAGTTCATCCCAGAATTTGACAACCTGATCGTCAGAAGCAGTTTGGGTGCTTACGCTTGTACATGATGCTATACTCGATCGAGATCTGTATCAGGGAGCAGAAAAACAAACTTAGAAGTGACCACATTCTTTGTTCTATTAGCCAGATACTCACAAATGATCTAAAACTCATGGCAAGTGAGTACAATTTTTCCTAATATGATAAAATATAAACCAACATGAATAAAAGTCTTCCTTGTATTTTATCCCAACACTTTCCCCAGTAACAGTTTCCAGTTAAAGCTGCTACTCAGTAAACAAGCCTACTCTCTTCCAGTTCTTCAGGACACACATGCTTCTTTAAGTTTGATTCTGTTTGATATTAAAATTTGCCCAACCCTTGGAACTGAGAATGAGATAACAACATCCAGAGGTGAGGTGCCTATAGAAAATACTACAGCTATGAGGAGAAGATCAGGACTTTAAAATCTGTTTGGAAATAAACATTTTTATACAATGCCATCAAATGTTAAAAAAAAAAAAAGGGTGGGGTGAGGGGTGAGCTGGAGGAAAGGGGGGGGGAGATTAAAAAATGCAGTGATATAAAGACTAATATATTGTACGAGTTTATAACCTTATTGATTTTTTCCCTAAATTCTAATCTCAACAGAAAACAATTCACACCACTCAGATTACTGAATTAAAAAAAAAAAACAGAAGTGACAATTCTGCCTTTATTTCCTGAAGGCTGAGAATATCTTGGACATCTAATGGTGTGCATTTAGGCCTACTGATAAGAGACCTGATCACTGATGCCTCAACAATTGGTAGGAAAGGTGGTGCTGCATTTTCCACTAAGGTTCTTTGAACTTGATTACTCTCTGCTATTAATAACTCAATTGTATGCATTTGTCAGTAGATACAGAAACCACTGGAATTTTAATCTGTGATAACTCCACTTTCCTGAAAACCATGCTTTACTTCAGCCATTACATTTATAAATACATTTTAAAACCCCTTAGTTTATGGGGAGAAGAGCAACATCTCTCTTGCATCACCTAAGAAATTTTAGAAGTTTTCTATTTTTCTATTTTCTATTTTTACTAGTATTACATGGTCTCTTCATGACCTGCATAATTTAAAATATATCTACCCCAAAATGCTGACACTATCAACATTTAAAACCTCCTTAACAAAGCATTATGTTCTGTTTGACAAAACTGGTTCCTGAACACCATTTATGTTCACTGCAATTACAGAATGGTTTGGGTTGGAATGGATCTCCTTCCAACCCTCCTACAATGGGCAGGGACACAGTCCACTATCCCAGAGGTTCCTCTAAGCTCTATCCAACCTGGTCTTGGACACTTCCAGGGATACAGCATCCACAACTACTCTGTTGTGGATGCTCCATCATCCACAGCCTGTGCCAGCGCTTCACCCCATCACAGCAGAACCTCCTCTAACACCAAACTGCTACTCACAACACCAAAGCTTAAAGGATCTTTAAGAAAAACTAAATCTCAACTGACAAGGCATTTTTCTGTATAAAAAAAGCTTTCTCACAAGATCAAACAATCCGTTCACAGAACTTCTCAATTTACTCTGCAATCTTGTCCTTTCTATAGACTTTTCTGAAAATATTTCATATACCTACAGAATACAGCCTGAAGCGAGGGTGCTACTTTTATTAGCTTTAAGAAAAGCCACTTTTCCATATCAGCATTACACAACGTGCAGTTTTCCACCACCACCACGATGCCAAAAACATACAACGTGCACCCAAGAACCTCAGCAAGTGTGGAACACTCTGAGCAGTTTCTGCAGCAGCAGCACAGCCAGGGACGGATCTGACTCGGGAGTTTGGCACAGCCGGCAGCCGCCTCCCTCATTGTTCCCTCCCAGGGTCCACGAACCGAGTCAACCCCCAGTGCTCAGTTTGTGCCAGTGCTCAGTGTGCCACACTGCCCTGGCTCTGCATCAACACCCTACCCTCAACCCCACATCCCTGCCCCACATGACCACTGCCCTGGATCACAGCCCTGCATCATCAGCCCGCCCTCAACCCCGCATCCCTGCCCCATATCACCCATACGGCCCTTGATCCTATCCTGCCCTCAACCCTGCACCACAGCCACACCACCAGCATCGCCCTCAACCCCGCACTGCCCACAGCCCCTCATCAGCGCCCTCAACCCTGCACCGCCCTCAACCCCTCACCACCCTCAACCCCTCACCGCCCACAGCACCTCACCGCCCTCAACCCTGCACCACCCTCAACCCCTCACTGCCCATAGCCCCTCACCACCCTCAACCCTGCACTGCCCACAGCCCCTCACCGCCCTCAACCCTGCACCACCCACAGCCCCTCACCACCCTCAACTCCACACTGCCTGTGGCCCATCACCACCCTCAACCCCTCACCACCCACAGCCCCTCACACCCTCAACCCCTCACTGCCCTGAACGTCTCACCACCCTCAACCCCTCACCGCCCACAGCCCCTCACAACCCTCAATCCCGCACCACCCACAGCCCCTCACCACTCTCAACCATGTACCACCCACAGCCCCTCACTGCCCTGAGCTCCACACTGCCTGTGGCCCCTCACCACCCACAGCCCCTCACAACCCACAGCCCCTCAACTGTCCTCAACCCCACACTGCCTGTGGCCCCTCACCACCCACAGCCCCTCACAACCCACAGCCCCTCACCACCCTCAACCCCACACTGCCTGTGGCCCCTCACCACCCACAGCCCCTCAACTGTCCTCAACCCCACACTGCCTGTGGCCCCTCACCACCCTCAACCCCGCACCACCCACAGTCCCTCACTGCCCTCAACCCCTCACCACCCTCAATCCCTCACCACCCACAGCCCCTCACCGTCCCACAGCCCCTCACCACTCTCAACCCCACTCGGCCCATCCTGTAGCCATGGCCTGCAGCCCTGCATTGCCACTGCCACCCTTCATGTTTCTCTAGGGTTGCAGCCCCCCTGTCACACAGACAGCACTGAGTGATCCCACACTCACCACCAACCCTGAATGAACCCAAGTCAACACAAGGCCCCAGTGAAAGGACCCCCATGCCCACAAAGATGTGGCTCTGATCAGTCCCATCACAATGTCCTCCCCAGACACACCACGTACTGACCACCACACTGCAGGGCTGGGTATGCCCCTGCCATCTCTCACAACCACTGGGAGGCCAGGGAGCCATGACCAAACTCCCCTGTCTGGGAGAGCTGCCAGCAAACCCCACTCCGGCAGGACAGGAACCACTGCTGCATGCCCTCAACAGCACTGGCACCAGGGCAAGAGCCAGTGCTGGATGGCAAGAGGAGAGGCCCTAATGGGCAGAGGCTGCCCATTACTCCAGGCTACACAACACATCAAGTGTCAAAAGTCCAACCTCTTCCACCCTTCGTGTGTACTTTTACTTCAGCATCACAAGTAGATCAGCACCTTACAGTAGCTATGTCTCTTATCTGTGTTTTTCCAGAGCGAAAATTCTCACTTGGGGAAGAAACAAACCCTTTTTAAAAAATCAAAAGAGACAGCCACTGCTATACCACTCACGTGTTGGTTGCTCTGGGGCTCCATTTTTAGTTAGGTTTCTGTACATGTTGATTTTCCTTACAAACATTTTTTAATATTAAACCCCCTCATTCACACAAATACAGGTTAGTTGCCTATTGCAGTACAGAACCAGTAAAGATCCTTCCTGAATTTCATGCAAAATTTAAAAATCTACATATTTATTATTTTAGGACAGACTTACTTCTTCTGGCCTCTCTGTTTGCGCAGCACTGAGTTTTGCCTTGGAGTTCTCTCAAAAGCTCCATCGGTGCTGTCGCTGGCTTCACTCTTATTTAAAGGCTGGTTTTTCCATGGGATAACATACCCAGGAGTGGGACCGAATTGTTTCAAATCTCCTTGCCCTAATGAGCTCCGTTCTCCACAGTAACAAAAGGCGCAGAGTTGTTCGCTGTAAAAAGGAAGATCATTACTTCTTTATTGGGGGGAAAACCAGCAGACAATATCCCATCAAAGAGCAAATTTCATGCTAATTTAACCCTTTATAAGAAGACAATAAAAGCTCCCATGTGCTGTCAGGTATAAGAATTCAGCACTCAGAAACACTATTTCCAGCTAATTAACAGTTACATTAAAAGAACTTTTTTTCTTTTCACAAAACTGCCTGATTAAGAAAGCAAACAAAAAAACGCCCATGTTATATTCAAATGATTAGAATTTCCAAAATTCTGTGTGTCTACACATATGCTTGCAAAAAGGCATCAAAATGTAACAGAACACATAGAACATTTCAACACACACACACCTTTCTGGAAGCACGAACAGCTTATGCGTAACACCATGTGTAAATACTATAAAGGTCTACTAACATGGAGATAAATGGAATAATGAGAAAACCACAGCAATGGCTACAGTCACACATGCCAGAGCACACCACAAATGCAACCATCCTCATTTACTTCAATATTCAAAACCAAAATGATGTCTGAAAGTTTTACTGGAGGAATTTTATATTTACAAGAACCGTGACCGCTGCAATACCCTGTACCATTTGCAACTATGTTTTAACATGCACAACACAGCGACAGGATTGAAATGACAGCTCTGACAGCACTCCTTGTGTCACATCATATGGAAGCTACTGAAAAATATTTCTATAATAAACATATCCACAAACTTAAAATGTGAACTTCTGCAACTAATGCAGCTTGCATTAAAGGAAAGCCATTTAACACTTTTTTTTTAATGCTTAAATGAGCAATTCTGTTTTCTTCGTATTTATGCCCCAAAGACCCCAAAAAGATGCCTCAGGGAATCAGGCACTTGGATAGAGGCTTGGTTATGCCTGGATTCCTTTTAAATATATTTCAGTGCATCTCCAAGGTGGCACATTTGGATTTGGGACAGTCTGTGCTGTGTGAGTGAGAGGAGGGAAGTGAAGTGGGAGGAAGAGAAAACCTTAAGGCTAAACTGCTGTAAAATATTTACTAAATTCTGGGGGGGGGGAAATAAGCCTCCTGTGCTTTTCAGCCTGGAGAGACAAGAACAGCACCAGAAAAAAGTACAAGTGGAAAAGGAAAGTTCCAGATCAGAACAGAAAACCCCAAGAATCCAGCAAAGCTTCTGATATTACTCTGGGATGGCTCCTTTTGCTCTCACCATGGAGCACCAATAGGAAGAAAGAAAAAGAAGAAAATTAACCTGGCCTACTACTACTGATAATACCAGACAGTCAGATGCTAAGAAAGGGTGAAGTGTTTCATGAGCCCAAAATGAAGCCCAGAATGAATCAAAAAGCTTTTATTTATGGTTGATAGGTAGGACTGCACTTTCATTGAGGCAGACGGACTGCTGGGAACATGCAGGTTGGTCGGCAGAAAAAGTAAGTCCCATTCATGGTACTGAAATTACACCTTCCTGTGGTACTGTTAGGAAACATTTGTCCTCATCTCGTGGCCTTGGCTGCACATCCCTCACTGATCTGCCTCAACACACAACCAGCATGAGCCAGCACAACCCCCGGAGCTGATGGCAAATGTCTGACACGTTCCAGAAATCTTTAGAAAAAGATATCTGAAGACAAAAAAATTCAAAGAAAATATGGATAAAGGTAGTGTGAGAGCAGTGAAAAGTGAGAAGTTACACTGAACAGTACATATGTCTATTTTATAGCTAGCTTTTAGTGTGATAGAACAACAAATACACTATTATTTGTCTGTCAGTGACTGTAACCACTGGACTGCCAGTGAAACCTGATACGGCCTCACAGGCAGAGCTCCTAAGCAGGGAAAGTAAAGCTTTCTAGACTAGAGAGACTTGTGAGGAGACTTATGATTTAAACAGGCTAGACCATGGTATATAAATTACACTAGTTACAAACACAAGATTATCCACAGTGGAATAAATAATTATTCATACATCCTGTTAGGACAGACTATCGCTGCTCATTAAAAGACTTGAAGATAATTACAAACAAATAAACAAAGCCCTTAAAAGTGGAGTCATAGCAAATATGCAATAATGTTAAGATCTGTAAGAGAGAAATACGAAACAGTAATTAAGAAAAAAAAATAAACTAACTTTTCAAGTGGTATTATTTGAAAAGGCATACAGGAGTAAAGCTGGTATTTCTGGAGCCTGTAAGGCAGCTCTAGCATCACAACTTCCAGCAGAAGCATTCTGTAGGCAGGGTGGAGTGAAACAACAGGAGCAGTGAGTTTCACAGCTACTCTGCAGCGTGGTGTGGACAGCTGTGAAGCTGTCAAGAATCATATGGTTTGTGCTACTGCTCCTGCTTCAGCAGAGCTGGGGAATGCAGCTGAACCGAGTGCTCGCCACGGGGAGGGGGCTGGGGGAGCCTTCGCTGAAGGTTGTGAGCACACGGTGCAGAAGTTAAAGACAGGAGCAGCAGAACGTGCCCAGAGCACTTCCAGGACACTGTGGGGCTGAGATAGAGGGGAGTGATTATACAAAGGGGGAAAAAGGTTTCACACTTTCCAGGGAGATAAGCAGAGGGGCTTCAAATGCACCCAGAGCCAGACAGCCACAGACACTCAGTGGTAGTGAACTCCCTGCTTCTGCTGGGATGCTGGAGAGACCCTCTGAAGGAAAGCCATGCCCCTGTGGCCCCTGACATGCCACAGCTGCTGGCTTGTCATGCTGTACAAAGTGGCCAGTCCATCACGTTAGCCTTTTAGCTTTAAGTGCTCAGTAAATATTTTAAGTTATGTCTGTATGGGCAGAAGGTAGAGATTTTTTCTTATCATCTGAGGACTGCAGAAAGTACTTACAAATCTACTTTCCATATGTCAATATGCAATTAGAGGATCTAAATCTGTGATGCAAGAAGAGCTCTCATATTGAAGATAATGAAATAGAGATACTGGCAAATCTTAAGATCAAACCCTAGATCTGTTATCATAATTAACATATTTTAAGAACAGGATAATTCAAAATGGGATAAAAAGCAAGAGACAATGTGTCACAAATCTTTTTATAAGCTACTAAAAAAAAAAAAAGCAGCTCAACAGTACTCCATTTAAGATATATCTTAGTTGCTCCAACTCAAAATGTAAGTTCATCGTTATCTGCAACTTCAACTTAAATGACATATTTTGCCATGACAAATGCTCCTTTCTTATAAGGGTTTAAAGATCCAGAGGTGGTTTATTACCAGGAGCTTCTCCGATCCCTCACCTCATCCCAGAGGATTTTGTAGATTTGAATGCACAGTAATTTTAATACATAACACTAAGGAAAAACTGTGTTCAGAAAAAACCAGACATGCTGGGTTTTGGGGATGCAGTAAGAGGCAGAAAAGCTAGTAATGTCTGAAGCTAATGTCTGTTCCCATTGAGCCATGGGAGGAGATCCAGACTTGAATCCTTGGATTGAAGGCTGCCCTTTCTAACAAGAAACATGTTGATCCCATCACTCTTTCACAGCCACTCTCTTCTACAGGTCCTTACTTCATTCATCCCATCAGTGTCTCTTCCTTACACAGAATTTACTCAACCCTTTGACAAGAATCTGAAGTGCTATAATCCTCCCCTGTCCACATCCTGACAAAGGATAACAAAATGCCCTGCAGCCACTTAATCCTGAAGGAAGGGAGACCAGTCACTATTTCCTTTACTTGACTGATGACAGTCATCAGGACTCATCCTAAAACTCAGACTTTCCCATTGAAACAACTTCATTTCAACACATGCAGTATTGGGCAACTAATTGCACAATATTAAATCACAACCAGAGGAGGAGAAACATCTGGTTTGCTTGCAAATATTCAGTCAGAGAACTGAGGTAAAACTTAGAGTTTTTAACAGAATTAAGCCTTAGCATCAGGATTACCAACACCTGTAGCTGTACTTCCAGGAGTAAGCAGAGGCCCCTCCTGGATCCTTCTGTGCTGGGAAATGGCACTGGGTAACCCTGTGTCAGCCAAGGCTCCTTGATAACAAGCAGATGTGCAGACTGGCTCATGCAAACATGTTTTGTTTATGCTGTGGCCCATATCTCACAGATGTGCACTTGTGCCCACATGAGCACTATGCAGCTTCTGGAAATCTTCAGATGTGTCCAAGGGAGGTTGTGTGACCCTCAACAGTTATCTCACTCTCACTCTCCTGCCTGTTTTTCATAGATTGGTAGAATGCACCACACACTGCAGTGATATGGGGCACTGCCATGCCCCCACAGCCCCACGTATACAGCTGGGGGAGTAAATCCTCCTTCCTCATTCTCACAGGAACAACTTAATTTCCTTACAAGCAAGACAGCAAGTGGCCTATGCTGAGCAGGTCTGTCAGTGAGATGCTTGAAGTTATCCAACCCTTTCAGTACTCAATGGAGAGGATGGTAGGCTAAAGGAAATCCTGCAGCTGCCTATTCTGCAGAGAGGAGTTAAAGGTGCCCTTCTTTCAGGAGAGCTGGCACAGGGGAATCCAAGCATCACACAGAGATAAAGGGGAGGTTGGCAACAGCAGGAGAAATTCAAACTCTTGGATTCAGCTCAAGGAATGCTCACCTTGTAACTTTTCTGAAATCCCTCCCAGCCTACTTTGGGAATGGTATTACCAAAGGAGTTCTGCTGTGCATTTACCTTTTCCAATTAATCACGTTAAAACCAGGTTTAAACATGAAAAAACAATGGATTACATGTGAGAAAATGTAAGGCATGGCAATTCCAATAAGATCCACTAGCTACAGCCATTGCCTCTTCATTAAAGACTAAGTTGCAGATGATCACTACTGCCATTTACCACCATAACAACTGCACTAAATTTAAAAAGAAATCCAATTTGGAAAGCATCAAGATTTCTTTCATTCATGGTTTGGGTTGAAAAGGAAAGTGAAGAGGGTTATCATGTGACTTTTGCTACTAATTTGTTTTTAAAGGCCTGGAAATGCCTTCAGGATGTCTTTTTAACACACTACTTGTTACAGAAATTTACAGTGTTTTTAACATCTATTTTTCACTATTAAAATTAAGCTCATCACAGTGAAATGCAGTACTTGGGAGCAAAACAGAACTTCAGAGCATCATTTGTACTAATTACCACAGCAGACTGATAAGAACTGGCCTTGAGAATTCTTCTTCCACCTAACCCTGTTAGCAGTTTTAACATATGCTAAAAGGCTAAATGAAACACTACAGGGGACCTACTATTTATTTAGCTCTGCCAAGTTGTGATAATGCACAAAATACCTTTGCTCTCATTTTATGTTGTGTTATTTAAAGAGTAAAGTGTTCTTCTTCTTAGTGAAGATCCACCGTTGTATCATTTATGTAAAGTCAAATCAATACCTGCAATCTGCACTTTAAGTGAAATAAAAAAACCATTTCTGACTCGAAACAATACTGGGGATCTGCATCAGTGTGAGTTCAAATATATGTGAGATATTCACAGAGGTAAAGTTTATCTGAAACTCAAGATTCTGATGAAGCTTTTCAGCATCATCTAAATATTCTGAAAATATCTGGACCTCGGTAATAACGAAGCTTGAAAGGAAACTACTGAAGAAATCTCATTAGGTGAGGCATAACAGCTTCACATTGATACAGCATTAACAACCCAATAAATCACCCTTCTGAATGAAGATAATAAGGACAGACAAGGATGAAAAGGGCAAATGGAGACACCACAAAGAAAAAGAAGCAAAAAGTCTCTGCTAAAAGCTGTATGTAAGTGTTTGATGCACAATCTCCTTCCAATAGGTACCTGAATCACAGAACAACTTGAAATTGTGAAGTGGTTTGACACTATTATACTGTTACCGTGATTTGGGGTTGAAACAAGTATTTCACTTATGCAGCATAATTCTTTTTAAAAAAGGAGGCGGGAGAGAGTTCGTGTGAACTTCAGGTGAAGAATTTTAAAAGTTTATACAAAGCAATTAAACTGCATTGGACAATAACTGCTTTCTAATTTCTTCAAACCAGCACAGCTGGAGCACTACAGCCATATAATCAACTTAATGATACTCTTCTCATTTGAAAGAAAGAAAACATTCCCCTCCAAACACAACCAAAACAACACATCTTACTGACATTTTAAAATGCAGAAAATACGTCCTTATTCACTGTGAATTGTGTCAGCTTTGATTTAAACAAGTATTTAAAGTTCAGTTAGGTTTTAACATACCCTAGATGCAAGAGGAGTTACCAGAATGCCAGTGCTGAAAAAAGTGAATGCAGAGGTCCAATCCAAGGCCCTCTAGATAATTCCCTAAGGTCCACATGAACTGACTTGTTCTCTCAAATAACAATCCCTGATGGAATTCAATTGACTGTACCTGAAAAGTAGCAACTCATGCAATTCTGAGTTATCTTCAACTCTGAGGGATAAAAGTCAAAGAATAAGAAGTCCTGTAGCTTCAACCTTCAGTATGCATCTGTGCCCAGAAAGTATTGCCTGTGTAAACCAAATTCTCTCTCTTGGTTATTAAAACATGATGCACAGAATGGTTTGGGTTGGGGGGAACCTTAAATATCATCCAGTTCCAACCCTCCTGCCACGGCAGGGACACCTTCCCCTACAACAAGCTGCTCCAAGCCCCATCCCGGCTGGCCTTGAACACTTCCAGGGCTGGGGCAGCCACAGCCACACCCAACTCAAACAAATGTGCCAGCCTCTCTTGGAGAGAACTTCATACAAATACTAAGTAGGGTCTTACTATCTGAAAATTACTGAGATTTACCATTTAGCAAGCTGGTTTTTTTTGTTCATACAAATACTAAGCAGGGTCTTACTATCTGAAAATTACTGAGATTTACCATTTAAACAGCAGTTTTCCAAGAAAGCTTCATCTAAGCCAGATAAGCAGAGGTGCAGAGATATTAAAAAGGAGGCAGACATGGTACTATCCATGCCCCCAGTACATTCAGTTCAGGGCCTCCCTGTGTTAACTGTGATTCCTCTACACTCATTCTCAGTTTCTCTTTCCTGAACTTGCCCAGTCTGCTCTTGACCACACCTAAAGTCTCAGCAAACCACATCCTTTGGCAAGGGTATCACTCTAGATAACTCTCTACTGTACAAAGAATCACCTCCTTTTATTCTGCATCTAACTTTTAAAAGTTTCACTTGATGACCCTCAGCTTCTTGCAATAAAAGAAACTAAACAGGATACAGCCACCTTCCCTACTCCATCTATGATTCTGAAGCTTCTTATCTTCCTTCTCCAACATCTTTCAGAGATGGAACGGTTCTGAACTAACTGGAATCCACTTCAGAACTTTGATCAACCCTTTCTGTTCTTCTGTAAAACATTTAGAGTTTCAATGTATTAATTTCTGAAGTTAGACTTTCTGTAACCCTATGAAAATTAGTCCAAACTTGTTTCTCTAAATGCTTCTATCCTCACCAAGAGCAGAGCCCATGTGCTTCAGAAGAGCTTTAGCACACTGAAGCTATGAGCACAAAGATTCTCTCCTCACTAAGCACACTCCAATCTCTCAGTCCCAGAGTGAAAGCAGACTCCATATGCACCATCCATTCCCTGTGAATGAATATCCTTCTGGCAAAGGTCACAGACACTCACAGGGATCATCTCTGCAGCTACAGCTCTGGGGTGCTGTGAGTCCAGACTTTACCACTGAAATCGCTTGTACATTCCATCAGCCTCAGTATGGAAGCGAGGAAGGAATGCAGGGCACAACACAGAGTTTGCAGTGTGAGGGAAAGGGAAGGTGCTGGAGAAATGAGACTATTGACTATGGCAAACAACACAAATCACACAGACAGCTGGAGGAAGCAAGAAGAAAACAGTCACAGCTGACAAGGAAATTAACAAGAAAATGGACAAAAAGGTGAGAAGAAATACTGTGTAACAAACACCTGTCTAGAAGACACTGGAAATGGATGGAAGGAAACTGCACATCAGGTTAAGAGACAAAGAAGAGTAAACCTCAACTAAGTGAACCTTGAAACAATGATTAAAACTGATGAGCGATTTAGAATTAGCAAAGAAAATGGGAATATGAGCATCCAACAACATAAAAAACTCAAGAAGCTGGCAAAGAAAGCTGGAGGCAAAAAAAGAAAAAAACAAAAAACAAATGGAAGAGGTGATATTTGGAAGAAATGAGAGAAAACATTGTATTCACTCAACACTGACAGAGAAGATCCCAGACCATTGCCACTGTCTGAATATTCTGAATCTGTGCAATCCCTGACAAAGCAGGCATCCCATGCTGCAGTGAGTACTGCCCTGCAGCATGGCCTGACAGACTGCCAGCCACGGGGTGCTTCTGTCTGTCTGCCATCTCCCAGAGGACAGAAAACTTGTCCAGGCAGCAGACCTGACCTGTCAGTGCTCAGCTTGCTGCTCACCAGTGCAGCACTTGTAAGCAGCAGGGCAGACCCAGGTGGAGACATGCAGCTTTAGGATGGGGATGAGACAGAAAAACTACCTAAGAACATCTGTGAGAGGCTGAGAGTGGGACTCTAGAAACCTGGAGCACCTGTGAACACCTGCTCAGGCTGGGCAGGAGACATTTCATGGTTTCTGTGGCTGGACCTTCCTACAGAACAGATTAAATCAGGGAGCAAAGGTCTGTGCAACTTAAAGGCCCAGCCATGAATGTCATTGATTATGGTGTCAAATCCCATGAGGCACAAGTCCTACATGAGAGCATTAATTACATTATGGCCACAATGGCAATTGTTCAGCCTAAGCAAAAGGCAGGATTTTGGCTGCCTGTGAAACCTTTCTTTGGCCCCATTTGTGTGACACGCCTTCTGTGCTCTGAGAAAGACACACACCATCTGGAGAAAACTCAAACCAGCAAGAAGGATCTGAGCTCAAGAAAACATCATCTACAAAGAAAGTAGGAACAAATTTGGGATTTCTGTTACGAGGTAAAGCATGCTGGGGAAATAAATGAGAGACTTTTGCACAAAGCTGTCCTCCATTATCCTTGGCAGATGGTATGAGTAGCAATGGAATAAACCCAGGATGAGGAGAATGTGTGTTAGATGTGAGCAAAGTGGTTCCAACAGTAAAAACAAAGAAGAGACTGGAAGGGACTGTTTAGGGAAGATATAGAGCTTTTATTACTGGAAGATTTAAGAGCAGTTTATGTAAGCTTGTGTCAGGAATGACAGCTGTAGATAACTGCCTTGGAAAAAGAACTAGATGAGTTCCAAAGGTCCCTTCCTGCCTTATAAATCCAAGGAAAAGTTGCTTTAACAATGATTTGTCACAGAATTCTTCTTGAGACCATTTCCCTAATAATGCATGAACAAACAGGATGGAAATCCAGTAAATATTTAACTTTTTTTCTCATTTTTCAGTGTGTGGTCTTAGTCTTTACTTGTGCCCTGCTAGCCAAATCAGTAATTCCACTCTGGCTTAGACTGGTCATTAATATAATGCTGAAGTAGTACTTCAGTTTGGAAGATAAAGAAATGCTATGTCCTCCTTCCAGATGTAAATCACTGTCTTCAGAGGAAGATCCCATAAATGCTTATATGGATCTAGAGCTGGAAATGTAAAAGCAAAACTCTGCAATGGCTTCAAATGCTTGGTGTCATGCACAATGTCCATTCTCTTAAGAAACTATACTTAGAGAAAAACATTCTCATAAAACAAACTGTATCAAAGTACATGTTCATAAAAAGGAATAATCAGTTTGAAAATTAATCTTAATACGGGTATCTCCCCAAAACATGTGCTTGACTTTACAACTTCAACAAATTTTTAAACACATTTTAATATTAAATCTTTTATCTAACTTCCTCCTTCCTAGAGATCTAGCTTTTCCTTCTATCACTGCAATATTATTCTATCCAGAATAATCCTATTCTATCTACCCTCTGCCACTCCACAATTTCTTCTTATACTGAGTGTTGCCCTGTTACAAATTATGTAATGTGCTTTTAAGATTATTTAAATAAAAAAAAAGGAACAAAGATTAAGAATTTCACTGCTACTTTTTCACTATTTTCTTTGTTCACACAATCTACAGATGTTCACCAACCGCTTCTTTTTGATGGAATAAAGCACCCAAGCCCTCCATCTCCACACTCCAAATTCCATCCCAGCAGCAGCAGCCAACAAAATAACAGGGAATGGTGCAATTGGTCTGGAATGAAAATTACGTGCTTTGTCCAATTACAAGTGAAGCAAGAAAGCAGGAAGGTGTTTTGCCAGTTCTTTGGGGTTTTTTTGTAGTTTTAGCAACAATCTCACAAGAGCAGATATTTAAGCAGGCCAAAGCACCAAAATCTAAAAGAGCTCTGTGAAAACCTCAGCTTCTGCTTTTTAAGAATGTTCTGTCTTCATGATTATGGCAAAAGGACTGAAAACATGCAATTAATGCAACTCACAGTCTCTGAGAGCAGACAGAAAATAAAATGAATCAAAAGGTGTTTTGTTCTTCTATGAAATTGTGTTTCTAGGCCATTCTCGTTAGCTTTTAATGCCAGGGGTTGCCAATGTGGGAACCAGAGGAGGAAGGTGGAAGTGGGCTCTGCTCTGAGTCGCAGCCGGCTCCTGGCTCCCTGCCTTCCCCAAGGGCTGCACTTCCCCTGCTCTCTGCAGGCAGCACAAACCAAGGCAGCAGATTCCTTTGGAAGAAGCTGGATTCCACTCAGCCGTAAGTCCTGGCCTGACAGAAGCTTCTCACAAGGCTTATAAAAAGAAAAAAGGGAACAACCAAAGGAAAAGGCTCCAAAACCCATGATGCTTGTGATATATAGGAGCTGGCAGTGTTACTCCTGCCACTGCCAGGCTTGGGAGTTTATCTCTGCTTGATGTTATTGCCCCTCCCCACATGTGGTCAATAATTCACTCACTCCTTTCAAGCACACGCCTCAGCCCTTTCAGCCTCCCTACCCCAGTATGGCTCAGACTCTCTTTATTTTAATGGGGTTTTAACACATTGCTTTCTGAGCACTAATCCTGAATCTGTTATTTAATTCCCTGCCCCATTCCCACTTGCTGTCAGTAGTTCTCTTGGTTTCCCATATCCCACCCGAGGAAGGTTCCAAAATTTACCAGCTCTCTCGCCTTTCCCTTGAATGTTTTTATTTAGCTGCAGTCTCGGGAAGGATCCAGAGAGAAATACCACATAAGCCAAGTTCTGGCTAATCTCTCAGCTACTGAAATCCCCATCCTAGTTTTGATGTGTCCAACTATGTTATAATCACTGGTTTTTAGTAGCAAATTATTTAATTTTTTCATGGAAAAGACTTTATTTTATGTCCTGTGTCCTGTGCTTCTCTAATACCTTCATCTTCACTATCAAAGACAGAAACACTGAATTTTCTTATACTGAACACTGAAAAAGCAATGCAAAAGTGGCTCCACCTACACCTTTATCTACTTCTTGTGGAAGCTTGGATTCTTTTCTGTCTTCTAGGCATTCTGTTCTGTCTGTTATGATATACTCTCATAATGCTCCTATGTCTCTCATACCTAAAGCTATTTTTAAACTCTTCCATTTTATTAGAAAGTGGAAGTTACTTATGTTAGAAAACAGAAAAGCTTACCAAGGAAGAGATGAAGCTGATGAGTATGAATTATTTGGAAATCAGCTTTAAAACTACTTCCCCAAGAAACAGCTTTAAGGCACTGTGGAGTCACTCTTTATCCTAAAACTTGATGCATTTCCTTCAGTCATTATACAAGCATTAGCAGAGTCTGTTTTTTCACACACTGTATTTTCTCCTAAGAAAACAGAGTCAAGTACCCTGAATTCAGTCCTCCAGCCCCTGCATGACACAATGTCAGTGGCAGCACTACACAGACCATGACACAAATGATTGATCAAACATCACAGATCAAAAGAGGCTTTTTTCAAGAATCACTTCCACAGAAACCCTGACATCTGGGTTTTTCCCAGTTATGAATATTTCAATGACTTCTACAACTAACCCCCATTCTGCATCTAAGTTTGAAATCAAAATTACCTGGGGTCAGAGAAACCCTCTGATTCCCAACTAACAGTTTCATATCTCCTCAATATATTTCTTTCCAAAATGTCAGAGACAGTCTGATCACTATTATTTTAATTAAAAATTAATAGTACTCAGCCTTTTAATACTTTGATCAGCCAAAGCAATGAGCACATAATTTGAGCCATTCCATCCTGACTGATCAAAGTCAACACTTTCAGTTGGAAGGAAGAATAATTTGAGGGCAAATAAGGGCTGGCTCAGAACCAGGCCAAAGTTTTTCCAGGAGACTGTTGTCCAGCTTTTAAGAAACAAGTCTATGGCTATGGAAAGTGGTGTAATCAAATATTCATGATAACAGCAAAAAAAGTAACCTTGAGAAGAACAGAGAGTGGATGAAACAGCACTAAACTTTTTGCAAATTATCCAAAACAGGGTCAAATAATGAAGCAAAACAGCTGCTTAGTTCAAGTTGCTCCACATATTTAGTGCAATTTAATCTCAGCCTTGGAAAATTCCACCAAGAACAGAAATTTTTATGTATTTAACTCAGGTATATGCACAAGAACTATTTAACTGAATTCTCTGTAAGACGAAAAGTAGCTCTTGGAATCTAAGAAGTTTGTGAGCATGTAAAACATGAAAATTATATATGCATCAAGTAGATTAAGTAATTTTTTGTGCATGGAAAATATGTTCTGTGTTGGATTAGGAGGAAGAGAAATGATGACGAAAATTCTCTCCAAGTCTGTCAAAATATGATTACACCTGTAACTGTCTGGAAGCTGGTAAGAGCACCTTCTGCAGAAGGAGAGACCTGCAACTGGGTTAGAAGCTCTTATCAGAGCTTCAGCAGAGAAGCTCTGCTAGAATTGTGTGACACCATTTCAACAGTGATCACAGACAGCGTGCTCTGGTTTTCCTCATGTAACATAATTAATACTTTCACTGCTTTTAGGCTAATTTGGATTAATAAAAAGTTTAAAAAATACAAACGTTATTTTCTCCGTTATAAATTACAAAACAAGGAAGTTTAAAAAATACAGATGTTATTTTCTCTGTTATGAATTCCAAAACAAGGAGACATGGCAAGACATTTGGTTTACTTTGTTCCTGAAAATACACAAGCTGCAACATCAAAAAATAACTTTCTATAAATTTGCTAATACACCATTTCCTACACAGCAGGAAAGCTTCAGTAATCACATTTTACCTCCTATCACTTATGCCTCCTTTCATTTAGCCAGCTGTAACTCAAGGCTCTCCAAGAGAGGACAGCACTCACAGAATGCGTTTCTCACCTTGATCTCCCCGTATGCCAATTAAGGCACCAACCCCAAACTTCAAAGCAGTGACAGAGTCCCAGCCCTGTGCCCGGAGCACTTTGCACCCCAGAGCCCCTGACTCAGCAGCCACCTCCTCCTTGCTCTTTCACTCACCTGGTTTTGGCTTCCACACCCACGGAGGCGGTGGAGCTCGCGGACTCCTCGGACACGGAGTGCTGAAGGACTGGTGTTAGCTGCTTGGTGCTCTCCACTTCTGTCTGGGCATCCTCTTCTGCAGACTGCTCTTTGACTTCTGGGTAAAAAAAAAATACAAAAAGGAAAATATTTAATATTTTATCTGCATCTGGAAGCCTTCCCTTGTGCAGAAAACATCCATTTTATTTACAGACAGGTTAACCCATGTAAATATCTTCTGCCACACAACAAAATTAGAAGAATAGGAAATTACCACATCTAGCTAAACCATGGAACTGGATGCTTACAACATGATTTCCATAACACAAAGTACCACTGTGAACTAAAGCTGTACAATAGCAACAAGGAATGGGACAAGGGGAGAGCTGTTCAGTGACAAATTTCATAAAGGCTGGAGTTTTAGGCATTCCCATTTTCCCCACATCTCTCACGCACCTGCTGTGTCAGCCCTGAATAAACATCACAGTGAGCACGCTACTCTGGGGTATATTAAACCTTTTTTTCCTCCCCTATTGACTTTAACTTTGTTCAATTCCTTGCAAATTCATTCCTGGTTACACTAACTACGCTGGCACAGGGTTGAGGAGTTGAAGGAATGAAGGACGTGGTTTATGCCAGCCTAAACATAATTCTAAAGGAAAATAACCCATTTTTTTAGCATACTTTTACATTACCTTAGTTGTTAGTCAGAAAAATATATACATCTATAGCTGACAGTGCTAGATTTGACTAGAAAGTTTGGTTTTACTCTGAAACATGAAATGTGAAGTTGCCACTGTCTGTGCAACTTTAAATCCTCTTCCCAATCACTTCCACCTTTGCTTTGAGTGAGTCAGGGATTTCCCAGAAGGACATGGAAAAGTTCTGCTCCAAGTGCACCAGAATGCACAGAACAAGGTTCAAGGCTGTACAGCAACAGAATTTGGTGTTTCTGCATTACTCTGTACTTTGATTTTGAAACCTAAGCAACATAAAAATCACAAGACTCTGACAGATGTGCTTTGACATATCCAACTTAAGATACATGTGCCTCATCCTGCCCATGTCCATGGCTTCTAGATCTGTCTCACAGCAGTGCCATTTTAGTCCCCTTTAAAATTCCCCGTGAACATGGGTTTGAGCTCAGAGGCCAGTACATACAGCTCTTGCAAAGAAGTCCAGTAAGAGTAAAGCAGTATATTATTTAGAAAACTTCAGCAGAAGATACATTCACATTTTTTAAAAAATTAACATACATGTCAAAATATAATTAAATATTGCAAAGGATAAATGACAAGTGGAGAAATGAAAGGGTAGAAGAATCTGCCACATGGGTGGGCACGCATAAAAACCTGCTACAAGCTTTAATCTTATAAATAAAACCAAGAAAAGAGAGGAAAATTCTCAGAGCATAAAACTGTGCAGCTTGGTCTGAAATACTGAAATCATATGCCTGCTAGAGCACATGGAAAATGGGAAATCTGTCTTGTTTCATGCACAGAGATTTGAAATAAGATTTTTCTTTAACCTAAAGTGAACTCATTTAGGAAGACAATGTATAACATTTCAAACCCTCAGTGAACACCTCAAACCATAGTGATGAGAAACGTAACGTTAAGAAAAAAAAAATTCCTGATTATGACTCTGTGTTCCAAGTATTTATGTGAGCTGGTGTAAATTGAAACTGCATCTCCCACTTCAGTTAAACAACTCAGTAACATAAATCTGAAATGTTTTTTGGACACCTGAAACATTCAAAAGTGACTACCTGTCCAAAATCCCAACAGCTTGTGTTAAACCCCTTTCACCAACCTATCCTGAACAAACATGCTGGATCACGATTTGACACTAAATAAATATCCCCATGGGAATACATCCCTTGTAAGAGTAAACGTCTCTGTACGGAAAACAAAACAAAATAAACCCAAACCCCACACCCTCAGTTTTTGGCACATCTGAACAAACATCCCTGGATGTTTCCTGGATGAAGATTCCCGAAGCAGGCAGCGTCCAGCAGAGCCATTCAGAACGGTCTGCAGCGTGTTTCCAAGAATGCTGGATCCAAAGGACAATCTTGTGCCAGTAACCCCCAAATTTCTAAATGCAACCTCAATGAAGAGAGCAAAACATAAACACCCAGAGGACAGGCAGACGCCAAAGCACTCAGAACAAAACCCACAGCACAGCCCGGGACAACCACGCCTGAGGTGCTCCAGGAAGACCACCGGAAACCCTGGCCCTGCTCTGATCCATCTTGGCCAATTTCTTTAACCTAGTTAAACTGTGCAAAAGGAACTCTGGCTTGATTGTGTGCCTGCTGAAACTTTCAATCAAGTAAAGGAAAAAAAGCCATTTACTCTCTGCCAGCTTTCAGCTCATTACCATTACTGGGCATCCAGCACACTGGGAAGGCCAAGTTCAGGGGAGCTCTCAGTCACTCCCAGGAACTCTGGGCTCTGTGAGAAGACACAGATTGTTTCACTACACATGACAACTTACATCCTTATGGTGCATTTCCCTGCTGTTTGCTTCTCCAGAGAAGGAGGGACCCAAATTATACTAAATGAGACAAACAACATCTCAGTTGCTGTCTGCAATAAAGCAAACTGTGCCTCAATATGCTGTTGGAAGACTGAAAACATGGTGCTCACTAAATAGCATGAAAAGTTTGTGTGTTACTTGTGAAAAAAAACTTTGTGAAAGTTTTCCTGCAGAAGATGAAGGAAGAACAGGAGCACTTCATGCATTTCATGAGTCAAATTCCTAAGAGATGGATCCCAGCAGTGGCCTGGCAAGGAGACATCTCAGATACAACTCAGAGATGTTCTTGGAAGCACCTAGCACAGTGTGTTTAATGAACATCATCAGATCTGGTTATGGCTTTCTACTTTGATGCTACTGGGAATGAAGGACCCATGGATGATTAATAAATGGGAAGCTCATTTGCAGATTGATATGTGCTTTATTTTGCATCCTCTTTTCATGATTGTTTCTGGCACAATGAAGGTCTTGCCTATGTATAGTGAGTTAGTGGGGAGACTGAGATTTAAAAAACTAGTTGTACAATTCCCCAGTGTCTCTAAGTTATTTTTTAATATCATTATCCTTTACTGAAACTTCAGGAAAATACAAGGTAACACAGCACTTAAAATTTTTTTTATTACTTGAATACAATTGCATTCATAGATTTTTCTCACCTGGCTACTAAGGATAGAAAAGCTTACTTTTCTTATTAAAATAAAACCTCCAAAAGTACAAGGACTAAAGTTCCTGTCCATATGGGCCATCAAAAAGCTTGAGACTTCCACATGATTTACAACTGGGGTAACTCACAGAATCACATCTGGAAGGCAGCCCAGAGCCACCTTGTCCAAACCCCTGCTCAAGCTGGGCCACCAAAGCCACCTGCCCAGATGGTTTTCGAGCATCTCCAAGGATGGAGACATGAAATACAAGGGAAAAAAAATCAAATTGCCTAACACTGACAGGGGACAGATATGCAGGGAAGTCACTGAGACTGGTAAGATTTACAGCATGTGTATTAAATTTCTATTTTAATTAACATTTCCATCACATTTGCTTCAGTAATACATATACAGTGGTGAAAAGACAATACTGAGCTTTTGCACTATTCAAGTTTTCATTTGGGTTTTTTCAAGGAGGAGAAAAACACTTCACAAAGGTTCAAAGATTTCTCATTATTTTTATTCCCCTTTATAGAGCAGAATACAGAGAACAAAGAAAATAACAAACAGCACATAGCACCCCCAGCTGATTACGTTGACTACCCACCTTCCTAACAGTAGCTGGTCTCCTTATTTACATGTCTTATGTAGAGATTTACAACATTCTGAGTAATAATTGTGCTGCTAATTTCCTGTTTCCCTGCTCTATCTTCAGAGCCCTTGGAAACCTCTCCCCATGTGAGACACACGTGGCACATGCAGGCTCAGGAGGGAAGCCCTGGTTTCTGTAAGCCCCCCCTGTGGCAGGGCTTGTGGAAAGCAGGAAACTGGGGATGGCTGGGATTTTATTACATGATTACAGCTTTCTTTGGGGATGTGGTGAAGCAACATCAACTTAGGATCTTAAATGTTCTTTTGTTTCTTTACAAACAACCCTTTTCTGTTTTCTTGCAATCACAAGGCCCTATTTTACAAGCCAAACATAAACATAAATGGGTAAACATAAAGCAAAATAAGGAGATTTATGTGTGAGCTCTACTGTGTCAATCAGGCAAAGGACAGACATCAGCATATCCAAAAAAGTTTTCTTCTACATACTCAGAAACTACCTGTAAAGTCAAAACCTAAAAATACTGTAAGAGTTCTACCAGAAAAAAAATTATTTAAAATATTATAATACTCATGATAAAGTGGTACTTTAAAAAAAAACCTAAACAAAATCCAAAGAGCTGTCATAAACATAAAATTAATATCCTACTACTAAATTAATATTTAGGTGCAGCAGGTTGACTATTTAACTGCTTTACTGTCAGACCTACTGATTAGGCAGACAATGAAGCACATGTCATGAGCTTCCAAAACTTTCACTAAGAACAGGAAGCATTGCAGGCTGGAAAATACCAAGAACACCAAACACAGTAGGGAGATCCCAGGGGTCTCAACTGTTGCCTACCAAGATGTTCTGAGAGAGGGAGTAAAGAGCTTCTGAAGGCAGCCACAGGTATTTTTGCATGAGAAAGGAGTAATGCTGTGTCAGGAAACAGCCAATGGGACCAGGTGCTTTACACAGCCCCATAGGGGTCTGCAGAACTACAAACACACCAAAATGCTCCAGAAGTTCTGACAGATAAAAACCAGGTCGGTGTAGCAACAATATGAAAAAAAACTTTAAAACATGGGAATGCTAACTATGAATTTAAAATGCCTACCTGTCCTGGGTTTGGCTAGCATAGTCAATTTTCTTTTTAGTATTGGGTGTTTTCGATTTAGGATGAGATTTAATTTTGGCAACACACTGATGTTTTAGTTGTTGCTAAACCATGTTTACTCTAAAGCAAGGACTCTTCAGTTTGCCATGCTCTGCTAGCAAAGAGATGCAAAAATGAGCCAGGGGAGGGCATGGCCAGGACAGCTGACCCCAACTGGCCAGAGGGTTACTCCAAACCATAGAACACCACACACAGTAGATCACAGAATGGTTTGACTCGAAAGGGACCTTAAAGATCACCCAATTCCAACCTCCTGCCATGGGCAGGGACACCTTTCACTAGACCAGGTTGCTCAGAGCCTCATCCAATCCATCCCTGAACACTCAGGGGGATGGTGCAACCACAACTTCTCTGGGCAACCTGTGCCAGGGGCTCACCACTGTTCTAATCTCAGCCCTGGGGTTTTACCTTGATCCAGTCCTCCTCCCTGCCCCCCTGGGGCAGAGAGTGAGGGGGCACCTGTGTGGTACTCAGCAGACAGCTGGGATAAACCACAACACTACCCAGTATTATAATTAGCAAGTTTCACTCACTGTTTTAGGAACAAAACAAGTTTCCACTACTCAGAGTCCACAATTCTGTTACTGCTGTGCACACAATCTGACAGCAACATCACCTCTCCTGCCAGTGGCTGAGGAAGTCACATGCACAGATCTCCTAGGTGCAGAAATCTTTTACAATATCTAAAAGAGGGTGGTTTTAGATAACTGTTAGAAAAGAATTCTTCCTGTGAGGGTGGTGAGACTCTGGCACAGGGTGCCCAGAGAAGCTGGGGATGCCCCGTCCCTGGAAGTGCTCAAGGCCAGGGATGAAATGTGGTCTATGTGTCCCTGTCCATGGCAGGAGGGTTGGAACTGAATGATCTTTAAGGTCCTTTCCAATCCAAACTATTCTATAATTCTCTGATCTACATACTGCAACAGGTGCTAGACAGAGATGAGTTATTCTCATTCTGTACATTCCACTGTATATTTTGATACCTCTCATTCAAATAAGCTCTTAACTGTTAAATACATCTCGTACAGAAAATTTTGTATTAGTTATCGAATAAAAACAAGATTCTCAATGTAGGACCAAGATTTTCAATGTAGGACCATTTAAACTGTAATTTTGATTGCCTGAAAACCAAGAAACCATATTATGTATAACCATAACATGGAACCTCCATGACTGAGGACCTTCCTAAGACACGAGTGGTATTCAACAGCTCTCCTCTGATTATTTTTCCACTAATTTGTTTAGGTCTTCTTGAAACCCATGTCAAGTTGTTCATGCCCAAAGCATCCAGGAACAATGAATTCTGTAATTGCAGTAGATGCTGAGTGCAAATGCACCTGCCCCTGTACTCCATGAACACCACCTGATGTCCCCTAATTTCTGTGCTGCAGAACAAAATGAGCCATTGTGCCCTGTCCATTTTCTCCATACCACTCATCATTTTTTGGATCCTATTACATTCCTCCTCAGTGAAATCACTTCAGATTGAAGGTTTTACCTTAACTGATCCCCACACAGGAGCTATTACTTACTTCTTGTCATACTTGTTGGCCTTTCCTGTACTTTCCCAATTACAGCTCATCCTTTTGGAGAAGGCAAAGCAGAACTGCACGTGGCATTTAACATGCCAAGGGTTTATAAAGCAACAGTAAAAAGAGAAAAAAAACCTTCACTGATGCTTCATTCCACTTACCCCTTTGCCAGTAATTCCTAGAATTTCCTTCTCTCTTTGACTTATGAAAGCTTCTGCAATTCCCAGAACTGAAGCACCACTGGCTCAGGTAGCAAAGCTATTTGAGAGTGATTTTTCTTTATATAAAAGCAGGGTGGTAATTTTGCCCTGCATGTTTTTTACATGAACTACTACTGAATTAAGAGTCATTTAATGGGTACATCTTTTCTTATCCTAAATAAGTTCATTTTACCCACTACACTCTTCCCCTTTGAACCTGACCTAGAAAAGACCACCCAGGGTAGGTGTTTGTGGAACTCCAACATCAGCCTGATTTTAATTTAAATTTAATTTAATTTAATTTAATTTTACTATAATTTTAATTCATCATCAGTGAATTTCCCTTCTATTTCTTTTACCCAACTGAAGACTCAGCCTCAACACAGCATTACTGTAATAAAAATTAAGACAAGTCTACAGAATCAGCAAGTGGTTCCTGCTCATGGCAGAAGGGATAAAACAAGATGATCTTTGAGGCTCCTTCCAACCTAGACCATTCTGTGATTCTATGAACTAAAACATATACAGAGCAGCCCCTCTTTCCAGTGAGGAGAAGAGCATGTAACACACAAAGCGCATGCATCTATTTCAGTGTATTTGACTGGAATGGCCATGCAGATCTTCCATCACATCACTCATGACACAGCAGCAACGTTAAACATCAAAGTAATGGAGATGTGGAAAATTCTAGGTCTTGGAAAACTTTTAAAACCTGTTGGATTATGTTTAACAAAGCATTAGTTTGATAACAAAACTGCAAAATCACTATTGAACAAAAAAGCAAAACCAGAAAAGTTGCATTTCAGAAATAACCTCTAGAATGAAAAACTCAGTGAGGTTAAAACTGATTTGGATTTAAGAGATTCCACCAGCTCTCAAAACACCTGAGACTGAGGTATCAGTCAGTAGACAAAAAAATCAAATTTTTCTAAATGGCCCATTTAAGTGTGCATGATGATAAATGGTATTATTGAGTAAGCCTGTAATGGTTTAAACACAAATATCAAGTAACCTCCTCTTTTGTTTGCTTTCCTCATTACAAACAAATTACTAGAATATAAAGCAAAAATAATAAGATGCTTATAATAATTATAATTGCATGCTTCAGTTCTGTTAATTTTTCCAGAGGCTGAGCAGGTAAGAGTCAGCAGCATAAGAAAGAAGAAATTACTCCTTTTCTAATGAGTACAGAGAATATTAGATGCCTTAAAAATATTTAAGTGCATTTCTAAGCACGTATTAGCCACAAATTGTATGGCCAAGTTTAATCTACAAGAAAGCCCTCAATGGTGTTAATTCTTCCCTTCATTAATTTGGAAAGGAATGAGTGGTAATTATGAGACCAAAGTATCTGTCTGGATTTTAAAACTGGATTTTGGTATTGAAACACATTGCCAAGAACTTTTGCCATCAATTCACCCAGAGCAGGACTTGCTCTCAGGTGTGTTTTCCTTTGCTTCAATGAGAGGCTCTACTAAGTATGGTTCACATGATTGCAAAAGGATGCTTGCATTGCCTTTAATAAGCAGGATATTGCAGAATTTTTTTTTTCTCTAGGAAAGTGCTTTTCAGGCTGCTTCAAAGCTGATGAGATTCAGACTTAGTCCAAAAATCCCTGGCAACTTCTGCATGAATAACTTTCCTCCACTGAGAAGTGTTTGTTTCTGGTTCTTCAGTGCTTTGCCCAGAGACAAATGAGTCTGGTCAGAGGAAGCCTCATCATCAGGAAGTTGATGTGAAGCCCAACAAGAAATGAACTGGCCAGGCAACGTCACTGGGTCTGATAAAAATGTTACTGACAACAATCATGTAGATAAGGAACTACTGGTTGATAAAATCATCCAGGTTCTTTTATGTATTATCAGAGGCCTCTGAACACCATGGGGAGTTGAGGGTCTGGTAGAAAGCACTGCTGTAAGAGCTGGTTGACATGGTATGGATAGTTAACAGAATAAATACCTGACCCAAGAGATTCAGCAAATAAACTTATTTTATTGCATTTCTCCCAGATCTGAATCTCAACACTTTTATGGTGGGACATAGACAGGAAGATTTACAGACCCTAGAATGAGTTGGGATATTTCACAAGTGTTCTCCAAAAAAAAAAAAAAAGGAATAATCTGATAATTAACACAGAGAATTCAGTTTCAACTTAAATGCAGAGCCAAGAAAATATCAAGTACAGAAACTTGCTGAATCTAACAGAAGATGGGGAAAAGAAACAGAAGCCAAGTCTTCATTAGTAGCAAAAGGGCTACCAAACCTACAGAAAGCTTATCAGGAGCTTCTTAATGTATTATTTCTTTCTTTGGATTAGCAGTCTTATATTTGCATATATCCCTGTGCACAAAGCCCCATGCTTTCCAGAATTTTCTGGTTTGCATATTCTTGGCCATGAGAAACTCACTCATCAGAAGAAAACTGTTCTTCCAGAGAGGAGCAGCACAAGAGGATCCAGAGGGGAACACAGCATTTTGCAGCAGTGTTTTACGGATAACCAGAAAGGTGGAAGGTGTTGACAGCTGGAAGGTTTGATGGGACCAGAGGCACCAGGCACAAACAAAAACACAGGAGGCTCCCTCTGAACATCAGGAAATCCTTTTTTACTGGGAGGGTGCCTGAATATTGGCATAGATTGTGCAGGGCAGGTTGTGGAGCTTCAACCCTTGGAGATAAAAGCTGTCTAGACATAGTCCTGGACAGCCAGCTCTAGGTGACCCTGCTGGAGCAGGGCTGTGGAGCAGATGTTAAGGAGGTCCCAGCCATCCTTAACCATGCTCCAATGCTGTAGTGCCAAAAGGATGGGAAGAATGGGTAACCACAACATCAGCTGGATAGAGAAACACCAGTGCAACATCACTGGGGGAACCACAGTGAAGAAAAATGAAGGAGCAGACCGCTGGAAAGACAAATACAAAGCTGAAGAGCAGAACAGACGTGAAGTGAGGAGCCAAAGGATCAACAAGAGAGACAGAGCTGGTGGATAAATGAAAGGAGTCTGTCCTGAGGTTTACAAGAAGCTGAAAATCTATTGATTCAGTAGAAGCAGTTGTCAACACCCTTTTTTCAGGAAAAAAAAGTTTACTTAGCTCCAAACAGCTCTTTTTTTCCAAATTCCAGAATTTCCTTTCTCCAATTCCAAATCCCTCCTCCTCTCTTTCCGTCCTTAAGAATTCATCTCCACCAAAGGGAACTTAGTACTTGGCAGAAAAGGGACAGGGCTCAGGAATTGCTGCAGTTGGCAGGAGAAGCAGCCATACTGAACTGATCAGAGCAGCACACGGCTTACCCTGCTCTGCTTCCAACTCTGCCTCACTTCACATGTGAGATTACAGAGTTTTGGGAAGGGCAGGAACTTGTTTCCCGAACTGCAATTAAAATGACTGTGCCTCAGCATTGCAAAAGAGCCCCTTTGGGAAGAATTTTTGTCTTTTTTTTATTTAAATAAGTATTTGTGTCAACATTACAAATGGAAATAATGTTTGGTACTTGCACACTCCTTGCTTTTTCTCCCCATAAAAGATTTGACAGCTATTAAACATTTCCTATCTTAGGTGGGATTATATGGGGCATGTCCTAGAGGGGAGTTCTTACTCCTCCTGCATTGCTCCCTTCCCTAAAAGCAGAGCTCATTATACTGAATACACCATTAATAACATGGACTTCTCTCATTTCATGAAACTTAATTAAATAAAACAAAACAGAAACAACCTCAAAATCCCAAACTCACACAGTAAAAGAATTCCCAATTATTCTCAATGTACGAATCAAACAATGGAAAGGAAGCCAGGAACACAAACACTCAAAATATGTCACAAATCACATGTCAAGACCTTTAGACATTTAATTTCAACTTCTGTAATATAACTATACTGTGTTTTGGTTTGCCAACTACTGCAAAAATTTTCTGGCAAGACCACTCTTTGCAAGCAAAGAAAACAAAACCCTTTTCTAGCTGAAGCAGAAATTAATAAACTAGTATAGAAATACCCTCAATTTAATCTACACAGTTTTAAACAGAGCAACAAACTGAGATTATTCCTTCTCCTACACTTCTGTACTAACTCAGGTAAGTGCTTAGAGTAAGTTTTAGAGGCAGCAGCCTTTTCAGATAATATGATTAAACCTCTAGCAAGTCACATGGTGCCCTGCTTTTAAAACAACATAATTGTGATTCTGTCTCTATCAAACTGCTCAACATGATAATGCTCTTTCAAGTCTATTTTTGTTCCCCTGCAAAAATGGGATTTCAGACATATGTATTTTTACTAGGAATCTTTTCAGTGAGGAGCACAGTCTGTAAATCCATCCTGGGCTCAGCACTGAAGTGGTGGTGCCTCACTTCCAGACCTGCTGGAGTCTTCTTGGTCCATGGGGATTTCCATCAGAGCTCCTACTGCCCACACCTTCAGAAATGGGTATCAGCCACCTGTGACACTCAGGATTATTCTGATGAAAGATAATGGAGAGATTTATCTATACCCACTCTCAGAGCCTTAAAATAATTATGTGTTCCTCTCTCTTCTGAATCAGAAACTGCTCTCAGGTTTCTGTTGAGGAACTTTTTTAAAATGACAAGAGCAAAAGTAAAATACAACTATCACTGAATTCTCTGCACAGTGGTGTACCAGTTGTTAGGTTTGAATTTTTTTTCTTTTCTAAACATATTTTAAATGTATAAAACTTATCACTTTAAGGGGACACTTTTTGCCCCCTTCACTGACTTTCATAAGAATGCTTCTACCACACAGGATGGGAAGAGTAATCATCATCATCATCACATATGATGTAATAACAGAATTAGAGCTAGTCTTCCTTCACCCTGCTCTGTTTTTCTACACACAAATACCTGCTCCAACTTTTTCACTTATATATTAATTTATTAATCTATTAACTAGTAACTACCTACTTGTAGAAGCTGCAAAAGATCACCCAAGTTCACTACCACCAGCAGTTTTATTTGCAGGGGCAGAAAAACAAAGGGCAGAATAAAACAATGAAACATCCTTGAATTCAGCTTTAATTTAGGCTCCCTCCACATGCCATTAACACTTGAATTCAACACAAGCTGTGACTACACACTCCTGACACCCCCCAAAGTCTCAAGTCACAAGCACAAAGACTTCCCAGCATCATTCCACACATAGCAAGGAAGAAGCAAGCCACCAGCACACACAAAGTCCATCCTCAGGAGAATTTCAGCCTCCTCCTCCTCTGTGACTTCCACCACAGCAGCCAAGCTCCCACATGGCCCATGAAAAATGCTGCTGCAAAAATGGCTCCTTTCAGGTCCTCTATTTGTTGTCCCTATAAATCTGCACTAAGCACAGATCCTTGTCTTTACGGGCTTCACTACTTTACCCCCTCCACTCAGCAGCTTTGAGGGACCTAGAGAACTCCCTTAACTCAGCTGGCACTTCCATGCCATTGCTGCCTTGACCAACAGCTTCTGCTGTTCATATCTCTGGGCTTCCTTCCACTTCTCTCATTACACATACAGGGCCACCTAATTAAATTTATAAATCCTTAGGTCTCCATTTTCATTAAGCATTTTCAAAGCTTCTTTCTGTCAAACCAACAAACTTCTGCCAAGTGGCCACAACATCATCTTTCTTGGTGGGTTTCATCCTTCTGCACCCAGTCCCTGGTTAAAAACAGGGAAATGGCTACAGACACGTGCCTGGCAAGGAGATGACAGTTCTTCACCATGGCCTTTATCTCATGTATTGGCTCATCTGTTTGTCTCTTTAGGCTCCTGAACTGCCAGAACAGAAATCACAAACTGTTTCAACAGTACTCAGTCCAGAACAATGAGCTCCCTCTGGTAACTGAAGCATTGGGGTACCAGCACAACAAATATTTACCAAAGCAAGAACAGAGATTTATCCTGTTTCCTAAGCAGCAGCAGGAAGCATTAGCATTTGGTTATCCTGGTTATCCCTTTGGTATATAGTCTGCTGTAGTTAGCTGAAGATACAGGTCAATAAGTAGTAGTGTATTTTGGCAGGTATTCCAAAAACAGCAGCTGCCACTTCAGAGCATTTATTTTTTTTAGATACAGCCTTGCAAAAGTAGGAAAAGAACATCTACATATCTACACTACAAAAGATTCCCATTACACTATTTAAAACTAATAGCTTTAAATTAATATAAGTTTAAATATCAAGGTTTTTTCCTTTTAATTCTGCCCAAATGGCAGATCTCATACTACAAAATGGAAGACCTATTTCTTGTCTACCAAAGTCCTGCATAACTAAATGCACTTCTGAGAGAGAAGCAACACCCAGAGAGCATCAGCACTATATTCTCAGTACCTGTTTCCACAGTGTTTTCTGTTTCTGCTGCCTCCAAACCATCCATACTGTCTTCATCCTCCACTGCAGTTTTTCCTCTACTCCGAGGCCTGCAAACATAAGAAGGAAAAACTCCTTTTAGACTGAAAAGCATTTGTAAAATTAGGACTTAAATCACTTCATTTCAAGGGATGAATGTCAGCACTTAATTATGTAAAATTCAAGCTAACCCATTACTTAAGTCTTGTACAAACTGGAAGCTTCCTCCCCCCTTTTTCCCTGTTCTAGGTTTATGTCCCCAGCAAGGTACACTTGAATCAGCAGCTGGCCCTTTAATTTTCTGATTCTTCTTACAAGAAAAATACAATAATGAACTTTTACTGATCAAACAGCAGACTAACTCAGCCAGATTTTGACACAAGCATCCCGTCTGCTACATGTAAAATGCAACTACAGAAAGGTAAGAGAGAACACTACCCAAAATCTGGGCAGCAGCTACTGTAAAATAGAGACTGATCCACACAGAGCACCCTTGGAAGAAATTTCCATAGAATAATAATGATGCTAAAGCAATGAAACTAAAACACACATTATTTTCAGTGAAACAATATTTTGACACATGAAGCAAAATGTTATGAGAGATGACTAGATGTCATCACATTAAGAAAGTCATCACGTGAGGACAGCCTGTCAAAACTAAAATACCTGGCAGATTTGTTTCAATTTCAACCAAGGTCTGACGGAAAGCAGACAGGTTTGTGCTACAAATTCCAGCCTTTTTTTCCTGCCTGGCTCTTCAGTAACTATCATGGTGGGCTGCTGAGAAGCCCAGGCATCCAGATTCCCAGCTGTTCAGCAGCCCATTTGAAAGGGAGCCAAGAGCTTGGCAACTCGCCTCCCAAATTTTCAGGCTACTTGGCAACCTGCCTGGCATGCTGACGGAAAGCCTGGGAGACCCTGGGAGCTTCTGATTCCAAGTACACAAATTTTGAGCAGTTTGGGGCATCTCAGCAGTTCCAATGTCCAGAGCTCCCAGGCAACCATTCACCCAACCAACACGCCTTGAATCGGCAGGCCAGCGCACAGGCACCCTGCCTGCCCCCCCAGACAAAACCCCTCCAGTTCCTCTTTCACAAAGCATTCTGAAGGGTTTGGGTTTAGTTCTGCATTGGGGAGAAAAGGTTTTGGGTTTTTTTTGAAGCGATTAAATCATTCCAAAACCAGCATTTCCTTTTTTTGTACAGTCTGTTATAGCACTTTGGTCCATCCAAACTATTTCCGCAGGACTGGAGCTGCTAACTCGGCTCCAGAAGAAATGCTGTCAATGCCTTTGGTTCTCCTGGATCAAAGAACTGGGCAGAACTGGAACCATCTCTGGAGCTGCTCTCCTGCTAGAAGAGGACTGACTCTCTTGGACTACCTAGCAAGAAAACCCCTACAGATTGTGTTGGGACCATTTTAGTCTCTGTGAATGAGGAAAAGAAGAATTATAAGGGGGCTCAAACCAAAGTCTGAAAACCTCCCACTCAATTTACAAAGGAGCCAGGGGAAAGAGAAAAGCAAGAGATTAAGGACAGGAGGACTCCTCTTGGTATCCCTATGAAATTTGTTCAGGATAATGCTGAAAAACGTGAGCACAAATGGACCCTAGGGTTACTAGGGTTAAGGTTACTGCTCCCCTTGCCTGCTTATCCATAAGCAGTGACAGCACACCCAGAAGACACAGAATATGTAACAGCCTTCTTATGAGAGACAGAAGCATTCTCTTCACTTATTTGCCACTTTACAAGCTCCCAGAGTAGTCTCTTAAAACCCACGTTTCACAAAAATTCCAACCAGAATAAACTGCACAGTGACCACAAGAAACTGCCTTGCATTCCTCCCTGCAGCCACTGCCTCAGCCCATCCAGGAGCAGTGACCAGTGAGCTGGCCTGAATGGGGACACAATTTGGAAGTGGGAAGGACACAAACACAGCTGGCAGCAGCATCTGAGATGGTCACACAGATGGATTCCCATTTGTACCAAAGAGTAGGGAGTAGAGCAAATGGAATATCACAGCCACTGGATAGAACAGGCTCTTCCAGCAAGACTGAGACACAGCAAGGAGGGTAACACTCCGTTAACACTCAGAAAAATAAGCAGCACAAAAAGAAGCCAAAAGCATTTAAGTATTAAATTTCTTGCAGTTCTTCACAACATCCCAGCACATCATCCAGCACCAGTGAAAGGACAGAAATGCAGGTGAGTGAAAACACTTCCCTTGGTGCAGGAATGCTCAAAAGCTTTACAGAACACAATCAGCTAAGGACAGGGATTATTTCTAAATCCTATCCCAATTATTCTTCTACCAACTACCTGTCTGCAATGCAAAGTTACAAGTCCATACCAAACAAGGATTACTGCAAAATCACCACAAACATAAATTATAATTCTACTTTTTCACAAATACCCCTTTTCAGTATTCCCCAACACAACCCTGGAGGCAAAACTTGCTGGATAGTGGAAGATGATGACTATGTTTATTTAATAATTTACAGATGAGTTTAGATTTCCTACTGAACTACAGTTCATGTATTAAACACCAAAGTACCTCACAAAATCTTTTTAAATATTTTGTTTAAACAAGAGCAGTATTTGTGCCTTGAACTCCCTATCGTATTTTAGCAACCTATTTAACATCAAGGAGAAGCAGAGGTTTCAATTAATTACACATAGCTGCTTTTTTCAGCAGAAGATATAACCATATCTGGTGTTTCCTTGCCATTCCCCTCCCCCAAATATTCGACAAAAAACCTTCTTAATGTTGTACAGGTTTTAAATAAAACTGAATAAACAATGGAAAACATGGTAGATTATATCATTAACTTATTTTTGCTGCTTACATTCATTTCCCAATCATCAGAGGAGATTTTATAGCCTACAAATTTATGTTTGGCTTAGAGCAAAAAAATAATTCAAGTCACAAAACAGTGAAATATGCACTGTACTGACAACTGTAAATTAATGTTTCCACAGCAAATGCCATTTGAGAAGGCCATATAGCACACCTAATCGCTGCAATCAGCATTTGTAATAAGAATGGATTGTTTCATGTTATTTGCATTAAGTTTAAACATTTTATTTAATAGTTTTATACATAAAGCTTTTGGTTGGTTTGCATAACACTACATTTTTCCACTGACAAACCCTGTTAACTTTTTTTTTTTGGCTACACTTATTTCCACTTGCCCTTAAATACAGTGGGAAAAGCAGTCTGTGCTCCATTCTTTGTATGGGACTTGGTTTCTTCTGAAGGAGGATGTGAGAAGGAAATAGGGAAAGATGGTATCAAGGGCCAGTTTTTACACTCTTAAAGCAATTATGAAACAACAGCCCATGACTATTGCCCTTCACCCACACAAAGCCAGGCAGTTCTAAAACATAATTGCTGTATTGAGCACTACAACCTCAGTTCTGCTCTAGATCTTGAAGCCCAACCCCAAACTTTCCTACCAGGAGGAGTAACTACATCACCCTGCAGAACCCCCAGCAGCTCAGAATATTGAACACAGATGAGCCACATCTCCTGCAGCTCACAACAGACCCAGAACAAAATGTACAGGCAGAGCCTGACCAATGCACACTCTGGCAGAAAACAATAAATATTAGTCAGTGGGCAGGCAGGGAGCTTGGTACACAGGCTGAAGGGCTGCCAAGGTCCCTGCCAGGGCTTCCTTGCCTGCCTTTTTCCTACAACAGAGGTCAATTTAGAAGGGAAAAAAACAAGAACACGTCTATTTCTGCTCAAAAGTACAGATCTGCTGAGAGCAATATAACTTCTTGACGTGTTTAAAGCACATTCAGCATTTTATGGAATAAAATAACAACAAAGACAAAACTAGACTTTTTTTATTAATACATGAATATAATTACTGTCTACGATTATTTTACGCCTCCTTCAATAAAATAGAGCCAAATTTATCAAAATCCTTTGTGACCTACTCTTAATTCTTTTTATCAATTAGCTTTTTTAGCTAATGCCTTTCATTAATCTCCATCTTTAAATATACCATGGTAAACAAAAATCTCATAATTCTTCTCTGGGTAAGCAACTAATTAAATTTAGCCCTGAGGGGGAAAGAAAAGCCCAGAAAAACCTTTCACAGGGCTCAGCAGAGCATTAGAGACTCTCTCTGCACAGGGGGAAAGCCCTGCTGAGGCTATCTCAAAGCCCTGAGGACTTGGATAGCACTGGGAGATCACCAGGTACCTGAGCAGCTTCTGCTGAATGCACAGAGAGCAGCATGGGAGAAAATGGAAAAGTCTCTTATTCACCTGACACTAATGAGATGCTGTTTGTTTTCTTCTCTTTTCTGCATGATTGGGTTTGGTTTTTTTTTTTGGTGTTTGTTTGTTTTTTGAAAAGTCACAGCAATAGCACCAAAACTGGACAAGTACAATGTAGGTCAAAAGTACATCTTGGATCTTACTCATTCTTTTCACAAAGTGATCAGGAATAAGGCCATGGGCCAACATTTCCTGGAACCACATGAAATAACTGACAAAGTTACTATCCTCAGATGCCTGTCACTGCCAGGACTAGTTTATGATTACCCAGAAGTTACTGCCAGACACCAGTTTCTCTAAGTCTTCCCTAAGTTGCTACCAACAAAACCATGTGACAGCTTGTTCAAGACCATCTATCAAAACTACCCTACTCACCCCATGCATTTTGTTCCAGGGCTTATGAAAACAGGTACACAAGATCTACTCAAGAGCTGACTCCTTTTTCCAAAATGCTGAAACCTCGACATTAGTCAGAAAAGAAACCACCTTCCTTTGTATGCTTTGCAAACCATGGAGCAAACTGATGGCACTAAATATATAAAACAGGGCTAATAACCTTAAAAAGCAGTGCAACATCTGGGATACAGTAACATCCTAAACCAGCACAGATGTCTTGTTAAATGAACATCTGTCCACAGCCTTACTCTGGAAGATGGTACAGGAATGATTTATAAAAAGGTTCAATTAGTGCTGCCATCAGCACGGCTAGTCACAAATTAACGTTCACAGGCACTTCCACAAGTGAAAGCTGTTACCCTCTTTTCAAGAATCTCTTTAACAGGTGTGCAAAAGCCACATGCTCCCACTACACTACTACTGAAGCGTGGAGTTCTAAATACAGCTGTAAAAGTTTAACTGGGCTTAAGTAGAGGCTAAAATACTCAAGGTTCAGCTGGTAGCCCCAAGTGAAGAGAGCCTCAACAAGCAGGAATCATTCATGGAAATACCTATGAGATAAAAGGAGTTGTTTTTTTTTTTTTTCTCTCTGAACACTACTTTGCTCTTCATTACTTCTAAGAGTTGAGAAAATTCTACATCCAAGTCTGGATAAAATGAAAAGCACAGCTCTGGAAGCAAGGAAGATCCCATCTAGCTAGAATAAACTTCAATTGTCCTAAACATTAACAAGCCTAAAATAGGTTTTCTATTGACTCCCGCTTCAAACTGATTCTGATTTACAAGATTCTTCACAGGATTTTTTTAACTGAGCAATCAGTAACAGGTGAAAATGTTTTCTGCATTTGGTCTCACTCCCCCCTGTGTTTTCTTTTGTACATAGTAAAAAAAAGAATGCAACATGTAGTTTCTTCCTATTTACTTCTTATGTTATATATGTGTATACTAAAGGCTGAGGGATCCTGATGCATGGGAAAGATGTGCAACACAAACATGGCAAGTGAAAGGTGATAAAAAGTTGACCGTTTACTAATAGAGAGAAGTGAAAACTTTCTTGTTTAACATCTGCTGAAACAGACTTTAATTAAAATCTCATAGAACTTGTACAAACTTCAGTTTCATTATTAAAACATCTCAAAAATACACTTGATATTGCCTATTAGTCTCTTGGCACAATCAAAGACAAGTGTGTTTCTTATTAATTTTATTTTATAAAGGATAATAATCTTTAAATAAAATACTACATCAAAGAGAAGTAACCCAACTTACATTTAAAACCAAAACATTGCAACTTCCCATCTTAAGCCTCCTCTAGCCAGTAACGATCTAAAAAACAATTCAGTCACTCAACATTATTTCTTCACTCAGGCTAAAACATCTTCAGAGTTGAAACTTTTTCACATTTTTATTTAATGGAGTTACTGCTGAAAGCAATAAACACCTGAAGAAAAATATTATTGCCCTTGAGATCAGGATGTCTGAGAAAAGTATAAAAAGAAGTTACCTCCTCTGGACAATTCCCAGCTTATTTTTTCCAGTACTCCCCTGTGACAGGGAGATTTGTCAAAGATTTCCTACACTGCCCAAAGAAATGCAAATAGAATTCTTTTTAAGATTATCTGTACCAAATACCATAGATGCATCTTTGCCTTCATTCTAGAGTACAGTCAGTGTTGACATAATGTAAGCAAATGCAAAGGAAAGCCACAGGTAAATGCAGAGCTCTCGAGAAACAAGGCTGAGAGGCCAGGAGTGAAGCATCAAAATGAATCTGAATTGCATAGTTCTAATGATTTAAAAGCCAAATAAATTAGTACTTTTGAGCAAATGTGAAGTTTGGTTTATTTGTTTTTTTTACTTCAATTGTCCTCACACAGGACAACTGTAATATTAATTGTCCTTACCTGTACTATGGAGGTTCTCAGGCCCATACTGGTGCAAAATTACTCTCTATGGGAGACTAAGAAAAGGCAAATAGGATGTGCTGCCTGCAGGCACTCATCAGAGAAGTGTCTACCCAAATCTAAGAGCATTGGGAATGTCATCCCACTGTTGAAAAATCTTAATCTCAACTCAGTTTTGCAGAAGGCCACCAGATCCAGGAGGATGGAGCTGCACTCTGTTGAGTGATGAGGCTAATCTGGACAAAGCCACCATATTTAGTATTTTCTCTGTTCATCCCTGATGCCATTTACAGTTGCTCAGTTTGAGTCTGGAACTGTTCTTTCGAGAGATAAAGCTGATGAAGGCTATCACAGCTGAAACAGAGCTTCACTAATAATGTCTTGACCCTGAAGTCTTCTTCCCAGCTTGTCACCCATTTGAGAGCACCCTCAGTGGGATGGCAGGAGAGACAGAGGGTCACACCAGCCAAAGACCAAACCAGGAAGATTCAGTATCACTGATTACCAGTTGAAGGTACATAAAATAATACATTTTTCACATGAGCCCATAAAATACCCATGAAGTTACAGCTCTGCTACAGCCAATTTTGGCCTGAGACATGGACAATAAACCTACTACATTGTAAGTGCTTCTGCACACCTTTCTGTGAAACCATTACATGAGAAAATCTGAGCTGCATGTTCAAAGTATGAAGCCAGGCTGCCTGATCTACGTGTATGGACTTCAGATTTGGAGAAGTTCCAACAACAGAGTGAGAAATCATATAAAAGGATTTCAGATCTTTTAGCTTTCTTTTTTACTTTTCAAACTGACTGCTTAGACATCTATAAATTCTGTAAGTGAAAATTGCCTTCAGTCAACTATCTGTCACATTAACCCAGCAATGCACAGCAACAGAAACTGCTACAGGTTCTTCTTTCTCAGGAACCACATTCCCACTGATATGGAGCCTCGTTTATAGTTTTAGTTCCCTAACACCAAACATTTTACGTGCAGACCTCAACAATTATACACTTTTCAGAAAAAAAATGCAAAAAAATTTCAGCTGCCATTATAACACATTGTGTATCTGCAGCTTTGCACAAACGACATCCTTTCTATAATTGTTACCAATGCACTTGGCTACATTCACTAACATAACGATGCAAAACAAGGTACTAGAATTGCAGCACTTGCAATATTTTTTAAAACCTTTTCTAGAATCAAATGAAGACAATTTTTTGGGAGCACCAAGAGCTACCAAGTAGAAGCACATGCAAGTTTCCAATCCCAGTAAGTTCTGTTTATCTACCTGGCTCCAGACTTGATAATGGCTCTGCCTTTGTAACTCCCCCAGACAACAGGTAGTGTGAAGCTCTTTGGTAAATTTGCTAAACAATGTTTAGCAAGTCTGCTGACTGTTTTAACATGTTCTCTTCTGACAAACAAAGAGAATGAAATGGCAACATGAACAGCTGAGAGACCACTGGTGCTGTCAAGAGCACAAATTTCTAAGCTCTATAAGACTTTCACATGTGACAAATTCAACCTTCACCATTCACCACTGCTCCTATCCACATTCCTCTGTCCTTAATTCAACAAAATTGCATCAAAATATGTTCCTGCACCCAACACTGCATTTTCCTGATGGGAAGCATAAGCATTCACTTCCATCTGAACACAAGACTTGTTTCTCCATGACGACGGGCTATGCCAAGTTCCAACTCCTCCGATCTTGTGAACAGCCATGGTGCCCAGAATTTTTTTACCCACATCAGCACCAAGCTCATGTCTTTTAAGAATTATCCAGCTCCTTGTTCTTTCACATGCTGCAGGGTTTGCCTGCTACTCTCTTCTGAATAAAGGTGGCAACACAGTGGTAAGGGCTTTAATTCTCCTGTCTGGTGATTTCAAGATCCTGTACATAAAATTCAGCGGATCTGAGTCACCACGCATGAGAAACAGCTGCCAAGTACTTGGAACTTGGTAGAAGTTTTGGTCTCTGTGAACAGATTTTTGTAATTTTAGCACCATTAATTAGAAGTCATTTTCAAAGATTTCCTTTTGGAACTTTGCAGTCTGACAGAGTCTTATCACAGGAACATCGTGAAGATTCTTGCAAAGTGCATTTGTCTCCTCAACTTAAATATCCTCACTGGATATATTTAGGTGCCAGGTGAAGGTTGTACTCTGTCACTCAGCCACACAGTGCAGGTATACAAACAATCCAATAATCTAATACTAAATACTAAAGTTTTTACCCAAAAAAGTGTTTTTATACCCAGCAAATGCAGTCTGCATACATTGATTATACAGTATTGTAACCACTGCTTTTATTCACCATTAATTCAGCTCGGACACTCAAAGAAGGATGCAAATATTCAACCATTTTATACTTTAGATAAACTAACCCCACTCACATGACATCACTTTGAGAGGTTTCTAGATCTTACATCTATCAAAATGCATCAGTCAGCTCAGAACATCTCATGCCTTCTCACTGAATAAAGCTCAGAATCTTTTGTCTCAAGTCACTTTTGCTAATGTCTTCTGGCTTCACAGCAAACACAAGTCTTCCTGCAAATTACATGGACAGTAACTCCATTCCTTCTTATGTTTTTGAAATGTTTCTGATGCCACTAATATAACAAAAAAAACCAACACCCTTCTCTCCCTCAGGTATGTGTTACAGGATTTCCTAAGAAGGGCATCTGTCCACCAGTTTCACCTGATATTATGTTGATGAAAAGCAAAGAATAACCTCTGGGCAAAAATTTCATTATATTTAATCTTAAACAACCATTTAAGCTTCAACTAGAAGGATCAGGACATGAAAGGAAGGGCAGTACCCAAAGAGCTATAAATAACCTGCTTTTACAGAAGATGCTGGCCTAGAATACATTAGATAGAATTTTCTTTATAATACTCAAATTAATTGAAGGCATGTAAGAAAAGCAGTTCTTGCATGTCAACCACAGTTTGTCATTACCCATCTAAAATGGATTTAGACAAGAAAAAAAAACACAACAGAAATGAATGTCATATCACCACGTATCTTTTCCATCTGTTAGCACCCTTAGTGCTCCTTATAAAGAAATACATTTTTATTTCAGATAATGTCAACAAGTATTATGAAATATTTCTCTTTCAATAAAACTGCTAAACCTAGGAAAGCCAAAGGGAAAAAACACAAGGTCTGCTCACTAATTAAAAATCCATTAAAACTTAGTCAGAAGGCTTGGAAAACCTCAGAAGAATAAAAATAGATCTAAGAAGAAAATGGGCAGTAGAATCAGATGGGTGTCAGTGTATATTTATAATTCACATGAATTGTTTTTCTTTTAACAAAATTGTTTTCAAACTAGATGTAAAACCTAAAAGCCAGATCATGGAAACTATTTTTATACCAGAGTAAATAAAAGTCTGGAAATACTACTGTGAAATATAAACAACAATATAAGTAGCATAACAAGCAACACTCCATAGCACAGACAGAAGTAATACAGATCTTCAAACACCTCTGAAAGCTTCTGTATGAACAGGCATATCAATCTCTAGGGCTGTTGATGAGATAGAAATTCTAAGGTTTTTGTTAGGAATTCTGCTAACAATAATGTGCCTAAACCTTTTTTACATCCCTGAAGAAGAGTCTTCTAACCTGGAGTCATAAATTTGCCTTCTGACAATTACAGATAGCTTACAAATAGCTCCAAGTAATTATAAGAGAGAACTTTCAAACTTCTGTTCAAAGGATTGTTAAATTACCATTATTATTTGGGACAATGATCATTGCTGTTCACCAAAATTTCACCTATTTTTATTCAAAACCACTACCAACTATACCAAGCTGGTTTGTGTATTTTTTCTCCATGCCAGACTTTGGCCCTTTAATATTAAATATATTAATTAATCCTACTTTTTTTAAATTATTGGGTGGGTTAATTATTTTTCCTCATTTCTTCAGTATGCTCTTAAAGAATTTTTTTTAAAAATGAAGTTAATAAAAGGATGGTATTTCCAGTGCTTGGTATTAGAGGAGTTCTTCTACCTGAAGATCACCTTCACTCTCCCACCCTGCCCAGGCTGAGCAGGGATCAGGCTGTGTCAGAACTGCCAGCAGGAGAGTGATCTACTGCTCAGCCTACGTCATATGATACAGGTCAGAGTTATAAACAAAATTGTCCCTGTGTCACATGAGAGGGGCACGTCCCCAGCCAACCCTGCTAGAGCAACTACTACAATGGAAGTCATCCAAGAGGACCAACTGATACCTCCAGGTCAAGTTCCTTTGAGGCCACCATCCAAGGACACGAGGCTGCAAGCTCATTCCATTTACTGCCCTGCAACCTGCACAAGGTCCTCAAGTTCTGCAAATTCTCCCCAGTTGTACAAATATACTCAGTTTAAGCATTAAAATGTGTTTTTTTAGTGTAACAGGAAAGCAATTCTCAAAATCTAAGCTCACTGGGGAGAAAAACACGAAAATGTTCAAGATTCAAACGTGCAGACCTGGCAACTTACAAATGATACTAAGTTGAATTAACACTGATTGAATTTATACCAAAATTTAAAAGAGATAGTTTTCATCCCCATCAGTTTGCTTCATTCATTAGAGGTTCATGAAAGTCTGTGCTGGAAGCAGCCAGGGAGAGAGCGGTGGTAGGAAAGGGTTACTGGAGAAGGAGGAGAAGAAATAAAGCCAGTGGAGCTTCTTTTAGTGACAGTGCAAGTAACGCTGTCTAAAAGGATTTGGAAATCATAATCTGAATCCCTTTGCTTCCTAACTTTTTTTCTTTTTTTGCAAACCACCAGAAAAAAAGTAATGAAAATAATCAGAAATGATACTGCAGCTGATTTATAACGGGACTATTTGTATATTTACCTAATCTTTTCTGAGCACAGACCTTCTGGAATGACAGCTTCTTAGATATTTATACTTTTATTTCAGCTTGCTTTTTACATATACACATATGCTTCTAATTAACATTTACAGCATGGAAATTCAGTTCTACTCACCAGACCACACCATGGAGCCTTAAAAATTATCTTAATCAAACGTTTCAGAAGTACTTTCAGGTATAAAATCTGGCAGAGCAGCTCTGAAAGAGCTATACTGGCAACCACTTGTGAAGATGACACAAACAGGGAAGCACATACATGAAACTTAATGGCCCTAAAGCTACTCATATTTATCCAAGTACTGCCTTGCTGTCACGACAGGACACAGCAGTTCCTAGCTCATAGCCACACAAATTTCAGTGTTAAAATAATAATTTTTTCTTAAAGAGTATTCTGCATTTTTTTTTTCAGTATTTTTGCACACTGAAATCTCTCCTTGAAAGCCTTTATGCTAACAAAAGAACTACAACTGAAGCATGCCTTGCCCTCAGAACCTTAGAAACCATTTGTCTTTTGCAATCAATGCATTAAAGATAACATTTGAAAAGAATCTTCAACCACAAAGGTGTTCAACATTCATTACACCATCCCTGGAAAAGCTGCTACAGGGAGTGCTATGAGAACAGAAGTCTGACTGCTCACAGATTCAGTGGACACAATGCCAGAATCATTATCCATGCGAGCCCAATATCCCTAACTATCACTCAATAACTGTAATTGATTGAAGCCCATCTTTCACAAAGCCACTCACTTTGCCATTCCCTTTGTTGTTTGTTACTCCTTCTGAATTCATGCTCATTTCCTTTGTCAACTTCTCTGGTCTCAGCTTTCAACCACTGGTTCTTGTCCCTTTTCCTCTTACATTAGGGATACCTGAAGAACTCAATATTTTCTCTGCCAGAGATCTCATTCACTGTTCTCTAACTACTACTGGTTTTTGTGGTTTAAATCCCCACCCATACAACCAAACAGACTGAGCATCTCTACCTTCATCCCCAAAGCAATCTTCTCCAAGCTTTCTAAAATCTCTGGTCCGTTTCATGACTTTTTGCCAATATTGCAGTCTTTCAGCCATGGATATCTGAATCACATTGAAATGGCAGCAGCAAATCTCACAATCTCTATGATAAACAGAGCTTCAGAGCACAGCCACAAACATCCCACACTTCAAATCTCTTGCCAGAAATGCTCCTTTCTGGACTGCAACCCCATCCCTAAATCTCTACATGGCAACACTATGCCCCTCTCCTTATTCTGAAGAACATTTTGTTTAACGGCTCTTCTGCCTCTTCCCTGTGCTCATCCATGTCATTCCATATCCAGATTTCAACAGCAGTAATTATTATTAATATTGACTAATGCCAGACTTCACTGCTCGAGGACCACCCAAAAAACCCAAAGCAAAGCGATGACAGTTCCCAAAGACAACAAAGTGCTTGGTCAGCCAGTCCTTAAACCAATTACTGCAGGCTTTATTCCACTGAATAATTCAAACAAATAGTTTTAATCAGATCATAAAACACTGTTAAGCCCAGCACCTGTAAAGAAATCCATTTACATTACATCTTCATAGAAAATGATGGATAAAGGACCATATCAGATGACCTAATACCTACATCAAAGGAAACTTGTAAAACTCGCAAAGTGGATAAAAGGATGAAAAGGAAGGGAAAGAATAAAAAAAAAAAAACACCAAACCTAAGAGCTCCTGCCTCTAAAGAACACAGCAAATGTCTTTATTTCTAAAACAAAAAGTATCCGTATCTGCCCAAAAGCCATGCCTTCCACACTTGTCATTTTAGTGGGAACCATGGGATTTCACTATCTCACAGAAGTGAGCAGCATGTATTTCAATACACTTTGTAGCATTATAAAATATTCTACCAAAATTACAAGATCTAAAAAACAATAACTTTATTGCTTCTTACAACTTTTTCACTGTAAAATTCAACTCCAAGGTAGTAATTGGCAGGGACAAAATTATGTAGCAATTAGGGCATGACAGCAAAAGCAAACAAGAACTGAAAATGGGTTCGACACTTCTGGTAACAAGCAGGTAATTATCACAGCAGCTTGAAAGGGGCATAATCAACCAAACTGACATCATCCCTCCCACATAATAAAATGTGAAATCCCTTTACGTGCAGTGTAGCTCTTACACACAGCTGGTAAATGCTGCTAGTCTAGTCTCGATGTTTGTGTCTGCAGAGCAGCTGAGGTTACATTTGGGATGGTTCAAGAGTAGATAATTTTATTTATTTATTTAGGATGGTAATAGCTATTATATGTTTTCATCCGATGTGGATTACAGATACTATCACTAGAAAACACTATTTTATAAAATTGCCCTCTCTTTTCTGAGTATAACTTTGTTTTCAAAGTTCCTAAGAAAGAGAAGAAAAATCTCTGCCTACCATTACATTTTCACCACCATACACAAGATAAAACAGGTTTAATGTTTTTACATAAAAATAGAAAGTTGCTAGTTTTAAATATGCTTCATTCTTAACTACTCTATTTTACCAGCAACACTTTTTTCCCCAGGATGCACTTGTTTAAACTCAGGTGTGAACATTAACTGTTGTCTCAAAGCAGCACTGTGCTGGGGACATGCCTGTTGTTATCTCAACAGCGTAACTGCAAAATAAACAGTAACGTATTCATCTTCATCATGTAGTTGAAGTAATTAAAATATGATTAAAAAACCCATTCATTTATCAGCTGTGCCCTTTCAGCACTATTTTACTGTGAGATCTTCACTCCCATCAGCGCTTGGAAAACCCATCAGCCCAAACCGACTCAATCAATGGTGGCTGCTCCATCCCTTAGAGAAGGCTGGGGGGAACCTCCTTCTTTCCTGTTTTGTATATTCCTACCCCGTGTTCTTCTCCATTTTCTCTCTCTTTGTGTTGACAAATCCATTTACCTCCACACTGTCTGTCAATACCATTAACTGGCTGCTCCCACCTTTTTCCAGCTCATTAACAGCAAGGCTGAACCCAACACTAATCCCTAAGTCTGCCGTTAACTATTTCCACACAGCTCCCACCTTTCCATGGCTTTCACTCCTTCTTCCTTGGATACCAGCAATTTCAAACACACTGGAATTGCAGCTCCATTTGTATTGATTCTTCATCACAAATTTCCACAAAACATTTACAGACTACCTGCACTGATCATTTTGTAAACTATGCTGCAAGTACCATAAGTAAAATGAATTATTAACCCTTATTTTCTAGAGCTCAGTGCTAACACATCACAACATGAATTCTTCAGACAGCTGTTAAGCTATCTACTTTTTATCAATTTTTTCGTTATATTTAGACTTTTTTTTTTTGGCACAAAATTCTCATTAAGATAACACAAAGCTGGCTTCCTGGATCTCAGCTTCTGAAAAGTATTAGGGCAGTCTTGAATATTTCTTGTAAAAATTAAATTTTATGCGTGTGTCACCTAAACACGGCATGCCTTGACTTGTGGAAGGTTTGATTCACTGACAAGTAAAGCAGATGTGGGCACAACAGGAGATATGTAATTGCTGCTATATGTTACTGACATGATAAAGATGTTAATACTATATAAAACCTTGTCTTTTTTCCTGCATATCTGAACCATTTTAAATCTCAAATTATTTCAACAGGTTAAAATTGTTCAAGATGTATTATCGACAATTCTCTAAACTATAGAGAATTTTACCACTCTAAAGTGATAAAAGCACAAGTTTACAAATTTAAATCTATACTATAGTGAAAGGAAATTTCAATCTCAAAGCTAAAAAGGATAAAGACTAAATAAAGACTCACAGAAATTCCAGGCCCCATAAGCTCCAGAAAAAGCACATAAAGTCATCTGATAAAGGGACAAATAATTGGTTTTCTTCTTTGCATCTGGATGCTACAGTAAAGGTAACCTGCTTAGTTTAGGGTCCATAAGGAAACTTTCTCCATCTAAACAGCTGGAAATTATGTTTTGCTGGGGAAAGTACAGTATTTTGAAGCAGAGATCCTTCCAATGAAAGCTCTGAGAAGATGCCAGGAAAATGAAGTTAATAATAACACAAAAAATTTTACTTTCTCTATACAAAGATACACCCCAACACCTTTTTTTCTTACAGCCAATTCTACATCTCAATCTGCAGATATGTTGAGGGTTTCTTTCTTCCAAAAATGAGATCAGAAGCTGATGTTTAGCTTCCATTGAAAAACAAAAATAAACGTGGGCATGAGTCTCATTAGACACACCCCACATTAGCACACCCCAACACTTAATTTCTTGCAGAATATAACTAAGTTGGTAATGCACACCATAAGAACTTCAGCTTAAAAAATATAACAATAACACTGACCAAGTGTTCTACCATTAAACAGAATCTGTTAGCAATGCCATTGAATTCATGGCTAAGCTTAATACAAAATATCACCAAATATAAACTTGATTGGCTAAATACATTTCTCTTCTTCCTCTTCCAAGTCAAATGCAAGCCTGTTTAAATGCTTAGCCTTGGATGGGCACATTAAAATAAAAATATATCCCTATGAGACCCTGACTCAAAACCATCACAACCTGCACATGCAGGGCTGAGTAATTAAACCTGTGTAGTTTGTCAAGGACTGTCTGAAAGCTCTTTGGTTTTCATGCATTCTGTTATCAGCATAATTCAAAGCATTTAGATGAAAAGCCTATATAATTCTAAACTGTTATAAAAGCTTTTTTTTTATGAAATCCTACAAATTCTGATGAGATTTTTATGAATTCTTCTGAAGAAGAATTGTGCTCTTTCAGGTTTCCTTGGCCATAAATTTTATATTTGGTTTCACTCAAAAGAAATCATAAAAATTAAAACTGCCGAACCTACTACCTAATAAACATCCCATCATTACAACAAACCATGAAAGAATCCATCAATGGATTTGATTTTTAAAATTAGTGACAGCACATCTTAGAAAATATACTGCTGAAGAATGAATGGCAGGGTGAAAAAAATCTCTGAAAAATGTCATCCACTCCTAAACATCTCAGATAAAATTTGCTACCTTATTGCAGCAACTGCAAAATTCCATCTCTGCTGCCTTCTACATACCTGGAAGACTACAGGAACCAGGTTTCACATCATCAGGAAGATCACGGGCCAAATACAATGGTGGTCTGACACATTACTCCCCTACACCTCAGTAAGAAAGGTTTCCTTTATATCAAGAAAAACTTTCTTGATAAAAGAAAAGAGATTCATTTCAAAGAGATGTAACAAAAACTACCAAGGCCAACCAGTTCTTCAACGTGAAAAATGTATCAAAAAGAAAATGTTCATAAAATAAATGTGACTCAGATAAGCAGCTACTATCAGTTTACTACAGGTATCATGTTTGAATAAAGCAAAATGAGTTAACAGTATTCCCCCACAATCAGTTTCAATACTTGCATTAAACCTAAGGAAAACAGTAAACTCCTATTATATGCTTTTAAAAACAAATTTATAATAGAAGTATGCCTGAAGCTGCATCATAGAAAAAAAAAATAGCCAACAAAGTATTTAGAATTTTCCATCCTATTATTCAGGAAGATCTAAGAATACCAAAATATTTTAAAAACAATAATAGAAAGCGAAGCCACATTAGAAAACCTCCCCCTAAAGCTTGCAGTTATTGCAGTACTTCTTAAGGCAGAGTTTCATGACAAAAATACTCATTTTGTGCGGCAGAGACACACAAAAGGATTCTTCGGGATGCCAAACACTTTCAGAACTCTCCAGTGATGACTCATCCTGTTATGTATACAAAGCTTTCATTTAAAAAAAAAAAAAAGTCAGTTGGCATCATTACAGATCCTCAGTTAGCAATCTTCAACTTACTGTTAGTTCTTGTACAAAGTATTCTAAACACTGCAGTGAAGTATTCTGGTATGCTAATTTTGGGGAGGAAAACGTGCAACTTAACTTGAATGGCCTTTCTTACACAGAGTTTCTACTCTAGCTCACAAACTGCTCCAAGATGGCCTCAAACAGAGTTTTGAGCTACACAGAAATTCTTTGTTGCTCCACAGCAGTTCCTTGCCAGTCGCGCTGATCAACTATTTTGCCAAAACCAGAAAAATAAGTCTTTCAAAATGAGTCTTGATGACTGGAACAAAAAGAACCACTTCTTAAAGGTGGGGAAAAAAAAGAAGGGGGGGAAGGGTAGTTTAACTGCTCCTAAAAACTTTGAAAGCATTCCTCCTGGATATCTCCTTAGAAGTGCTGTCTTAATCTCCCCCACCCCAGATTAATTAATTTATTTAGATAATCTGTTGTTCTGCAACAAAACCACAATAAACTACAACTGCCACATAGATGCAAATAATTGCCATGAACTGTGCTGCTATACTGACAAGTATTTTTTAATAAGACAGCTTTCTTTTTTATATACACAACTTCTTTGAAATGTGGTGTTGGTTTTTTTAATTGGCTGTTGTTTGCTTTACTTATACACATGAATGTTTGCAAGATGTACTGAAACCAGAAGCCTCCCACAGCACCACACACAGCACAGCGAGCCTGCATCTCACTCCATCAAGTCTTTTCCAGACTTTTCCAAGCCAAGAGGGTCCTTTCCAATCCTGCTCATCTTCTACCTGCAGGCAGCCACCTCCAAACCCAGGTAGGGAGGAGCTTGGGCTCAAACAAGCTTTGACCTCCTCAAGCTCATCTCCAGATTCACTGCACACAGGCAGCAAGTCTGGAGTTTGCAGCCCTCCCACAGCATCGTCTGGCCCAACTCAAACAAACAAGCGAGATAGAAATAATTTCCTTTATGTTCAATCCCTCCAGTCACTCACTTCTCTAATAATTCAGTTCCTAGTGTTGATCCTTTTCTAAATATGGCCACATAAGCATAAGCAGCGAGTCTCAGTGCCAGCTATGCAATTTCTCTTTCCCACTGGGGACAAGTTTTCCAGCATCTCAGATGTTTTCAGAACAGACGCCTCCCCCACCACTGCCACATATACATTTTATTTTATTTCTTATGAACGCCTCTTACCCACAGCAGTTACAAGTGCCAAATCATCTGATTTCACAGAGTGCCAAAAGAAAAGCCAGATCTAAGAACTTTTATAGCATTTTCAATCCCTTCTTCCTCTGCAACATGTTGATTTGGAAATAATACTCATCATTTGCTCAAATTCCAGTGGCTACAAGAAGTCTGCTGTCCCTCTCCAGTCATTTGCACTGATCACAGGACTTAATCAACTACACCATGTTTCTCCAAGTTTCAGCTGTCCATGGGTACTGTCAAGGCTGTATGTGATCAAAGATACAAACTAAATTTGTGGATTCATGCTATGAGTCTCTAGCTTTAAGCATACTGATTTCCATGTTTCACAAAAAATAAACCTAAGGAACAGCCCATCTTTTAATGCTTCCCGACGAGCTACGAAGGCTTGTGTAAGAAAGCCTAACAAAATCCTTTTTATTTTTTTAATTTAGTTGTAAGTTTTTGTTATTCTCTCATTACTTATGTACTACCACAGGTGGTCATGGCAAATTACCAACATAATCTATGCCAGTTCTTTAACGGCAAGTCTAGCTTACTAATTAAATACCAGAAAAAAAAAAACCCCAAACAAACAAACAAAAAAAAAAACCCACACCCCAGCCTTCAGCAGTTAAAAAGCAGAGGTACAGGAAAGCAGGAGACACCCCCAGACAACAACAGAAGCTTCATATTTGTCTTTAGCAGATTAAATGAAAGCAGACACCATTTTCATTTCCTCAATTTAATCAGCAATGGATGGAAGAGGGCAGAGGAATAGGGAAACAGCAGAGGTTTGGACAGGGCTGGGGGGTGAACAAGGAGCCTCACAAAAACCAGGAGGCATTTCCAAGCACAGAGCACAAACATAATGGAGGGTCCAGCACAGGCTTGGCTCCACCAAACAAACAAAAGGGGATACTTTAATCATATTTTAATGAGGCTTTGCACGTGACCCGGTCCATTAGATGCTGAAATGCTGTTGCAGTTACTCTACAGCCACCTTGGCATTTGGTGGCTAATGCTCCAACTGGCCTCTACAGTACCCCTGAGGAAGGAAAAATAAATAAAGCTGCTGCAGCAGCTTTGGTTGATAACAGCATTAATACACTGGGGGTTTAAAAGGTCTGTAGATCCACAGACATCAGCATCATCAAGTGTGAAACCTTAACTCAGTAATAACCAGTTCTATCAGGAGACATATTATGCAGAATAATTAAGTCAATTTAGGTTATATAAAAAACAGGTTCATTATCCAAATACAAATATTATTTAACTAATAAAATAAATCAAAACCTAAGCTAAGCAATAGACATTTAATATCAGAGAACAAGATACTGTGGTTCCTCCTTAAGGCTGCAAAAAATGAAAAAATTTCCTGCTCTAAGAACCAGAAAGAAGAACCCTAAGAATCCTAATAGTCCAGAAATCCTGCTTTTGGAGTCTATCTGTTTCTTACTGTCTTCAAAAGGCAGTCCTGTTACACACACACAAGTTTTTTTTCAGTTTAAATAAAATTTCCCTGATGTGCCCTAGCGCTGTCAGCCACATCTTTGGAAAGCACATAGTCTGCTTTTCCCACACATACATTTTCATGCATCCTGACAATTACAACCACAATTCATATTGAAAAGGTGATCACAAAATCAGCATTTACTGTCTTTTCCAACACTTACTACACTGCAGTGATGCTAGTAGGCAGAAGGATCAAGAAAATCCCTGCTGTTCTCACACTCTGCAGCTGAACTGTGGAACTCCATGCCCAGCACACTGGAAGTTTGTGTGACTGAGAAGAGGCTGGACACATTCAAAGGAGATTTTTATGCTCAACAGATCTGACATAGCAATACTATCCTTGACTCCAGAAAATCCCACAGTTCTTTCCCAATCTCCTGCAACTAGGGGTTGGGGAAGTATCATTACAAAATTACTTTTGTCTTACTTTCCTATTAACCACTGCAGGAAACATGATGATGGGACATCCACATCTCTGATCTGACCCAGCACAGGTACTGTTGTGAAATAAGTAATTCCTCCAAATTATTTTACAAATAGACTCTGAACCAGGAAAGTTCATCATACTGCCCAGATTACTGTCACATCTAAAGATTAATCTTTAGCAACACTGAACTTTATTTCCAGCCTTGTACTCAGTATCCTGCACTCTGAAAACTGAACCTGTGACTATGCAGCTTTTAGTGGTTTATAAAAGTTTCATTCCTCCAAAAGACTGGCTCCTGATTTCTGATGTCAAGAGACTCCCATGTGAGCTTCCAGAGATTCAGTTCTGCATGGGGGGAAGCAAAGAAAATGCTCAAGCATCCTACAGACCTTCCCATCCAGGATCTCTGTCCAAACTGCACTGAAAAGGTCATATACCTTATCCCTTACTCAGGGATCTACCACACCATACAATAACCCTGAGGCAAGCTTCAGGTCATACAATCATGCTTTTTAACAAGATGCTTTCACTGTCAAAGAACACCTATTTGTCTTGTATTTAAGCAACCTGAAGCTCCTCTGGCAGCTCAATGGATCCTCCTAAGTCACCGAATTTCTCCCACAGCACCAGAAACAAGTTAAAGCCCCTCTGTCCTGTAAATACAATCACCTGACATTTTGCTGCTATCTTCTAATCTGAAATAATACCCAATCCATGAGCATTCTAAACCTACCTTTCTATAGGGAATTTATAATTTTTTGCTTCTTCTTGTCACTTCAATCCTACCAAGAGAGATTCATGCAAGGTTATTCTGGCCCCCACCCTACATAAAGTCCTTCTTTGAGCACTCAGGCTCATCTTTTTGATGGAATTTGACAAGCATCTTTGAATACCAGGACCAAAGAGCCAAGGAAGGAGTTGTATGAAAAACATTTGCTGTTCATTGACTGTTGGCAAGTTTTTCCTCATTCCTAAAGTTGCTTAATTTCACCCATCTACTTTCCATAAGGATGTGGTCAATGTTCATGAGGAAACCTAGTAAAAGACAAAGCGTATTATGCAGAATGCCATGACCTGGATGGTTCTGACTTGGTGGGTGTGTACTGGGATGGCACGGAGCTCTGTCAGTAAATTTCACTTTTGCTGCTCAGGTAGAATCAGGGTAAAGGATGATCTGCAGAAAGTTTAGTTCTGATGAGTTTAGCAGGCTTAGGAGGCTGTTGGAAAGACTGGAGAGGAGATTACAGGAGAGATTATTTCAAGATACGTCTTCTTTCAGTACAAGCTGCAACCACTGAAAGGATTGCAAACTGAACTCCCTAAAATGCAACCACCTCCCCCACTCCCATCCTTGCTTCTCTTAGAGCCTTAAGAGACATGACCCCACCACCACTGCTTTTCTGTCCCTAACTATACCACTACAGCACATCTTCCAAATTTCTCAGAAGTAATTCAATGCTCAGAAAATGCTACAGAACAGAAAAAACTGCCATTATAAACTGCTGAACAGACCTTGACCATCACTGGCTTTTCCATTACAAAGAAGCCCTGGCAAGACAGCCTTCCCTAGAAAAAGCCTACTGCTCTTCACCTACAAATGTGTGTCTTACCTACCAAGAAAGCCAAGTAGCTCTCCTTCACCTGCCTCCTGGCCTGAAACTTCTGGCACAGGGGATGGTGAGACGTGCAAGGACAAGATATGGAGTACTACATGCAAAATTATTCAGCTTACATCGTTCTCATAAAACTGAACACATAATATCAGTTTTTCAGATGCTGACTGTGTTTGATGAAATCAAGTACCTGACAGTAGCATGGGTCTCAGAGGGATGAAATAAGCCTAGTTCTCTCTGAATGACCCCAAAGTGCCCCTCTTTTTCCTTTGCACACAACAGGACTGTGATTCTTGCCAGCCTCTGCCAAGCAGTGGGAGTAAAGCATGACTAATTGGCCAGTAAAAGAATAATAGAGAAATCAAGAACAAGTTTATGCAATTTATAATTGTTGTGATGTCAGCTTCGCACTGTTCCACAGAATCTAAGTTGACAGAAAACTGTTCTCACATTTTCTTGATATCTGAAGAATGAAAAACTATTCCACAATGCCTAGTTTATTTTTCTCTGAAGCATCCTCTTCCCCACAGTTTCTGATCATGCAGAGCAGCAATTGGTTAGCAGTATTCAAAACAGTAGGTGCAGAACAGTCTAGGCTATCGAATTCTTACTTGTACTGATGAATGTTTACTCTCATGACTATTTTATTTCAATGGAAAACTTTCTATTGAATTGACTTGTCTTTGAAACAGAATTGTGTACCTTAGAGAATACCCCATCGTGCTGATTAATAATTAAATGAATCCATACAGTACTTATTCACTGACAGTTCTTTATTTGGAGGTCCAGAGGCATCAATAATGAAAACTCCTCTGTAGTATGGGCAAAGCTGTCAGCAGCAGATGTTGAAGATAAGGCAGCCATGAGGAAAGAAATAAATATAATATAGGATGGTTTAGATATCAACTGTATGTAGGTCTATCAATGATCAAGAGCACTACCTCTCCCTAACCTTTACATCTCTCAGCTTTCACCAGAGAAAACAGCAGCTAACTACCTTCATCAACATGGGTGAATGCAGATATCAGAACTGGCCAGAGCAATCCCTGGCTGCACAGCACAGCCCAGGAACTCTGACTTTCTGGTAACAAACTCAACTGGAGTCAAATGATTTCACAACACACCCAAGGGAAGCAATAGAACAGCCTGAAATAGAAGCTGTTCACCAGTTCAGCTCCAGGATTCTAAAACTTTCTATGGAAAACTGATACAACCATCTCAGTTACTGAACCACAGGCATCAATACAGGTTCATATCTACATGCATTTCTGAAAAATGGAAGAAATGAACTTACTAACTCTTCAGAGCTAAACATTCGTCATCATTCTAGGTAGATTTTACTATCTGAGGACAAATATACCAGAGGAAAAAAAGAGATTCTTACATCTTGTTGACTAATAAATACCTGAACAAAATCTACAAGGCAGACCTGTTCTCCCCAGCCCAGTTTCAAGAATTTGTTAATGCAGGATTGTACCCTGATCCAAACAAACCACCTCAGGAATCTTCCAGACTTCCTCACCATCACTCTCTTCTTCCAAGAACTAGACTTCAAGTAGTAATAATTGTTATTTCTGGAGCTGCATAAAAATGTCTTCACATGGTTCCCTAGACTGTTTATTTTTCTTAATTTAAGAATCTTAGCTTCCTTTAACAAGGTGAAAACAAAGATGACAAGAAAGCAGAAATGAAAAAACAACTATATACACATAACACTAAGCACTGCTTACAGGCAAGCAACCTCACCAAGGTGGAATGAGGTGAAAGAGAAAGACTGAAGTCCATGATCCTCAACCTCCATCTCCCCTCTGTTTTACAGATTATACTCCTGTAACTCTGGGTTCCTCTTTCCTGAGCACTGCAAGCCCAAAAGCCCTCTGCCTTGTTTCTGTACCCCTTCCTATGTGCAATCAGCCTTCTACTAAAATACTGCAAAGCCAAAGTGAAATGTTTCCAAGGAGAACAGTCTCTCAAAGGTTAATAGTAGTACTTACTGCTCAATGCTGACCTCCATTTTATGGCAGCCCTGAACATACACTGAATGACTTCTGCCACAACTGTGACTAAACCTTCTGTACACAAGGCAAGGCTGACATGGCAGAGACAACACCTAGCACACCTAGCATTTGACCCAGATCAAGGACCTTTGAAAAGGTTAGAAAATATTCTAGGTTCATTCATTCCCTCATCACTCTCCTTGACCACTGCTGGTGTCTTCTTGCAAGCTAAATACATTCTCAACAGTGCCACAAAACCACGCTGACAAAATTGCCCCACTCAAGCCTAAGGGCAAGGTGAGTAAAATAAAGCTCCAACCTTATTCTTATTTCATCTCATTGCTCCAGATACACCATCCTTGTCTAGTCCCATCCAACCCATCCCTTCCCCCTGCCCCATCCTCTTTGTTCCACCAAATACATCACATCCCTGCACCCTGTTCCTCCTGCTTCAAAAAAGCCTTCAAATTGTATTAAACTCAGTACCCTCACAAGTCACTTGATTCAAAGGCAGCAGATTTCTGCAGAACTGTAAGCCTAAATAAGAATTCTGTTTGAGGTTTTCTGAATTCTGGAAAAAATACAGCTCCCCTTCCTCATGGTCTAACTCCACCTCAAACAGATCCCCCATGGAATGATTATTCCCAGAACTGCCCTTTTCAGAGTTTGTCCCATTTTTCTCTACGGCACCTGATGTTACATGCTAACAGGGACTGCAAACTGGTTAACTATATATAAACTATATAAACCAGGCAGTAATAACCTGCTCTCACATGCACTTCTTCCTGATTGGAGTCTTCCAAAAGCAACCCACCTTCTCTTTTTATAGCATGGGGGCATTTGGGGCCCAGAAATTAAAAATAAGAAAAAAAATAAAATTAAATTAAAAAGAGAGAGAAAAAGGAAGATCCAGAGGAAAAAAAAACATGGAAGTGCGTGTGGTTGGAAGGAACACACTGAGCTCCATCTAAAACAAAGAATTCATTCCTGAAACTGAATTATACCCAATAACTGCAAGTCCTGGCTAAACAAATACACAACCAGACTCTTCTTCCATGCCTTTATCTTTTCTAATTAAGTAATATTACACATATACTCACCTTTTAATGCTTAGAAATTAGGATGTAAACATGGGACAAAGAGGCCAGCGTGAAATCTTTTATTTTCTAGCTGTATTGTGCTGAAAAGCACCATCAGCACAAGCCACACTTACTGTGTAACATTTCTCCAGTGAGTACAAACAAGAGGGAGACTTCCCTGACAGAGAGAAATAGAGTGCTATGACTAACTTCCAACAGACCTTATGGAGGAGCCAAATATCCTCCAAATGCATGATATCATCCATGCTTGTGCCTGGCTTTGGACCTCAACACTGAGATGAAAAAAAAAAATTCTGACGAGGAAGGCCACATATAATTATGTTCCATTTTTTTTTTTTAATCAAAGATATTTCCATAGGACAAAGCCTAACTGTGATGTTTCTCCACTCAACTCCATCTGAGATGTCAGGGCGAAAAAAAAAAACCCTGTCAAGACCACGAAAAGCCACATCTGTTTGCTGAATACATTCCACATCAGATTACCAAACACAAAGATGTGAATGCTGTCAAACAGAAGGCGCTCACCTATTCCCAGAGCCACGTGACAGCTCCTCTGCCACGCTCTCCCCACCGAATTTCCATGACATTTCCTGGTTCACCTCTGCCATCCCAGGGAGCGCCACTGCGGCACAGCAAATGCCATGGATCGCAAGGAGACATCTGATATCTGTGATATCACACGCTGGGATCCTGCCAGAGAACCACAACATGCCAAAAGGATTTCGCAGAGGAAAGACAGAATTATAAAAGACTAGCTGAAGGCCCACTGTCAAGCTGGATTTTAGTACTACTTCAAACAGCCAGAGTTTCCAGGAGCTTTAGTAATTACTGAAATTGGAACTGCCCAAATCAAACAAGAGAGTGTCTTTCAACTTGTTTAGAGGATGCTTTTGACAACACTCCAGAGCCAATCCCCCATCCTCTTGGGCTGTGAGTTTTACACTAAATGGTACACACCAATTACATACTCCTCCATACTAAGAGTTTTCTATCCACACTTTCAGAACAGGAAACCAGAATTGCAAAGCCGTGAGATATGACAGCAGTGATGAGAAAAGAATACTTCAACCATTATTTTTAAATAGCTGAATAAATTATATACAGTAAGTCTGGAAATACACATAAAGCACATAATGAATGGTCCTTTTAGCCTGAAACAAAAGGAGAAACAAATACATGGCTGCTTTTAATTTCTGCTCAGCCATTTACCCTTGAGAGATAATTTTCAGGCAAGTCCAATGAACGGTCACATTAAGAAACTGTACATGATGCAACTACTTTCTACTGGTATATTATGTAAATGACAATAATATCACCCCGTGTCCTCCCCTCCAAAAAAAAAAAAGCTTTCAAAGAACATTTTGCTAAAATTCTGCAAGAGTTTCTGCTTAGGAGAGAATAACACAGGGGGGGAAAAAAAGGAAAAAAAAGGCAAAGATAAAAAAAAAAGTCAACAGAGTCTGACAAAATAACTACATAAAATTAAATACTTTTCCTACCAAAACAAAAATATTTTGACCTAAAAGCATCTATATTTAATGCTGGCAGAATATTAGGTATTACTCTGCACAGAACAGGCAAAACGAGAGTCATAAAACAGTTTATAAAGATGACCTGTAAGTGAGGCAAGGAACTAAAAACTACAGATACTTGAACTCCAAATATATTCTCAAAAGAAAGGCCATTTACAACAAAGTAGTAAAAGATGCATAACCAAACCTTTTAAACACAAATGTACAGTAGTCATCAGTGAAGTTACTGAATGGCAGCTGATCACACAGCATTGAGAAAAAAGTCTATCTTGTCTCTTGCTTCTATCTTATAAGTAGATGGTTAAAATATTTCCACTCAGCAGTTTAGAAGCTGCAGTTATTTTCTGTAGCAAGGGGATTTTATTGTGCACGAGCATCAAACACCACACATGACCATCACCATGATGTACACACAGCACAAAGACCCCTGCACGTAACCTCCAGCTTAGGAGCTGTGTGTACTTCAATGCCCAGCATTGTACAGAGTCACTGAGAACCTTTAAATGTCTGCCCAGTTGGTTCAGTTTTGCTACAGGAGTACAAACCCACTACTGCTTTATTTCTTCACATGAAAAAGCCCCGAACCATTTTCATACTGATCTTCAGATCTTTCAACAGCTCTATGCCAAATAACGCTATTCTAAGAAAAAAAAAAATTAAGTTAAACAAAAATCTAAACTAACTCAGGAACGTTTTTCAATTATGTAATAAGCCAGTTAGGGTTTTAACTAATAATTTACTGGTGAGTGTGTAGTGTTTAGTAGCCAGAATGAGGCACAAGACCGAAGGAGTTTTGCAGGAAAATACAAAACACTACACAAATTAAATGGTTCATATTTTGAAAGCACAGATTGTTATGTTGAGTGGGTTTTTTTAATCAGCCTGCTACAAAGTAAAGCCACTGGAAAAATGGGTAGCCAGGCTCTCATAGTGCCCAAATAAAAAAAAAAAAAGACTTTTTTCTTTACAGTTGTACCAAGTTTGTTAAAGCCAGCCAGTTACATGTTACATAACACTTAGTTTGACTTATGACCTATTTGCTCACACAAAAATTATCATATATGATGGTCTGACCATCCATTACAAGCTAGAAACACAGTTTATTTTTTAAAGTGCTTTTATTTTTTTCTCTTAGTTTAGAGCTGCAGTTTAAAAGGGTGGGAGGATCACCTAAAATTAACACTATAAAGGTATGCTTTGAAAGCATGCAAAATTAAAATGGCACATTCTTCAGAAATAGCGTGCACAGAATACTTCAAAATATTAAAGAAAAATTAACCCTATCTCCATTTTTCATCTCTCCAGTATTTACATCAGGAAGTGACAAAAAAAAAAAAATAAAAGGAAAAATAAATAGTTGTGCTATAGGTATCCATATAAAGTCGTATTTTTTAAAGAATATCTGCGGGCACACGTGTGTAGGTGTACCCAGGGCAGCGCTGACCGGATGCCCGGCTGAGCCCGGGTCAGAGCGAGCGGGGCTTTTGTGGTTCTTTCTCCCACCCACCGCCGTCCTTTTCCTTATTTTTATTTTGTAAACGGCCGCGGATTATCCAGCGAGCGTGTAACTTGAACCTCTACACCCACGTCTGGACGCGGGTCCGGGTTTTTTTTTGACCGAACGGCGTCGAATTCGCCGTGCCGAGTGTCAGCGGCGCCCAGTCCCCACGCCAAGTTTGCCGCCCGGTCCCGGCGGGTCCCCGCTCCCCGGGGAGCCCCTTCCCGCTGTCACCGCCTGCCCTCGATACAAAGAAGTTCAGCGCCAGCCGTACTCACCCCCGGCGAACTGGCTCTGCGCGACATCGCCCAGCGCCGCGGAACCGCTCGCAAATCCCCTCTGGAAAATGGAGGGGCTGGCACCGGCGCGATCCGGAGGGAAGAGAAGTTATTTACATGCCAGGGCCCGAGCCCAGCGCGGAGCGGAGACGGCGATGCTCAGCACTGCCCGCGGTCTGCCATGTTCGTGCCGCTCGCTCGGCGCTCCCCCGGCCGCTGCCCCGGGGCCTCGGGCGGCTCTACAGGGCCCCCCCCATGGCGGCGCCGCCGGGGAGCGATGCGCCACAGCCCCGATCGCCGCGGAACTTCGGCTCCGGGATCCTCCCCGAACCAGGCTGGGGCCGCCGGCGGAGGAGGGCGGAGGGGGAGGGGAGCGGGGGGAAGGGGAGGGGAAAGGGAAAAAAAAAAAAAAGAAAAAAAAAAAAAAAAAAAAAAAAGAGAAGGGAGGAAAAAAAAAAAAAAAAAAAAAAAAGGAGCCGAGGGAGAGAAAGTAGATCCGACGCAGCCGGGCGCCGCCAATGTGCGGACCGGAGCGCTGCGGCAGGAGCGGGGCCGCCCGCGCTCGGGAGGCGGAGCGGCGGCGGCCGGAGGCGCAGCGCCCCCGCCGGAGGCTCCCCCAGGCCGGCCCCCGCCCCGCACCCCCGCGGGGACCTGCACGTCCCGGCGGGCGAGCCCGGGGGCGAACCGGGAACCGAGCGCGGGAGCGCCCTGCCGCTCCCCGCCGGCCCTGCCCGGGAGCACCCTCCGAGCGCGGCGGGCGGCAGCGCTCCCGCTCCCTTCCCCCCACGCCCGCACTTTTCCATTTAACAAAGCAGCGCAACCAAAAGTTACGTTTCCATAGACGCCAACCGCTTTCCTGGCGGCCCCTCCTCGGCTGCTGGGGCTGCTCTGGGAAAACCAGGGTTTCACGCGTGAAAGATTAGCGTGGGACTCCGGGATCGCCTTTTTTTGTTGTCGTTTTTCTCCTTTTTCCACTGAATCACAGGACCCTTTTGGTCGGTGATCAACTACTTCAAGCCCCGGCCAAGGCAGGGTCACCTGGAGCAGGCGACACAGGAAGGCGCCCAGGTGGGTCTGGAATGACTCCATGACTCCCCCGGGCAGCCTCTTCCAGTCCTTTGCCACTCTCAACCTAAAGAAGTTCTTCCTCATGTTGAGGTGAAACTTCTTGGTGTTTAGTTTTGTGGTTTTAGTTAGTGTTTTATGTTTTAGTTTTCTTTTTTTTTCTCTCCCCCTCTCACACACCCCCCCCAACCGTTTTCCAGGCTGCTCTACACTTCTCCAAAACAATCTGGAATGGACAAACTAAGAAAGCAAAGCTTGATAAATGTCCATCTACAAATGGCTCTTTCCTAATCCTCCAAATGCTCCCTGCCAATTTTATTTTCCTACAGAGAGAAAAACAAATCAAGAAAACATTACGCAAGTGTCACTTCACTTGCATTGATAGATACTTGCAAACCAATGGGTCCTGCCAATTTGAGCAGTAATCCAACTACCTTTGTAGTTTCCTTCATGCAAAAACCCCGAAGCAGCTGTTGTGTAATGCTTTGCTTCTGTCAATCTCAAGTTTTCTTAAAATTTGTTTAAGCATCAGATATCTGCAAGACACAGGTTGACATGCTGACAACAATAATCTGACTTGTAAGACCATGCATCACCTCTATTTTCGCAAACATCTTAATTCTTTTTTTCTTATCAAATTCTCTTCTGTCACACCGAGCTGCAGCTGGACATAGTTAATCTTGGGCTAGTTATAGTTAACTTTCTTGCTTGTCCATCTGTGGTGGACAAGCAAGAAAGTTCAGCATTGCCTTATGAGTACTGATTAGAGAAATTCTCAATAACTGCACCTAGGAACTCAAAGATATCATTTCTCCTCTAAGACTGAACAAAACAAACCCAAAATCCCACACTGATTCACATAATGGGATCTACCCAGGTACAGGGAGTGGACCAATGCTGCCTCTCCTTTCATTTTCAACTGGAACATGTTCTAGGTGCCCAGCCTACAGGAAAGTTTTTATCAAACCCATTCTACAAAGATGAAGATAAAATTTTAAAATGAAAGCGCTCACATGAAAAAAATCTCCAGGTGTTTACTCTGAAACAAGTAACTATTGTATAAGAGCCATTGTGCCATGTTAGTACAGGTACGGACACATAAATATATTTGGCTACAAGGTGCTATCAAGCTCTGGCTTATCAGCACATCTCTGTAACCACACGTATTAGCACACTCAGTCTGCTGCAATGAGAAGGTTAAAGATGTTATTCTAAGCCTTAGCTGAGATGGGGGATGTCAGGGGTTTATTTTGTAGTAAGAGTTGATTGTCTTGGTCCAACCAACAAGTGGGGAATTGCAAAGCCCCTACTGAGCCATTAATCACTTTGCCTATTCCCTTTCACACTCACAGTCCCTTCAGGCTCAGCCAGGACAAGCCCCTGTTGGGCATATATCTCTGCTGAGTTTAAACACTTTTCTAACCAATAATTCTCAGATCAACTAAAGTAAGCTCCTCTTCAACCAAAAAAGATTTCAAACAGCAGACAGAAGCTGTGTGTTCTCCAAACTGTATTAAATAAAAGGAGTGTTTAGGGTCAGTAGGTTAAGCAAGGCTGGAGTACCAAGTTTCCCATGTGTCATCTAAAACTGCCTCTTTTCATGAGCTTCCACTACAACCCTGGTGTGGCACCAGTCCAGGTGAAAGCCCTGCAGCATGAGTGACCCTCCATCAATTCACATGGTTGTCTGTGCTGCTGTACCTTAAACCTGCAGGTATTTTCACATGTCACACTGTTAAAACTTTAGGTTCTAACCTAGAAGGTAATGGGTCACCTGACAAGTTTAAGTATGCTAGCACAAACAAGGTGTAATTTAGTAACAGCTGGTTAAAATACTAATAATAAATTACTCTCAGTATTTTCCCTGCTGTACATGTGACCCAAATCCAAGGTAACAGGTATGAAGCCATATTATCTGGCCTTGTTTTTTCCCTTCTTTAGGGATGTATTTTCTCTCACATCAAAGCGTGAGATTTAGTTCATTTGCTCTAAGAGCACATTAATTGCCATAAAAATCTTATGAATGAAAAAGTGTAATTTTACTACAGCACAGTCAGATGTGGTCCCACACAAGTCATGTTGACTGATTATTTCTTCTCCACACAAACTACCCATAAATTGCATTCAGTAGGATTATACATTCAGCAGCAGTTCCAATGAAAGCTGATCCCACCCCATACCTCTTATTCCCAGCCTAGGAACTGTTCCGATTCAGCTGAATGTTGGATTGTGAACCAGACACATGGACCAAACCTGCTACAGGGCAACCCAGCAAGAGGCAGCAGGGCTGGACACTGAGAAAAGGCAAAGCAATTGTGTCTGCAGCAGCTCCCTGCCCTGATTCACACATCTCCACAAACGTGTGTCACCATAATGGCAAGGCAGGGAGTGTTTATGCCAATGCTTCTGCCAAGAAAATGTACATGGGAAAAATGGGACCAGTCGTCTCTCCTCAGACTTCTTCTTTTTTTTTAAAGAAGCAACAGAAGTGATAGATTTAATGATTAAGATAAAAACTTATGTCTATACATATGGTGGACTGTTTTCTTCCAAGCTTAAATTGATTAACTCAAGGATGCCACTCTTGAGTTAATCAAGACACATTGAGCAAAGCAGCCCTATCTGTTTGTGATAGGCCCTGTTTACATTCCTAACTTTGAGAGAATGTTTCTTCACAGCAACCAAGAGAAATTCAGAAATAAAACAAGTCACCAATTCCAATATACTCCTATCAAAATTTCAGATGGAACACATACAAATAAAAGACATGGACTTCTCAAGAGAATTATTACTTGGTTACTCTAACTGGGTCATACATCTGATCTGGTACTTCATTGATTTTAAAATGTAAAGACAGATATATTAAAAAGTTCAAACATGTGTTTGTCTTTCTTAAACATTTCCCTCAACTCCTGCTGACCTGCTATTTCCAAAATATTCAATGGGTTTCTAAAAATATTACAGTTGTAACAACTTGAGATTAAGTGCTAAGTACTGAGCTACCAAAGGGCAACAGCAGAAAAGGAAATGCAAATATTTCTCCTTAGCCTGGCAATTCTACTGAAATGTAAAGGTATTTTACCTTCTAGCATCCCTTTATGCTTCCATGCTACACAGCAACTCAAACCACCCTCTTCTGTGAATAATTTCTCTGTAAATTCCAATTTCCATGCCAAAGGATTAAACAGAAGAAGACTGACTCCTTTTTTTACTGCATTTGAAGGGGTTTGGAAGTTCTTGGTTTCTAACTTGTACTACAACATTCTCTAGAGATAGACTCCATTTCTAAAAGTAAAAAATAAAATTAAAAAATGTTCCAAACCTGTTCCAAACAGTCTATTTCCTTTCCCCTGCTCTCCCTTCTTGTGAGCATGAACCAGATGATATCTAGACCCAAAGACAGGTTGGCAGCATGTCACACAGCCAAGAAACACATGTATTAACTGCATACCCACATTAACATTCTGTGATAAATTCGATTTAAAGCCATTACATCTAAGATGCCACATCTAGCAAGCTTGCTTTTAGAAACAGAAATTGAACAGCAATGTAAGTTAGATAATTAAAATAGCTTTCTATAAAGAAAGCATCACATTCTGTCTTTTCTCATGGTTTTGACTGGCAAGGTGTGGCAAATATAATTTCCAATTTCCCCCTGCCATGTGCAGGGACACTTTCCACTAGACCAGGAACACTTCCAGGGATGGGGCATCCACAGCTTGTCTGGTCAAACTGTTCCAGTGCCTCACCACCCTCACAGCAAAGAATTTGTTCCTAATATCTAATCTAAACCTACCCTCTGACAGTTTGAAGCCATTCCCCCTTGTCCTGTCACTAGAGTTCCTGATGAAAATTTTCTTTATCCCCCCCCAAAAAAAAAAAAAAAAAAAAAAAAAAAAAAGAGCAAATAAATACAGGGAGGACTAAAAAGCAATATGGATTAAAAACCACAAGTTCAAAAGAAGATGCAAGATGAGAAGAGGCAGAAAACAGAAATACCTGAACACTCCCAGGCCATCAGAAAATGACTCATTGCTAGTGACATGCATTGTTAGCTGCTAGCACAGGCAGGACAAAACTGTTTTCAACAGTGCATGATGGAAATCCAATGAGAATATAAATTCTGACATATTTGCTTTAACATAATCAAAACAGCCCTACCCTTTTCTCGCAGATAAACTTTTAAAAGTACTTTTTTAAAAGAAAATCTGGAATGCCAGGTGACACCATTTCTGAAAAAAACAATCCCAATGTGTAAGGAAGTAATAATTTATTTAGTATATGTGGAAGCACACAGATTAATAGATAAAGTAAGTATCAAATGACAAAGGAAATAAGAAACACAGACAATGAAACAAAGAGATTGAGTAAACTATTTTCTTTCCATAAACAATACAGGAAAACACCATCTAGGAAATAAAAGTTATTACACATCATTCACTGTGTAAAAGCAATGGGTACCATGGAAATAATGGACATCACCACAGAAGGGATGCTTATGGAATAGGATCACACAGTCACTCAGGTTGAAAAAGACCTCAAAGGTCAGCCAGTCCAAGCTCCTCCACAAAGCAGGTCAGAGTCAGTTCCCAAAACAGTTTAAAAATATTTTGAAGTTCAATTCCTTGTTTACATAGCTGTGCAATTACACACAGTGCTGAAATCCAATGGGGGGACCCTGTCTGAAAATTACTTAAGCCAAGTACAGACAACAGAGATCAGGGCATAAAGGTGATACTCAGACAACCTAAATCACACCTAAACACCTTTGTTTAGTATTTCCTATTAGACTGCCCCTGCCCAGACCCCAGTCTATCTGAATTGTGTTTCAGAGATAACTACTTCACTCTTCTGACTAAGCATAAGGACCAATGCAGAATTTAAAAACACTTCCTCCTTTCATTAGTAAGCTCCTTTAGAACAGTAAAATAAATATAATTATTCAAGTTCTGAAAGAAAACAATTCAGACAGAAAGTAGACCATCACAATGTTCATAAAAAAGAAACCTAGGTGGCATGACTACAGGAGCTAGAATTCAGCCCCTGCCCTGTCCCCAAGGCCCATTACTAATAGCTGTTATGGAATATGCTCCCACACCACATGACGTGGTCACATCCATGCAGATATAAATTCCCCAGGTTCAGTTCAGGCTACACACCAGGGGACCAAACAACATTCATAGTCTTTAGATAAAAGCCAGCTAAATGCCTATCACAATACTTTTCCAAATTCTAGCCACATGAGGAACACATTGCATCTGAGAAGATATGGAACAGCTGAGAGCCTAAGCTTCAACTCAAGTTTAAACATGTCCAAGACAATTATGACTTCACTTTTTCTAAGTGTGAGCATGTTAACTAAGCATAGACAAGAAACTCTCATTGGTCTAAAAAAGCCTTTAAAATAATATGGCCAAGTAAGCAATGTAAAAACTGGTTATTTCTTTTCTATCAAGACAGTCCAAAGCAAGTAAAATGAAAAGAGACACATGAATTAAAAAAAAAAAAAAAAAGCTGAAAATATTCTTAAGCAAACATTTATTTACAATATCAGTAATTTAAAACCACCACTGACAGCATCTGGTTAACAAGCCTTGAGATCAAGATTTTCTGCTTGTCCATAAAGCAGGTTCACAACCAACAGTACTTTCTCTGTTCTGCTCTACCAATGTATCCTTGTCTGAGAAGACCACATAAAGAGCACATGAAATGTGAGTTTCCCAAGCTTTTATATTTATTCTTTACCAACTAGTATATTTGAAATGAATGTATTTCCAAGCCATTCACAGCATACCACAAGACAAAGAATACTTTGCCATTCCATTAGAGACAACAGCATTGCCAGACATGAGCCAGCCCTTAGTGCTACATGAAAGAGCTCAGAGATTATTTCTTTAAATCATTTTACTTACAGATAATTTATTTCTTGAGTTACCCTCCCATTTCTGGGCCCAGTTCCTGCCTAAAGGGTTTCTGGAAGACACAGGCAGAAATTGGAACTCCTGCCCAATGTGTTTTGCACTTTCCTTTGTATAGATCTCTACCAGGATGCCTGATGCAAGGTTAATTACTCAAAATATGAACCAGGAAACATTGTTTGTGAGAAGCCTGAAGTAGCACTGAAATCCAGCATTTCCCTGAGCCTCATGGCTTGTACATCCCATCTCCTCTGCTCCCTCTAGAGCAATTCTGCAGTGAGCTGTTCTCCTAAACTCACATCCCTATGGGTTAGAGAACATTAGCTGTGGCACACTGTTTGCCCAGGAGGCTGAGAGAGATACTGATGAGAATTCTATCAGTTTGATTGAATTCCTCCTTGACAGAACACCAACAACAAAACAAATCCAGTTATGGTTATACCAGTACATAAAACATCGTTGGTGGTGGTGGCCTTGAGGCTGACAAGCACAGGACAGCTTCCATCAACACTATCTCATTCCCAAACTCCCACACAAAGCAGCCCCACACAAACTATGCTGGGAACAGCGTGGGGACCACAGGAAACCTTGGGCCAGCCTTGAGAGCTGTTTGGCAGAATGGTCAGAACTGGATGAGCAGCCACTGGAACCGTGTGACAGCAGAGACAACACTGGGGACAACAGTGTCCAGCAACTCCCAATGTTCCCTGCTGGGTTTTCCACAACCATGGAGAAGAAGCTGAGTGCTTCATGTGCCAGAACACTATTGCTGGCTACAGCCATGCCCCTCATCCATACAGAACACTAGCACAGCCACAGATTAGCCCCTTATAGAAATGGGAAAAATTAAGGAAACCGAAATGATCAGTTCTTTTTTTTGAAAAATTCCCTTTTCCAAGCTTTTCTTCACAAGGAAAAGCATCTGGCCCATTTCTAAGTTCTAGTCTCATCCAGTTCTGTGGGCCACGGTAAGAAAAAAATAGTCACTTTCTTTTGTTACAAGGAAAAAAGCTGGAGGTGAAGCAAACACATAGGCAACAGAGAATGGGAACTAGGGAAAAAGGAGCTGGGAAGGCTGGGAGAGAAAAATCTGAGGAAGCTGCTGAGGCTTTGGAATCAGCTAGCAGAAGTTTTCAGAGCACGTATCTCAGAGGGTAAGAGAAGGCCTTCATCATCCATACGTCTATTAGAAAACCAAAATATCAGAACAAACAGCCCAACATGTTTGTGAAAACGCTGAGGACAACTGTTTCACAAAGTTGAGGGTGCCAGAAGAGCAGTTACTTCACACTTCACTCTATTAGGGCAGGCTCCATTTTAAACATCTCAATGTGTACAGTGATTTGGCTGGAAGTGGTAACGAGAAGCACTGGCTGTGCCAAGGAAGGGGGAAAGCGAGAGCAGCAGAGAGGGAGAGCAAGTTTTTATCTTCAATTAACTGAAAGAAGAAAAGCAAATTTCAACAAACTCTTTGAACTTGTTGCTAGAATCTCTTGAGACTACAATTTAAAGGAGGACTGGCAGTTATTGTACTGGAATGTGCACAATGGCAAAGCAAATCTCTCCCCTTCCAAAGCAGGGGAGAGATAGGAAATGTATATGAACAATACAGGCTACATAAAAGCAGCCAGTAATAAGGGTCTGAAACTAGAAAGAATCATATTAGGAATGGAAACAAGGGCATTTTAATGAATATAAAGGAACAGCATAAACTGTCAGGGATAAAAATCAGAAGAGATAAAAGCACAGCATGCAGTATTACCACTGTGCAGTATAAAAGGCAAACAAAGTTTCAGAAATATTTTAGAAGTAAGAAGTAAAACACAAAAGTCTGTACAAACAGTGTTTAGAAAGAACAAATGGATAACAAAACAGATTCAAATGCCATTTTCTGTATTTTAGCCTTCATAAAACAGATTTATTGTAGCTAATAGTAGAAACTGATTTTGTTGCTAGACTAAATAATCAGAGAAATTCAAGTCAGCAGGACTGGAAGAATTTCACACAATGCTTAAGAAACAGAAGTGATCTCTAAGCTATGAGCAATCATCTTCCCTAATACAGTCCTGGTAAAAATGCCCTAAGAGAGGCTGGCAACCATGAGCTATGGCACCCAGAGGGTTTTTTATTTGCAAATTCTTTTCAATCCATGTGGATGAACATTGTAAGGAAGCCCTTCCTCCAGGATCTGCATGAGGACATTGACACACACAGGAGAGTTACATACAAGACATGGCAGAGGCAGGGGCTACAAGTATTTTTGATGATAAGATCGTAACAAAAATAATTCTGATAAATTGAGAAGTTGGCTCATATCAACCAAGGGAAACTTAATAAAGACTAGCCATCTTTTGAAGGATAAATCAGTTAAATCAATATTATGTTGCTAAAGTGGTTAAGCTGGTTCAGTGCAGAACAAAAAAGACAATCACCTGAAAAAGTTTTGTATAAAAATTGTTCTTCATTTCAGCTGTGGAGTCTTAGCTGTGAGTAATAGAAGACAAAACTGGCTTAATCAGCAGTAAAGAATATTTATTTTACACTACACAAAATTAATTACTGAAACCAATTGCCTAGAGATACAGGGGAACTGTATTCACTAAATACTTCAAAAACAAGTCAGAGAACCATTTGTCAGAAATGGAACAGATACACAACACACAGAAGGATAAGCAGGATCACCCTCAAGTCTTTTTTGGCCATACAGTTTCATTTATCTCTGCTGATACAGGAAAACTAAAATATTCATTTTATTTAAAATAATTTCATTGTGCTTTTGAATTTCTCACTTCAGGAAAAAGAACCCTGAATAATTCACATTCTGGGTTTATGAAATGGCTTACTAATAAATCTCCCAAACATTAAGACAGAATTACTCCTCTCTTTATTAGTAACAATATGGAGCCATCCTGTCCTGTTCTCTTGAGCCCTAAGAACACTGCAGAAAGTCTTCACTGCCAGGCAGACAGCAAGGTAAGACACCATTATTGGAACATCCAGGTTCCATGAACACTGGGATGTTCCAGAAGTCATTCTGGAGTAGCTACAGCTTCCAGACTCACATCACTAAGAGCCATCTCAGATGTCAGTAAATGTTTAGTGGCAGAGACTGCACATTTGGACCACATCTTCACTACCAAAAATCCCTTTTTTTAATCTTACTGTGCCATACAAGTGACTCAACTGCACATGCTCCAAGGAATATAAATATATAATAGACAAAGTAAAAAACTGGTAATTTTTTCTAAAGCTGATTTTTTTTTTTCCTGAGAGCCTCATTAAAACTAGTTTTGGCAAGACTTTCTTTTCAGTAATAACGCAGCAGAAGAGAAAAAGTCCTCTTTTTCCCTCCCCCTACCCAATGCCAAAAGTCTGGGTGGAATCATCCTAGTTTGATAGTGCTTCCAGCAGTTTCTTCAAGGAAAGCAATTAGAATGTTGATAAATACAGCACTGAAAATTAGTAATTATAAATTTATATGGGAATGGCTGGCAATAGGATTGGGTGCACGTGTGATTTAGTAAAAATACTTCCCCAAAAAAATGTGAAAGGCAAAAATATTCTGAAACAAGCAAGACCTCATTTGATTTCATTATAATGCTTATATATTGATATACTTGTAGGAAGGAGCTTGCAGGATACCAGAAGTTATTGTTAACATAAAACATTTTACTTACAGTGTTATTTGAGGGTGCTTTAAATACTAAATTTAAGAATGATTCCCAGGATCAAAGTGAGAACTGAAATTCCTCATTTAATCAATGTCAATGTCCGAGGCAAGGAAGATGAGATTTGCTGTGAAGAACCCACTCAACATCACCAGTTCTTTTTGACCAACCAATGAACCAGCCTGTAAAAACCTCCATCTCCTGAATATTTACTCCTGTATTGGAGAGCTCAAAGGAGTCAGCCTGGAAACCAGAATCCCCCAAATTTCAGAGAGCCAAGGCTGCCCCTTCACAGAAAGCTGCAGGCTGGCAGTGCTGCCAAGAGCTCCAGCTCTGCCTCCCTCCAGCAGCCTGGCCCTTGCTCTGGCCTCCTCCTCCTCCTCCCTCCTGCTATCACAAACACGTTTCTTTGCCAGGTTAGTCCTAGCCCAGCTCAGTTTCCCAGCCCAGCTCACCACAAGTGCCTGGGTCAGCACAGGGGAGAGAACAAACAGCTGGTAGCAGAGAGAGGGCAGAGCTGCTGCTCCTTTTTGCTGCCAGAACCAGCTTAGGATTTATGGTGTTTGGGGAAAATAATAACCACCTGATGCACTCCACATACTCACAGCCTATGTTTCTTTAAGTAATAAATATTGTAGGTTTTAAGGGTTTTGCTGCTTTATCTTACTTGCTTTCAAAAGCACCAGTACTATTAGAAGAACTTACTCAGGACAGTTCTTGAAACAAGTGCCCAAAGTTATTTTGACTAACAGAGGAATGGCATGAACAGCACTAGTCCCATCCTTCAGCACATGAACAGTCTAGTCCCATCCTTCCAGTGGTGGGAAAAAACAAAAACCAGAACAAAAAATGCAGAATTCAGTACAAGTTATGAAAAGTACAAGTTACAAGCAAAAAAAGTAGTAAAATCTTGTTCCTCTGTATTTATCTAGACTATATGAACCATGCAGATTGTATGAACTGGTGATCGAATATATTAAGCATAGGAGAAAAACTTTCAATATTTCCTGGAATTGTCAGTCACCTAATTATTCAGCAATTAATAACATTTTAGTGTGCCTATGACAGCATTTCTTGAAAAGTTAATTTCACAGCATTAGTGTATAACAACACTGAATAAGGGAGTGATCATTAGTGGTAGATAAGGAAATTCTATTTTCCCTGGTCATACATAACCCTGCTACCCCTCCAGTATTGCTATGGTGCAAGGAGTTAAAAACAACTCCAGCCTGAGAAAGGCAGAGTTCACCTATTCTCAGCAAGCCAACTGCCTTGGAAAACCATCTCTGAGCTGAAATGATGACAAAAAATAGGAATGTCCATTTCCAATTACTTATCTTATGAAAGAACAATGACAAGAAGTTAGTAGGAGTTAACATGCTAACAAGGAAAAAAAAAAAAACCACAAGCAAAGCCAAGAAAATGGAACTGTTTTTATTGTTTTAAGCTGGGAAAAGTCTCCAGTGTCACTGCACACAGGATGAAGAGATGTCTGGCGTGTAGATGGCTCAGAGTAGCAACCAAGAGACTGGGCAAGACATTCCTTGTGACCAATATGCTGAGATTTCAGACAGCCATCACACTTGATCTGTCTGACAGCTCTTGGAAGTCCTCTCATGACAAGTGCTACAGAAGTTCAGTGGATCATTAAATACAAACATAGAGAAACTAACAACTGAAATGCTAAAAAAAAAAAGGCTCAGAGTCCTTCACAGCAAGTCTGTTTCAAACTGGGGAAACTGTGCATCTATTCCCAGAATTCAGCTTAACTTCACTCATCCTTAAGCCACAAGTAAAGACTCTACATAAATCTGTGTTTTAATATTTCTATAAACCCTATCCATCACACAAGCAATTATCAAGAACTGAAAAATCTGAAGACTAATACAGATATCATTCATCTCCTGAGCACTGTGAGCCAGGCTCCTGTGAAAAAAATACATAAAGCAGTTGGGGAATTGCTTGGTAATTCAAATAGGGTGGAGGAAGTCACAGAACATGGGCTGCTGAAGAAAATGGCACAAAGCTCAGCCCTGTTCCGCAAAGAGCCAACTTCAATCCTCACACCTCATCTCCTCCTCACTCTGTGTTCCACTATGTGCCTTCTGGCTTTTAGCCAAGCAGTTTGATACACGTGGCTTGTAGAGGCCAGTGTTTGCTTTAATACATTAACTCTTTGCTGGGCAATAGCTGTACAAAGCTTGTCCATCAAAAAAACCTCTGTCTTGCCAGGTAGGGATGACCTCCCCTGACTGTGATCTTGTTTAGGAACATTTTTATTCTACAACACAACATACATCTTACATTTGTAAATGTTAAATTTTGAATTGAGAAAAGGGCAAGCAAGTAAAGACATGAGTATCACACAGAAGGTGTGTGATGAACTAAAGAAACACAGCTGAGCTATAAAGCTCCATCCAACACTCTAAGCTTCTTTTGAAATGAGAGTAGGTATCTTTAAATATTGGCCTACCCTAATGCAAATGCAACTAAAGTGATGATAAAAAAATCTCAAATAATCATTTCCTGGCAAAACCACTTATGCTTAAGGGTCCTCAGACCTTAACCCATCTGCATATGTGAAATCAATGGCCTTTGAAAACCTTCTGCAGCTTACATTGGCCAAAGTAAGGAAAAACTACAATGGAAATGAAAACATGGGTAATTAAAAAAGATGCACAAAATGTTCTCCACAATTTTGAAAGCGTTATTATATTCTGCTTTAAACTAAAGACATTTGCAAAAATAACTGGTAACATACATCAAGATCTCATGAATGCTGAAAATAAAGTTTGAAGTGAGCTCAGACACTGATCTATAAAGGGTCACAATCAATGAGACTTCTGCTACTCAATTTTGCTAAGAAGCTGCATCTGTTTGTGCTGCTTATAACCTCCAGAGATTGAGAAAGCTCTGCTACTTACAATTTATTACAAGAATGTTTACTGTACCTGTACAATACTATTCTAACACATTTTGATGAACAACCAGTTGTTCATACACAGTCAAAATGAAACTCTTCCTCCACAACCTCTTTCCAACCACATTCCTATCCTTCAGGTCCCAGCCCTGGAACTTGAGGTATAATCCAAGCAAGAATTAAGTTCCCAAGATTTCAGGCCATAGAGTGAGGTGGCACCTAATTTCCATTTTTCCTCTACAGTCCTAGCAAGAGTTCTTTTAACCATGCATCTGAAAGCTTCTTTCTTCTCCATCATGTCCCAGCTTTAATAATGCAACTTTATTATCTTTTTTCAACTTTCATAAATTCAGTCTTTCTACCTTTTAAGGCAGAAAGGCAATACTACAAAAATATTTTCCTCATTCACTGCTTTGATTTCAGTTCTCTGTATTCCTCCTGATGCACCATAGCATGAACAACCTCCTTGCTCTAAATTTCAAGGCTCTGCATGGCCCGTTCTTGCTCCACCTCTTAAATTTGAATTGCTGCTCTGTACAGATATCCCCTTGTCAAAATGTAAGGAAGAAAACAGGAGTGCTGGCCTGGCAGTTCAGGCAGGAAACCAGCTTTCTGTGAAAATCCTCAGGGTGACAATGCTACCCTGCTTTAAATACATCCTCCAAGTTGGATGCCTGTGAATCACTCCCCGATGCTGAGATAGCCAGGGTACTTGAACTTCTGCATGTTCTTTTGCTCACAGCATTCTCACAGCTCCCTTGTGCTTTCCCAATACATTTCTTACATTTACATGCTGTCTTATCTTTACATTTAAATTAAGAAATTGTTTGTGCAGGAACAACCTTTGCTTATGCATTTGTACTGCGTGTAGTGCAATGGTGCCCTGGCCTCTAGGCACAATTACAATATAAATAATAAAAATGAACTGTTCACCTAAGATTAACTCTCCTGACAATGCCACACGAAACTACATCCTTCAAACAATGATAAAAGGCTGTTCTAGCACCACATTCTACCATCTGTACCTCTCTCCAGGTACTGATGACACTGATTCCCAGTTCTTCACCTACAGGAAGCCTCCACTGTTCCCTGTACTTATCTGTGTCCACAGCACCACTGGAATTTTTACTGATAACGAGGCAAAATGCAGAATGAGATGTGGGCAACCACTGTCCTACTGAAGGACCCTCTGCTCTCTTAACATAAGCCTGCTCCTGGGAAGAGCTGAGAATCCCTGGCATCTCACAGGAGCAGATTCAAGGCAGTTTTCCATCTGTCTGCTTAAACTCATCAAATTTGCTTAAAAACATGGCCTTCAAAGAAGGCAAAGTACCAACCTAAAGCACTCTCCAATATGGCACTGCTGTTTAATGGAGGCATCCATAGCTGAGGAATTATTCTATTCTGGCTTTGCCAGTTAATGCAGGGCTCTTCGTTTTATCATTACTTAGACTGCACTTAGACTGAACATTCAGTGGAACATTTCCTATAATGGGATAAAGCAGTTGAACAATTTGACTGGCTAATAGTGATTTAGACATGTGATTACAGTACAGAAAATGGTCTGACATATGCTCTTTTATCTGGTTTACATGAGGCACATTAATCCAACTGGAAAGCACAGAAGTGAAAAGGAAGATAGGACCAAGCATTCTGAAGGAAAAAACAGAAAATAGTTTTAGTTGTCTCATTTCTGTATTTGCTAGGCTAGTTGTAATCTGTATTTTTTAAATAGGAAAACTTACAAAAGAAAACCATTTTCTTCCCAAAATGGATGAAACTATAAACCACCAGTCTACACCTATGCTGTGCAGGTTAGAAAATAACATTTTTAGTAAAACCCTAGCTTCCAAAGCATTTATGACCTATGTCATAATGCCTTTACCAAAAGTACCGGATTTGCTGAAAGATGCAGCAGGACAGGGAGCACCACGCCAGCCAGGAACAATCAGAGTGTGAACAAAAAGAGTATTGATTCATTTTAATTTTTGTCTCAGCTAATTTAATTTCCCACTTTTACACAAACACTTATAATCATGTCAGCATAGGCTCATATTTTACAGGAATATTTTATTTCTTGCTAAACCTAGCCAACAACATTCCCATGACACCAAAAACCTAACTGAAGGCAAGGAATTACCTCTTTAACACACACTTTTTTTCGAGGAGTGCATACACAATCTCGAACTGGCCTAACAAGATATGTCAATTTTCACACGTAACACTATTTGGGTTTTTTGTGCAGACTGGTACATTTCATTAGTTGCATTTTTCTTCAGAAAAATAAAACACTCAAAGGTTTCCTATGTAAGGTTTGGATTCTGTCAGTAAAAATAAAACCAAAGTATGTAAAACTAAGCATAAAGGGGATGAACACAAGAACTTCACCACATATACGTTTGCCAACTACTTTCAACGACCACTATATTAAAAATTCTATCAGGAAAATACAAAAGATAATGAAAAGAGGGAGCTGTAAACAACACACCTTCCCCAAAACCAGAGGGGACATGAAAATCTTGGCAGGCAAACTTTCATCAATGACGATAACAAAAAAAAATCGTGTATCCCAAACTAATGATAGTTCTATCCTGGGATACTTATGTATTTGTAAAAACAAACGCATATGAAAGAAGCACGGTCTTCGCATGTGGTTAGGTCCAGCCCAGCAGAATCCCTTGTCATGTTGTGGACTTCCACTGTGACCTTATGGTCGGGCTTGACCTTATAAGTCTTCTCCAACCGAAATGATTCCGGCACGGAAATCGGCAGCGATGTTTGGGGTGGGCGTTTAGGGAAGCGCCAGGACCTCTCCAGGACAAACACGGCAGCGTCAACCCGAGCGCGTCCCCCAAAACAAAGGGAACAACCTCTGAACCCCGCGGCTCGGACAGACCGCACAGCGCAGGAGCTGCTTTGGTCACCTCCCGACGTTCCTTGGCCAAACGTGCCGCCCAGCTTTGCCCTATTACCGCTGCCATCAGCTATGCCATGGCAAGCTCCATCCTACTCAAAAATAACCCGCGGGGAGCGGAGCCAGCGCGGCAGCGGCGCTTCGCGGGAGCCTCCCCGGGGCCTCTCCCCGAGCGCAGCCCGGCCCCGCACCCCGCGCACCGGCACCGGCACCGGGGCCACCCCCGCTCCCTCCGCGGGCAGCGCTGCCCGGCCGGGCCCGGCCCGGCGGGATCCCCGCCCGAGGCTGCGGGAGCGGGGCGGCCCCTGGGGAGCGCCCGGCGGGGCGGGGGGGCGCTGGGGCGGGCGAGCGCCCGCGCCCCCGGCGGGGAGAGGCCGCGGCCAAGGGAGAGCTGCCAGCGGCCGGGAACGGGCTCCCCCCGCCATCCTCCGCCCCCTCCCTCCGTGTGTTTGTTGTGCTTCGGCACCGTCCCGCCGGCGCGTCCCTCCGTGCGGCGGCCGCTGACAGCTCCCCCCGCGCCGCCGAGAAACTCCTGCCTCAACTCTGCGTGTGCGCGGGGGGTGCGGGGGTGTCCTCGCCGCCACCCGCCGAGAACCGTGTTTTCCTTCCCAAAAAGAGGAGGGGAAGGGGGGGGGGGCATTACAAGGGAAAGCGACGAGGAACTACCGTCAGCGCACAGGGAGTACCCAGGCGAGGCTGAAGGCAGCCGAGCGTCCTGGAAGGGAACGGACCCAAAAAGAAGGGGGAAGGTGCAAAGGCGAGGGAAAAAGGAGGAAGAGGGTGGAGGGGGAAGAGCTAAAGAGAAACTCCGAAGAAGGAGGGGAAGAAAGGAATAGGGATGGTGAAAGAAAAGTGGAAAAGGGAGAGCAGGCGGAGGAAGACAAAGGTGAAAAAGGAGGAGGAGGAGGGGAAAGTGCAAAGGGGAGAGGAGGAGAAGAAAGAAGGGCCCTTCTCAAAATGGCATTAGGCAGAGGGAGGGGGCGACGAGTAGCGAGTCTCCACTGACAGCTCTGCCTGCGCCTGGCCGCCTGCCCCGGCCCCTCTCTGCCTCGCACACACAAACGCTGAACTTACTTCTTTCTGGCTCTCTGGAAAGGGGAAGCGCCATCTTTGCGAGGCCGGCCCCTAGGTCTTTTGTCTGTGGCTGCTGCTGCTGCTGCTGGGGGGGGAGCTCCAGGCTCGGGGGGCTGCTGCTGCTGCTGAGGCGGCTCCACCACCGCCACCACCAGACTCTTGTCCTCCGTTGACATCCTAGTCAGCAGGACGAGAGAGACACATGGATGATGATGATGAGGATGAAGATGAGGATGGTGATGGGGATCCCGATGCTCCTCCTGCTCCCGCGGCTCCTCTCCTCCTCACCTCCGCCTCCTCCACCTCCGCCTCGCATCGCTGGCCTCAGCCGCCGCCGACCAGCACAGGTAGCAGGGGGAGCAGCATGGGGAGAGCAGGAGGAGGAGGGGAGTGGGGGGGGGGGGGGGACGGGGGGGGGGGACGAAGAGAAAGCGCAGAGGACGGAAGGAAGGGTCTCACACACAATAACACCCTCCCCGGGCTCGGCGGGGTCTCTCGGGGCTGGGGGAGGTGAAGAGAGCGAGCGACAGAGACGCGGCTGGTCCCGCCGCTGGGCGCCCCCGCTCAGAGGCCCCGGGCGCTGGCGGCGGCTCCGGCTGCTGCGCTGCCCGGCTGCGGCGGCCGCCGCTTCATTGTACCCTGGCCCTGCGCCCTCCCCCCGCGCAGAGCCCCCGGGGGCGGAGGAGGAGCGGGCGGCGGCGGCGGAGGCGGCGGGGGCCGAGGCCGAGCGGAGGAAGTTTTGACAGCTCCAGCTGTTGTGTGTGTCGAGGGGCTGAGTCCGGCTGGGCTCCGCGTCCCCTTCCCAGCCGGGCCGGGAGCAGGAAGTTTAACTTTGGGGAAAGAAGGAGGAGGAAGGGTGAAAAAGGGGGAGGAGGAAGGGGGAGGAGGAGGCGGTGCCCTGCCCCCTCCCCGCGGGGTGGAGAAGGGATCCCGGCGCTGCCCTGGTGTGTAACCCCCGCCTCCCCGACTCCCTTCCCCCCCGCCAGTGCGACACATAGACACAGCGACCGACCGCCCTCGCCTCCTCCCCTGCCGCGGCCCCACACTGCGCCTGCCCCGCCCGCCCACCGCCCGTCCCCCGGCGCAGACACCCATCCGCCGCCTCGCCGACCTCACGGGCTGGGCTGGGGCCGCGCCGGGCTGCGGGGAAACCGCGGAGCGGGGCCCGGACGGGACGCGGCGCCACGGGGAGCTCCGCGCACACCACCCCGCACCGCGCCCCGGCCGCTGCCCCAGCTCTCCCCCACCCTCTCCCCGCCCTTGTTATTTCTTTTTTATTTATTTCCCCGTGGAAAAGGAAAAAAACCCTCCTGGATGCGAGCGGCCGCTCCGCGGCGGGGAGCCCCCGCCGCTGCCCGCACACGGGGTGCGCTCTGCAGGACGCGGCTCCGGGGGCAGTGCTCGGTGCCCGCCCCGGTGCCGCTCGCTTCCCCCGAGCCCCGCGGAGCCCCCGGGGAGGCGGCCGGAGCCTGGCGACGGGAGCGCTCCCCCTTCCCCCCGCCGCGCGTCTGCGGCTCGGGGCGGTGGAGGCGGGGGAGCCGCGGGCGCCCCGGGGGATGGGAAGGAGGGAGGGAGCAGAGTTCAGCGCTGTGTGCGAGGGAGACAAAGTCTGGGGAGCGTGGCCGCTTTCCAGCAGCTCCGGCTGGAACAGCTGCGGGCGCTCGGGGCGGGGGGGGCTCCCCAGGCAGGGGCCCGGCTGGCTGGCTGGCTGCCCGCCCGGCTGCGGGGCGGGGTTAAGCCTCATTACACGGGATTTAACGTGTCCCGGAGGCCAGCGGGGACTCGGGCTCCGAGGGGAGGCGGGGGTGCGCCGCGGCCTCGCAGCCGGAGAAAAGTCCGGCCACGGGGCGAGGAAGCGACCGCGCCCCCGGACTTTCCTCCCGGGCGCTGCCCCGACGCGCTCCGCTGCCCGCGGCGGGAGCGGCTCCAGCGGAGCGCGGCCGCCGGTCCGGGGCCCCCGCGCCGGGCACCGCCCCAAGGGCACCCCTGAGTCGCCCCCCGCGGGGCCCCAGCCCGGCCGCCTCTCCCTCCTTCCCTCCCTCCTTCCTTCCTTCCATCCCGGGGCCGGAGCGGAGGGAGCGGGTTCGGGGCGCGGATGCTGAATCACGAAAAGGCGCGCACGGACAGAAGAGCGGCGCGGTGACTCGTGCTTGGCGGGCGGGTTCGGGAACTTCGCCGGACTTGCAGACGTGGTGGGGAGCGATAGCCCCAAGGGTGCGACTAAACACATCCCGGGAGCCCCGCACGGAGCGTGTTTCCAGTGGCCTTTGGGTTTCTGTTTGAATACCAGTTGATAAAATGGCCTGGGGTATCACACAGGTACAAAGAGGGAACGAGGGACTGATGTTAGTCGCTTTTTTTTTTTAAAGTGAAGAAAAACCACAAAGCAATCCAGACCTTTACACTGCTTTTCCTTCCCCAATTTTTCACTTGTCAGCGTCAGAATACAAAATTAAATGGTATGCTGTAGCAAATGGGACTTTTGCTGGCCTGTTTTGTTCAGAACCTTTTCATAACAAAACCTTTGTTGATTCCTTTTCTAGGTTTCTGTGTAATTAAATAGACCTTTGTGACATTTTCATATAATGTATGAAATACATTTGTCTTCACTTACATACATATAAAATTATATGGAGCCATCCCTATTGTTCAACCACGCAAGGAGAGCAGCTGGATTGTTGGTAAGGCTTTCTTGGCCCTGTCACTGAAGATGTACTTATTTATGCCAAATAAAAAAATACATCCTGAGTAAAATGTTTGTGTTATGAAGTCTGTAAATGACAGCATGTCATTTACAGACTGTAAATGCTGCTCATACAGTTTCAGATACGGGATCTTAGTGTGTTTACATGTTGTCTGACAGAAGAAAGTGCCTTTGAATTTTGTTAACTCAGGCAAGTGAGCGTAATTTAACTGAAAACATTTAATGCTATACAGGCCCAGGCTTCCGTGGAGTAGAGAGAAAAAGGGTGGGTAGAGGGAAGGAAAAGGCCACTGCCTCTGCACAGTGGGATGGCTGGTGTGGCATTTGCTGGAGTTGCCAGGTTGCCATCTGGTCTACTAAAACAAATGGCCATCTCCTGACAGGCTGGCCGTGCGTGAGCGGGCCCAGCGCACATGCGCCACAGCTCGGGTGAGCCTCGGATGTGTCAGAGCCACTCTGCGTGTGCAAATTGATTGGAGCTGTGACATGTGAGCACACCGTGGCTTCTCATCAACTGCTTGGAGTGTGGGGAATGGCTGCCACATCCCCTGGCAGATCCCAGAAATCACTGGCTTCACTTGTCCCTGTGTTGTTCATCCAGTTCCCCCATGGAAATGTTTTTTAATACCCTTAGATCACCTGCCAGTGGTTGAGCTTTGGGACGTGTGCCTTATACAAAAATATGTGATTCAATTTTTTTTTTCTTTTTGTCTTTGTTAATACATTAATTATGTGTATATGTATCTACCACAATATAAAATGGGAGTGGAGGCAGAACTAAGTCAACATTGGTGTTGTGTGGTCTAGCACAGGAGAGAATTAGGGACTTAGCCCATGAGTTCTGCTGCTGTGCCTTATCTGCTTAGGTGTCCAAACACAGCTGGGCAGGTCTGTGCTGTGAAGGGCTGGCTGCAGCCACTGCTGTGGCAATCAAAGGTGTGAAGAGCTGAGCAGGACTGAGAGAGGCTGGAGAGCAGGAACCTGAGGCGGAGATGGAATTGCAGGAAACTCTATTTGCTGGCGTTATCTGTCACTCGGAGAAGGCAGAGGGACGAGCTGGGAGACGTGTCACCACACATAAATCCAGTGTGGGAGTGCTTTGTTGATTCAGGATATTTGAACAGTTCTGTCAGGAAAATTTTTACGTTTACACCTTGGCCACACTAACCACCTATTATAAATTTTCTCTGTCTGGAAAACACACACTTTTGCAGCAAATATATGATATTGAATGAACAGGTTGTCTGCTTTACTGAGTGTTAAGAGATCCTCTAGTTCATTGTAAACTAACTCAGGTGAGCTGGCACACCTGGTTTTTTTAAACTTTCATGGCCAGGCAGAGTTGAAACTTTCAACTAGAATTTTACATTCTAGCCTTCCTTAAAATAAACATTTCTGTAGTTTTGGAATTGTTTCTGAAATGTGAGATCCTTGCAGCTCTGATTAAACAAGGCATGCTAGCGGTTTTAACTTCAAAACATCCTAAATTGTCCCAATGTGCTTCATAACAAATACTTTCATAACAGAAGAAGTTGAAGACAGAATGTTGTCTTAAATCAGCTAGTTAAGGAAAATTATTTTGTTACAATTAAAAGGAAAATGACAACTGGAATGTAAATATAATTTTGTCTTTATACAACTAAAGTGGTGTATGGAACATAAATAATAAGAAAATTATTCTGGAATATATCAGGAATGGGATCCAGATACTTTCTGGTTTATGACATTTATTCAGAGCTCTGCCAGTTTAATGATCATCCATCACTCTACATGAACCAAATAAAAGTTTAATTTTTGTTTTCTTCTCATTTGTGTTCCCATTGCAGAAAAATCCAAGTTATCACAAAAGCTGCATTTAAGCTACATCAGCAACATGCTAACATTTCAAATGTTCAGTGTATTGAACTACTTTGTCTTACCCTGTGCTAAATTGATCATTGACTGTGTTCAACATCTGTTTACTTCAGTGTGCTGCTCTGAAAACTGCAGACAGTTTGGTGCTGCTGCACATCCCATATGGTTCTCCTTGTTACAAACTTCACGATGAAGGTGCAGGGGCAGCTGAGTGCAGCAACCACATCAGCTGCCTGTGATATTTGTTTTACAGCTGCATTTATATTCACCCAAGTAGTCCAGAAATAGCCAAATTACTGGATTTTTTTTTTTCAGTAATAAAAAACCAAGACCAAGATAATTTAAAAGACTTCTAGACAAAGCCTAAATCAAGTGACAAAATAAGGATTACATCATACAAATACGTGACTTCTGGTTAATTTGTACTAAACTTGGCTGGGCTACAAAAAATGTTAGCATATGCTAATTGTCGTATGCTAACCAATGTGTTGTGGAAGCCTAGTTTTAAACTTGAAATGTTTGTTTCTTCTTTTCATCAGTTTTGCTTACTTGTCATCTCATGGATCTGCCTTACTTCAGGCAGCAGCACAGCCTGGGCAGTGGGTATGACACACACACACCCTTCCTTGAGCACTGGGGACTTTCCCAGCAGTTTGGGGAGATGCTTTTTGCTGCCATGGCGGGGAAAATCCTCTCTTCTCACCCTGAGCAGCATTCCCAGACAGCTGGAGAATTCCAGTTACCAGGGACTCTGGAGCAGTGCACATAATGTGGAGGTCCAGTTTGCCTAGAATCCACCTAACTGCTCTCGTTAGAGGCATTCACAGCCCACAAGGAAAAACCATTTCATTCTAGTTCATGTTTTCTCACCTGCTCCCCTCTGTGAAATATTCTGACTTCTGTTGGACAGCAGCTGCACCCCACACAAACAGATCCAGAATTTGTAGGAACGTGGGGCTGACACAGGCCAGGCTCCCCCATCCCTGTGAGCTCCCCATCCCTGCCAGTTCCCATCCCTCACTGCTCCCCATCCCTGCCTGTTCCCCATCCTTCCCTGCTCCCCATCCCTGCCAGTTCCCATCCCTCACTGCTCCCCATCCCTGCCTGTTCCCCATCCTTCCCTGCTCCCCATCCCTGGCTGTTCCCATCCCTCCCTGCACCCATCCTTGCCAGCTCCCCATCCCTGTGAACTCCCCATCCCTGCCTGTTCTCCATCCCTCCCTGTTCCCCATTCCTGTGAGCTCCCCATCCCTGCCAGCTCCCCATCCCCCCTGTTCCTTATCTTTCCCTGCTCCCCATCCCCACTGTTCTCCCTCTTTCCCTGCTCCCCATCCCTGCTGCCCCTGCCTAGCTCAGAGTGTGCTGAAGGCAGCAGTGCCCACGCTGTGATGGATGTGCTGCCTCACACCTTTACACCTCAGCCTCACCAAACCCTAAGGCCTTTTCATCATATTAAGCTCCTTTGACTGGGCTAATGTGACTGAGAAACACACCTTTTTTATCCATTAAGATGAGGCCAAAAATGTTAAGTGCTCAAGATGCAAGCCCCTAGGGCTTGTCTATATATCGAGTTATTACACGTGGAGGCTTTTATCTTCAGAAAAAAATGTTCTTTTTGTGCACGCCAGAGTGTGAATTTAAAACCAGTGGTTGTAGTAAAACCCTCATGCAGACTCACTCATTCTGGCATCTTCTGGCTTTTTTTTTTTCTTCTTTTTTTTTTTTTAGATTAAGTCAAATTTCTTTAATTTATTTAAGTGAAATAAAAAAAAGGTACTCAGAGTGAGTTTGTCCACATGAGGAATTTTGCTTGCCTACCTCTGGTAGTAGCATTAATAATACCTTCCTATATGGAGAAGCTTTGTCTATTAGGAATGTTAATTTTGCACATGTTTGCACTTATTTGCATTTGAATCATCCTATTTTTACAAGTGGTAGCTGAGGCATTCTACTGAAATTCATTAAGTTATTCCAAACTGAGGCCATGATCCTGGGGATGCTAAATTAGGCAGATAAGTAACTACATGCATAAATAGATTCACTGAAGACAACTACCTCCTGATTAAAGTTTGTTCTGTCTTTAAACCTTTTCAGTAATGCTTAAATTCTTCCCAAACTTGCAATTTATATAACTTTTTCTTAGAAGAAACAATGAACTGTGCTATGTAATGTGCTTTTTTAGCATCCCTGTGAAGTCACATAAATATCTACAAGTTACTTAGGAACTTCTGTTCCGTTCTTTGTGAACTGCTGTCTGGTTTACACATTTATGAAACTGTAATTTTATAAACTTTAGTATTCTTTTATTTATCTATGTGGTGGTGGGCAGCAGAGAAATTATATTTTGTGACATACTCTTAATTGCATGGCAGTTTTAATCCAGAAAGGTAGAATGCTAATAGTTTGAGGAAAATCAAATTAATACCTGAAGGCAGTACGTGCCAAACAGTGCAGATAGATGGGAAAACCCCAGAGCCAGCAGCAAGAACCCAGGGCAGTAGCTGACCCCTTTGTGTGCACCTCTGGGGAAAGACAATAGATTGCTGTGAAGTTGGGACTTTATCATGCAGAAAGTTAAATAAATGTCTGAGCAGTGTTTGCTGTTTGCAGGAGTGGTGTGTTACACTCAGGTTACTTAACAGAAATAATACAAACCTGGCTGTGAAATGGGGGAAAGGATTTGTTGGTGTGCAATCATAGATTGGGTTTTTATTCTGTGTTTTGCACAGAACCTGGTGCACAGGGGTCATGGTTCCTTCTCTGAGATCCTGGGTGCTATGATACTATTATCATAGGAATTTAAGTTCTGTTTCTGGAAATAAGCTTGCCATAGATTGCCAGTTTTGCAAGGAAATAATCTCTGCCCCATGTTCAGTGGAGTTCTTACAGTGTGGGAGAGGCCTTGGGTTGTAGTGAGGTAAACAGCTGGACACAGGTGCCCAATCCTGTTTCCAGCTGTTTACTTCAATAACATTGTGTGTCTGAGTAAGAAGGGCAGCCTTTGGCCTTTGGTTTTTGGAGTTAATTGCAGACAGTTAATGGGGATCTGTCACATCCATGGGTCCAGAACAGAATTCAGTCCTTCACTTCTTTAATAAACTAATTTTTTAAACCAATTAGCTATGTGCCCCTATGGAAACAATAGCAGAGCCTTCACAGCCAAGGCTAAAGATCTGAATTACATATATAATAAAGGTTGTGCATGTGTTTTCTGGCTGAGAACCATGTTATATTTCAGCCTCAAGCAAAAATTTCTCCAAGCCGTAGTCCCTCAACAAAAACACACTTTTTAATGAAAGTCCTGACACCACCTTAATTACAGTGCAGCAAACATTACCATCATAATCCCATTTCATCCTTAGGCAAGGAGAGCATCCCTGGGGGCCTGGCTGCTAGTGACCAGTTTTACAGAAATAACCTTTTCCCCAGTGCATTTTTTAATTTAACCTGTGCTGTGCTGCTTGGGGGGAAGATGCATGTGGAGCTGCTCATGCTCGTCTCCCACGCTCCTTGCAGCCCTCCTGGCACCCCTGGAGGATCAGCCAGCCCTGGCCCTGGAGGGTCAAGCAGTACCCAGGGATGCCCAGCCTGCAGCCACCTCTTTGGCTTCCCCACACTTTTGCCTGTCTGCCATGGGAGCCCAAAGTTCATGTCCAGCACATTTGTACCACAGGGGATTCACCCTGACACTCTCCAGCATCCCCAGGCTGTCTTTCTGGTTTATCACTTGCCCAGAGACAATTTCCCTTTTTTGCTGGCTGCCACACTCCAGTAAAATCCTTGCTTTGGATCCAGTGGTGCAGGGGGAAGGCTCTCCCAGAGGCAGCTCTAATCCAGGTGGGTGAGCCCAGAGCTCTTTGGAAAGCAAGGCTGTGCCGTGCCCAGCAGTGATGTGTTCATTTCAAGCAGCCTTCAGTGTCTCCAGGCTTTCACTGGGTTTGTCTGGGTAAGTAAAATGTGATTAGTTTCTCATTACCATGTCGATTCAGTGCATAGATTTTGTGTGGGGACTACAATATTGGCAGGACAAGTTTGCAAGGCTGTGTGAAGCTGGGATATTTTCCTACCAGAAATTCCTACCAGAATACATCTATGTACATGTATAAACACAAGGGGTAATGCTTGTGGGTCTTACATTTTTTATTTCTCCTGCTTTCTTAAATCAAAGTAATAAATCTGTATGATCAAAAGAGTTAGAATAATCAATCTCTCCAAATTGATCTGAAAATCCTAGTTAAAGGCTAGAGGGAAATTAAACATGAGGTTTTTTGTTCTCTCTGCAACACTGTCAAGTACAGTACAGTTTTCTATTATGGAACTCCTAAAATTCTTATGTACAGAGTAAAATCATGCAGCTGAAATACTGTCTCTAAAAACAAGCCAAAGCCCTGTGTCTGCTGGGAGGACATTTCTGTTACCCTGTTCCTTTCTATTTAGGTTCTCATATGGTGTTAATCACCATGGTATCTTACAGCTTTGTAAAAATATAGTGCACCATATGTGATAAATCACTAATATTAAGAATGAAGATGCTGGAGAAAAATACTCTTCCCAAATCTAAAGCAGAAGACGTGCAGTAATGGACATACCCAGGCAAGCAGCCTGAGTAAAATGAGCATGAATTCAAGAGATGGGGGCAGAATCATCCCTAAGGTGATAATATTTCATCCAGTCACTGCTTGGGAGTGTGAATGGCATTCTCACTCCTTCCTTCCCCAACCTGTGCTCCAGCTCACTAAGGCACAGGAGCTATGTCCAAGCCATCTTCTGTTCCCTCCTTTGCACAGCAGACCAGTGCTTGCTTTGTAGTGTTCAGGGCATCAGTCAAAAGAAGATAATTTGCCAAAAAACACAAAGTAAGCTCGTGCATTTGTTGCTAATTAGGTGCACACATAATTACAGTCCAAACATAAAGCAAAATGAGGGACTGCACTTCCATTGGAAAGAAGGCACTAGGAGTGGTCATAAATTATCCCCCAACTGGTAATCTCAGTTACATATTTTCTCATGTTTTTTTCATTTCCCACTTAGTTCCAGCCAGATCTGTTTTCTATTTATATTGTCAAGTGTCAACACATAAATAATTTTCTCTGTTGTATCCCTCACTACTACATTCTTTTTCTTGATAGAATAGCAGAAGTAATTATATTTATAAATGGAATGCCTGTTTTACCTAAGTACTGCATATAATTCCCCTCTGTATGAGGGATTTTTATAATTCCTCTAAAAATGTCTTGGCAAGGATCAGCCCACCAGTTGGTAGTGTGGATCCAGCCTTTAGGAACAGAACTGGGGTTTCTGATCCCTTTGGCCAACAGGCAGGAGGGCACCACAGAAAAAATGCTCTTGTTTGTTTCAGAGAATGATGCTGTTGAATATGTGCAGTTATTAAGTACCCAGAAATCAAATTCACTGAGAGCTGCTCCCCACCTGTGGATTCCTCTGTTCAGCACAGAATTATTTTGGCAACTGAAGAATTCTTCATTGTGGATGGCTGTGGGAAGATATTAATCCTGTTCTTCAAGTGAGATGCATTCACTGATCTGCTAGACCTGCTCCACCTCTACTCTTTCATATTGTGAGAGGAAATCAAAGGAGTCCCAAGTGATGAGTAATCTCAAGTCATTCTTAGCCCCTTTCTGCCTTGTTCTGCAGCTGCTTTCTGCAGACAAGTTCAGATGTCCCTTGTCTAGGAGTAGAGCAGAGAGAGATCTGATGTGATCTCTGCTTTAAGGCAAGTTCAGTTTTCCATCTCTGGTCACTCCTTGAGAAAACCTCACTCAAAATCATTGGATGGGGATGGCAGATCCCAGCCACAGACAGGTCACAGCTGCCTCACAGGATGGAACAGCAGAATGCCTTCTGGAGCTGATCTGCAGTACAAGAGGAGGAAATCAGGATTTTCTTACTGGTTTCTGCTGTCTGGATGTGCATGGGTGTTCTTTCATTAGAGTTTCTCCAACATTTGCTCTGAATAAAGGTTGTTCCAGGGCACCTGCAAAGCAGTGAGCCATCCATCCACATCTGTAGGATGTGGCAAGCTTGAAGAATGTTGTATTGGAACATTCAAACCCTGTGTCCTGTGTGATTTGGGAGCTGTGTGGGAGAGATGTGGGTGATGTAAGACAAGTCCTTGGCCTTGGTGAAAAGAGAGCCTGTACCTCTGGAGTCTCACAGGGTTTGAGGCATGACCCTGCAGTGTGGTCAGCATTTCCATGGGTACCTCAGCCAGTGGAGGTCCCATTACTAAGCTTCCTTCTTATATGATCAGCAGAACCAAACACACAGTGCCCTGGAGCTCAGCAGCTCCTGGTCCTGTATCTTCCACACAAATCAGCCTAAACCAACAGGGAGGTTTCACTGCAGCAATGACTCGGCAGCTGGCACGCCCATGTCTCCATCCCTGCAGGAAGGGTCCTGAGCTGGAAAGTCAGGGATGTCCCTGCAGGAAGGGTCCTGAGCTGGAAAGGCAGGGATGTCCCTGCAGGAAAGGTCCTGAGCTGGAAAGGCAGGGATGTCCCTGCAGGAAGGGTCCTGAGCTGGAAAGTCAGGGATGTCCCTGCAGGAAGGGTCCTGAGCTGGAAAGGCAGGGATGTCCCTGCAGGAAGGGTCCTGAGCTGGAAAGGCAGGGATGTCCCTGCAGGAAAGGTCCTGAGCTGGAAAGGCAGGGATGTCACATCCTCAGCCACTGCAGTGACATCCAGGAGTCCCTGGAGAGGTGCTGTGTCCTACTTTGTGCAGATGATTGGAGCGTGCTGGATCCTGCGTCTCCAACAGCATCATTCCAGCAGTGTCAGCTACAGAATCCATCAGACTGGGAGTGCTCCTGGTGGTTAGCCCTGCCAGGCTGTGGTTCTATTCCTGTCCTCTTGGTAAGTCTGATTTAGCTCCTTTACAGCTCTGGCTCCATAAGCTGCAGCCTCTGAAGCACAGAGAAACCCAAGTCCATTTCCCACTCCCCTGTACATTTATTCAGAGGCCTCTCAGAAGTTTTGAACTGCAGTCTTTCCTTTTTCCCTGAGTACCCCCTCTAAGGGTTCATGTTTATTTAAGATTTAACTTTATGAGCAGTTTTCTTTCTCTCAGTATACACAGTTCAAATTTGGCCTGTTCCCTCAGCTTTTGCATTCAGCTGCTTTGACTGATTTAATGTCGCTGATTTACCGGTATAATTTAGCTTGTCTGAAGGGAAGGAAGATTGATGTTGGCTGAAATAAAATTCTGAGATGCCTATGGAGTTTTATTGCCCTAGATTTTTTGATTGCTATTTATTCACAAAAGTGGGCAGAACTCTGACTTGAGATTTTTCAGGAATGCCTCCATTATGTCAGAGCTGCTAATTCTTTGAGTCAAGTCGTTGTGGTTAGCCAATCTTGTTTTCTGTCTCTGTGGTAAGACTTTACATCCAGAAGGCTAACCTCAATGCTCCCCCACGAAAGCAGGCAGGGATGACAAAGCATTTCCTTCTCTGACCTCTGCACTTGAGTTTTGTAGAAAGATGAAATCTATCAAATCAGACCAAATGCCAAATCACCTGCATGAGAGTGAACAGGTCAAACCCTGTTCCTGTAGCAATATATGGAACAAAACCATACTGAAACATGTTTTTAAAAGTAATTTATCTTCTAAAGTTGTTTTTTTTTCCCCAAATTCAGACTATGAACTATGAAATTCTCTCATGCTTGTGAGTTACATGTGGTTATGTATCACATCGGAGCAAATTGAGGTTATTAGGATTTTTGAATTTTGTGTACTTGTCTTGAATTTTCTGGGTTTCTGATGTTTTTTGGGGGGATAAGTGGAATATTCTGATTTTGTTGTATACCTGCTGGGATAGCACTGGGCTGAATCCCTTCTGCTGTGACAAGGGCCACACTACAGACCCTCAACACCTCCTCTTGATTCACAACAGGGGCTGTGTCTCTTCTTCCAATTAGCAACATAATCACCCATGAACTAAAGAACTCAGTCCCACCCAGATGCATCTGGAGCTGGTTTCATGAGTGGAAGATATATAATATCAGCATTATGTCATATAAAAACCTCTGGCTTGTCCCCATGAAATTCATTTGTGCACTCTGCTTGTACCCCTGGTGCTGTGCTAAGAAGCTGAAGCAAACTGACCATTTGGACCAGGCTTAGTTTCTTCTTTAAATCCCAGGATGATGATGGTAGAGCAGGAGTATTCCCTGTGCTGGAGCTGCCTTCTGACTGACCACTCTGCTGCCCTGGCACTCTCAGATCAGTGACAGATCAGACCAAGAGGCAGCAGGTGGGTGACCAAGGAATCTGCCACTGACAACTCTTGGCATGTGGTTGGAAGGACTGGTGACTGCACAATTCCCTCAATCTGGAGCATTTCAAATAATAAAAACATGGTTTGGAAACTGCCTCTAATAGTGGAGGGACAGCTGACCACTTTGTTGTCACTGCTGCCACTTTGGCATCACAAAGACTGACCTGAATTCTTGATCTGGCCAGTCTGTTGATCTATAAACATAGTGATCCGTTAATTATTTGGCTTAATTACAGGCAATTTATTATAATGAAAGGTTTAGCTATACTTACCTTTGTAAGTTTCCATATTATTTTTCATTGAGGTAATTTTCAGGCATAAAAAATTCAGCATGCAGTGCCTTAAAACAACCCATTCCACAAAGATTGTGGAGCTTTACTGGCAAATTCTCCCCACAGTATTCTCTGCTCAGGCAGTAAATATCAGAGCCATGAGAAACATCCTGTATTATTCACACACACACCCCACAGGGGACTAGAATCCCTCTCAATGCTGTTTTACCCATGCACTCATGACCTGGACTTCCATAATTCCTCTTTGCTGTGATATTAGCACCAGGTGTAGCATCAGTACACCTGCCTTTTCATGTAATCTCTGATAGAGAGATGCAGTTAGCAAATGGCATCAGGTATTAATGCAGCAGTGACCTTTTAATGTCATGCACAGATACACGAAGAAAGAACTGCCACTGAAAACTTCTGATTAAAGATAAAAGTAGACAGCCTGTAAAAACATTAAGATAAAAAGTAAATCCATTTGCCCTGAGTTTCCCCTGCTATCCCACCTCCTACTCTAAATTGATGTTGTCAGCACTCATGATTTTATCACAAGTCTTGTGATGTTTGATGTTTCACTTACACTCCAGCTACTACAGTTGTGTAATGAGGTTAGAAACTCAGTTTTCCTCTTTCTTTAATTTAAAGTAAGTTCCTAGTTCTAATGGTTAGAGTATAAAGCTTGCAAGTGTGACCCAGGTGCACCCCAACAGCTCAAAAACCAGAAAGCACAGTAAAAGAGCTCCACATTTATCGTTTCACAGACAGGCTTGTGATTTTGAGGGTCAAACTGTAGTTCTTGAACATTTGGAGCTGGCAATAGCAGCTTGGGAAAAAAAGTGCTTGAACAAAGTCCCACACCATGCTGCATTTTCCAGGGAGGATAGCAGTCATTATACCACAGTGATAATTCCCTTTTCAGACATGCACATTTTCCTGTTTTGTTGTTATGCAGCATCTCAGGGCTCAGCCTGGTCTGGAGGGGATTGTCCTGGTGTGGAACAATTTGCCTGATGTTGGAGGGCTCAAACTGCTCCTTGTGCTGACACAGGAGAGGTTTTGCAGCACTCCTTAGTCCCCACAGACTGGCAGGTTTGTGCACAAAAACCTGTAAAACCAGGATCCCCCCAGTCTAGGAAGTTGATCTGCCTTTTGTAAAGCTCCTTCAAGAAACCAGGAATACCCCACCCCTGCCAATCCAGCAACAAAGGGGCAAAGAACCAAACAAATGCAAATATGGAAATACAGTAACATTGAAAACAGCTGGTTTGACTTACAGTGCCCAGAATGTGCCAAGTGCAGAATTTGATGTACAGAACAAAAATACTCAGCTGTTGGGTTTGGAAAAACCAAGCTCCCAAAGGCAACAACTCAAATTTGAAGGAGACACCATGTTTAAATGGAGTTCTAAATTATCAAAGATTTCCCAATATATCACTAAAAGTATGAATTTCACCAAGAACTGGAGAGGTGTCCAAAGCAATGGGTGGAGTCTGAGTTTTGATGTTGGTCAAAACTCCTCTGCAGTCACAGACTGGGGATGCCAAAGGTCCCTCTGTGCTTGCCCTAAATGATGGTGTAATCCATTCTGGAGGTGACAAAATTACAAATAACTGACAAAACCTAATTGCAAAGAAAAGGTGAAAGTCCAGGAGTCTCAAATACTACCTGAGTGTACAGAATAACAAGGGAGGTTTTCTGTTCCACAAATATAAAAGGGTGCCAAACTAAAATTGGATAACATTTTCAAAGAACTAAAGAAGCTCAACTGATTCTACACTGCTCCTTTTTATGATTTGGTCCCTGAATTCAGCAGTAATTTCCATATGGTGATTTCCATGAGACTGACACTGCAGCTAAACTGCTTCCCCTGTAAAAAGCTGAAGAAACCATTATTGACTCTTGATCCCTTTGCTGAGTGTTTCAGAGGGCACACACATCTCTGTGTATCACAAGCCACATTATTTAGGCCTATGGAGTTACATTTTTTTATCTCTACTTTAAAGGGCTGTGAAAAATCTCTGTCTTCCAAAAGGTGTGTTCTTCAGCCTTAGGAATTTCTAAATAACTTTAAAAGGGCTACACAAAACATCAGAAGGGGCTGCATCTTCCTTACATTAGTTTCTGTGAAGAAGAACTTTATTTTTGATGTTTTCCAGCTTCTTTCTAACTCTGTTATCTGTAATAACTTTCAAATACACCCAAATCATCACCCTGTACTGAAATGAACTTTCTCTTACTCTCACCTATGCAGGCCTGTGCTGCTGGCATAACAATGTCTGTTGTATTTTTAAAATCTGAAATGAGTAAGGTTTAAAAGGTTTTCCCACCTGTATTGTCCCTGCTTCCATGGCAGTCTGGCAGGACTCCTGGTGCTGTGGCAGGACAATTTAATGCTGGTTGTTGTTTTTTAAATAACAGAAGGAGTGTAAGTTCCTTGTGGCACCTGTGTAGATAAAGTTGTGTTCAAGCCATTGATTTGACTTTGAAACTCCACAGCAAATGAATTAAAGAGCTGGATTTCTGTCCTCTGGGTTGGTCTCCTTTTCTGCCTCATTAATTATTGTGGTCTTGACACTCTGCTCTGCCCTTTTTCTTCTCTTTCCTCCTCCCCAGTCCCCACTGTCACTCCCAGTGGCTGGGGAGTCTTTCCATTAAAGCAATCCTGTTCATCTCCCAATAAAGGGCCATCAGCCAACACATTCTGGGCCTGAATTCATCTCATAAATATTGGTACAGGCTTAAATAAATGCAGTCCTTCATTTAATGTACTAGATTTCAATGGAATTACATGGGGAATTAATTTGCCTCTGTTTGTAGTCTGAAAAACAATAAAACAGGGAAATGCTTAGAATCCATGGCTCAGCTTTCCCAAGTGGATGAAGGATGGGTCTGCCCATGAATCAAGGCAGGAGCAGATTCCTGATGCTCCTGCTTTTTCTGTACAAACACATAATCTTTTAGGCCTTACTGATCCAAGGCCAGGAGGATCTCTAGGTGCCAGCTGCCCTGACATCAGCCTGTGGACCTGTCTGCAATGTCACGCATTTCAGTACGTGTCTGTAATTCCTGCTACATGTGACAACACTTATTTGGGGATGTTTCTGTCTTTGGGTGATAAAAAGAGTTTTCATTTGTGTAGCACTTTACAAAGAGGTGCCAGCAGCAGCTCCAGGGGTCAGTGTGACAAGGTCCAGCAGAGAGTGAGCAGCTGGCCTGGCGTGTGGAGCACTTCTTCACTCCCTGGGCCTTGTGACTTGCTCTGTACCCAAGCAAAAAGCTGAATATCAGGATATTCCAGTACAACTGGGTGGGAATTCACACAAGTAAAGGACTGATGATGAACTTTTCAGCTAAAACTTCATACCTTTTTTTTTATTCCATTTATTCATCTCCCATCTTTTCTGCCTGCATTTTATACCCTGCTCTGTTTCTTTACCATCTTTTCCCCCGTTGCTCTGTGCCTTTTCCTCCCCAGATGAAACATCCCTCTTTTTTCCATTGACTGCCCTTTGTAGGCTCTCTCCATATAACTCATAATTTCTCTCCCTCACCTCCCCCACTCATCCCAACATCTTGGGCAGGAGTGATTGAAGGCATGGAGTCTGAAAGAGCAAACCAGTCTCTAGAGAGAGAAACACTGCAGATCATTATCTTCCTCACTCTGTTAATGGAGAAACAGAAAATATGTGAAGTCAGCTGATAACATAATAAATGTGTGGATGAAAGTCCTTTTGCTGCAAGAGATATCAGAAATTTAAGGTACCTACAGGTATTTGATCTGAGTGAGGTCTTCCTTGAGTCTCAGTATTCCCATTCTAGGTCCTTGTATAGCTGATATCTGTAGGAACACATTGGATATCCAGATCTGTACATTAATTAAATGAGTGAGGTTTTAGCATAGAAGGTGCAGGAAAGCATTTTTTATCTCTTCCAGAGTGGTCAGCACACAAATTCCAGTATTTTTCATGGTTATTGATACCATGATAAAACTGATCTGCCCAAGAGCCTTTTCCTGACTCTTCATGGATCAGTTAGGTCAGCCCTCACAGTGAAAAGTGCTTGAACTGTAGCATTACCATTTCAAATAATCTTCTAACTGCTCTCTGAAAATAGAAGAAAAATAAGAATACAATAGTTGAGACCCCTTATAAAATCTTCCTGGAGGAGTCCAAGGATACTCACCATTGGTCTCAATGGAGCTTTCACACATCCTTGAAAGGAATTCATTAAGCTGGAAAAGCTGGCTAGAAACCAGTCTTCCTATAATGTCTTCCATAATTTGCTCCAAGGGACACATTTATAGTCACTCAGCCTTTTTTATAGGTCTTGTGCAAGATGAAGGGCTGGGTCACAATTGCAAGGCTTTAATGAATAGATGTTTGTTACATGCCACAACCCAAATAATTTTTCAAGCATCTCAGCACTGCTCAGTCTTTTCAGTCTGGACTTCCCCAAGGATATGGGAGAGGATGATAGCTGCAGCCTCTGGAATCACAGGGAGATAGTGACTGGTTTTGTTCCTTCTTCCACACTCACCCATTGAGGTGTAGAGAGAAAACACCCAGCAACTGCAATTTCTACTGTTGTTTTTTTTTTTATTTGAAGATTTCAGTTATTTCTTTTTATTCATACAAATTTCTCTGTATGCAGGCTTATATGGAAACAGATTACAATAGGAGACTGCTCCAATTAACAAAACTTCACTGAAATTTTAAATATCTATCATTCATGGCCAGATCTCAGGATAATATTTTTCAAAGAGCCCTGAGATCTTCTTCATGAACTCCGTTTAATTTTATAAGAATTGTCTGTCATTTCCATTCCACCAAATGCTGCCATTTTGGGGTGTGAAGCTCACTGGAGTTTTAGAATAGGGTGACCTTTGATTACCAAATGCAAATTTAGTCAGAAACTTTTTATCTGAAGGAAGCCCATATTAAGAATGAGTTCCCTTCCTAATTGTACTTATCTTTCTGAGGAAATAGAGCACTTGGACATTGGACTTTTTTGCTGGATATTTTCCACCTGGCCACAAACACTGGAAGTCATGTCTTAGCATGGTAAACCGAGTTGGTGTTGCACAAAGAAACACTAAATTCATTTTTATATTGCACCAGAACCAGCCTTGAGTCACCATATTGATATACAAAGGATCAGATAGTAAACTTTTTATTAGCAGCCAGGAATTTCTTTTGAAAATTATTCTTTTTTTGACATGCCTACATATGGCCTGAAGGATGCTGGTACTGTTCTCCTTCTATCAAAATAGGATATAATGTGTGACTGTGTTCTAGAAAAGTGTTACCTTTTTTAACAGATTTATAATTTTTTAATGTCAGACCACCACAGAGCTTTCAAGAGATAGCTGCTGGCCTAAACTACATTAGGAAAGTGCATGTTCTGCTCCATTTCCCTCAAAGAGGGGGAGGTAAACATGGGCAATCTGGACTGGGAGGGCCAGAGCAGAGGTGAGGAGGCAGCCAGCTCCCCTGGCTCCTGCTGTGCTCTTCCTGGGGCTGCTGCTGGATTGATCCGTGGCAGCTTCAAAGAAAGATGACAGAACCTTTCATGGATTTCACAATCCCTTGCTTTTGTGCCTGTATCCATATTTAAGAAAAAGGTTGTCTTGCTGAAGAGCAGTAGCTGTGCCTCAGCTTTCCAGGGAAGCTGTTGGGCTCTGTGCAGACAGACAGACAGACAGACAGGCAGAGGCTGCTCCTGCCCCAGCCTCTGAGCAGTGTTGGCTTGGGCACTGAGCCCCGTGGCTCCTGCACAGGAGCACGCTGGGGTAGGGGCAGGGTGAGCTCACATCTGTCTGCACCTGTCTGTGCTGACAGAGGTAAAATTGGGGTGGGAAAAGAAACAGGAGCCAAGCTCTGGGAGCACCTCTGAGCCCACCTGGTGCTGGGGTAGCCACACATGGCTGGGCTGCTGGGCTGGATCCTGCCAGGGAGACAGGGAGAGGCTCTGGAGCTGCTTCCACACTGCCCTCAGGAACCCAGCAGGAACAACAGCTCTGGCAGAGTTCCTGCAGGCAGCCCATCCACCCATTTCTTTCCAAAATGTCAATACAGAAGTAACAATACAAAATACCAAAGGGGGGATATTGTATTCTGCTGGATCTCAGCTACTCTGAGAAATGGGAGGCACAGTGGGATTTTTTTGCCTGCTGAAGGGGAGATGGAGACAATATTTATGGTGGAGGGCAAACAATATTTATGGTGAATTAGCACTGCTGACAGACATACCTGGTACACAGGGCTGGTGGAGGCTGTTCTTCCCATCTGCAGGGGAAAGCAGTGCACTGTAAAGCTCAGTGGCATTTTGAAATACTTGTAAAATCCGTGCAGCACAACCTGGAACTATTATTAACCAGTTAGTCACAGTGCTGCTAATTGCAAGTCACCTCAGACCAGGGAAGCTGGGTAAGGAACTGAGCTCAGAACAACGACCACCTACTTTAGGCCACTATTAGTCATTGCTGACTTGACTCCAGCAGGATGAGCCAGGTCACCTTGGTTGGATATTTGGCCTTCACATGCAGAGAGCAAGTCAAAAAGCCAGTCTGCTTTTCTAGAGAAAGGAGGTTTTGGGGGGATGTAGACAGTGCTAAATGCTGTGTTTGCCTTTACTCTCCTTCCTTCCCCTTCCTGAACTCCCAGCCATCTTCTCAGGGCTGCCCTGGATCTCTTTGGGATCTTGGCCCTGGAGGAACTTTTGTTGTTCTGTTCAGTTCTAGACTGACCTGGGCCCTCTCTTTATTGAGAAACAGTCATTGATACTGGGCTAAGAGTGGCTTTTTGCTGCTCAAACTGCTGTGAAAGAGATGGGCAGAGATTTCACCTCCTCACTGTGTTTCTGTTACCATTTGTCAGTGTTTTCTGAGAGTGACCTTACAGTGATCTTTCAAATTCTGTGTAGGAACTGGCCAAAATCTGGGTTGCAGGAGGGTTTAGGTTGGAGACTGACCAGGGCCCCTTGGGGATCAGGCAATGATGGTGGTTAGGCTGTGCTCTCTTTGGCACTTCTGGAAATAAGGTCTCTAAATTTGTCCAAATCCAGATGTTAAGGAGCAGGGATAAACTCTAAAAAAAGCACTCAGTATATAAACTGCTCCTGCCCACAGACAGCAGCATTGTTTGGGTCTGTGGCAGAAGGAGGCAGGGTCAGGTGTTTCTTTTGTGCTCAGTGAAATGATATCTGTGAGCCCGAGGAGCTGGAAGGGATATCTGAGGTCACCGAGTTCAGCCCTTCACTACTGCAGACAAACATGATGTAATCCCTTTCATTACCTGGGCAAACTTCCATTCTAAAAGTAGTTTTGCTTGTTTTTCCTTTTTTTTCTCCCCTTGCTTTGCTCCTCTGTCCTCCTGCAGTGAAGTTATGCCCAACCTTACTTTTAGTTTTTGAGCTCGTGTTTATTCCCAGCTAGTTGTCTTGTTACACTCTTATGTCTAGCCCATGTCTCCACATTTTTGGTATTTCTAGTGAGTGGAAATGGAAGATGATGAAATCCACAGGAAGAGAATTCAGTATCTCTATTTGTGCTTATTAACTACTCAGCCCACTAGTGCTTGATTAGACAATTTTGAGATACAGGCAAATGATAATTACATTGGTCACAATACATTTAACTGAACATCTGAAGTATCCATTAAAAAGAAAACCCTTCTGGAACAAGAACTTTTATTTTATTAAATGATTTAAAATTTAGTCATATGGCTCTTAAAGATACTTATAGCTGAATTATAAAGTAGTTTATTTCACTTAGTGTCACTTTACATTTTACCAGTTGGAAGATCTGCAAAGTGTTTCACAAGGCACAGCTAAGTCCCCTGGAGCCTTCTGATTCCATCTGAAAAACCTGAGCTCCTTTGCTCTCCCTTTGCTTTAGCACATTCCAGCTACCAGTAATCCCAGTCAGCCAGAGCCCCCAGCAGCAATCTGGCATCTCTTTGCTCTTCATCTCTGTCACATTGGACTTGGGAGATGATTTGAAGTCAGTTTTGTAATGGAGGTAAAACAGAAAAGCAAAGGCTTGGGAGCAAAATGATGAGGGTAGAAAACTGTTCTCTGAGTGTGTGCAGGTGACTGTGGTTAAAAGGAAGTGTGAACATTTGCTGGCTTGCCTAGCACAACAGAACACTGCAAGCCACCTTCCCTTGCGATACATTTGAGGCAATTTTATTCTGAATTTCCTTCCAAGTCAAATTTTAAACTTGTTTTCTGATCAGTTTAACACATTGGTCCCTGGGACATTCTGCTCAATGCCTGTAGGGCTGCTTCTTCTTCCCATCCCTGCTCAAAGCTTAGCTATCCCCATCAGCTACAAAATAAAAGAATTTGGATGGGTCTAATCAGCATGATGGATATTGATTCACAATGACACAGGACCAGTTGGATTTGTATCCATGCACTATCACCATGTACTGATTCACAGTCACAGGAAGCCAATTTGTATTTTTATATCTGCATCATCAGCACTGCATGTATTGGTTCACAAACACAGAATCAATTTGCAAATACATCCATCACCCCAAGGGGCACATGGCCATTTGGATGTCTTGACTCCATTTGGATATCTCAACTCCATTTGGATACCTCAGCTCACAGAGTGGGCTCCTCCTTAGGCCAGTTCCTTGAGTGGTTTCTCAAGTACACACAGACCTGCATGAACTGACTGCCTCTAAGAGCATTTTCTCTCTCTGAGGTCTGGCTGCCAGTGCTCCAGACCAGCTCAGATGTGCTGTGGCTGCAGTCTGGGAGCAGGCTGCTGGGAAGAGACCATGTGGGAGGAGCTGGGAGAAGTCCCCTGGCAGCTGACCCCTTCTTTCCAGAGCTGCTCTCCAGCTCCCACCCCAAGTCTGTGCCTGAGTGATGCTGTAGCTACATCTGAGCCTGGCCTCATCCCCCACTGAGCCTCACCTTGCTGGGTCTTGGAGCAGCCTCATCCCACATCCGTGGTGCTCCCTGACCCCATGCACAGTGTGGTTCATGTGCCTGGAGCCCGAGAAGTGTGGTATTCACATGCCCTCTGAACAGAGAGAGACATAATTCTCTATCTCAGGTTTTTTCCTGGAGAAACACAGAGGGAAAACAATTTTTATTTCATTTGCTGCTCCTGTGTTTGTGCCCATGTGGAATGTGTTCTGGAGATTGTTGACCCGAGGTGATTTGATTGCTTGATTAGATTCCGGTGATGGTGTTTTGGATTCATTGACCAGTTGAATTTCACGTGTGTGTGTCAGGACTTGGGCAGAGAGCCATGGGTTTTCTCTGGTTAGTGATAGTTCTTGTTAGTATAATATAGTTATAGTATAATATAGTATAATAAAGTAGTTAATTAGCCTTCTGATACCATGGAGTTCTGTGCATCATTCTTCCCTGCATCGAGGATCCTCGTAGCACCACTAGAGAAGTGCTCCCCTTGCCTGTTTTGGGACAGGGAAGGCACAGACACATCTCCCTTGCATTCAGGATGAGCAGTACTGGGCCCTGTTCCTGTGCAGGCACCTGAGTGCTGTGGTCATGTATCTTTCTATAAATAATTACTTCACTTCATCACTTGCAGCCTCTTTTCATCACCTCCTTTCCCTCAGACCGATGGCTGTTTAGGGATGGAAGGTTTTTTTTCCTCTCTAGCTGGAACAAGGCCATTCAATGGAGTGAGCAGCAGGAGGTACTGAAAGAGAGATACTGTTAGCACTGTTTCCACATGCCCAAAGAGTGATCTTTATGCAGCTGAGGCTACAAGAGATATCCCTTAAAATAAAGGCCAGCTTATTACCCATCTTCTCCAACTCCTGTGGAACGAAATATCCTGAAGTTGAGAGAAGCTGCTGCACAAAGCGTCTTTATAGCTCTCAGTGTGCCTTCTTTGCTGGCTCCAGCTGCCCCTACACTGTTTTTCCTCAGTCTTTTCTTCAATATTTTTTCCAGTTGACTTAGTTATTACAGTACATGGAGCAGACTGAGGAAAATACACTGAAGGTTGGAGCTGGCAGAGCAGGGAGAGCTGCGAGGGAAGTGCCTTTGCCATGCCATGACATCACCCATGCGTTAATTGGTGGCATTCCCGCGGATGGGAGGCACTGGCCGCTGTCCTTGGGCTCACTTCCGTGATACAGAACAGAGACAGTGCCTGTCTCCTGCCAGCCTCTTTCATTGCCAGCCTTCTGGCAAAGCTTAGGACATTTATAAAAACAGTACAGTACTTTATTTAGCCTCTAGTGAGAAAAAGTCTCTTCACAGCTCCAGTTTAGGCACAAGGCACTAACAAGCAGATTAAAAAAAATATATATTCTTTACATAAAAATATTTCAAACGAATACATGAAAGTTGATTTGTATTCCAGATGACCTCGCAAAACAGGAGGTTGAGCTGTGCCTTTTATCTCCAGAGAAATGGGTTCAAATCCTGATTAGCCAATAGGGGAAATTCCATTTAATGGTGTAATTTTGGTGGGCTGAAAAGCTGTTCCCTGCCTAGAACCACCATCTATTATGACATGATTGGCAGTCTGTGTTCAAGACAGAACAAGAACTTCACCTCATCTCTACTCTTATTACTTCTGCCTGCCATGAGCTTGCAGTTCCCAACCCTCAGCTCCCACAGAGCCTGAGAAAAAGGGGATTTGTGGCATGAACTGAGTCCCCACAGCTGTGTCTGGGCAGGGCAGAGCCTGCCTGAGGCTACTGGGGGCCGTGGTGGGGCCAGAAGAATGGAGAGGTGGCACAGGGGAGCCTGAGAAAACAAGGACCCTGTTGGAGGGAAGTCTCAATGGAAGGAGAGGGAAAGTAGGCAATAGGAAAAAAAGGAATGAGGGTGGACAGGGGAAGGATGCATGGATAAGCAAAGGGTGGGATGAAGTTAAGGCCAGAGCTGAAGGCAGTAGAGCAGAATGGGTGTAACTGTTTAAACAGCAGAAGGAAATGTCAGCTGAGGCAGGGAGTCACACAGGGTCATGATATCACCAAATGTTCTCACTGTGGCTGGTGGTCCTGGTGTAGAAATGCCTGTAGCCCTCACAGGATTGTTGTTTCCCCAAGTCTTCATTCTTCAGAGCACAAAACACTGTTTTTCAGGGGAGCAGAAAATCTGCAAGACAGATCAGCAGCCAGCTCAGGCCTCCATCATAACTTTGCAGAAGCCACACATCAAGCAAAGAAAGGCTCATCCTCAGTCTTATCAGTGCAGTATTTCCATATTGTCTGGCTGTGTTTCTCCTGTCAGTGGGAAAAGCCCATATGGGGTCCTGCCAGGTGTTCTCTATAGACAGAGCAAGTAGAGAAGGCAACAGGAATTTTCACTGTGACACTGGTGAGCCTTGTGACCCTGTTCAGTGAAGGGCTGTGAGCAGACACAAAACTTGGTCACTTTGAGGTCGTGCAGGAGTGGATGAGGATCTGTAGGTGATGGCTATGAAACCATTGCTGCCACACCAGGACAGCTTTTCAGCCAGACTCAATGTTCTCCTCTCTGTCCTTTTCATAACCCCCTTGGGTGTGAGAACAAGGGATATGGAACATGATCACAAGGGACCTTTTTGGGGTGGTCTTACTCAGGACAACAAAATCTGAGTTTAGAAGGGCATTGATAATGAGGAAAAATGTTATAAAGTCAGCCTGGTGATGAAGTGCCAGCTACAGCACCATGGGAGGACAAATACAAAAAGAGGATTTCCCAGCTGGGCAGCAGCATCAGGAGGGACTGAGGGTGCAGAGGGGACAAAAGTCTGAGGGTAAGAACAATAATATCAGGTTTCCTTTCCTGGCTGCAGTTCCTCCAGTTGTGAAAGCTGCTGTCCATTATCCTGCTGCTCAGCATCTCCTCCCACCTCAGGTTTCAGCTTTTTCATACCTGTTATCCTCAGCCTCACCTGGGCCTGCTGAACTGGTGATCAGGAGAGCCCTGTTGTTTGAGTTATTGCCTCTAACCTGGACTGCTCACCAGGACTGTGTTCGGAGCAATCCCCCGGCAGTTACTGCTGACCTGGGAGGGGGAGAGCCTGCAGCTGGGGGGTGGTGATAAGCAGCTGGAGTGGGTGAAAAGAAATAAACTTTTCACCCAGCTCAGCTGCAGGCAGAACAGGATGTGAGACTGCAACCTAAGACATAGGAGATAATTATTCTACTCCACTTGGCACCGGTGAGGCCTCAGCTGGAATAGAGTGTCCAGTTTTGGGTACTGTGCTGTAAAGAAAAATGTAGACAAACTGGAGAGAGTCCAGGAGAGAGACACTAGAAATATCAGAGGCATAGAAGGAACAACCTAGGAGGAAATGTTGAAAGGATTGTTTGTTTAGTCTGGGAACAGCAGAGTCTAAAGAAGAGCTGTGATAAAAATCTTGCAATATTTTAAAGTTTATTGTAAGGAGGATGGTGATAAATCTTTGCTTGCTGGGGGATAGGGAAAGAAGGAACCAGCTTTATTTGCAGATAATAAAATTTAGGTTTGACATGAGGAAAAACTATCTAGATAAGAGGGTGATGCTGTAAAACAAGGCAGGGAGTGAATGGGTCTTGTTAAAATTCAGAAGGGTGTTTTTTTTAAATAATGAACATCGAAAGAATAAAGATGTTTCTTGTTTAAATAACTCTTCTGGGCTAATGCCGGGACTGTGTTTCCACATGCTGAGAGTCCAACCATGTGGATACACTTGTAAGGAACAGCTCTTGGCCTGCAAGCTCCAGGGAAGACTCTCCTTTGTGAGCAGTGTATGCAAACCCCAGCAGCTTGTGACTGATCTCTTTTTCTACCTATTCCTGCAATACAAATAAGCCCTCATGGAATACAAGGATCTGTATAAAATTTTACAAATGCAGGAATAACCTTTCTCTTACGATCCCATTTCTGGCCCCACTGTATTTCTTCCTTGCAGGTTCATATGCTGTATCTCTAATCCCTTGTTTGTAGATTTGGTATGTGCACACAGCTAGAGATATATCCCTGATTGCTGTTAATCCTTTGAGTGTTTTTACATTATACAGCATATGTCCAGGGAAAGTTCTGTCTTGTGCTTTAATGACACTCCCTGATCCTCCAGCGACACTCCTGGAAACAGAGAATCACACCATCCTCTTTCCATCCCAGGGAATTCTCAGGCTGTGAATTGGGTTTTATTGCACATCACAGAAACAAAGAACCACTGAATATTTCAGAAGTTCAGTTCAATGTGTTTGCAAACCCAGAAAAGCAATGGAAGGCTGGTCTAGAGGCTGGATGTGAGGAAGAAAGCCAGCACACAAAGACTCCACCCCACATCTTTGGACTTGCCTATGACCTCACAAGGGTCAAAATCCATGGCTGGAGCTGGTCAATTTTTTTTTTTTTTTAGGCCTATGATAGAATGTGTTTTTCTCATGAAGTAAACTCTACCAGAGAATAAATATATTTGCTATTTTGGGAGTGGTGAGGCTCTGGAACAGGGTGCCTAAAGAAGTTGTTGATGCCCCATTCCTGGAACTGTTCATGGCCAGGCTGGATGGGGCTTGGAGCACCTGGAAGGTGTCTCTTCCCCATGGCAGGAGAACTGGAATGAGGTGATCTTTCAGGCCCCTCCCAATCCAAACCTTTCTGTGATTCTATGATTCTAATATTAATTGGTTTGGCTTTTAAGTGTAACTTAGGAATGAGTGCTTTCTGCTACAGGGTTTTACTTTAGTTGCAAAATCTGTCAGATGTGTTTTACTTTAAATTCCCAGTATATGTGCTTAACCTTCATTGCACCTTGAGGTAATTTATCTGTAAATGAACACTAATCAAGAAACCTGAAGTCATGTGGGATGCTTCTAATATTTTGAAGATAAGTAATATTAAGCCTAAATCACATTTAAAGAGGATATTAACTGAAGTAGTAGAGCAGGACAAATCAGTGAAACAGAACAGCCAGTCAAACTGGGTTATAGTTGTATTGCTTTCCACAAAAGCCCAAAATACCCATGGGGTATTAATTACCATATTTATTAATATTTTTTACAGTTCTTTGCAGAAGATAGGTGTCTACAGCATGTGTTGTACAGAACCAAGAAGTGGTCAGTCTTGCCTATTAAAATAAACTAGGAAAGGAAACCAGATGTCAGAACCTCCTCTTCTGGGGGGTTGCTGGTTCACAGGAGAGCTCCTGGAGATGCTTTAAGCCCACAGCTCCATGGTGAGCCCTCCAGCCCCTAAAACCTGGCAGTTCTGCAGGGGATTAGGATAATTCTGTGCTCCCAGGTCTTCCTGTCAGAGCTGTGGCATCATTAAAGGTTTGCTGGGATAGAAAGAGAAGACAGGAAGGGGTTGGAGGGAGGAGAGGGAGGACTCATCACCCTTGATGTAGATATTGAACAGCTGGACTGCAAAGACTGTGTTACCCTAGGCTCCAAATAAAGTCAGTGGAGAAGAAAAGGAACTGAAGATATTTGTCTTAGGACAGGAAATGACCGATTCCCTGCTGCCTACAGGAGACATGTAGGTACCTGGATACTGGTGAAGTTAGCCGAGGTGACCTTGCATGTCCTATTGGTTATGGCAGTCTCCTGGGAGGAGAGATCCTGAGCTCTGGCCTCTGCTTCAGGGCTTCTGATGGAGTTTGTGCAGATTACAGGTCACACGGACACAAGCACTGGTGAATGCAGTGTCCCTTCTTCCTCCAGTTGAGTGCATTATCCCAGGGCTGAGTGCATTATCTCAGGGGCTGAGGTATGCTGAGGAAAGTGGGAGATGCATGTTTGAATGTCCTTTTACAGGAAGGAACTTGGTGCTTCACATGCTGCTTCCAGGAGAGTGCTTTGACCATTAACCAACTGACAGTGGGAACCACGTCCTGCACAGCCCCTGCTCTGCAAGGCAGCAGGGCTGCTGTCACCTTCTGGGAGGAGGAAGACCTGCCAGGAGGTCTTGTAGCAGCCTGGACAGATTGGTTATTTCAGGGGGTTTAGGCTGAAGAGAAATTTCAGAGCCCTGATGGACCTGGAAGTGAGCTGGGTGCTGGCTTGTCAGGCCTGAAGGTCGACCTAGGGAGCAGCACAGTTAAAAAGACTGGCTCTTCACTGTCCACACCTGACATCTGGGCAGAGCAAACCTGAATCTCTCCCAAAAGTATCAAAACCAGTTCCTGCTGGCTTCCCCTGGGTTTCTGGCAACACTTGGGTGATCTATGGTGGATCACGGGGGTGAGGAACCAGCTGAAGAGCTCTGGGTGACAGCTGCTCCAGGACACTGCTGTTTTTCCCAAACCTTGCAGCACACCCCAGTAAAAGCCTTGCAGGCAGAAGGCTGTGCTGCAGACCAGTGGGAGAGAGAGCAGAAGGAATGACACAACACATTACAGCCAGGGAAAAGGATTCTGCATCAGGGATTATGTAACTTTTGACATGTCCTACATATCATGGATCCAGTACCAGGGAACTCAGGCTGTGCCCTGCCACGTTAGCAGGGCTCACTTTAGACAGCCACTGTTAAATGACATTCCCTGTCAGAGCTTCTCCAATTTCATGTCTCCCACGTCCTTCTGGGGCAGCTCCTCAGCTCCTGCGTGGCACCGGGCTGGAGCTGCACGCTGCCCGTGCCTGTGCCTGGCCAGAGCCAGGGGAAGCTGCTCTCCTCTCCTGCCCCAGCTCCTGCAGAAGGACAGAGGCTCATGGATGAGCCCTTCACTCCACTGCAGGCCAGCACCCAACAGGACACTGTTTGCATTTCACTGCACCTCAGGAGTAGGAATCCTCGTTTGGGAAGCAAAATCCTTTGGCACTGTTAGCAGACCAAACCCATCCCTGCTGGCTTTATGGCCCCTGATGGCTTTTCCACATTTCACATGGGACTGAGCTCTCAAATGCATTTTACAAACTTGACCAACTCCCTCCAATATCTGCTGATATTTTGCTTATTCCAAATTAACTCCACACCTTGATTTTTTTTCATTATTTTTTTTTCTTTCAACAGAGAAAATAGACAAGTGAAAGTGCACCACATGTACAGTCTGGGAAGAGCACAGAGACAGCCAGGCAGCCCTTGCAGGGGTTTGGCACCTTGCTCAGGAATGAGCACATGCAGGTAGAATGTTATTCTGCTGCTCCTGCTGAGCACTCAGCAGTTCAGTCTCTGCTGAATCCCAAAGTCAAGCAAAAAGCAGCTGGTTAAGGTGGAATTTGAAAATCAGTCATAAGATAAACAGGTTGCAACATTAAGCACTCTCCAAGGGAAAAGCAGTGTGCAGCATATGTTCTTACTTTGGAAGATATTTAAAAAAAAAAAAAAAGAACTTTAATGGACTCTTCACTGGCTTATGGTAGTGGAGCTGTTAATTAATTAAATAACTATATATGAATGGCATCCATTGGGAAAGAGCCTCACAGCTTCCAGATGCCAGTTATTGGCCCCATTACGGACCTAAAACTATTACAGTAAATCATTACATGCTCCAAGATGAACTGGCACACGATTGCTGTGAGGAAGGATGGAGCTATTCTCACTTGTGCCATTTTTTGCCAGTTTTTATCTAGTGAGATTAATTAGTACTTTTAGAAGTGCAAGTCAGAGCTATAAAATATTAAAGGATATTCCATCAATGGAGTGGAGACCTGCTTAAGCAGAGCTTTTAAAACTTTTGGATGTTCACGGGTAGATGGGAGTTGGAGGAGATAATGAACAACATCTGATTTTGATTTTTTTTTTAAAGAAAGGTCAGATTTATAGCTAGTGGGACTGCACGAAGCCTCCTTTGTGTGCTATGGGAATACTCAGAGGAGGACATTAAAGTTTATCACTGAAGTTCAGGTGCCAGGTAAGCAAACAATTTCTCAGGCCAAAACCAATCATTTAAGGCAGTTATTCCAAACAGAAAATCAACCAGAAAGTATTAAATAACCTTTTAGCCTGGATCCCCTGCTGGGAGGGGAACATTTTCTGACATTGGATGGCAGCCTAGAATCTATAATCTGGCCTAGAAATGCCTTTTTTCTCCTTCTTTTTTAATTAATAAGCTATAAATTTTCACCCCAAATGACCACTGTGGACCTTTCTGTCTTTTTAGGCTGTGAGAAGGAAAACCACTGAGTCACCTACATCATCGCTTGCCCAGACAGAGCATCTTTTGAAAATCCTCTTGCCTGCTCTGTCTGTTTTGAAGCCCAAAAGCTGAGTACTGAAGAGGCACTCCAGGGACTGTTTATGCAGTTTACCCAATAATTAGTTCTTAGAGACATTAATTCATGGATAGACACTTCCTCTGAGAAATTATTCCACAGCTGAAATTCCTCCCACAGCTGGACTAGGCAGGCTGAGCACATGGGGCTGGAGATTTTGCAGTCCATCAGCCAGAGCTGGGGAGGAGCAGTGCTGAGGGATCTGCTGCTGACACTGTCCTCTTGCTCCAAGCCCCTCTCTGAACCACGTGTGAAATCTCTTGCCTGAACTTGAGTTCAAGCAGGGTTCAAGTGGGGCCAGAGGGGCCAAGGGGGCTACAAGGAGCCACTTTTGCTGGTGCTGGTAAGCAGCCCTCCCACACAGCCCTGCTGGGGCAGACTGACAGATGCCAGCACTGATAGGCCTCTCCTGCTTAACACAACAACCTGTTTGTCCAGAAGGACAGACAGACAGGATTTCCCCTGGCTCAGTGGGAAAGTGTCCCAGACTGTTCTGGAACAAAGAGCCTCCACATGTCCCTGGGACACGGACAAGGGTGGCAGTGGGGCTGTGGGTGAAATGCTCTGCTGCTCTGCCACATCACATCCAGGTCAGCCTGGCTTGGAGGACATCATCCCTTCCCCACAACACCCTGTACAGGATACAGGGTAGACCATGTGTCCAATAGCTGCTCATCATGGGTGGAAAAATCAGGTGTTTGTTGGGTGGGGGGATTCACAAGAGAATGGATATCTCAGGAAAACCAACCTCATCTCACTGCTTCTCCTCAAGCAAAGGTAAGGCCACATTCACAAAAATCCTACAGGGAAGTGAGACCTACTGTATGAGAAAAGCATGAGTGAGGCTTTGCTGACTAACCCCTAGTTAAAGGAAACAAATTGATTTATTATATGAGCATGACAAATTGAGGCACCGGTCTTGCAAGTTGGGCTGTGTGAGCAGCTCCCTGTGTCCACGTGGCTCTGATACAGCCCAGTCAGGCTGACAGCTGGGAGTTGGAGCTGCCAAACCGGGAATGTTGCTGGCTCGATCGCAAAAGGTTGGAAAGTTTGTGGTTATACTTTTCTGACGCGCCTGAGATTTGGGTGGGAGCCATGGGAGCTCCAGCTCCTCTGCTGAGGCACAAGGACAGGCAGCTGCTTTGTCAGCCTTCCCCAGCGTGTGTGCTGCTAAGAAATCATGGCCTTTTCTGTTTTTAAATGAAAACAAATTGCTTTTAGGACCTTGGATCTGAAGAGGGGAGTGTCATCGTGTGTCCAACACAAACAAAAAATCGAGCTGAGCCAAGACCAGCCCAGTGCTTCTTTCCCATTTTCTGGCTGTAAACACAAGAGACTCCTCTTGGCTTGTGTGAGAGTAGGAGGAAATGCAATCACCAAGCAAAAAATGTTGTTTCTACTTGATAGTTTACCGTCATGTAGGCAGAAATTGTGCTTTTCTACTGAGCACACTTTCCTACTCCATGGAGACTTTGACTGGCGTGTCCTTGTAGTAGAGGAAAATAAACTGAGATAAAATGCAGCTACTTTTTTTCTGCAACACAGATTATTACACTTCATTGGATTTTTTCCTGAGTGGAACATACATACCAAAAATACCAGTGTGGTCCTAAGCCATCAACACTGATGTGTTTGGTGGGAAAGGGCTCCAAGTCACTGGGGCATGGAGAGTACAGGGGACTGGGGACAGATGTTTAGATCATGGATTTTGATCCAGAACAAGGTGGAAGTGAGTGCCAGTCATCACAGGCTGGGAACAGGACATTCACCTGTGTGCAGTGAGCCTGTGGATACCTCTACAGGCTTCAGAATTACAACATGAGACAACAGCCACTGTCAGCATGGCCCAATGTCCTTCTCCAGCCAGCACCACCTGGCTCTGCCTGTGCATGTGTTTTCCTAGCACCACAGTAATTTTTTCATGCCCCATGTTCTGAGTAATTTGGGAAAGAAGCAGGAAAAAGGAAGAGAGCCATATATAATGATCGTAGAGTTAATGGTGGATTTCAAGTTTCTAGGTGGAGGAATAATGGATTAGTGTTGGAAGTCTGGTTTAGTTATGTATGTTCTGGCAGACACAGCTGGAGGAAACCTTGAGGTGTAGATGAAAAGTCCATTTTCACTTTGTAAAGATGTATGCACACCCTTAACTTTAAAGGTATAAATTTTCCCGTTGACTTCCCTGGAACTATTCATGCATTAAACATATGCATGAGCCTTTCTAGAAATAGGGAATATAAATGAGGCTACCAAAATAGTTAACCAGAAATACTTTCTGTACAATGGAATAGAAAAATTTACAAGAGGTGTGCACATAGGAGCTCTTAGGAACAGATAAATGCAGGTCACACTGTTAAAGGACAGGACATCATTGCTTGTGTATGAGAGGGTGTTTTCAGTGACCTACAGAGCAGACTGGAGTGCAGTTTGCTTTCGTTACATTAATTAAGCAATTTACTGGAATTTAGCATGTGGCAGATTGGCAGGAGGCAAGTTTAACTTGGGTTGTGTGGCTGAGATCCTTTCACTGCGTTGACAGCCTCAAGTCCTGCCAACAGAGCAGCACACTCAGTGCATTTCTACTGGTGGCTTCTGAGCTAAGTCCAACTTAAACAATTCCATTGGGGCCTGACAAAGGGAATGGATAAAAATGAACAGGATCTACATTACTTGAGCAGTCTGTTGTGAGCAAGATATCCCAAGTCTGTTTATGAGTAATGAATTTTCATTCAAGCAGTAGCTTACCTGGGCTAGCAAGAATTCTGTTAGCTATTAGTACGTAATTATTTTTTAATATTCACATGGAAAATGTTTTTATTTTTATTGTTCGTAACTGTTTCTTCACATTGTTTTTCTTGATTGGTTTATTGTCTAGGTTATGCTGTAGTCATTAGCATTTAAATCTATCAGTTGTTCTGGAGCTGCCATGGCCTATTTGGGAACGTCAGCTACACAAACTTCCAGCAAATAAGCAAAATTGAGACTTAAGCTGGTGGTTGGAGAACAACATGAACACAGCCTATAGCACAATCAAAACCATTAAAAGCCAAAGGCCACTTGTTTGGCAAAGGTACCCTATACTCAAGCCTTTTAGACCTGGGTTTGTTAAAACACCTTAAAACAGACCTTCAGGCTTTGCTGCTTTCATGGCAGAAGCCTGGGCAAGTTGCATCCTCAACCATCTTCTAGGTTTCCTTTGATGAATTAAAAATGTGAACTCAAACAAGACCATCAACTAAAAGTCTGCAAAAAAGCAATTCCTTATTCAGGGGTACTTAAGGCTTTTATACAGTTTCACAGGATTGGGGGGGGTTGGGTCTTTGTATCAAGACTATGCTCTGACCTCTCTTTTCTTCTGTATTCAAAACCTAATGTCACCCTGCCCAGGATTATCTGGATCTGCTTTGCAGTATCAAGACCAATTAACTGGTGAGAAGGAAAGCTGTGGGGAAACAAGGCAAATCCAAAATGAGATGAGGCTTCAGTCTCTACTCCAGTCTCCACTTGTATTTATTCTGGTTTCCAGCAGGCTTCTTTTGGCAAAGAGAGATTTACTGCTTGAGTTTTGGCACATTGTTTCAGACAGGGAGGAGAGCTGGGACAGTAGACCACAGTGTAAGAAAATGTAGCTCACATTCAGTTTTCATTAAACAATTCAATAGCATTGAATTGTTTAATGAAATAGGATTTCTCCATTGCCTTTGAATGTCCTCTTCTGTGCCATGATGGCTTTGCAAGATGAAATGCCTTCTGTCCTATCAGTGTGTTGCTGTTGTTCACAAGAATCCTGGTGGCAACTAAATATATGTTTTAGTCTGTGTATGAATTGACAATTTAGTTTTAGTACACCTTACCCCATAATTATACTGAAGTGGTTTTGGAGAGTCTGAAAGCCTACCTGCTTCCAAAATATAATGGTTTTGGCTTCAAATAAATGACAGGACAACAGTGACACTGAAATCATCCAGAGCAGAGAGTAGCCAGGATCAATTCTACATACTGAGAATTTAGCAGGTTTTGAAATTTTGCACTAATATTTGAGGATTTCTTATCCTAACAGAGAGCACTTCTGTTTGTGTCACCTTTATTTTCCTAGAAGCTAAACCTTGGTCTTGGAGAAAACAGGTTGTAGGATCAAAAGATCTAGAAAAGCAGCCTTGTTATTCTATGTCTGCATTTTTATCATCTTTAGGCTCTAATTCATCTGTGCTGTACATGTAAAAGTGCAAATTCAGAAGGAATAGTTCAGAGTTTGACTTTTGGCTTTCAGATCTGCAGAATTTTCTTCATACCCAGTGAGTTCATTTAAACACCTGCCTGCAGCGCCGCCTGCTCTGTGTTCTAGCACTCCCTCCTGCTTTTCCCATTGTCCACGGTATCTTTGATCAATCCATGAGTGGAGCAACACTGTGCTGAGGATTGCACAGCCCAAACCAGAGTATGTTTTTAGTTCAAAAAATAAACCCAGAGAATGTTATTTTCTTGCCTTTGGGGTAGGATACCACACACACTCTGTCTTACCAGAAAAGGAAGTATTGGGAAATTTTGTTTCCTAGAAGAGCTATTAGAAGCAGCAATAAAACCCAAACCAATGCAAAGAGAAAAGCCTGTTTTGTAACTTTTGACTCTCTGTTATGCTGCTATTTCTCCCTCCTATTTGGTTCACAGCCAGCACAGCCATGAGGTGGGTAAAGTATCACCGAGACTGGTGGATGCAACCTCTGTCCTTCATCCAGAGCAGGAAAACCACTTGAGCTTCTTTACAATACAGAAGTGATTTCAACACAAAGCACAAGAACGAGATCCCACCAGAGCAGAGCCATGAGCAGAGCTATGGAATTTGATCAGAACGAGAGACAGGGTTTTCCTTTAGTGGTGTCTGTACTCTGTGACAGTGGTTGGGTGTCACTGCCACCACATGTGAGCATTGTGCAGCTCTAGAGGGGAGCAGAGCCGGCTCCCCCTGTGCCAGGAGCAGTGCCCTGGTCCAGGAGCCATGCTGCACCTCCTAGAAGGTGCCTCCAGGTGAACCTCCTTCAGGCTGTGCTGTGGTGCTCGGTCACAGAGGTGAATTACCAACATCAGAGTCAGCTGATCTGCAACCAGCAAAGACCTGAGAATGTCAGAAATTCCCACTTCCACCCCTGAGAATGGCTGATTTGCTACTGTGGCATGGTGAAAATCGGGCATATTAGGATTTCCCTTCTGAGTCCAGAGGAGCCTCACTGACTCCTCTGCCATGGTGGGAGATAGAACCTTTCCTGAGCATTTAGTAGCCAGCAGTGGATCATGAACACTCTCTGGCAGGCACAAGGCAGCTGAGCCCTGCCTGCCTGCAGCTAGCACTGACTGCTCCTTGATTTAACCACACCTGTGGGAGCAAAGGAAGGAGCTCAGCCAGTTGTTAGGATACTTAAAGAATCCCACAGGACATTTCCACAAAATTGACAACTGTGCTAGTAAGTACTTTTTTGTGTCTGCTCGAGGGACTGAAATGTCTAAGTTATTATCTGCAGCAGGGACTTCAGGCTTAATAGGCTCAGAGTGCTTGTGCAGGCCATACAATCAATGGGAAGGGGCATGTAGTGTCAGCCTGCAAGATTTGTTGTGAACAGGATTGCAGAATAATCATATTTGGAATGCCTCCATGGATTTTAAAGATGGTGAACCCTTTCCTTTAACTGCATGGGCTATTCAAATCCCTGCCTCCATCGGCTTCTGTAACTTCATTGCCTATGCAACTGGTCTCTAGCACTTGCTTAGGGGATTCATAAATTTTTTTAAAAGCATCATTTTTTTTCTGATGGGTGAAAATACAAGCACCTGTATAATTTCATGAAATGTGATTTTATTGTCAGAAAAGTGCCACTGATGCATATGGTAATTGATATGCAAGCAGTGCCAGTAGTATCACTGCAGAGCCACTAAATTAAGGCATTAAAATAAAGGATGAGGGAAAGTTTAGCCATGACCTTGTAAGTGAATGCTCTTCATCATGGGCAAGATTGCTTGGCAGCTATGGGGACAGGGTGGCCTCTCACCAGTTTCCTGCTTCCCAGAAAGGGCTGAATGGTGTCCCATCTCCAGTTGTGACATGAGCTTCCAGGGGCAGTATGCCCACCAGGACATGCTCACAGAATTCAGAGGAGCAGAACAGCAGCTCTGGTGGTGTCTCTTCTCCAGCCAGGTTTTCCTCTTCATGATGGCTGCAGGCTGTTCCTGCAACCCCCTGACCATTTGAGAGTGTGCTCGTTTTAGCAAAGCCATTCTTTGCTACTATGGGCATTTTTCTACAGGCTCTGGAGAGAAATGAAGCCCTTTGCCTGCCAGCTTTTGATGACCAAATGGCTCTCCTGTTCTCCATACTTCAGCAAAGCCTTGAGGAGTTTCCCAAACAGCCTCCCCTCTTCTCAATCTCTTCCTCTTTCACTTCCCTCTTTCACTTATCTCTTTCACAGAGATATTGGGATGGAGACAGAACTGTGACTGATGGAGCCTGAGATGTGCCTCAGAGACAGCACTGCCCACCACAGCATGGTCTTCTCCATCAGCAGTGTGAGAGTGTGCAGATATTCCAAGTCAAAATCCCTATTCATCCCTTGACAGGAGATGTAGAGTCCATTCCTTGATCTTTACCAAGCCACCTCTAGGGCCTTGACTTCTGTCTGCCACTGCAGGAACCTCATAGCCTTGCTTAGCCTCTTTTTAAAGCAATGGCCTAAAATCTTGTCCTTAATATTCAAACCCCAAGATTTCTTCTCTTTCCTATCTCCCCCACGGCTAGGAGGTCTTTAGCACAGGCCCAGCGAGATGTATGAGAAAGAAACCTGGCAAAAGGTTTAAATTAACTCAGTGGTTGTGCCAACTCCTGCACGAGAATGCCAAGATCCAAACATGGCTGCTCACCAGCATTTGGCAGGGCTGTGACATCTTGTCACCGCTCTCCTGGAGCACTGGGGCCCACACAGGTACAAGGACCAGCTGGCTGGGGCACGATGCAAAGCAGGGTGGGAAAGCAGAGGGAAGAGTGCCAGACTTTTCCCAAACGAAGTCACAGCCCTGTTTCTTCAAAATCATCTACTCAAATGTGACATTACTCCTGATTGCCAACAGAATCAAGCCTCCACAGCTACTTACCACTTAACTGATGTGTCACATGGGTTCAAGCTTCCCTGTCTGGGTAGTCCAGTCTGTGCTAGTAATAAAGAGTGCACATAAACCCTCAGCAAAGGAGAGGACTCACTTTCAGTGAAACTTGCTCCTGCCACAGAAAGCTGCAAGAGTGCTCTGGAGCTAAGTGCTGACTGCTGAGTAGGTGCCTAGAGCTGGAGGGAAAAAAACCCCAACATAAAATAAAAAGTCTGTTTTTACATTTAATTCCTCCTGGGTCCATAGCAGCTGAGTTTTATATTTTCATTATAAATAAGCTATAAAGCATCCACATAGTGGAATTCATATTCCCAGGTGGGAACAACATACAGGCCCACTCTAGTCAACCTTCTCTTTGAAAGTATTGCCATGCCAGACAGGTCAGTGAAGTTCATGGGCCCTTTTGTCTCACTCCATGTTATTCATAGCCCAGTGCCACTCTGCTGTCTTCCGTCACACACAGGGATGGCCAGACCTTTGATTTCAGAAACTGCTGCAGGGCATCAGTTCTCCATCCAGATCATGCCCATGCATTGTACTCATGTTCCTTTACCTGTCTGAATTTTTTTTCCATGGCCAAAGTCTTCCAAGCCCTCCCAGTGCCTTCCCTTCTTTACAAAATGCAGGGGTCCTGTGCTACTCTGTAGCTGTTGGACACACTGCACCGGTCTGCAGCTTTTACACGGGGGAGAATTCACTGCAATTTCCTACACCAACTGGAGTTTGGTGCTGTGGCACAGCTTTATGCTGAGGTGGCTGTTGAGTTTGGCATCAAGCTTGGTAATGGCAAAACGATGCTGCCCATCGCCCCAGTATGGTATTTGCATATCAAAAGTACATTTGAATAAATAAGGTCAAGAGACATTTTATTAGAGCAGCCACCGAAAAGTAAAAAGTCATGTTCCTCTTCAGACACAGATGGCTTCTATACAGCTGCCATCAAAGTGGTATTTCTTCCTCCTCTGTCCATTACTCTCCAGCAAAAACACAACTGCAGGTATGTTTCCACAGGAGAACATTTATCTTCTGCCATTTCCAAACTCCAGGAAAAATTAAGTTTCTGAGATTAGTTATATAAGAAAAAGGAAACTTGAATTTTATGTGCAAGTGCAAATTTAAACAAAGCAAACTGTTATTTGTATTTTATTTGCTCTATAAAAAGCCTAGGAATACAAAGAACTTTTAACTGAATATAAAACTCAACATTTTCTTTCCAGGTGTCCATAGAAATACCAGTATAGTAGAAAATAAATATAAAACCTGCAAAATACCTTAATTTGGTTTTGCTAAGAAGCCCTCTCATTATGAAAAGAATGGGGGAAAGGGTGAACTAGTTCCTCTTTATTTCAAGCTTGCTGCTTTAATTCCATGTTGCATATGAAACAACAAACAAAATTCTAAGGAATGTAAAAAGTTCCTGTGTCTACAAAAGCCTTAATAATACCACCCTGAGCTGAAGAACAATGGCACTGACATGAAAGGATTTTCATTTCTAAGAAACACCTTAAATCAGAGTTCAGGAATACAAGGATTCCATGCTCTTCTGCAGGGCTGATTTAAACCAGACCTACCAACCTGAAATGTGCTTCCTCCCTGGGAGACTGAGCTGCAGCAGCTCAGGGCACCCCAGGTGAGACAGAGGGCTGGAGACTGGGTGGTACCTCAGGTCTGGGTGAAAGAGGAGGATCTGCATTAAACAGAATATTCCAGGTATAATGCTACACTTCATACACTGTTCCTGGCTCACAGGGATGTACTTCAGTCTCCAATAACTACAATTGGTACAAAATTTGGAAAATTCTCCTCTTAAAAAATGGCAAACTCCATGTTTAATACCCACAGAGCATTAAGGTTCAAACAAAATTGCTGCTTTCCATGTTCTTTATCACTGCATCTTTCTGAGACTTGTATCCTAAAGGTTCATTTTTCCAAATGGCATAATTTTGGCAGAGGATGAGGTCAGTGAACTCCCAGATTATGCACTACCTATCCCTCCTGCAGCATTACAGGGATATGCAGATGCTCAGCACCTCAGAAATTCAGGCTTGCTACACAGCTAAAACAAATGTGCAGAGCATGAATATTACAATTACCAGAGAATTAAAAAAACCTGTCTGCATTCAAAGTAAAAATAAAACTGGGAAATTTCAAAATTTCCTGAGGTGCTCTTTTTGATCAACTAGAACTTTGGCTTCATTTCAATTTAGGCATTTCTTTTATAGTACAATGCAAAATACAAACTGCATTGTGAAGAATATAAAAGTTTTTTCCACATGGGAATGCCAGAACTTATCCATTGTCTTTTTTCTCAAGCGTATTCTTTAGCAAGTATGATTTTATGAAGAAGTTAATCATCAGTGGAGTTGCATTCTCCAATGGAAAGGGGGGTTTTTTGTTTATTTTTTCTAGTAGAAATTACATAGTCCTAGGATTTTCAGATTTTAAAGTTCTCAAGTTCTATTTGAAATTTCCCATTCTTTTTTACAAAAAAATTCAATAAAGTTCTTTTATCATAATTCATCATGGATGTGTCTACTCATGGTAAACTATCTAGCTTGGGTCCACTCTAGGCTGAATGGTTTTTATTTTTTTTTTTTTTTCATGTATTTGTGTACTTATGCGGGTTTTGAAATAAAATACATATTGGTGCTGATGGATGAGAAAGCACAAATGAAGTGACATTCTATAAAATCATCAGCTCTGGGGAGATGTTGAAAAGGCAAAGTTTGCTGATGTGTCAGAGTAAAAGAAATGATGGCATGAAGAAGTGATCAGATGGAAGGTTTAAAATGAGAAGGGAAAAAAGGAAGTTTTCCCACAGAAAGAATAATTTAATTGAACTCATTGTGAACAGACACAGTGGAACCCAAGAGGGTAACTGAACTATACAAGGGCTGGGATTCCAGACATACATTCAGCTTGATAAAGCTGCTTCAGAAGTCAGGAAATTCAAAGGTAAGTGTCTCATAACGGAGTTTTTTAAGCATCTTCCTCAAAAAGATACTGAGCTAGATACTTCTTCTTAATATGCATTTTTGTTAATAATCTCTTCAATCTCAACTATAAAACGTGCTGTGCAACATGACTGAACAAACATCGCTGTAAGAAGTATTTCCCCCTTGTTTGAGTAATTTGAATTTGTAAGCTAATGCAAGTTTTTGTATTAAAAAATGTACTGTGTGCAATTTTCTTTCTTGTAAAGTACTTTGAAGCTTTCAAAGGGCACTCTAGGTTCATAAATAATGTGTTCTTTGCCAGAACTGTAGGGCATTTTTTGTAAGTTCTGAATCTTCTTTGCCAGAATTGCAACATGTTACATGCCAAATCCTGCACACAAATGTTCTACATGTGGCAAATACATATTGGTAAAGACCAGAGGTGTGGCATTCCTGGATTTCTTAGAGAGACTGGGGAAGGGAAAGAAGTGGGAAGGAATAATGAGGAAAGGCAGAGAAAAAAGTCTGTGCATCATTTTAAAAAATGAAAAATAACAAAAAAACAACCTCCCCTCCCAAAATAACCCATAACTTGCACTTAATTATTTCCAAAAACTAAATTGTTTGCTGCATGCAGCACTCACAGGTACCCAGAGCTGGGTCTTTACTTTTCCTTCAGTTAAGGAAACCAGGCCTCTATTTCTTTAATAGGTGAAGATTTTTCAATGCCAGACATTTGTAAGGGTCAGAACACCTGCAATCCCTGCTCCTCTGAGCACCTAATGTAAATGGAGAGGCTGAGAGCCAGGAGAAGCAGCAGTCAGGATCACCACTATTTAACAGGATGAGAAAATGAATCATCATCGTCAGGCAAAAATGGCATTTCTTAGGCCCAAAGCTGCAGGGAATAAACCAAGGCCAATGTTTATAAAGTGTGAACTCTGGCCCCTTTGCAACCTCTGCCACAGACAAGTAGGCTCCTACTTCTGAAGCTTGGAAGAGGAGAAGTGTAAAGCAGCAAGACCCAGAAATTCCAACAGGCATTTGGCCACATAGGTTATACTGCTGAAGGATACCAGGACTTGAATGTGCCTTTTTAATGTTACTATTTTCTTGATTACGAACAAACAAGTAATGTCAACAGTGCTCTATAGTTTGGATGGAATTGCTGAAATAATTAAATATTTTTACCATTCCCTGCCCTTCACCGAATTTCAAGAAAATGGTGACAATTATTAATCAACCAGCAACAACCAGCTAGTTGAAAAGTTAGGAGAAGGTACTTAGACCTAATTAGGCATTAAGCACTAGGATTTGATAAATGTTTACAAAATAAACTGATATTAAAACTGAACTCCACATTCTGCAACACTAAATGCACGTTTTACTATCTGGTTTCTTTTGAGGTGGCAAGAAACTACAGTAAAACCTTTGCTGTTGCCAGAATTACACTGCTTAGAGAAAAACATCCTGTGTGTTACCATTTGCTGCCATGATTTACAGAGATATGGTCTGTAGTCTGTATCAGTTTCATGTGGAAGTTTTAAAGGTAAAAAGCTTTCTGCAGAGTTTGCAGATTTCTGCATTAGTGTCTGTGTTGTTGCAAAGAGGATCAAGTGGTGCTGTGTCACAAGCTTTTCAAGGAAGTTAGCACATTTCTTCAGGTTCATCTCCTGCAAGGTAAGACTTTCTCCTCCATTGCTTCTGTCTATCCAATAAAAAGCTGATAAACTGTCTAAAAGCAAAACACAGAGTGAGGGGTGAGCGCAGAACAGGTTTTCTAGAGAGTAGAGAGTGAGGAGTAACTGAGTGCTACTACTGCAGCTCACAAGGAAGAGCCTTCCCAGGCACTGCTTTATCATTTCTTCTGTCCCTTGTGCCAGTCTGTTCTCAAGAATGGTGACCAGCCGGAGCATATCGAAATGGTAATCGGTGTCAACAAACATGACTTCTACTTCCAGTCCTCCCTGTGCTTTGGGAATGATGCAGCGGGCTAGTAGGTGATAAAGCATTTCTGTTTTTCCTGTCCCTTCTGGGCCGTGGAATTCAATAACATCTCCTGTTCAAAAACAAAGCAGCATGTTGTCAGCTAAGAGCATTTCTAGCCCAGAGTTGGTTCTCAGTGTTTTCTGAACCAATATTCACTACCCCACGAATGGGGAAATGCATTTTATTTGACATTCATAAAATGGTTTAAATCCTGGTTAGCATCCACCAACAGATATTTCAGTTTTCAAGAAAGGCCTCTAAAGTGAAGTTAATCAACTGTGAACAAAGGTTGAAAGCCTCTGCCAGCACCATCTAGGAGACTTCCATCAAGAAAAGGTTGGCAACTGGATTTCATCTATATCATTACAGGCAGATAAAGGCAGAAGAGGAAGCTGCCACACAAACGTGGCTAAGAAACCATCTACACTTTGCACACACAATTAAGAAATAACAAAGCAGAGGAGAAAACAAAAAAAACCTGACATATTTAAGGTCACTTCACATAGATGCCACATGCTGCATGTCACAAGATTCCTACAGGAATCTGTGACTGGTGAAGAGAATACCAGTAAGTTTATTTGGCACTTTATATTCTCCTGTGGTGATAATAATGTGAAACTGCTTCTTTTGACAAGGGAGACTCAGGGATTCCTTCAACTCCAGGCAAGGCCACTGTCTGAAGCAAAGGATCTCTGTTCATAAAAGGATTCAGCCTAATTACCTCCTCCATGTGGGTCATAAAATACATATCATAAAAATTTAAAATGTTAATTAAAAACAGCATTACGCTTCATTAGGAAACCACTTCTTTTGTTGGATGTGAATGCAAGATACTCAAAAGCCTTATCCAAAGTCTTCTGATGTCTTGTATCAGAGAAAGACTCTAGAAAAAGTGAATTTATTAGCTGCTCTTTATAAATTTCTAATTTTGGGAACTGGATTATTTATTTAGGACATTTTGTATTTTATAGGCAGAAGGGTAACCACATGGAGTAAGGAGAGTCACACCACTGTAATTGCAGGAAGGTGAGAGATTTCCACGGCCTTGGCAAGTGCAAATGGCATAACAGCCTTCCATAGGGGCATGTGAGAGTAGAGAATTAACTGCAACTTTCCTTAAACATGTTTGTGCCTGCCTGAGTTAACAGGGTTTTTCAAGTCACTGTTCAACTTCCAGAGGATGTCCTCATTCACAAGTGCCTACAACATCAAGATGCAGTTTGGGATCAGGGGAGCAGGATGGTAGAGAAAAATCCAAGCTCTTCTCCCTTTGCAAGTGTTAAAAGCAATTTACACCTGATGTGACAAGTATGTCCATTTCAGTGACACTCAGAAATACCATTTATATGAATTTCTGATCCTTTGAAATCTATTAAAAAGCTTGATTGTCTCCCAAGCCCTTATTAAGCTGTTCTGAATGGCTCCCTCACTTCTGAGATGAAAAATAATGACACATCCTGGGACATAAGTTTTTATTTTCTCTTCCTGTGCAGAGGTCACAGTGCCCGACACTGTCACTTGCAGCCAGTGGCTCTGCTGTCACACAGCCTGTGCCAGAGACATAACCACACCCTGGCAGGGTGAGATACCAGCTTGCAAAAGCTCCTCCTAAAAGTGCTGGGTAGGTCATTCCCTCCTATTTTGTCTCTTGCAGTATTTTAGAACAATTGTGTAAGGCAGCTCTTGATAAGGAACAAAGTGTATCTTTTGCCACTGGCTATGACACAAAACTTCTGCCACCCTGATTGGCATTTTTGAATCCAGACCAGTAACTGAGTGGGGCCAACAGGCAGTAGTCTGCTTCACCTGCCTTTACAGGAAAATATGACCTGCTGGATTCCAAAATTCTTCTGGGAAATAAATGCTTCACTTTTTCCATTTGAAGCCATTCTAGCAGGATGTCTGTGTGCTGCAGAATGACACTGGATGAGGTGGGTTTTTTTTTTTTTTTTAATTGGCCGAAGAAATAAAACTTATTTAAGTAAAACTTCTAAATTGAATGACAAAAATCATTCTCAGAGGCTTTTGTGGTGATGGTTTATAAATGTGAACAGCAAGACAGCTAAGCACCCCTCAAAGTTTGTTCAACATTGATGAAAGAGATCCACAGCTGCCTTGTAGTTGGACCAAGACACTTGAGTTACTCTGCAAACAGAAACAGCCTGGACTGCAAGAAAACCTCAAGAGAGCTGGGGATTTCTGTGCCTTCCTGATTATCCAAGAGGCTGCCCACAAGGAGAACGGGTGCAAAACAGGAGCCATTTATAGCAACATCTATAAATGTAGGGTTTCATTGAATTAGCAACCAGGCTGTTACAGTAAGATAAGGGGGGAAATTCATTTCTCTGCATCAGAGAGGACAAGCCATGACACAGCAAAGGAGGAAGTGAGGCCAGCAACGTTTTCAAGAAGCCTCTGACATGCTGACAGTAGGTCACAGAAGAAACTGAGTGATCATGACTAGCATCATCCATTAATGTCAAAACAACTTTGAAAGGAGGATTAGTAAAAAGATACTGTCACAGGATGAGAACAGGCTGAGAGGGAGAGCAGGAACAGCACTTCAACACAGAAGAAAGTTAATGGGAATTTTTTCTATTAGAATTGGTGTTGGCAGACATTAAGCATATCAGTAGATGAATGTTCCATTAGCTTGGCAAAACATGCAGAAGACAAACTAATTGGGTTAATAAAAACTTAAGTTTGTGAAGATTTAACAGATGGAGATGGATGAGTAGAGTGATTTCACATGAAATTCAGCACTGGTGAATTCAAGAGTTAGGTTTTAAGGAGTCCCTGAACACATTGCCTGGCTCAGTGAAGCCAGAACTGGCTCATTATGGGCAGACTAAAGAGAATAATAGTCCACTCCTATGAATGGGCATGCAGGTTAAACTAAATGATGCTGAAGAAATGTAAATATTGATGTAAGATTAATATATTTTTAACTGAAACACTGGTCATCAGTTTAGTGTTATGTCTTGAATGAGAAGAGCCTTATTTTTGTCTGTAATCAGTCCACCTGAAAATGCTGTTTAAACTATTTTCTGACATTGCAGATACAAACAGGCTGTTGGAACACTCAGCAAAAACTTTGTGTGTTTCACATTGTAGGCTACCTTGAAGTTTCCAGGCTGGTCATTTACAATACTGTGCAGAAGCTGTCACTAACATTTATACCATATATAATATATGCTTAATATTTATTCCAAGTTAATGTTGGGTGTCATGCAATTGGTGAACATCAGAGCCTTCAACTGACACCCACACCTTCATGCCAGAGGCACAGGGGAAATATGACTGGCAATAGTGGAAGATTGTTCAATGCTTGTGTCACTTTTGCTCCATTCCAGAAGAGCTTAAATGGTATGTAATTAATGTACTTATGTGCTCTTAAATATGCAAGACCATCATAATTAGAAGCAGTGGTTAGAGTATCACACTAATACCGATAATACCTGTCCCTATTTTACAGTACCCTGACATGCAGGTTATGAACACTTCACTAAAATGTAACCTTTGTATAGTTTATTGAAACTTCATGTATTTGTTTGGTTTAAATTTCATCAGAAAAAAAGAATAATTTAGGTCTTTGCACTGCTTTAATCACAGTATTTTAGATGAAGAGCTGTTCAGTATTGACTTCATGGGCAACCTATTACAGAATTCCACAGTGACACACTAAAAGTCAAGTTCATGACAAATGGAGAGGTAGGCCTTCAACAGGGATTTAAGACTGAATAATGTGAACACACATCAAAATAACACATGGCCTCACATGAATACTGTGGTATTAAAAGACAAAGCAAAAATGCAATAAAAGGTGAAGTCCATTTATATATATACAGCTAAAGGGCTGTGCTAATATGTTAGGCAGCTTCATTAATGTCAGCCAAAAAGCATGATCAATATGGGTAATAATTGATACCATTTGTTGGAAGCAGAAGAAAAATACAAATGCTTCAAAAGCTCAATGACCCTGTTGGCACAGAGAAACCAGTGACGAATTATAGAAGGTTTCCAGCCATGTTAGAACGGAGGTTCTGGAACAGTCTTCAGACAGACATGAACAACCTATAAAGTTTTAAGAGCAAAGCAGATCATTTGACATGAAATTATGTAACACTATGGACTGCAGCAAGGGCAGTTAGTGAATCCCCAAGAAAATGTCTTAAAATCTGTTTGACCAGTACATAGCCAGTTCAGTCTCAAACATTTGTTTGTTGCATGTAAAGCTGACTTAAAAATACCAAACATTCAGATTAAAAGATTATTTAATATTTCTGTTTTGAAAAAAATACAGTAATATCTCATTTTCTAAAAAAAAAAAAAAAAAAAGAATTTGAGAGTCTTGTGAAGAATACACTAATTTCACTCTTGGTCCTTAATTCTTCTGGTGAGTAATACAGCAGTTCAGAAATGAGAGTATTTAAATATTCTTTTGTGCTGTACTTGCTCTGGCTTAGCAGTATTTCTCCACCCTTTATCATTGTTATGTCACACTGGAAACTTTCAAGGTAGGAATCATGTACTGCTAAAGCCCACATGTGTTTTCAAGTGCTGCAAAACAATACACGAAGGGTCTCACAGTGACTGTGTTTGAAGTCTAAGCATCATCTCTTATCCAATTATCCTGATTATTTTTATTGCTTTTTCTGCTCTTTATTCTGAACATTCCATATTTGTGGGAATTCAAACTGCAGATAAATGTGCTGCTAACCACTGAAGCCACATACTTGCCCTATGAAATCGACTTACTTATACATAAATTCCACAACAGTAGTACCTCACCACTGATCCTTACAGTTTGCCACTCATATGCCTTTTTTCATATACATTTTTAGTCTTGTATAATCAGAGTTGTCTCTTCCATGGTGAAATTCATGAAATTTCACACAATCTGGAAAATCAGTCTGACTTCCTGAATAGTGTGTTCTTTTCTGTTTAGTTCACTAATTTCTTTCATTAAAATATCCAACCGTGATCTTAAAATTTCTTGTACTGGTGTCATTGAAAGGTTACCCCAGTTCTCCAATCTGAAATTCTCATTCATTCACTGAAGGTCTCCATGAGCCATGTTGATCCTGCATTCTGAACTCATCCAACTAATTAGTACCTATGGCCATAATGGAATTGTTTATGAAGTTCTATTCTAAGTATACTTAGGATTGTTGAGGTCAAGACTGAATGGCTTGATGACTTGGCCTTATTGAAAAATACTGTTTGCTCATGCTCCTTATCCTAATTTACCCAGACAACTCTGTATCACTGAACTCTGCTATTTACTGAACCTCATGTTCTTTGCAAATTTCTACAGTTATGACTTTGTGGTGATTGTCTAGACCACTGATTAAAAAAAAAAAAACAAACAAAGAGGTTTAATAACAGACTCTAGAACAAATTGCTGGAAAACTACTGACACTGACCAACGTGCTTGGTATTTACTCAGCTACACCTGTGTCTTGATATGCATAAAGAAGATTTTGAGGCCTATTTATATAATGTTTGGAAGGGTGACTTTGCATTATTCCATTTTATCTAGATTGCATTGAACTACATTAACAATTAGAATTCTGATCTAGGGCAAAATAATTTACTTTTATGCTTATCTCTGAGAACACTTCTACATTAACATTTTTCCATAAATAGGATGAAGACATATTTTTACCATGAACAGGAGATCCTTCCTCAGCAAACAGACAAGGTTCAAGATTCTTCAGAGAACTTCTGCCCTCAAGTCGTGCAAGCAGCTTTTAAAGACAAGACAAAGAGCCAGGCGTTAACTTTAAATAATGAACCTCAGGACACAAATTTAAATGATTCTATGAACTGACAGTTTTCCCTGACAGTCCTATTCAAAGATTAGCCTGATTTTAAAAGTGTTTTCATAAATACATATGGAAATGCATATCCTGGACTACAGCAACAGAAGTTCCCAGCCTTACAAACAACAAGCACACAGATTCAGTGGCAGTGAGGACTGGAGATATGAGGAGAAATAAAGTTTAAAAAGCAAAGGCTGTTCAGGGACATTAGTGAGAGGGGTCGCCTCCAGTACACAGCAGTGCTGCCATTCCAAAGAACAAAGGGAAAGAACATCATTTGTAACAACCATCACCTCCAAAAAAAAATACTGGCTGAGAGGTGAAACCTTACCCATCAACAATCCCCCCAGCCAGCCTCTCTCAGCATTTCTAAGTAAAACCATGTGCATTTCACCTGAGAAGTTACAGAGGACTCCTCTGGGCTACAATCCTATTATATCATAGTTACTTGTTCAAACAGAGTATGGATTAAGAATGTTCAAAAGTAATTAGTCACCAGTGGCTCTGCAAGAACCTTTCTAAAGCAAGCTTGAATTTGTTAAGCAAGTTCTCCAAAGCCCCTTGTAAAGTAAGTCCATTGTAAAACTAATTACTTCAAAGATCATGGACAGTTTCTTAAATTGAGAGGTATTTGCACAGCAAGCAGACAGGTATTCACAAAACCTCTGTTATTAGTAGCTCTGGCACACTGTGTAAAGTAAGAATGAACATTTTCCCAGGTACTAGGGCTGCTATTTCCTATATGTATTACCATACATGGAAAAGGACATTATTGGGATGCTCAGTGTCACCAGAGCACTTATGCTGGTGCCAAATACTACATTCTCCAAGACACCCAGCTGTCATTTAGAGATCTGAACAAAACAAATCCTGTTCAGTTTTGTCCCATCCTCAAGACCAAAATAGCAGTGACCACACACCTTCAAACAACTGCTGCCTTCTCTTGCTTTCCTCCTTGTCATATCCATGAGCAACCCTCGCTCTGAATGATCTTAAAAGTTCTTTAAACTTTTGTTGTGTTGTTGTGTGTGTTAGCCTTTAAGAGTAAAATAAAACTCCATTAAATGGTCCTTAATTTGCTTCAAGTGGTCACAATGGGAATCTAAGTGTGACATTTTCATTGACATTTTAAGAGTCCCTTCCATTAACAAAATGTCAATGTGTTTGCCTTGGCCTCTTCACACCTATCCGAGAGAGTTTTCTGACTCATTCTCTGAAGGGCCAAAAAACCATTCAAATTGACCTTGCTCTGGATCAGCAGATCCTCCCATTACACTTCACACATTTGTGCAGCACAAAACTCATGGTGAACTCCTGGGAACTAGCAGGATTCCATGATCTGTACTAAGCAAAAATCCAAATGGACATACATACATAAGAATACAGGAACTTAACTTGGGTCACATAAACCAGCAGCTCTCAACTACCAAGAAGGCCTTGGCAGACGCTGCATGTGCAGCTCTTCTGGGCAAGCAGCTGCCAGGGCCCGGCCATCAGTGAGGAAAGGCTGCACCCACTGGGGAGAAGAACCAGGAATTCCTCACCCCTTTGTCAGCAGTGGAAGTTGAGGGAAAGAGGAAAACCAGCACAGGCTGCTGCTTTCTGATGCTCTTCACTTCTCAGCAGAGGAAGCACTGCTGCAGCGCACAGGGATAACAGGGGCTCAATGATGGGCACTGCTGGGACCATCAGTCACAACTACTGCTGGCCTAAACACATTGCTGCAGCCTCCTGCTCTAAATTAATTTGTACATTTGCAAATATATCCTCTGCAGTTTATTTTTTCTGGAACAGTGAGCCCCTGTGTCCTCTTAGACTATCAACTCTTTAAGTTTACTAAGAGAGAGTAAATTGATCACTATTTAAATATGAATCTGTCGTTATTTAAATGACAAGTTTATGGATTAATTTTAAATAACTACAGGTGCTTTCTCTGAGCACTGCTCATAAAGGTAATTTATGGTAATTTGCTGATGATAGCACACCTGTGTTTTTATCAAGCTTGTATTTACTTCCGAGTTCTGAAGCAGAATCTCCAAAGGCACTTGCCTCATTAGTGCCATGCTGGGAGCAACGGGGTTCCTGGCAGAAACAGCCAACAATTTTCCTTCAACTCTCACAAAGGTTTGTCCACAGTGCAGCAGAAGTGAAGGAAGCAAAGCTGAGATGAGACACTACACAGGCATCCCTCACCTCTGCTCACATTACACAGGGACAGCACAGGCTGCTCCAAATCCAGCAAGAGCCACCTTGGCTCTGCCCCAGGGGAGGCTTTCCCATTTTGCCTCCTCATGTGTTCTTCTGGAATATGAGAGGGGGAGAAATCTCCAGCATGTAAAGGATAATCTGGAGGGTGGATGTGAGGTGTCCCAAGCTTTGTCACAGACAAGGTACAGAACACAGCAGGACAGCAGCCCTGCAGGGAACCTTGGAGTGGGAAGAGCTTAGAAAAAATTCCCAAGTCAATTTCAAATCCCATATTAGAGACTTCTGATTCTATAATCAAAGTGTAGGTGCTCAATTCTTCCTCCATAAGCCTCTCTTAATCTTTTTTTATACAAAACACCACCCTTTAGCAACCTGCTAGTGGTAGCTCCTCACTCTTAGGTATTCTTTGAAAATGTAATTATGCCAGCAAGAAACTGCACAGATGTGCAGTTACATGTAGAGAATAAGCTGTACAGCAAAAGTTCAGCAGCAGCTAGGATAAATGTCAGTAATGACAAAGCTGATGGGACTCAAATATTTCAGCTATGCTTTTTATAATTTATTTTCCTTTTAATAAACAAATATGCATATGGACAGTCCCACTGACTAATGCATGACATGCTCATACTCTGTTGGTTTCAACAGAGCTGTGCATCAATGCAAGCACACATGGAGGTCTTGTCAGGAATGAGAGATTACTTCATTAAAATGTTAAAGAAATTCAAATTAAATACTCTAGCTCTGGTAGAGGCTGTGAGCTAACCTACAGGCTATTTACACATACAAACCTATCTTGAGTACTAGACAAAATTTAATTCTCAACCACTATAACAGCTCTGATTGAGCTTTTGTAAACTTTGGGCATGAAGACATATGCAAACTATTTATCATTACTTTTATTGTGATAAACCAAAGGTGTTTTGCAAGAAGTTCTAATTTGTTGTATTAATTAGATTCAATAATAAAAGCACAATACTGCGGTCTCAGTATAACTCAGTAAAATCTGGCTTTATGCATGAGACTATTTAAAGAAGTATTGGTTTCAATTAAGCGTTTTCCATTTCAAGTGCTTTTACCATTTTTTGTCTGGACATTGTATTCATACATTGACTTTTCTTAACCCACTGGTCTTCAACTCCTCCCTTGTTCCAGGCTGGATATCCGTCCACTGCAGACAGTTGATGCCATGAGCATTCTCTGTCAGCACCACTCATGTGGACAAATAAATGCATTTATCCCTTGGACAAAGAGCACATCTCATGTCCCTAGTTCTTCTCCATTTGCCAAGTGGACATCTGATACTATTTTTTTTAAGTGCCAAAAGGGCTTAAAAGCCCAAGTCCCACTAAAAACCACACAGAGCTTTAAGAATAATATTATCACACTTTTCTGTTTTATGTGAACTATTCAGCATATTCTGGTATAGTTACACACAAATCTCCTAGCAGTTAAGTTGCTGATCGAAAGCGGAATTTTCTAACAAATAAAACATCCAGAAATGGGAAAAACCTAATAAAATAACACAAGATCCCAAACCTCACACCTCGTTCTCCTAAAGAGGAAGAAAGCAATTCCACCTTACAAAATGTTTATTTATAGAATCATGAAGTTGGAAGAGACCTTTAAGATCATTAAGTCCGAACCTTCCGCACAGGTCTTCTTCCTCAGGCAACCCCTCCAACGCCTGGGAGGGGAGCGCGAAGGGAATATTTATAAAGGAATTATCGAGACACCCAAAACAAGAAGCGCCCACGTCAGGAATCCACCCGCACCCCGACACAAAGGCAGAACACGGACCCAGGGAACCCCGATCCCTCCTGGATCCGGGGGGGATCCAGCGGGAAAGCCTCCGCGGCCTTTCGGGGGCGGAGCTCCCTCCCTCCCTCACGCACCGCCCCCTCAGGAGGCCCCGCGGGGGCTCCCCCGCGCCCGCCCGTGGGGGGTGAGGCTCAGCGCTCCTCTTTTTCCCCGGGCTACAGCCTCGCCCGGCCCTCCCCGCCCATGTGCCCGGGCCCGGGGCTGCGGGGAGCTGGGCGGGGGCCGCGCCTCACCTGCGTGCCCGACTCCGCCCCGCCGAACGCGTCACCCATGGCGGCCCCGAGGCCCCGCGCCCGCCACCGCCCCGCAGCGCCCCCGCCCGGCCGCGCCCTCTGCGCCTGCGCGGCTCGGCCCCCCGCGAGCGCGGGGAGGAGCCTGCGGCCTTCGGAGTCACGGGTTCGAGTCCCGCCTCCGGCTCAATTCAGGGCCGCCCACTCGCCCGACTCTCCTACGCGGTTTGGGATTCCTTGGACACGGCCAGGAGAATCACAGAGTCAAATAGTTTGGAAAAGACCTCTGGAGTCATCGAGTACAACTTATGACTGAGCACCACCATGCCAAGCAGATCACGGCACAGAGTGCCATGTCCAGTCTTTCCTTAAATGTTGTATTGCACTAAACCGGAGATCCGTGTTACTCTTAAACAGCTCCAGGGGCGGTGACTCCACCGCCTCCCTGGCCTGCCATTCCAGTGTCTAATAACTCCTTCCAAAAATAAATTCTTCCTGGTGTCCACCTAAACCTCCCCTGGCACAGCTTACAGCCATATCCTCTCGTCCTGTCCCGAGTTACCTGAGAGAAGAACCTGACCCCCACCCGGAGACAAGCTGTTTATTTATTTTCAAGGACTTGTCTTTCTACAGGTGTGTGTGGGTTTTTTCTGCTCCTGCTGGAAAGGAGCAGGTGGCTGGGCTGGTGTGACTCAGGGGATGCTCCTTGGTGGCACTGGGTAGCTGTGACTCAAGGGAAGCTCGTTCGCGTGGCTGCGATTAAACTCTTGACGCCTGCGAAATTGCTCTTTGCCAAAGCCAGCTATCAATTATGGCTTAAATTAAAAGGGGTTAAGAGTATTTTTGAGAAGTTCCTGGAATGAACGGGGCTTGCGTGGTGTGTGATGCTCTGAGGCAGGAGCTGATGGTCAGCACCTTGGTCACACCAGCAGCCTGTGGTCAGCAGCAGGACCTGCTCCTCCCGGACCACAGCCTGTCCACTGCAGTTGTGCAACCTGGGCAGGCAAGAGGGATGGGCACAGGGAGAACACAGGAGAACCTGTTTGTTTTTTCCATAGGCTAAATGCAAAACTAGCAGGATAAGAATAGCAGCTCCCAGTATCTGCATATCAAAGAGCAGTAATGATACCATCCCTTCGGGTCTAGCGAGGTTATCGGTGATACTGCACGTCCTTACAGTTAGGAGGAGAAACTGGTGGTGGAGTTCCTTGTTTCTTCAAAGAAATCATGCTTGTCTATACAAAAGAGTTTCTACTAGCATGCACCACAACAAAAAAAATCTAACCTCAGATGCAAGGCATTAGCTTTGTTTACTCCTTCAACCCTCTTTCAGCCCAAAATACAGAGCTCCAATAGAAAACACACTGCTGCTGCCACTTGACTAACTCCAGATGGATGGCATCAGATAGATTTAACCCAACTCAAACCTCTTGTTTTGGTGTCCAGTCCTAATTCTGCTAAAGTACAGAAGGGAGATGGTTGCTCTGCACAACCTGAGTAGTCTTTGTCTTTTTCGGTGTATGGATACACCTGCCAAATTATCAGGAGCATGGAATGTGGTTCTCTGGTGAGCAAGACTTGGATGGCCATGGGGAGGGCACAAAAATGCAACTACAATACTTTTGGTTTCATTGTATGGAAGGAAGTTTCTTCTTTGTATTTGCTTCTTCTTTGTATTTCTTCTGTGTTTTGGAAGAAGTCAACATAAGGGACAGACAACTTTAAGAGCTGTGTATCTGAGTATTCTTACAATACCTTAGTGGTCTGGGCCACCTGGAAGAGTTTAAAAGCTTTGTTAATTGGTAGTGATTGTCCTTGAAGCTGACTGAGGAGGGACCTACCCCAAGAGCAGAGTGATGACAAAGGCACTACTCACTGCATCAACCACATGATTTTTTTTTTTTTTTCCCTTCGGTAATTATAGGTTCTTTGTTGCTCTTGTCCTCTAATTAAAGATGTTGTACTAATTTTTAAAAAGTGATTGCTACCTGAATTCAGAGCCATAAAATATACAGCACAGATAAATACCAGTCAACTGAAGCCCATTCCTAGCTCATCACTCACCATTGTGAGTCCCAGTAGGGTTCTGTGGAAGCTCTTCCACTGCACAGCTGAACACAGCTTTGGCATTACAATCTAATGCAAAATGAAGCATCATAGTTCAATGGAGATCAAGCAGCAAATATTTGAGAGAGAGGTTAAAAACATAGAACTCATCTGAGCAGAAAAATAAAAGGATATTAAGGATATTTAATAGCTTGAAATAGTTAGCACATCATAATTAGAAATGTGTAAATCAAATACACCGGTCACCCTGATAGGCAGATTGCACATCAGCAGTCAGCATTGCTGGTATATTACCACATTTTGTAATATTTTATCAAAACTGTCTATGTAGTTCTCATAGTTCATCTTTATTTTTTTGTTTGTTTGTTTATTTTTCTCTCTGCATGGCAAACCTCTTCACTGACCTTGCTTTTTAGGAGAAAAACAGTAACGTAGGTAAGGAGAGAAATTCTTTACCATTGGTTTCAGCAGAGCAAGGATTTTAATTGCACCCTCTATTTTTGGGGCTTCTGCTGGGCTTATTTATCTATTTATATGTCATTTATTTCTTTATTATTCATTCTTTCATATTTTTCTGGAGCATTTCTAAATGATAGTGGGCGATCCAGGAGTACAGGATCCCACCCACCTCTTACTCTTCCTTCTCAAAAAGCAGAATCCTCCTTAAAGCAGCACAGCACAGCTCTAAGTAGCTCGTAGTATCCAGGGTCTCCATGGCCCAGCACTCTTGTTTTTACAGGCAGAAAATGAGTGTTCCTTTGTTTGGCATGAGGGGAGCCTGAGGGGGCCCCAGGAGCCACAGTAGCCACTGAGCAGCAGGAACAGAGATTTTTCCTAAGAGCAGAAAGATCAGACCCTAGGGGTGAGCATCTCTGTCTTTAAGAATTGTGTATTCTGGAGAAAAATCCTATTTTCTAATCTTGATTTTGAACATCTCCCATGCTCTGATCCTGCATTTTCCACTGCATGTGTTTAAGACCTGAATTGTTGTGAGGAAAAATGACAGTGCAAGAGAGGAAGGCATCTGAAGTGGATTTGCAAAATTATTTTTTCTTGTAGTTTTAAAAATTGTTTTGCTTCTTTATACATTCACTATTGTTAATTTCAGCCAGCAGAAGGAAACTGGGATGGGTTCTGGAGAAGGAAGGACTAGCTCAGGTGCCCCAGGGATGTTGAGAGTCTACTGTATATATAAACATTTAATTTGTTTTTAAGATGCAAAGTCCTAAATTTAAATTGCCAATTGGTCTACAATAGTCTCAAGAATTCAATTATTAGACTTTAGATGGCAGTCTAAAGAAATAACACCCTGTCCTGGAACAAGGCCTGAGGTAAGAGCTTAAACAAAAGGGGAAAAGCATGAAGAAAACCAATATGTTGACAAGAAAGTTAGATTGTGTAAGGATGTTTGCAAAAAAACACATCAAACTTTTATATTTAATTAATTAATAGCTAATTTAGAAACTGGAATGTAAATGCTTCCTCCTTTGAGCGATTGGGTTTTTTTCCCAGCCACAGAGATTTTGCTCCAACATAAGCTTCATCATTTTCAGTGTATTGTCACTTAATGTTCCCTCACAAGATTTGTGTGGGTGACATTCCAGCACAAACCAGCTCCAAACAGATCTTCTAGCTTGAAAACAGTTTGTTCATATAGTTGAACTAAACTCTTTCAGTAAAGTCAGTTGTTGTTTTCCTAATTAATGTCCAGACTCTTAAATACCTGCATTCCAAAGGTGACAAATTGACTCTTCCAAAAGTCATTACACAAAAAAATCACTCCTAGAAAGAAACCAGAAAGTTTTTGAGTTGAGTCTTCTCTCCTCCTTTGTGTACTAATGCTCAAACCCCAAAAGATTTATCAACTCAAGACCATCTCAAAGTTGTAAGCAGACCTAAAAAGGATTAATAATAGTAACAGAAGTAGTAGTGGTAGTAAGAATTAATACTTAAAGTATGTGTTGAGTCTCCATGTAGTGAATGCCATCAGATTAGTTGCAACCTCTCTGTTGTGACTCCTCCAGTTTCATGGAGCTGATTGCAGCCTTACTGTTCCAAGTTTCTCTCAATGAGTGAAGTGATCTGTCACTGGGTTTTTTTAGATTTTTGCTTTTATTTTTTAGAGCAGATGGCCGATTCTTTTTACCTGGAGAGCTGCCACTTTCTTTAGATGCATTTGGGCTATATGGTAGTCTCATTTATCTGTTTATTTGAGAAATATGTAACCTAAATTGCAAATGTGTTATAATTTCACAGACCTCAGAAAAGCTCATAGAGTTCCTGAATTTTGTTGAAAAAATAAAAACAACCCCACAAAGAGAAATTAATTTAATCCACTGGTAGCTGGACTGCTAGCCATGAAACAGCAAGCAAGTTCAGGTCTTGATTAGTTCTGGCATCTGTGATCATGGAATCATAACATGGTTTGGGTTGGAAGGGACCTTAAAGCTCATCTTGTTCCCATCCTCTTGCCATGGGCAGGGAACCTTTCACTAGACCAGGCTGCTCAGAGCACAATCCAGCCTGGCCTGGAATAGTTTCATGGCCAGTCGCTGGATATTCTGCTTTACCTTCCATCTTGCAGACATACATCAGAAACAATCTTGCTTTTTGTAGCCATTCAGCTGTATTTATGTCTAGGTTTCTTATTTGCCTTTCATCAGCTTGTATTCCTAGGCTGAAATTCCTTCATGTTTGTTTTTTACCACATTGTCCTTTTCCTGCTGCTATTTCTGTCCTGCCTGAATGATTCTTCACTAGCTCACTGCAGAATTGCTGGATACCCCTTGCTTGGACTGGGTTTATGTGGATGACCCAGCTAGGGGTAATTTCTTGCTTCTCTATGGGCACAGTTTCAGGTTAGCAATCAGTAAGTAAGACTTACAGAGAAGAGCATGTGGTTTGTAAAGCCACTTTCATAGCCAGCAGTGACTACAGATGAAGTTTCTCTTTGAGTACTTGAGCTCTGACCTGCAGCCCATGAAGGGAGAAGTCTTGTGTTTGACCTTGTGAACCCTCCTTTCTGCTCATACCTCACTGATGGGAATAAAACAAATTTTGCCTCAGTCAAACATGCTTGTGAAAATGTCCTCTGCATTCTACAGTGCTGTTCAATGAAGTATGAATTATCTTTCTAAATTCTGCTCCTGTGAGTTACCCTTTGCTTGAGTGTTGATGCCCTTACAAACGCCAGGTTTTCCATAGAATCCATGCAGGCTCTGCTGAAGAATTCACACAAATCCTAGGCCTGTCAATAGGAGTGAACCAGTATCTTAATTAATTAGCTATTTATGCTCCCCTAGGCACACTGCTAAAAGGGCATCCTCTAACAGGGTAGCTGGCACTGAGTTCAAGCTGACTGGTATTTCTTGGTGAAGACAAACCACAATTTGCTCATGTGGTACAGAGAACTAATGGTACATTTCAAGTGTGCAAGAAAAATAACTGTATAATCCAGACAATTTATTTTCTTTTTTTCTTTTCTTTTTTCTTTTCTTTTTTTAACTGACTAGGGAATCCCCATTTTATCCTTTTTACACAAATTTAGCATTAAAGTTTCTGTTTTCTCTAATCCCCATGGACCTCCTGTCAGTGTGGAATATACATCTATTTCTTTTCTTTTTGATCTTAACACTTGTAAGTAATAAATAATTGATTGCCCAAGGAATTCTGGGAATATATTCAGCCTTAAATTGAGCACTAAACTATTTGCAAATGTGCTTAGGCACTAGTCCAAAAGATACATCAAAAGAATGTCAATGGATATTGGGAAGTGAAATGCCATCATATGTTGGAATTAGGAAGCATAAAATATAAGTAGAGAGATAACACTGTCAGATCTGCTGCCAGTAGTAATAGAAAAAGGTATGTTTTTATAGAAGGCTATAAACTGTTGTTCAAGCCACACCAGACTTTTACCTTACTCCAGACCCTGTTCAGGAAATGCCTTGTTTTTGACTGTTGTCTTTAAACTGGGACTTGACAGCGCTCTCATCTCAGAGATACCTAAAGCTGAGCCTGAACAGCCTGTGAGCTCCATCTGTCAGAGACACCTGGGGTACATTTCCTGCAGTGGCTGCCCATCTTTGGCACTGCAGACAGGTTTCCTGTGGCACTCTGATTTCACCATGGCTCCAAGCCCCCACAGAACCTTGCTGAGTAAAGTGACCAAGTCTGTCCTACTGTGGGTAAAGTGTTTTTAGTGAGCTAATCACTACATCTGCAATGCTGGGCTTGCAGCAGGACCATACACCAATATCTGGATATCTGTGAATAAATTTAAGTGTTGTGTGATGTTGGCCTTGCCATTACCCCTGAAGCTCAAGTCTGCTCTTCATGGAGCACATCCTTTGGGAATCCACTTAGAAACACTCAAATAATAAGATGGCAATGACAAGAAAGAGTGAGGATGGATTTATTTACCAAAGGTAAATTGTTCTTGACCAGCCTGGTTGCTTTTTATGGTGAAATGACTGACTAAAAAGATGAGAAAATGGATGTAATACATTATCTCTTCAGTAAGGTTTCTATAGCATCGTTATCTGGAAGATGAGGAAGTACAGCTTGGATGAACAGACTGTTAGATCAGTTGAAAACTGACTGGACCATGAGGTTTGAAGAATAGTTATCAACAGCCTAAAACTCAGTAGTTGTGTACCCCAAGACTGGCAGTGTTCAATATTTTCATTGTGATCAGTGAGAAGGCAAATTCTAAAAACCTGTGTGTGATGCTAACCTAAGGGAAATAATCAGCACCCTGAACAACAGAGGTTCAGTCCTGAGGGACTGAAAACACCTGTGGATTGGACCTTAAGACATGCAGTAAGGTGTGTGAAGCCTGGTAACTGGAGCAGAATAACCTCATGCAGCAACACAAACTAGAAACTTATTGTGAAATGTAGAAACTCAGAGCAAATTTGAGGGCAAGGGCTACAGTTTTCATTATGGGAGATTGAAACTGGACATTAGCAGAATTTCTTCAGTAGGAGGACAGTGCAGCACTGGAATACATTTTTTGGAAGAGTGGTGAAATCTTGGCCCTTGAAGGATTTTAAGATTCAGCCAAATAAACCCATGTCTGGTTTGATTTATAGTTGGTGTTAGTCTAGCTTTGAGTGGGAGGTTGGTTCAAATGGCCTTCAGCAGCTTATTCCTGTTTCTCTGATTCTGCAATCCTTGTTTCCCCACAGCAGCCTGAAGAGTCTCAGGTGAGTTTGCCAGTGACCTGCCTGGGTCTTTTCCTTGCTTAGAAGTTTCTCAGAAGTTCCAGTCTGTGCAAACTGGACATCTGTGACCATGGCTATGGATCAAAGATGGCTTTGCAATGGCTTTTTCAGAGCCTTTTCAGTCTCCTGGTACCGTGCAAAGCTGCAGTATCCATGATGGATGTTACATCAGCCTCAGAGAGTCTCTTGTGTAAGGCAACTGGGAGTACCTGCTATGAAGTTGCACATGTGGAGGGTTGCAGAGGACATCCTGCACCCTGGCATGCTTGTAGTTCTGTCACGAGAATGGGAGATGATCATGGGAGCAACATAGAATTGAGTCAGTCAACAGTTTAACAATCTGTAGTTCTCCTATGAGAGAATAAAGTATGGCAGAAAACAAAAATTTTCTTGTTTTCTTGTTTTCTTGTATTCTCTTGGCTGAATAAAAATGGATTGAATGTATATCTCATCTTCAAAATCTCCAGGTAGAAGTGTTTTGGAGCAGCTGAGACGTCTTAGGTTAACAACTCGAGTGTGAAAACTTCCCCATGAAACATTTTTTCTGATCTTAACATTAAATACACTAAGATATTTGAATGAAAGGAGGCCATAGTCAAAGTGAAGGGTTTAAAAAAATGTTCTTGTTAGCTCAGCTCACTGGTGAATTAGAGTACAAGACTTTGCTCTTTGGGTTTTGAAATACTGAAACTCCCCTAGGATGGGAAACCTCCTCCTACTGGTTGTTAAAGAAAATAGCCATCTAATATTCTGTTAGGTTAGATGGCTTGTCCTGGCCTGGGAACATCATCCTGTGTTTTGATTTCCTATATTCATTGTGTCCTGACACCACTGCAAAAATTCACTTTGGGATAAGTAGCATTTCTCTAATTTTTAAATGTATTCACTTTGCTTGTGATCACACCTATTTCAATACTTGATTTTCTGCACATGCCCTCACAATAAACTGGTGACAGAAACGTTCACTGAAGCAGCAAATTTGTAAGGCAACATTCAAATATAGCTGCAATAAATAATTATAAATAAATATATTAAATAATTCCAAATAAGTATATTAAAATATATATAAACCACATTTTTTCCCATGAACTGCATGTTCTGCATACTCACATAAGCAGGGATGGCCTCAATCTTCTGATGATGCATGTTGCAACAAACTTGCTGAGGGATAGGTTACAAAAAGAGTTCCTCTCATAGAAACATTTGGAAAAAAAGTTAAAGCTGTGATTTGGTAACCATAGTCTCTGGAGGGGAAAGTGTGTGATAACATCTCTTCTAATGGGGTTTTCTGACATACTTTCTCAGCTTCTGTAGATCATGAAAACATGTTCACCTCTTTCACTGCCACAACCTCTGATAATCAGTGCAGCAGTGAACAGTGTTCTATTGAAACATTAGGCACTTCACTAAACCTTAAATTAGCTGAGTAATTTGAAGTTTTCAATGAGCATGCTAAGGTTGCAATTGCCTGATTGCTTTAAAACAACATGAACTCAAACTGCTCCAGGAAGATGTGAACCCTCTCTGGGCTGCAGGTCTTTGCTGTCTCCTTTGGGCTATACTGGGGGTCGTGCACTGAACCAGGTCAGCCTTGCAACACTGCTGGGACCTGATGGAAGTGAGAGGAAGGATGGTACCCCAGTTTTGGTGCTCAATTCCCTGGTGCAGAGATGGCATCATGAAACCAGAAGTGAGAGAAGCCAGGCCATGCTTCTGTGTTTAGGTTGGCAAAAAGTGACTACAGTTGTAGGGATACCTCAAAGCACTGTTAAATATCAGAAATTAATTTATCCTTTCTGAGATTTAGTCTCAAAAACAAAGCCTGAAATTCTGAAGCATGCAATGAAGTGTCCAGAAGAAAATACCCCGTTGCCAGACCACGTGGAGGTGATCCAAAATGGTTTTTGTGCCTGGCCCAGCACAGGGCCTTTCTACCCTTTTATTTGTGAGGGAACTGTGATAGATCCATAGGCTAAAATTATTTCTGGATAAATCTTCTGATGGCAGAACAATTTCAACAAGAGTGATTTCACACATAGCTACAGCAGCAACAAGTGTGTTACAGCGCTTCCCCCAAAGACCTGCATGCAAGCACTTGCTTGGATTGATTAAATAGATGGTCAATAACAAAGGAGATAATCTAGGACAACTTGGAAAGTTGGGAAGTAGTAGCAGACTTGTGGGAACTGCACAGCCTTTGACCATGGATTTCTGAGAACCTCTCCATGTCCAACAGGTATTTCAGAAGTTAACTGAAATATTAAAAATTTATACAAGGATCCTATGCAAAAAGAGCAGGCTTTCTGACACCACACCAATAAACAAAGGTCTTGGCTTTCTAAGAGACTTATCTCTGTCTATGTTAACTGGAAAATCTGCTTCTGTAGAAGGAGAATGGGACATGGAAACATCTGCAAACTATGTGCATCACTTCAGTGGAATCACTGGTCTGACTGGTACTGAGGATGCTGAGAGCAAAGGACTAGGAAAAAATGGGACTGATTTGCAACAGAGGGGAAATGGGGGCTGATGTGGTTAGGACTCTGAGATTAACAACACAGCTTCTAATTGAACATGACAGCCCCTAATATTGCTGGACTTTTTTTCTGAAATTAAGGATAACAGTAACAGAGTAAGAGAGCTGTGGGAGCCTAGAAAAGCTCTTCTTACCCCATAATCTGGAGGCTTCAGCAGACTATTGTGTTTGCCTTCTCTTCTAAAGTGAAACTAATAGTTCCTTCAAAAATAAAATAAATAGCCAGAATCTTTCTCTCTATTGTATTTCCCCCTTGCCATTAGCAATGCCTCAACAGGCCAAAGCCTTCACTAAAGTAATCCCCAACGTCACAAATTAATGTAAAGAGTAGCATGGAGATAAAAATATAAAGGCATAATTTGGTTGATTTTACCCATTATTGCAGCTGCAGGTGCAACTGTTCTCCATGCTATCAAGAGATGAAGTGCCCCTGAGAAGTTAAATAAAGGAGCAGTAAAAGGGAATACAAATAGGTCAGTTTGCTTCCCTTGGAAGCAACTCTGCTCCTGCTTTAACACAGACATAAATGTGGGGCCTGGAGAATGAGCAGGAAACAGTGCTGATAACTTTGAGTGATTGTGGAAGTATCTTTTGGAGGTAGAATTCAAACTTTATCTGTATCTTCAATATTGCCCTCTATCTCTTGGGATCCTGTCTTGGAAAAAAATCCCACTTCACATCCAAGGGAGTTAGGAAAAAAAAAATTAATCATAAATTATCTCTGCTTACATACGACCATGCATTGACCTCTATATGGCTAAATGAACTGTGCCACAGCCTTCTTTTTCATTTTATCACCTTTTCTTTTCAGTCTCTTTTGTCCTCATGACATGTTGTCTAGCTGTGCTTTTCCTGTGGGATATTTCAGTCCAGGTAGCAGCCATGTGCTCCCCTTCTCACTGGCAGCTCTTTCACTTGTGTCCTTACCCACCACCCACTCATCCCTCAGTGGCAGCAGTGACTTGGCACAGAAAATGATGCTTGGAGGATTACCAGAGCACTGTTTTTTCAGGGCAGCCAGGTGTTGACCACAGGAGAAATAAATGCCCATTTTCTTTTTCTCAGACTCGCCCACTCCCTCTCAGTTAAACAAGAGGTGAACCAGGCCCTGCCAGTGCTTCCATGCCTGCTGACATTCTCCAGCTGTGCTTTCCTCATCTGCCTCTGTTCTTTATTTCCCCCACCTCCGTTTTGAAGGATGAAAGTAATGACAATGTGGGATTCTAAATATAATCGAGCTGCTTGCAGGTTCCGTGATTGCGCTGTGGGCAGTGTGAAATCCGAGGCAGCAGAACGCCTGCTTACAGCTTTGCTTTAGGTGGGAATCTGTTCAGTGCCCTCAGACAAGGCTGGAGACATACAAAAGCCCAAAGGCCAGCACACTGAGGGAGATGTTGGCAGTGGTTGCCCGAAACCCTCTGGCTGTCACAGGTAATGTCCCCGCTGGAAAATGTGTTCAGTGGCAGATCGCCATTACAGTAAATTAGGTTTTTGCCAGTACATGAAGATTCATCAAGAGAAGCACTTCAGGGAGTGAGCACATCCATCCTCACAAGGGCACCCCAGGAGTACTTGATCCCAGTGAGGGAGTTATTTTTTAGGCTGCAGGCCTCAGAGCTGAAGAAGTCCCTTCTGCTCCCTCACCTCCTCCTACTTCCAGCCTCTTCTTCCCACTCTCTTACTCCTCCTTCTGCTACTCTGGCACAAGCATTTGGGCATGTGGTGAAGTGCAAAGGGAGAGCTAATCTGACTTAAAAAAACTCTGGCTGAAAAAGAAGAGGTGGGGGGTTATCTAGCTCAGTTCCCTGCTCTAATTTATTTGCAGCAACCTACGAGGTACAAGGAGAAACAATGTAGGAGCAGGGACTCCTTTAGCAGACAAAGCTGCTCAAAATATTGCTCATCAGACTATGATAGGATTTCCTTTTTGTGATGACTTCTATCTGCCACCTGCAAGGAGACAAGGCAGCCCTGTGGCAGTTTGCTTGATGAGGATGGGGAGGAAATAACCTGTTCACAAGTGCTGGGTGCCAAATTGGGCATCAAAGGGGAATTTAGAAGAAACTGTCAGGTGACAGTCAAGATCTATATTCTACTATGACATATAGTTCAGTTTAAAATAAAAGTTTTTAACTAGTGAAGTTCTTCATGGTTTGAACCTCCCTACCTCCAAACAGAGGAACTATCATTTAGTTCAAAGCACTGATAAGAGAAACCACTGGACCATTAGACAATCTTCTACTGAAAGGGAAATATATCCTTGGTTTATATCAAGGAGTTTTTCATCTGTACTCAAAAACTTAACGGTTTATGTAATTTGTAAAATATCTTTCTATGAATTTTTCTTGTGATGTTAAATGTTGTCATTGTGTAAACAGATCTGTTTATATATATCTTCTTACCTCCTTTGTTTTTCAGTCTTACTCACCTCTTGTCCTCTGGAGATAACTAGAGGCTGTAGAGTGTTTTCAATGAGTCAGTTTGAAAGTGACTCTGGGGATCTGAGGTTGCACAAGTGCTTTTGAAAACACAACCAAAGACCTGATATGCCCAGTAGCTTCAGGCATTAGGTGAAATAATGCTTCAAAACTAATTCCTGGCCATCAGGCAGTGATTCCAAGTGAAGACAGATAGCTCAGAGGCCATGTCAGTGTGCTGGAGGCAGTAACTCTCCTTTTGTTTGTAATGAATCTATGGGAAGATGAAGCCTGTGGGCTGAGGATGAAGCTCCTGGGATAGATGATGAGATGAAGATGTGTTTGAGACCAGATGCCTGACTTGGGACTGCCTGGGGGTGTCTCTGTCCCTTGCAGATCAAGAATACTGAGTTCTAGGAAGGTAGGTAATGATGGGTGGACTCTTAAATGGAAAAATACAAGCAGTCATTGAGTGGGAACCAGATTCCTGCCTTCTGGAGGTGCTCATAATTAAGGAGTCAGATTGGTGCTTAGCTTCTCAGTGGCCCACTGAATGTTGTCCTCTTTGCAGCTCAGTGAGCCAGCTGTCAGGAGATGAACAGGAGTGGGGCTGAGCAGTTTCTATTCTGATGGCTGGAAGATCTTGCTAGAGAAGTGGGAGCTGTGGGAAAGAAAAGACCCAGATCTTTTACACCCTGGGAGTGTGCTGCAGAGACTGAGTTGTGATCTGCACCCGTGTTCAGCAGGGAACTCTTGTGTAAAGCTCACTTGGATATACTGAGATCATGTTTTATTTTATTTTTTTCCAAGGAGCTTTGCAAAAAGCAAAATTATGAGGCAGTCTTTAAGGGCTCACTATGTTTCTTCTTTTTCAGACTTCAGATAAGCTTTTTCCCAAAGTGATGACAAAAGTTGATATTGATGTATATACATACATACATACATACATACACACACACACACACACACATGTTTATGTATACAGTAAGTTCCTCTTGGAGTTATTTGGTACTGCAATAAGTGGCCAGAGTCACTATTTTGAGTTCCCCAAACTGGCTGATTTGCTGATAATGTAAATGGAGAGGATCTGACCTTCTGGCTATCAGCAGCCTTCTTTTTTGTTTTTTAACTTAATTGTATTAGAAAAGTCAATATAGATCAAGCCCCTTGTATTTTGCTTTTTTCAAATCCCAGCAGAAACGCTGGTGTCTGGGGTGTGGTGCACAGAGATGACCCATGACATTGTCATTAAAAAGTAAGTAAGGGTTCACAAAGTGATGATGCAGTGAGTGTGTCCCTGCAGTGTGCCCGGTAGACTGTGACTGCTGAATAATCTTTATTGTCTCATTCTATGGAACTCTCAGCTCCTGAATTACATTTGAATCTCATATTTCATCTACAAAACTGTGAAGAGATACATTTTTCAAACAGTATGAACATTTTTCTTTCCTATTTTTTTCAGGCCAATTCCATACCTTTCCTGAGGGAGCCACAGTGTCTGGCTAAGTGGAAAAGTAATAGTGCATCTGCAATGAATAGATAAGATAAAAACTTGCTCTATTGTAAAAGGTGCAGCTGCTTGATTGCATCTGCTTATTTTGTCAGTATGTGATTCCCACTTTCCTCTTGTCAGGCTTTGAGATTATTAGTACTGAATTTTCACCTCACTGCTTGCATCTGCTGATAGTCTTTCTTACTTTGAACCTCATGGTAAGATAGCCTGAGCTGCTGCAATGACAGTATTTTATGCAAAAAAACTCCCCACAAACAACAAAACAAAACCAGCTGAGGAAAGGCATGGCACCCACACATGTCCCAAAGAACTACTTCTTCCTCAGCTGCTCTGAAGAGTTCCTACAAGCCTTTTTCAGAGTGGGAGTAGAGGCAAGAGGAAATCTGATATGCAAGGATTTACTGCACAGTGGCCACGCATGTCTGCCTCAGTCGGGGGTCTGCTTGTAGTGTGGGTAAAAAGACTTAATTTAACTTTGATCTACTTTGCTTGGGCAACAGGCAGGGTGAGGAGATCAATGCAAGCGCCACCCACTTGGGGTTAATCACCCCCAGCCCACTCCGCGCGGCTGCGCCGTCACTGCTGCCCGTGGCTGAGATACAAAGATTAGCAATGCTTTGCATATGTTTACAGGTGCTGCAATTGTATTTTTATTTCCAGTTGCAGAACAGACCTGTTGCACTATGGTGTACGTGAAGGTGGTGTGTGAAACCAGGTGTCCACAGACTTGAAAGTCTTTGTTTTTGCAAACGCTGATGATGATACGGAGACTGGGGACACGGGGGTTGCCTCTGTACAGCAGTAGTATCAAAACATTTTGTTATGCATTAGCAAAATTCTACACTTTGTGGAAAAAGCCTAGTTTATCTGCTAGTTGACAGATATTTCAGTGCCCCAAAACAAGTGAAGCTGGATGCAGGGAGGTATGAGTGGAGATTCAGGAGCTGAAGGGGAAGCAGCAGCAAAACATTTGAAGAAAATTATCTTTGTCCATGTAGGAGAAGATGAAAATACTGCTTTGGGAAGATGAGTTTCCCTTGATATATTATATAGGGAAATAATAAGTTTTGAAAGTGACTGAGCTTATATAACTTTAAAATGCTGAGGCTTGCATAAACCTTGATGGTACTTGAGGTAGAAAAGGAAAAAAAAGTGTAAATCAATGGACAATTACCACAGGTCTGAGCACTTTGCAGGGAGTGAAAGCTGTTGGATGTTGGACCTCTGAACTTAGAATCAAAACAACACCTCACACTCAGCATTTTTACTGCTAAATGGATGAATGCTGTCAGTGAGTTAAGCCCAACTAGAGATTCTGGGGAATTTTAATATAAAAATGCCCAATAAAGATGTAATTGCTTGCGTTAGCAGTAAGGTCTAGATCCAGTTTTTGAGAATATTTTTATGGGAAAGCTTTGGAGAATGAAGCAGCCCATTTCACTGTTGGCATAATGAATATCCCAGGATTTTCATGTAACTGAAGAGAATTAGCCCCTGGCCTCTGTGGAAGGCTGGGTTTCCACCTCCAATTACTGAATGCCAGTACCAGTCTCAGAGCCCTTCTGGTGTGTGACTTGTTGCAACCTGAAAAATTCACAAGTTTTTCCTCAAAAGCTTTTTTAAAAATAGTTCTGCCACTTAGGAAAGTTACACACAGACTCAGAGAGATAGTTGGTCTAAATAGCAGGGGTTTAGGAGATGAGGAATGGCATGCTGCTTTTAATGGTGCTTCAGATCAGCTAGTGCCCTACTCCTGCAGCAAAGCTTGGTCAAACCCTGTTTTGTGCCTCTGGGGCTGATCCTGTCACATGCAGTTTGGAGGTCTGTGATTTTTGAACAGCTACATAATGTAGCTGAATACATGTATTCAGCTACAATAAATGTTTTCTTAAAGCCTGATTAGATCAAAATTATGTTTGTGTTGTGTGTGACAGTGCTGTGGTGACTTCGAGAACCAAAGACTTCATCACAAAGAGGCTTCACTGTGTCTCTGGTTTGGCTGGTTAAGAAATGCATTAGGCAACTAGAAAAATATGTTGTTGCTTTGTTGATGTGTGTACTCATTTGATGTATTTTAAAAGAAAACAAACAACAAACTGCTTGTCCAAACGAGTCTACTGACATGTCTGCAGAGGTAGGCTGGGCTGGAGGATATCGTCTCATCTGATTATTGTGATCTCTTGTTTGCTTCATGAGCTGTATGAAGAAATCACTTCTCTATTACCATCAGGTCTTCTGGGCCTCAGAGGAGGTTTCAGATGGCATCGTTGTGACAAACACATCTACACTTTATGAGCAGCATGTCATGGGAAACTTAGCAAACCACGAAACTTGAGCAGGTTTGATATTGATAAAAACCACATTGCATAAAAGTTATCTGAATGGTATTTTAATGACTCACACCAGTAATAGGAGAAAATATTCCTATTCAGTGCACAAGAGACAAGATGTGCAGCTGTCAATCTAGAGTAACAGTGGCTCAGTTCAGTTTGCAGGAGATTTTATTTAAGGATGGAACCATTGGACAGGAGGTTCAGCACACACATATGGGTGATGCACTTCTCAGAGTGGGGGTGCTTCTATATTGATATAGAATATAATGGTATATTTATTCTATATCTATGGGTTATTGTCTGCACCCTGGAGTACCCCTGCATGAACTTCAATTTCTCTCTGTCTTGGTGGTTTTTATTTGGGTGGCCATATGTGCTCCAACAGTGAACAATTCGTCACTGTGTTGCTCTGTTCTGTGCCTTTCTGCTGGGTTTCTGTAGCTATTTCAGGCAAAATAAGCAAATAATCCTTTACACAGTGGCACCTGCGAAGTTGCCTCTGCCATGGCAATTTGCTAATTTGTTGTTGTCTAACAATAGAGCTGTGCTGATGCTGAATCTTTCTGTGAGGGTGATATTGGCCTTTCCCTGTAAGATTCTCAGGAACTTTCTTCACACAGCTCCTGAAAATCTTTCAGGCCTCTACCCCTGACTCAAGTTTTGTTAAAATTGCCCTGTGAGTTTGTTGGAGGGAGGGAAGAAACTACCAGATAATATATTTTTTTTTTCCTAAGAATACCAAACTGAAAACCCAAATGAGGAATTTGAAAGCGAACACTACAATTACTATAAAAACTCGACAAACACAACTGACTCTGTGCTATTCCCATGTTCAGTATGGGCAGACTTATTTTTTCTTCCTTAAATTTACAATTCACAAGTGTATTGCTGGGATTGTTAAGCAAGATAGGATGAATGGAATGGTTCAGACCTTCCCTAGGTACTGGCTAGACCTTCTGTTGTTTTCCAGAATTCTTCAGTAGTGCAGGTGAAAAATCCCCTGATGTAAAAATATGGCTTCTGGTGTACTCTTTTTAAAATTAGAGCTGCAATTTTTTGCAAATTTCATGGTGCAGCATCGCAAAGTACACAGAACTGAATATATGGAACAAAATTGGGTGTTCTGTTCTAAAACTATGTGACACAGTTATGTCATTATATATATATATATATATACACCTCAATAAGAAGAATTCAGATTTTGAGGTAGATGGGTACGTTAACATAGGTGAAAGTGATCATGAGTTTACTGCAAGTCTTCTGGTTTTGCTCACGTTTAAGGAACTGCTGCTTTAATTAATTATGAATGTTCTATAGGTTCTACAATATTTCTCTTTGAATGTGAGCAATAGAAGTGTATTATTTACATAGGTGAGAGTTGCTGCAGCTGATATTCTCAGTAACACTGGGTCCCAAGTGTTGGACTGGCTTCAAATTACAGACAGTTCCTTGCAAAGTGCAAAAGGGCAATTTCTTAGCTGGGGTAAGATGAAGTTGAGAGAATTCAATTTTAAAGGCAAAGAATCAGAGTGGTTTAAAATAAGCTTTGCATAGTCTCTACCTCAAAGGCACTTTCTAAGGCATTCAGCTACCATGGTGATGAATGTGGTATAAATAGAAAATAGATTAGATAGAATCCAAAACGTTTCTGAGTAGATCTAAATTAACAGTGGCCATTCAGGAAAGGGAGGTAGGAAGTCACTGTGCAAAATTTAAGAAAATACACACCAACAGTAAATCTAGAGTGGCTCATAGAAAGAGGAAGGTAGGAAGCAGTTGATTATATCATGGCTGGTAGTACAATATCAACAGGAGTATTGGATTCTGATTCTACCCTAGCACAGAAAGAGCAGACACAGGAGATGTTTTAGAAGCCTGAGAAGCACTGAAAATTTTTTAGCTGGGAGACAAAAACTTCTTTTGAACGGACCAGTAATGGCAAGGTTCCCCCATGGATCTATGAAGCACACAAGGGATCCCACAACAGTGGGATACACAACCAGGAAAGACACTCAGAAATAAGGCACTTATTCTGTAAAATGCTTCTCTGTCCCCCATCAACCAAACCCTCTTTAACTTGTCTTGTATCATAAGGCCCTGATATAATTTGAAGACAGCAAGTACTTTTTTAGACTGTTTGCATAAGCAGCCTGTAGTTTTTTGCCACAGTATATTAAGGTCTGGTTGGAAGGAATTAAAGGCCTTGATTTGCAGACTTATTTAAAGGACAGATAACTTCAGGGACATGGATGGTTCTGTTGTTTTCAGTGGGAGTACTCATGTACTTTAAATTGCAGGTGGACTGAAGTACCCTGCTGAAGAATGGTCCTAGAAATAGCTGTGCACAGGTATAATAAGCAATAAGCTAATGTGTGCATTACAGATACATCTTTGTATGAACAGTTCACACTGTGTTACTGCTCTTTTTGGAGGACTTGGCAGCCAAGGGGAAGGTTTAGCTCCTCCATCCATTTACTTTCTAGTGATTGAGCAACACTCTATGATTGCTGGTGTGTGAACATCATTACTTGGTGACCTTTCCTCAGTGATTGTACGATGACAACTGTGTAACAGCTGCTCTTAAACCAGCCTCAAGTTTATGAAGAACGAGGGATTAAAGATCTGGTTTTTTGTGCTGCTGCTTGCTGAGCTTCTGAAGTGAGTCTTTTTTGTTGTCATCGCTTCTGAGAGTTAGAAAACAAGGTGGGAATTCAATCCTGTATTTGTGACTGAGATGTCAGCACTGTTTTTGGCTGGTACAATGAATAAAATCAGAGGGGACAGTTTATCTAACTCAAAAGTAATTCACTGGATATGATATGATATGATATGGCATGATTGATATGATATGATATGATATGATATGATATGATATGATTGATGATATGATATGGTATGATATGATATGATAGCAGTTCTCCACATCAAAAATCAAAGTTTAAAGAAAGAATGTTGATTGGACATGTATCTAAAGATTTAAATTTTAGATTTGAAAGTAATTTTAAAAATACCCCAAAACATATTATTTTGGATGAAGCATGGACAGCACAGAAACTGCAGGGGACATGTGGTAGTGTTTCCTCATTCTCAAGTTACACAATTCAAGATATTGGTGACCTCTCTATGAAGAGGTAGAAGTGCAGGAGAATGTTCTTGGGGCGTCTATGAAAGTGGCCACCAAACAAGAAGATACATCCTGATAACTAATCCTTTCAACTAGAATTTACCATGAACATGCAGGTAGGTTGTTTGGGCAGTGTGAAGACCCATAGTGCCAGCAGCACAATCTTTCAGCAGATCTTAGGTGTTATCAGTACCAGTGAGACAACAGAGTGCTTTTACAGAGCAGCTCAGCAAAGAGGAAAAGCTGACTGAAGCAATCTCAAGCAGGGGAGAGGTTATGTAAACAGAGAAAACCTTTTTTGTAATCTCATTTCTTTGAGGGTATACAAACACTGTGGGTTAACCTGCTAATTCATATAGTGATGGCCCTGGACCCTGAGCTGCCACTAATCTTGTGCATCTGTTTTGTTTAAGAACCCCTGTCTCCTCCTGGCAGATTACAGATGTAACCAAAGCTGGGTTTCCATTACCCCTTCCCTGAAACAGCAACATGATGCAGCTGGGTATGGCACTATTACCTTTGGAGATGCACAATCTAGAACACAAAGTGCACCTCATCTTCACACAAAGCATCACAAGCACCCCCTTCTCACATGCTGGCTTCTCATAGCTGAGTGCAGATGTGCATTTTCAAAGTTATCTGAGTTTCTTGCGACCTGCTCTGTTAGTGCTGAATAAATTCTCATGGGAGTAAAGGCTTATCAAAGCTACACCACCTTCTACTCCCTTAGGTTACTTCCTTTGTTGTAAACATACAGTAACATCAACACTTCAAGATAAAACCCCTAAAATAAAAAGTAAACCCCCAACCCTCTGCTGCCTACACAGTTCTGCCTTTGAGCCTGAAATGAAAGAGTGGCAGATATTTAGCCACATCACTTAACACATTCCTGGAAGGCATTTGGATGCTGTGGTGAAAAGGGGTGTAGACAAACCAACATAAGACAACAAAGCTTAAATTATGTAACTTGTGGCAGGCACTGCAGAGATCCAAACTGTGGCCTCCTTGGGTGTCCATTTCCCTCCCAGCACAGCTTAATCTCAGCAACTGCAGTGACCTATACAGTGTTGAGAGCAAAAGGAGATAATGGTATCTGTGGGCTTAAAGCATGAAATGACAATTACAAGGGCTGTGTTCCAAGGCAGAGGCCAGAGTATCCTCTAAACAGTGCATAGTGATGTATTTGGAAGAATCTATCATTCCCTATATCCTAGATCAGGTGTCTCATTTTTCCTGTTTACCTGAGAAACTAGTTATTGTTATTTCCATTCAAATAATCATTACATACTGGGTTTCTAATACAGCACCAGGATGAATGAATGTTTTCACACTTCCCACTGCTCTAAGACCATCAGCTGGCATTTGTCATCACACTTTCATGGCACAGTTTCTGTTCCAGGTACTCCATGGACTTGTCTCTATGTTATTTAAACTACAGACAGATGTCATCTGAAACAGCTTAAGATGTTACTATGCCTTACCCCCTCCCCTCACTTCTGCTAACAAAGCAACTTGTTTGAGTACTCCCTCACCCACTTCAGGCACAATCAACACAGTTAGTGTATGGCTCCTATTTAAATTGTTTGAACTCAGCTGATTCTGCTTGAAGTGGGTTAGGGAGCACTCAAACAGCTGGGAGAGCTACCAGGGTAGTAATCAATGCCCAAGGGACTCTATAAACGGCTTGAAAAGAGAACAGCAGGGCACAAATGTTTGAAACCTCTGCAGCTGTTTGCAAATTGAATGTCTACAGAGAGCCTGTAAGCTGCACGTGAGCTATTGCAATACCCATTTCCAGATGAGGGGTTCTCTCTCCTCAGCTGTAACAGCTAGCGGCTTCTTTAAAAAAAAATAAAATGAAATGAAAGTTGTGAATTATAAGAAAGTTTATGGTGATGTGCCCGTATAGCATACGAGGAAATATTCTCTGAGCCCAGTGCAGCATATTGTGCAACAGCATGGGAGAGGGGAAATTTTGGCCAGGAAAGTCAAAGCATATTCTTTCTTTTATCTGTTGGATGCTAAAGCAGCGCCTTCCATGTGCTGTTTGATTTCACTGGCCAGACGAGGGGGGGCAGACAATTTCCATCACACTCCAATCCCCAGCTCTGGAGGTACTTATTAGAGTCTGAACATTCGCTGTTTCAACCCACCGATAAGGGAGCCCATCCAACAAGCAAATTGGGCTCCCTTCCATCATGCTCTGTATCTTCCAAAATCTCCAAGGGGAACAGAGCGAACAAATATGTTGAGCAAGTGTGCTCAGTTTGTGGCAAACGGCAGAACAACCCCCCCAGGACATATGCACAGTCTATAGCCATCACACCAACACTGGGGATGAGGACCAGAGGATGCATCTCATTAATTTTCTTTCACAGGCCTTCAGTCAGCACGAGCTGCTGGTAAAGTAACATGGAGCTGGGAGTGGGGGATAGGAAACTGCCCTCTCAGGGGAAACACGCTTGCTCTGTAGGTCATGCTCAGGCCAAGGCATCTGGAGCAGCTATTTCTGGCATCACCACGCACTCGCAGTGTGACCAGGGCTGAGTCACACATCATTATCCCATATGCAAATTAGATGTCAACAACTTTGCAGGTGATGTTTGTTGCAGTCTATTTTTTTTTTTGTTTGTTTGAAGTGCTCAAGTGTACCAGTACATGGTTTTCTGGGCTGACCTGGAGGATCTGTGGGCTGAAGGGCAGCCACCTGCACCCAAAGAAAGAGCGTTTTGTGTTTTTACAAGTGATTGGTTCCATGTTGGTGTTTTTTCCGGGGGCAAACCCCACTTTCACTGAGACGTGAACCGAGGCAGGTCTTGCTCTGAGGGGCAGCAGCATCTGCAGCACTTGCTGGAGGGTGGTGAGCCTTTTCCTCCCCCTGCAACATGCATAGCAGCCTTTGCCATCACGTGTGGCTTGGAAGAACCCCAGAATATCCTGAGTTGGAAGGGATTCACAAGAATCATCGAGTCACACTCCTGGATCTGTACAGGACATCCCCAAGAGCCACACCATGTGCCTAAGAGCATTTCCCAAACATGTCTTGAGCTCTGTCAGGCTGGAGCTGTGACCACTTTCTGGGGACTCTGTTCCAGCACCCAGCCACTCACTGGATGAAGAACCTCTGCCTAATATCCAACCTAAATTTTTTGATATCTAAATTAACAAGATTTTAAGCCGATGAAAACCATGTAGCAGAAGCCCTGGTTGACATGGGTGTTCTCACGAGCAGGAGAGTGAGCGTGGGAGCTGTGCACAATGACAGTGGTGTGGAATAACAAGTGGATAGTGTTGGGTTTAGCTGGGGTTATTTTATTTACAGTGTCTAGTGGCTGGTTGGGATCTGTGCTGAACACAGTGTTCATAATACAGAGATGTCCATTTTTGGGAACGAGAGCTCAGTTCGGAATGAGCAACGCAGGCAGGTGGCGGAGTCACCACCCATGGAGGTGTTTTAGAAAAGACTGGATGTGCTCTGCTCGTGCTGGGCGGTAGGCTGGACTCGAGGACGTCCGAGCTCCTTCCCAACCACATTGACTTGGCAGTGCCGAGTCCATCACCCACCCCGAGCACGTGTCTCCGCCACAGACACAGACCCGCACCGGCTTCTCCCTCACGTCGCGCCCGCGTGAGGGCCCTCACTCGACATGGCGGCCCGGGCGTGGGCGGCGGCGCAGGCGCGGGGGGCGGCGCTGGCGGCGGCCGCTGCGGGCCCGCCCGCATGGAGCCCGCGCCGGGGGAGCCGGCTGCCGCCCGGATGGTGGCGTAGGGCCCGCACTGCCGGCCCCGCAGCATGGCGAGCTGCCTGCCGCCCTGCGTGATCGACGGCGGCACCGGGTGAGTGCGGGCAGGGGAGACCGGCTGCCGGTGCCCGTGCTGGGGACGGTGCCCGTGCTGGGGGGGTGTCTCCGCGCAGCGCCCCTCCGCCGCCTCCCGCTGCCGGCGAGCGCTCCTCGCACGGGGCCGCGCTGCTGCCGTGTGTCCCGGTGGCCTCTCGGCTTGCTGAGGGTTTCTCTCCCCTCCGGCCTTCAGCGGGCTGGTGCCCATCGCTCTCGTCCTCCGTCTGCCCCTCCTACCCTTCCATCCCGCCGGAGCGCGGAGCGGGGCAGCCCTGCCGTGTCCCTGCCGTACGTGTTTCTGTGTGCCCTCTTCGCCTCTCTCTCGGGACCCGTTTTCGTTTGTGTCCTCTGGCTGTGAAGTATTGCATGATGCAAGTGCTAAAATTGGGGACGGCTGGTTTCAGGAGGGGAGAGGAGCCAGGAGCGCGCATTGAGAGCGGTCCGGACGCGATGCCTGGGAAGGTTCACGGAGGTGCCCGAGCCGGGGGCAATGCTATCGGTGTCTGCCTGGACACAGAGCCCAGCGAGCCCGGCTCCTTGCCCCGGGCCGCTCTCAGTGCGGGCTCCTGCCTCCTCTCCGCTTTAACACCAGCCGTCCCCAATTTTAGCATTTTCGGCTGAGGTGGGAGCTCGCTGCCTGGCTCCAGTGATGCGCTCGGTCATCCCTTCACCTTTCTCGGATCAGTGTGAGGTTCATTCCGTCCTTAACCAAAGCACAAGTTTTGTAACTCAAGTCTTTGAGGGCAGGAGTGACTCTGAATTGCAGAGGCTGTGCTTGGGAGATGTTTCAGGAGCGGCTCTGTCCTACCTCTCTGTGCTAGAGAAGACCTGAGTGGATATTCAGCATCCAGTCCTGCTGTGCCTTAGCGGGGGAGGTGTCAGAGGGAGCTGTAATTCAGCTGTAATACTGAATCTGTGGTGTGCTTTGGCTAATTAATACCTTTCCTTTGACCCAACAGTTACAGACAGCTCTGCGGAGAGAAAGTGAAGCACCGGTCCATGAGTAACTATTCGTACAGTAGCTTTACTTGTCAGACTTGGTCTCTCTGATTGCATTAATTTAGCCTTTCCTCTGCAGGGAATTTGCAACACTATTTAAATTTTTTTAATACTTGGAAAGTTATCTTTAAAATTTCCTGAACTGAACAATCTTCTAAAAACCAAACGCCAGACTAATCCAACCAAATCAAGAAACCCCAATCCCTAGGTAACCACAGGAAGCACTTTCCAGTTCTGTGGTGTCACATTGCCTTCTCCTGAAAAAGTGTGTCACATTTTGAAATATGTCTATATTAAACTGTCATGAAAGTTTTAGAAATCTTTGCCTGTTTCTGCTTATACTTTAGCTTACCAGAAACCAGCTCTGTCCCCTCAGTGGAGAATACTGGAGTTCACAGCTGGAGACTTTGGAAGTAGAATAGAGACCAAGTTCTATCTTGTGTCTAATTCTGCTTGCTCTTAGATACTTCTTGGTAGTTTCCCAGGTTTCTTCTATATATTTGCTGAAGATATTTAAAGTATCTGTTCTCCACAGATCTGTTGATATTACAGGATTACTACTTGATAGTTTAGAGAGAAATGGGAGGTCTGGGTGGATCCTTTAAAAAGGGTACAGTAGAAACTGTAAAACTGAGAAAATACATTAAATGCCAAAGCTGCCTTTTGCAGGAGACCCCCTTGGCTTTCAGTTTGTGGAGTAATTCCAGTGTTACACTAGCAGTAGATATTGCTGGCTAACAGTTACACAAAACAAATAAGGATAGGACATTGCTTATTGTGTCCTTTCAAAGAAATAATAATTGAAGTAGAATTTCTAAAATCTGTTTAGTGCTTGCATGGGTAAAGCTGATGGGTTTTATGGGGGAGGGACATGTATATTGTTTTGTTTCAGGAAGAGTTTGGATAGTCCCCAAGTGATGCACGTTTGTTTTTCAATGCCTCCAGGTGATCTTGATTCACAGGAGACAACATGATATCTCTGCTGGTGGGACTAGTGCTTGACTATGTTGTATGGCACTCAAAAATGGAAGACATTTCAGCAAAGAGACTTCTGAATGTGAAATAAGTTGTCTTGCAGAATTCAGGATGAAATGAGTCTGAACAAAAGCAGCCAGAAGAAGTAGCTTGACTCATTGATACACAGTCTCTGGAATTTTCCTCTGTGTGGGCTGAAAACCTTCTTATTGTTAGAATGAATCTACATTGGGTTACAAGCTTCAAACAAGTCATTCAAATTTTCCATGAAAGAGCTTTCAGATGAAAAATTAGGAGCAGCATAGCAGAGAGGGAAAGGTATATGCAGACATGCACTGTGGGATATTGTGTATATAAAATACACTTTTCTACTTAAATCTCTGGTACTGAATGAGTCGTTCTGTCCAGCCACTAATCAGTCTTTTTTTTTTCATGGAAGGGGTTTTAAAAAAATTGTTAAAATAATGGTTTTGTTGTTGTTTTGTGCATAAGGGGGCTGGCTTAATTTACTGTAACTTGCAGCCACCTGCCTCAGTCCTCAGTAAATGCCAGAATTCTTCAAAAAAAGTAAGAACAGGTGTATAAAAAATAGTTACAGACCTTCAGTGAGAAACATATTTTTATAGCAAGACAGGATAGTGTTCCTTTAGTCTATCGGATGTAGATGACTTGTATTTCCTTTGCCATAAACTGTTCATTCTTTATTCACAAATCTTGCAGAAATAGTTAATAATTTGCTATACTCTTTTCCATTACTATTTGCAAATGACTTGACATAGTGCAGTTTTGATGTGCTACATCTTGATTTTCTCTGCGTGAGATTATCCTCGTGATCAGTTTACACATTGCTGTCACTCTTTTTGTGGAGAAGGGCAGGCTATTTTTAGTTTCTTAGGACTATCAGGCCTTTTTGTGTTGCTGTTTTAAATAGCTTTAGACTTCACAACCAGTTTTATTAATTGGCATTTAACTGTGGGACATCAGAACAGTAGTAGGTGGGTGAGCAAAACAAAGGTATCTTAAAATATCCCTCTTCAGTGTATTTGTAGATACTGAGGAGTGCTTCTGGTTTGGGTGTATTTTACTGAAGCCATTCCTTTTTAGTGAAGAGAAAGTACTTTGACCAAGTCTTACAGATGAGTTAAGAGGTAAATACTTGATTTCTGGGAGAAGTGAGCTGGACTGAGTCTTGAAACTTGAAACTCAAGGCGTTTTTGATGTTGCTATTAAAGATTGCTGGAGCCTCAGAACATGCTATGTTTCCCCTCTCTTACTATATTTCAGAACACACATTATTGTAATTGCTCTTCTGGGTCCAAGGAACTGGAGTTAATTAACTGTTGTTTATAATCACAGGCTTCAGTCCTGCAAAGTGCTAGACTTTCTCAAGAAACCCAATGGCTCTGCTGTGCTCTTTATTCTTATAGTGGCTGCTTGTGCTCTTGGGTAAATTGTGCAGACAAAATAGATTTTTTTTTTTCCTATTTGAAATTTTCTCCTTCGAGTCTTCATTCCCATCCCTTGTTTTCAAAAGTGTTTTTACAAATCTTCATGAAGAACTCGTGTTGCAAGTTCCTCAGACATGCTTGTAATAATGATAATGGAGTCTGCTATGGCAGCCTGGCATCACAGGTGTTCTGGCAGCAGCAGCCTGGTTATTCAGCCTCTTAGCTGTCAGGGAAAGTGTTCTATTTACAGAGGCTATTTGTTTGTTTACAGGACTTTCTCAAAGCATTCTGCTATTTTTAGTCACTTCATATTTATATTTTCAGAGGTTTTTTTTTGTGTGAATGTAACTCATCATTCTAAAGATGTGGACCAAAAAAGCAATAGAGAGTGATCAAATGCTAAAGTAGTTGCATTTGGGCTTTGCTATTTTGTGTACTTGTACAGAGAAAAATTGAATGTCTCGTATTTTCAGATGGATAAAGCAGCTGCTTGAGTTTGTGATTTGTTCTCATGCTTTGGGAAGATTTTCCTAAGCATATCTCTTCTCTCTAAAGTGGTTGAGGGTGCAGCATCTGCTTCCAAGTGCAGTCCATTTGTATATCTTTGGAGTCAGTTCTTGATGTAAGTTCTTCTATCTTTCCATCTTGGTGGGACCTCAGAAGAGAACAGGGTTAGGATGACCAATCCTCATGCAAAGGTTTGTGAAACTGGTTTGTGTATGAACTCGTCACCTGGTCAAAACAGTATGAAAGAGACCACACTATTTTTAGAAATTGCTTGTTTCAACAACATGTAATTTCCAGAGATTTAAAACAAAATGTGTAGTCCTCCAAATCTCCTTGCATGAAATAGCTTTACTCTATTGGATCAGTTTTCTGCTAATTTTTAGTGCAGTATCCTATATTTTGGCCTGTTTCCAGTAGGTTCCTCTCTCACTGGCAACAAATTGCTGCTTTTAATGAAATTAAGTTGGAATACTGATTATCTACACATTCCACTACAGCTGTCTCTGTAATTTTACAGATCACAAGATGTTGCATTACCATTAGTCTGCTAGGCTGTAAACCAGGAGAAAGAATTGGTGAAGGGACTGGAGACCAGGTACCCTCTGTAACTGTTCAAGTCCAGAGCCTTTCTGTTCAGTAAATATTTAAATATCATGTAGGAAAGGGAGTATTTTCTGTAGGAGGTGCTGGAAATGGGTCACCCAAACTCTTTAATGTACCCTTGAGAAGAGGAATGAGTTTGGGTCCTGCTGGGTACAACAGAGGTCTGGGACCAAGTCTGCCATGTCCAGAGGCTCCTGGAGAGCAAAGAGCTGCACAACTGGTTAATCTATTTTCCTTCTATTCCTGAGTGGTCTTGGGAGAAAGCTGAGTTTCTCTTCCATTTGGTTTTTTGGAAACCAAAAAACCTGAAATGTGTCTGCTTGTTCCAGTCTGTCTCTTGTTTGATGTTAAGTGGATTGGTTTTTTTAACAGGTTTTGTTTTTCTGCTTATTTGCTTCACCAATGAACTGAGAATTTAGTTATTCTCTTTGTTTTAGTACTAGTCTTTCATGGATTAATGTAATGTAATAAAAATCTTTCCATATGTTACCTTCTGTGAGATTAATTCTTTGAAGACAATTTTTTTCATTCTACTTAGAAATAAACTTATTTGGTAGTATTTTAGTAGGAGAATTAACTCGGGTTAAAAACGAATCTGTAAAATACTGAGCTGCAGGGGTTTGGTAACTTTCCAGGTTACCCTGTAGGGGGATCTGATCCATTCTGGAGAGGGAAGGAGAAGCTCCTGCAGACTGGTAGCCCAAACTGACTTGTAGAGAGTGTTTTCTTTTTTTAATCCTGTGAGTGGGTGTGAGTTTAGCATGTGTGTTGAGGGGGAAAGGATGGCAAACTGAACTCACCTCTTGGCCAGACTTTAAGAAATGAGTTCTGGTTAGACTGCAGGAACCTTCTAGTTTATTCATACACGCAGATATATAAAAATTGTATGAAAAGTATATATATATGAATGTGTATTGTCTTTGGTTTTTGTCCCTGAGGCTTGAAAGGCTGTTTTTCATGATGTTTCTGCCTAATTGTCATTTCTAAGTCTTGAAACTAGGTCTTTTAAACAAATAGAAATGTTTTCCTTGGTTTTCATTATGTTCATTTAGTCATGATTCATTTCAGAGAGACAAATAAGAGGAAGTGGCCTGTACTGGTCTTAAATCCCAGTGGAACTCCTGTTGTAGCTTGTTATGTTTTAACAATATTCCCTAGGTAGGCCTCATTCTAAATTGTGAGGAATCTATGCAATAATAAGCATAAAAAGAACTTTTGCTAGTAATGTCCTCCTTTACAGTCAGTCTAATTTAACATCCTGATTATGTTTTTCTGAGAGCCACAGCAAGTGTGCATAAACAATTTGGATTAGACTGAAAGCATATGTCTATAATGATGATTAAAAACCCAACAAACCATTGCCTGCAAAACACAGTCCTTGTCTTTTTAGCCTTGGGGGAATGGCTTTTTAACTATTGTTTGAAGTCTATTGAAGCTATAGCTTTGAAGAGAAGTCGAAATATAAATATTTAAGTCCAAGGTCATTGATAATTCAATTTAGATTAATTCCTTTATCTAAGAAAACTGTGATCCTTAATGAGTATTTTTATACCAAATACTCTGTAAAGAGGAACCTACTTTTCAAGCTGCTAATGAAGATGCAAACCTCTTTTTTGGCCATGGCATAATATTATTTGCAAATATTGAGAGTAGGATGCAGACAAAGACTTTAAATTTACTTTAGGACCTAGACTGGGATTGGTCTCATTTAAGAATATCATGGCTTTATGGTTTTTGTGTAAAAATGATGTGAACAATGCTGATTCCCTCAGTTCCTGCTGCTGCTGTACTTCTGTTTCAAGCGAATGGCAGTACTCAAGAATGACATCAGTCTCTGCAAGCATTCAATCAATTTAGATGGGTTGGTTTTTCTTTTAACAGTTTCTGATGTGGGTTTTGTTGTCATTGTGGGTTTTTTCTTTTTTTTTTTTCCCCCTAGGTAATAGAGCTGTTTTTCATAGTCTGGGATATTAATTATTTCTAGATGCTAAAGACCTGGAGTAGCTTACTAGCCACCAAAACCTACAGAAATGTTTAGGTTTTATGTGAAAATCTCTACTTTTTTTGTTCCCCCTTCTTTCCTCTTAGGCCTTTAATTGTGAAAATAGATCTTATATGTATATTGAAAGAAATGATCAATGCTTTGTACCATCTGCTGCCCATTTCTAAAGCATTTCATCAGTGCAGGCTTGCTTTGGTGTAGTATTTGTCTTTTATCACACACAGATAATATACCTGTGACAAAGTGAGTGGTTTGTTCAAAGCCTGAAAGGGAATTGTATCAGGATTGTAACAAGAGTTCTCTCTCCTGTGGTTTATACTTGTGATACGGTATTTTTTCCTGTATTTGAGAATATTAAACAAATATGTAAAGTCTAAAGCTCTCTTGGTTATGGTAACTGAAGGGTAAAATCTGCATGGTCCTAATTTTTCCTAAAGGTGCAATGTGACCTGCCTGTCCTTTGTAGTAGCTGGTCAACAAGATGGAAGAAGTAAGAGTTGAGTTTTCACCCTTGATGGTTCTGAATAACACTAGCAAAATTTGTAAGCTGAAGTTGTCTGAAAAATAAAAATAAATTAACACCTAAAATATTTACCACTTTGAGTTTTCTTTTCAGCAGGATGATACTTGAAAGCATAACCCAGAAAATATGGACATGGCAGGTGGTGCATGTTTCACCTTCACTTTAAGAAGTGGAGTGAATTGAAAGTATTTTTTTCTTCATGTTTTTGCATCTAAGTGCATCGAATGATCTGGTGATATACTTTTTTTTCCCCCTAGGTATACGAAGCTTGGCTATGCAGGAAATACAGAACCTCAGTTCATTATCCCATCATGTGAGTTGATTTTTTTTTTGTCCCTCCAAATTGTAACATACACTGCTGTCACTGAGCACTTTGAGGATTAAATGACATGCTTCCAACTCAGCCTTCACAGTCCTGTGTCCATCTGGGAAGTGATATTCACCCTGTTAGCATCCTTGGCTGAAGTGTAGCTAAACAGAGCTCCTTGTCTGCAGTTAGCTAGGACTGTTGCTCATTAAACCAGCTCTTGGTTGCTATGACAAAGATGAAGAGAACTCCAGTCCAATTTCCTTTTTATCTCCATTATTTTTTGGCCAGGACACTTGAGTAGACAGAATGCAATTTACCTCCTGTCTACCTGACGCCATGGTTACAGCCTGGATAATCTGGGGGAAGGCTCCCAATCAAATTAAGTACTAAAGTGCAGGTGGTGTCTGCCTTATTTACATTGTCTGGGACTGTAGACAGTTTAATATTCAAAAAAGTTGTTGCTATTAGAAAATGTTCCTTTTGGGTGTGCGTTTGCCAATTAAAATGTTCTTGCACATTTAACTTGCTTTTGTTGAACAGATTTACTCTTTAATTTTCTGTGTGTGTGTTAAACTTGTTTAAAATGTTATACTTTTCTGGTGTTCTTGATTTTAATTGACATCTTAATAGTTTTTTTGAAATGCTCTGTGTATATATATATATATATATATATATATATAAATAGTAGTACTACGTATTTACATCCATAATGGCATCTGTTACCTACATTTATGTTAAACACTGCTTTTTACTTTTTGTAAACTTTACCAATTAACTGCTTATTAATGCATCTAGACTACCTTGTAGCTACTCATGGCAGAAAGTATAAAGATAAGGAAGTTATAAAGGTATAAATTGGTGGCCAAAGAAGTGAAGGGGACACAGTTCTTCACCAGGTGTAGCTGCAGTAATGCTTACAGTCTCACTATTTTAAATACTGTAAAATTTGAAACCTAAACCACTGGTAAAGATTTAAATGTCTTATGTTAAAGAAGTGGGATAGGAGGGATTTCCTGTGAATTTGCTATAAACCCTGTTTTATACAACTATAAACCTGTTGGGGGATAGTTGTTTTTCCAAAAGAATTGTTTGCCTGTGAGTAATTTTTTGGTGCCATTAGTATTTGATGTGTTTGTGGGTGATGCCTGCCTACTCTCATTTTCTGCTATATGTTATTTAGACCCTGATTATGACCTATTAAAAGAAAACTATATAAATAAGGTTATGTTTTAGCAGTACTTCATTCCATTTTTATTTTTAGCTTGCCCCAGATTTGATTTTTGCTGTCTCATCTTCTTGCCTACAGCAGCCATCATCTAATAATTTTAGTGATAGTTGAAGGCTGCTAATGGGAAGCATAAGTGTCTCCAGAGATTTCTCTGTAGCCCTGCAAATTGATTTCTCCCCTCCCTCTTTCCTCTTTCTCACCAACCAGGATAATGACTCCAATACTTATTTTTGAATACACAGTTTATTTTCTTCTTCCCCTGTGCTCTTTGTCTTTATTCCAGAGTTGGAACTCAGAAAATCCTATTGCTTACTGGAATGTTGCCCTTGTACAGGTTCAGTGACTGCTGTAGTCTGTAACAAAATGCATTTTCAGTATTTTCTGTGAATTATTAGGTACAATAATATGGGATGGGTGACCCGAATCCTGCAGGATGCAGTGAGAATGAACTTGGCTCTGTTGGCTTGTCAGTAGATCACTTGCATGATTTCTACTTTTTATATCCCAATTTTTATTTCTGGAAAAGAATCCTTAAATAAATAAACATTCATCACTTGCTATTTATCTGGTTTAATTTTATTTTCATTTGTTTTTTGGGTTTATTTTAAGGTATTGCAATCCGAGAGTCAGCCAAAGTGGGGGACCAGGCTCAGAGGAGGGTAATGAAAGGTGTTGATGATCTGGACTTTTTCATAGGAGATGAAGCCATAGATAAACCTACCTATGCTACAAAGGTGAGCATTCAGGAGACTTTGACAGCCTTTTCCAAATCTCACATTTTTATGATAAAATATTCTAGGACTTCTGGAAGCCATTCCAAACACGTTTGCATTTTTTGTTAAGTTTTTATTGCTTTTTAAGAACTGCATGGTTTGGTTCATGGCTTTACCCTTTTTTAGATATCTGTTTTACTTGTGCTGTCTTGTGTGGTTGGTGTTTGTGTAAATATTCATTGATACAGTGCAGCTGTTCAGTTTTCAAAATTCTGAGTTATTAAAATAGTCATATACACTGAATATTTAAATTCTTGCTAAAAGGTTACCCTTTTAACATGGCACACAAACTGGGAAATGTGTTGGATACTTTTGCTTCAGGGAAAGTCACAATTGTTTTGTGAAGGGCTGTCTTCAATGCAGTTTTTCTGTGAATCATATTTTCCATACCCTAGTAAAGGACTTCTTGTACTTACAAAGTGTTACTGGCTTATGAACTATGTGGAAAAAAATCATATTTTATACATCCTTCTGTGTTACTTAAATGTCAGCTGTGTTCTTAACGTTGAACAAAATGTAAACATCATCCCTGCCAGAAATTTTAGGTGAAAAATATATAGCCTATATGGTCTTTATTGCTTTTTATAATATGGAAAGGCATATTGAAGCCAAGTATGCTTCTCAACTTTTTAAGTGTAAAATTTATACAGAAAGAGGTTTAAATACAGTTCTGCAACAGACTAATAGGAATAGAGTCTGGACTCTGGCTGCTGGTCCTGCAAGGTAGAATTGGGCTTGGAAGTTCCTGGGAGCAGGAGGTAAATTTGAATTGTTCCTCTGAATTAAAGTCAGGATGGGTTTGATGAGGTTCCTGTGAGATGAGGTGTCAGACTGTTCCTGTTGCTGGGTTTCTTTGTCCTTGCATGATCCGATGCTGACAAGCTGTGCTCTTGCAGTGGCCTATCCGACATGGAATTGTTGAGGACTGGGACCTCATGGAGAGGTTCATGGAGCAAGTAATTTTTAAGTACCTTCGAGCTGAGCCTGAGGATCACTATTTTTTAATGGTGAGTTAATGAGGCCTGGTAAGGAAGTAGTTTTGTAAGAGGAAAACCAAATATCATTCCAAGCACAAGTAGCTCTGCTGAAGGATTTTGCTCTGTATGTCTTATTTCTCTAGTAATGACAAGTTTGGGTTGGGAGGAGAAAACTTATCTTTAAAGCTGTATTATAACTATTTTGTGTTAATTTTGTCATGCAGGCTACTGCAGGTCAGCTATTGCTTTTGAAAAGCTTCAAACACTGTTTAAATTCTGTTTGAAATTTTTTGTTTTGAGTGCACTGAGGATTTTAAAAGTTGGATTACCAAAAGTTTGATTAGCTTGATAATGAACTAATCAAGGCAGGATCCTATTGAGGTGCTTTTTCAAAGCTCTTTGTTTTTGCAGACAGAGCCTCCACTGAACACACCAGAAAACAGAGAATATCTTGCAGAAATCATGTTTGAATCATTTAACATCCCAGGACTTTACATTGCTGTGCAGGTGAGCAAAGTGAATGCGTTCTTCTAAAGTAGAAAACAACTGCTGTGGTTTGGTCTAGTGTAGGCAGGGGTGTAAAATGTTTGAAACTGTACTTTTTGGGAGTGTAAATTAGAGCACTCTGCCTGCTTCTAAATATAAACTCTGTGCTGTAGGCAGTGTTGGCCCTGGCTGCCTCCTGGACGTCACGGCAGGTTGGGGAGCGGACTCTGACTGGAATTGTCATCGACAGTGGTGATGGAGTGACCCACGTGATCCCTGTGGTAAGGAGCAGGATGCACTTTGAAATCAGCACTGCTTTGGAACAGGGTTTGCTTACTATAAGTTTAAATAAGAAGCACCAAATGAAACCTTATTTTTAAATTTTTAGTGTTGGCTGGGACTTCTTTCCTTGCAAAAATATGTATTTCAGTATGTTAGCTTGCAGACTACAGGAAAGTCACAGTAAGGAACCATCAATCTAGCTTTTAAAAGGCTATTTCTGTGTAAAACCTTACAGTTACTGTGATGCCTCAGTTCTCTTAAATATCAATGATTATCATGGGTTTATGTTTCCTTTATGCCAACAGTGTCTGACAAGAAATGTCCTAACTTTTTTGGGTTGTGCCTAACTTTTTTGAGTTGTACCTCTGAATTAAAGAGGCACCCTGCATTTTGACTATTTAATATATCTGGTAATGTGTGCCTTTTATGTGATTTAATTGTATTTTATTGTTTCCACTCTGCTTATGTGGAAACAAGTACAAATTTATATAAGTACCTGTTCTTTTACATGATCAATCCCATCACTTCAGTTATGTGAGGATGTTAAAAATACAGAGTTATCTGTGCATACTGACATCTGCTGATGTAATTTTGTGTATTTTTGAACCATTCTGTGTCCTTGAATGGTCAGGTGTATTAGAAATGAAAATTTGATTCCCTTTAACTTCATCTTGCACTTTGGTGTTAACTTGATTTTCTTAGTGTTTTGTCATATGGGCAGTGCTGAGAATAAACAGCATTTACTATGTGAAACTGAAAAGTGTAAAAAAAAGGCAAGGGAAGAAATAATGTGTCTCAGCAATATCAGTGTTTTCAGTAAATACATCCTAAAAAAAATTCAGCAAGTAGATTTCTTGGTTTTGTTGTGCTCATTGTAAGATCGTACTTCTGTTTGAGTTTTCTATTCAAATGTGATTTTTCTTGTCTCAGAAATTTAATTTTATACTTTTTTCTATTAATTTTTCACTCTCAAACAGAACACAGGTAGTTTATTTATGTTTGCTTTTCTAATGATACCTTAAAGGAACCATCAGATCTGACTAATACATACAGATCTGTCTGATATGTTTACCACTTGTGTATCTATTAGACAGTCAATATCTGTTTATATGTGGTAATTAAGGTCTTTAAATAAAATTATATTCACTTTGCAGTGGGGTGCACATTTTTAGAGTGATTTTGAAGTTTCAAGATTTTACTTTTTAAAGAAAATCAGAGTATTATAAAAATGAATTTTAGTTATTGATACACAGTGAGTTTTCCCCTTACATATGTCTTTTCCTCTCCTCCTACATAGGCAGAAGGCTATGTAATTGGAAGTTGCATCAAGCATATTCCTATTGCAGGTAGAGATATTACTTACTTTATTCAACAGCTTCTAAGGGAAAGGGAGGTAGGAATTCCTCCTGAACAATCTCTGGAGACAGCAAAAGCCATAAAGGTACATCCTCCTTTATCTCTTAATAAATATATAGTAAATCTCCATGAGCTAATTTTTTGGCTCTAGCAAGTTGCCAGTGGCTCTCTTAAAAATGCAGATGTGGGCAGTGTGTTACAATTACACCAGCTTCTGGTGGTTTATCCAATCAAGTGTGGGGGAAGGAGAAAGAGGAAGAAAATATTCATGCTGGGCTGTTTGGAGTGAGTATGTTCCGCAGCTTAAATCAGCATTTCAACTTTGGAGTTGTTTAAAATTTGCTTTGTAATAGAACTTAAAAAAAAAAAAAAAGTAGGGTGATTGTGTAGGCCTGCTCTTGCAGTGAAAGCTTGCCCTTGAAATTCTTTATTGTTGGTGATGTTTTCATTTTGGGAGAGGCAAATGTAGCTGTGTCAGCATGTGCAGCCCTTTGGAAGCAAATTGGCCTCGTGCCTTGAGGGGCTGAGGCTTCAATAGGGATTTGGGTGGGAAAGTCCCTTGAACAGCTCCGTCTGTAAGAATGCTCACATTTTTCTTTTCTGATTGTGTTGCACTTTAATTGACTGATGTACTAATGATTTCGGCTCTTTTTAACACCTGGTGTTTCTTACCAGGAGAAATACTGTTACATTTGCCCCGACATAGTGAAGGAATTTGCCAAGTACGACGGGGACTCTCGCAGGTGGATCAAACAATACACGGGCATCAACGCCATCAACAAAACCAAGTTTGTTATAGATGTTGGTTACGAGAGGTTCCTCGGGCCAGAAATCTTCTTCCATCCCGAGGTAAGAGCAGGGAATAGCCGTGCTCACTTGTGCCATTCCTGGTGCCTGGGCGCCATCCCGTGGCAGTGAGGGGCCAGTGAGTCTCCTGAACACGAGCCAGGTGCGCTCCCAGGTAACGTCAGCACAGCAGAAAAGTGTTTTTGTGCTGTCCAGTCTAACGTTTAAAACATCTGGTTCTGTTCCTTTAAAGGCAATCTGAACTTGAGAAGAAATTGTTTAATTTCACAGTTCTTGTACAGAATTTTCCTCTTTCAGCATCATTTTAAACAAGCCTGCCTTTATACTTTGTATGCTGCCAATTCCTTTGGGCACTACTAAGCATGACCTTGATGATATTCTAAATATTGGATGCAGACTTTAGATACTGAGTCGATTTGTAAGGCATGGATGATAAATTTATCCTTGAAGGAAGTCTATTGAAATCTCTTTTGGTGTAGTCATAAGTAGTATGTACAATTCTGGGAAAGATTACTGTACCTCATCTCTCTGATTTTTGATAGTTCAGTTTGATTGAGTTTCAGGATATTGTTGAGGGGAAGGAGTCAGGTTTTAATACAGGTCCTCTCCATTCCTGCACACTTAGTTGAACTTATTCAGGCATCCATAGTCTGTAATACTGTTAAAAAGTTTTATTAAAATCCACATCAACACTGGTGAAGTTTCCCTTTTTCTACCCTCCTCCTTGGAAGAATATTAAAAAGCTTCTTTCTGCTTCCTTTTGTCTGAATTCCATCTGTAATCTCCTTTGGTCAGTTTGTAACCATCTGATCTTCTGCCAGTATTAAATCTCTGAGCTAAATAGTTTTTCTTCCCTGCTGTTTACCAATGTGATTTAACAGAGAAGCACTGAATCCCATGTCACACATAATTTCAAGAGTTTCTCATTCCATAGTCTCTAAAGAAAGACTGTTGGGAATGGGATAAAGAACCAATTTCCATTTTTTTCATTTCTTGGTAGTTTCTTGACTCTGTATTGAAAAAAACACCCAAACCTGAACTGACTTCCTAGACAAGAAGAATATAATAGGTGGTGTGTACTGCATCAAAAGAGAATTTCATGTGTTTCATTAACTCCTCACTTAAAAGGGTAGCAGCTTAGCTAGGTAAAAAGTGCCTCTGCTAAAGCTGTCTTGTAATCTTTTCCTATTTTCACTTTACAGAATTTGTTCTGAAGTCTTTAATACTCCTGAAGTTAGAGCTTGGGGTTTTTGGCTATTCAGATTATTTCTCTACTTTTAAAATTAGAGATTTTATTTGCCATTCTCCAACCATATTGTATTGGCTGGCAGACTGCAATTTTACATTCAGCTCTGTTGTCCCTGTTCTGGGATGATGTTATACCCTAACTCTCATTTCTACTTATTCTTTTTCCCTGCTTTTTTATCAATATCTTTATGGAGAGCTCAGGAGTTTTCAAGCTGTAGTTCATTCAGATGAAAACTCAGTGTGCAGCAGCTTCTCTTTTGGGTTATGTGGCTTCATTTTTTTGCTTCTTGCATGATTGATTCTTACCGTGGAAGTTAGTTTGAGTTCTTGGGAAGTGCCCCCATCATTCTTAGGGCTCCTGAGCTCCAAGCCAACTTCCTTTGCTAGTTTTCTCTCAGGTCAGTGTATACTTGTTTTGCTTGACTGTTGTTATTTGTTCATCCATGTAGATACCTCATCTTGTTTTGAATGTAAATCCCATGAAATTCTACACAAAAGCTTGTAATATATGTAGAATAATGTATTATTATGTATTGGTAAATAATTTAATTTTTTAGAGTTTACCCTCTGAATGGAAAAAAACATGGGCTATTACCAGTTCTTTTCTTTAAAGCATATGTTAGTGGAAAATTTCCACTAGATTATTTTCTAGCATTAGCAACTCTTGAATCTCTTTTACAAATGCAGAAATTTACATCAGCATTGTGCTCATGTTTGCATTGATAGGGACTTTCACTCAAAATCTACAACTATTTATGCTTTTTTGAACATTAAAAAAGCATGGACTTGGGAAAAATATGACTTTTTGGTGAGAATTTAACTGAAATATTTTAGTAGCATTAAAATCTTTTTACAGAGAAGCATTCTGATTTGCCCACTGGTGTTTCTAATCTCACTTGAAAGGAAAGGCAGGACCACAGTGAGTGGTAACAGTATGTTTAATATTGCAGGAAAACTCAAACTCATCTTGCAGGCAGTAAAAGTGCATGGTGCATAAATTGTACACAGTGACTTTCTGACCAAGGAAGAGAATCTGATTTTCTTAGCAGAAAAAAGACATTCTCATTTGCCTTGCAGAGAAGTGTTTGTTTTATTGTAGAATAATTGATGAGCAAGGACTTGAAACTCCCACTCATCCCCTATTATAAAGTCTCTCCACAGTCTTGTTTCTTCCTTTTTAATTTCTCTGTTCTTTGGATGAAAAAATCTAATGCCTGTTCTGTTTCATTTTAGTTTGCCAACCCTGATTTCATGGAGTCCATTTCGGATGTAGTGGATGAAGTCATACAGAACTGTCCCATTGACGTCCGGCGGCCCTTATACAAGGTATGGCCTTTCTCTGGTAGGATTCATGGCATTTATGGAAGGAATTGCAATAGGAGTCTCTCCAAGCTAGGTCTCATAAGCTTTTGGAGATCTATTTCACACTCAAGATAGCTCAGCTCCTTTAGAAGGCATAAAATTACCAGGGTGGCTTTTGTGGTAGTGTGTGGTGGTGTTTGAGGGTCCCCAGGATGAGGGGAGAGATGAGAATGTTGACTCCATGTTTCAGAAGACTGATTTATGATATGATATGATATGATATGAAAATTACATATTAAAACTATACTAAAGAAAGAGAAAGGAGACATCAGAAAGCTAGAAAGGAATGAATGATAAAATCTTGTGACAGACTCAGTCTGACAAGCTGGCTGTGACTAGCCATTAATTAAAAACAATTCACATGCTGGGTAAACAGTTCTCCAAATCACATTCCAGAGGAGCATAACATGGAGAAGCTGAAGCTTCTCAGCTTTGCAGGAAAAGAAATCCCGGCAAAAAGTATTTTTCATAAAATATGTCAGTGACAGTAGTGTTGGAAACAAAAATGTTTTAATAAAAGGCAAAACAACAAAACTCTTTATAAAGAAAAACCAACCCAGAGTCCTTGCCCCTGGTAAAACACCTCACAAAAACAATTAGTTTCTTTGTAATCTTCTTTTTCTAATAAATTACTTAAACAAAACTTTTTTGCTCTTACCCAATTAACTATCCTTAAGTTTGAAATAAAATCCCCCAAATCCTATAAAATGTCTTTTCACCTAATTAAAAAAACCCAACAACTTCTATACTTACTTCCTTTTTTAAAAAAAACAAAAAATAATTTTGTCACTCCATCAACTAAAACCACATTCCTATAAGGAATCGTGGTCAGAAGCATGTGCATGGCTACCACTTCCTCCACAATGAGAAATGTGAACTTTTAAACAAACTGCTGTTTCTGAATGCCACAAGATATTTGCTGCTTATTAGTTTTGAAAGAAAACTTTCTGTAAAGGCTCAATACATAGGTAGGTATTGTCCCTGAGGAGCTGTGGCAGAGGGATGTTACTTCTATCTGACATTGTTAAAGTGAATTCTTGTGCATGAAGGACTTCTAGTTTTGCCCATTTCCAGGGTTATACTGTGGTCTTAGTCCTCTCACTACCCTCCTTCCCCTTCTTTATTAAGTAGTGGTTTCCAATATTTTTTTTCATAGTCTTGTTTTGTACCTGCCCGTTGTTTGCAGTTTAGTCAGTACTGCATCACTTATAAAGTGCATGAAAACTGAAAATATTTAGGAAGAGAACAATTAGGCCAGCTTAAACCTGCTTAAACCCAGGGTGTAGTCCAGAGAGTACTTTCAGTTCCTGATTTTTTAAGGACTGAAAAGTAAGGTACTGACATGCATAGTCCATGGCAAGTTTTGTCTGTATTGCCAGCACATCCCACATCCCCTGGTTCCCTTTTTTCAGCTTGTGCAGGAGCAGCACAATTTTGGAAATTACACTATAAAGCTATAGCATGCAGAGATTTGTCTGCTCATGTAAAAGGTGGTAGTGTTCCTCACCTAGTAGAATGAGCTTTAAGTTCCAGCTAAGTCATGTCTCAGGATAATTTGTAACTAATAAAATTTTGCAGTGTCTTCTCCTTGCCTGGTAAGCCCTCTGTGTAATCTAGAATGAGACCTAGCACTGCAGAGCAGATCTGTGGGGCAGGATGGAAGGGGAAGTTGAACTCCTTACCAGGTTCGTATGTCAGTTCTGCAGTAGGTGTCTTCAAAGACTTTAAGCTTAGGTAGCAGCAAGGTTTAGGAACCCCTTCATGTGTGGTTGTGCCTAGGGGGTCTCTGCTTTTTATCTGAAAGCTTCCTCAAAGCAGATTCTTTGCTTGGTAGGGTAGGGTTTGGTACAGATTAAAATTTGAGGTTAAGTTACTTCTGCCTCATAATCAGTAGACAAATAACTTTCCCTTGGCTTGCCACTGATTGAGGCTTTGTTTTTCCTTTTTTCTGTTTTTCATTATACTTGCTTAATTAAAACAGAGTTTCACAATTACTTGTGGAATGTACCGAGAGATGTCAGTAGTTATTAGTGGTAATAGTTGCTATCTCCTTTAAGCAAGGTCACTTCAAAGGGATGAGCATCCCTTGTTCTCATTGTTTAAAACAGTGTAGGGATGCAGAAATATTCCACTCATACTTCTCTCTGAGGTTTATCAGTTTCACTTCCCATGGTGCTGAGTGCTGGCCAGCCAAGGGCCTGTGCTTTGGAGCTGAGTTTCCATCAAATGTGTTTGGATTCTTCCTCAGTGTTCCTGCAGAAAATACCTAGCAGTACTCTTATTTCAGGTTTTATGTGGGATGTAGCCTTTAAATCATTGTTCCCATCTTTTGATGTCCTGTGGTATTTCTGAGTTCTACTGCCAGTATCCCTGTTTCCTAATCTGATCAACATTTCTCTCAGAAGGCCAGTTAGCTTACCTTGTGTTGATGTTTGGACCAGTAGAACCTTGATAAGACTTTAGCCAGATCTGTGACAAGCCAGCCTAAAGGGAAGAAAGCATCTAAGATTTGTAAATGCTCATTGGTCAAAGAAATTACAAGAGTCAGAGAGTCTGAAAGTTTTATTAACAAATTACATACTTGGCATGGAAATTGATCTGTTAGTCCCTGACCTGCTATCTAAGCACACAGCAGTAGGTTTTGGGTAAAGGGGTAAGGTGCAGGAATTAAAGAGGGAGAGATGAATTAAAGAAAGAAAGAGACAAAAAGAGAGCAGTGTTGATCCAACTGCATCAATCTGGCCAATGACAAGTCTTGGGGGCACCCCCTGGGCTTGGGGTGGGGGTACCTTTTTATGGAGAGGTTTCTCTGCCCCAAATACGGGTTTCTTGCTTTCCATGTAAATTAGTTACCATGTGCAGTCTTGTTTTATCAGGCCTTGCTGGAAAAGGGTTGGAGGGCTTTGGGGACTTTTAGTGGCAGTAGTCCCACCCTGTAGTCCATGCCCACTTCCTGCCACTCATTTCTTGTACTCTGTTGTTGTTTGTTCTCATGGACAAATGCCCTATGTGTCCCTGGCCCCTCTTCTCCAGCCAAATCCTGTTCTCACAGTGTGGTAATACCAATAGTCCCTGGTTATTACCAGCAACTCTTGTCTGCTGTTACCAACAGTCCTTGGTTGGCTCCACAGCCATTTAGTTATTGGTGTTTGAGACATACACATGAGCCCCTTCTTTTCTGGGAATTGAGAGCTCAAAAGAATTCCACTTTGAACTGCTGGCTGTTTACAGGACCAGTAAAGAGTGGGCTTTAATCATAATACTTTCCCATCCTGGCCACAATTTTACTTGCTAAGTTTCTTTGAAAGATCAATAACAAAAATACTATTTCACTTGAGCTGTTATTTGGGCAAGAAAAAAGTTTCCAAGGCTGTTTGTTAAAAGACAGGTTCTCATTTAACACCTGTTAGTTCTGGGAACAGACAGTGTTTCTGTTAAGCTCAAGAAGGGCTTGGTCCAGATCCCATTGGGGCCTGGAGTGGGGGAGATGCACCCTTAGAAATCCATCCTACAACTGAAGTCAGCTCTGTGCCTCCACAAGATCCCATAACCTGCAGCTGTTCAATACCAAGCACAAACATCCTTCCACACATGATGAAGCCTTTTTTAATTGTATAATGATTGCCAGCAATGCACTCTCTAATTCCCATGATTACATCATCTTAATGTGTTTGCTTGGAAAAACTGATTTGTATTCTCTAACACAGAGCTGAGAGATCTGGATTGCTTGGGATGAATTGCTTTCTGCTAAAACAGGGAAAAGTAGGTATGGGTTTGAAACCAGGGGACTTGCATTGAAATTTGGAAAAATGAGGTTGCTTTTGGTGGGTTGATTATTTAATTTATTTTTTTTTTTTTTGCAAACCCAAAGCTTCAGAAAGCAAACTGAAATTTAAAATGAATGCTCAAATGAAATGAGAAATGACAGAGGAGATAAATTTTGGATCTTACCATATGGATGAAACAGTTTGGCATCCTGGCTACGTTGATCATTCCTGTGTGTTGAATTCCACTGAAAAATGACCCATCCTGCATGCAGCTAAAAATCCTGTATTTGTGGGGCTCAGTGAGACATTCCATGACCCTTAGTGTTCTCTGGGAAGAATGGTGTATAGTTCATCTAGTTCTATTTTTTTTTTTTTTTTGAGAATTTCTTAGCTTCCTTTTTTCTTAAAATACTGCTCCACAACCTTTCCTTGTACTTATATGAATATATAGTTTTAACTGATATCTCAGAAATGGAGAGAAATTGCAGGGAGAGTGCAGCAGCATGATGGGGGCTGTGGTCTGCACAAAAATGAGACCCTTCCCCAGCTTTCAGGTTCCTGTGAGCCCACCAGTAAATTCTGTATAACTACTGCACACCCAGCTTGGATCAGTGATGAGCATCTGCTCCTGTGGTACAGCCACAGCAGATGCTGGTGTGGAATGTTTTCAGCACTAGCTGGTATTTAAAAGTCTCTTTTCAACCTGAAAGTGCTCTGAAACTTGTCCTAACATGTGTCTCTTAGGACATGAGTTTTTGGCACTTAGTGTCAAAGACCAGTCTCCTCCTGAGTGGAGTTATAATAACTTCAGAGGTGGACAAAGGGCTTTGAAAAGTTTGAAAAACTGCTTACAGTAATAAACAGTATTTTTTGTTAGTAACAGATTCAGAAACTATCCCTTTTATTCCATGCTCAACTTGATCTTGGTTTTTCCTTATCCAGGGTCTCTCCCCAGGTACTTCCAGAGTTAAATGAGAACAGTATTAGCAGTTCTGAGGTCCTTGCCCTCTCCCAGTACAAAGGATAGAAGTGTAGGGTCACTGACTGTCCCAGCAATTTATTTTTTTTTCACCTTTTCTCTGCTGTGTTTTTAGCACAAATATCTGAAAGAAAGATATAAGATAAATGACATCTGAAGCCAGGTAAATTACGTCAGAAATATCCCTGAAAGGTCCTAGGCAAGCATGCTTAAGCATTTATGATTCAGATCATACTGAATGAAATGACAACATCCTTGACCTCAAACTTCTAAGCCAGGTTCTCAAGTTGAAAATTCTGCATGAGGTGGGGGACTGTATGATATTGCTAAGTGTGGTGTTTTATTGGAGATGAATTATCCAGTTTTTCCATGGAAACACAGGTGCATGGAGAGAAGATTTTGACAAATGGGCTCTTTTCCTTAGAGAACGGGCCTTCTTGGCTGGGTGTGCAGCTGTTGTGGGCTCAGATTAGTCTCTCTCAAAATGAAAACTTACTGAAATTTTAAAGTCAAGGTCATTGCTACATTTAAGACTTGGGCTGCCCTTGTTGTGTCAGTGTTCACTGAGCAAGTTAAACTGCTGAGCTCACAAGAGCCCATCCTCAAACACTGGACAGGTCCTGGGGCAGGGACAAATGGGGTGGTAAAAGCCCCCTGACATCACTTCTGATTTCAGTTGCTGATAAATAGGAACAGCTGGTGTGAGAGCAGCTCCAGCTGCACAGCGTGGTGGGTAGATGGCACTGTAGGACTGGCTTTGCTGATCTGTGCTCCAGCACCACAGAAATTCGGTGTCACTGACCCAGAGCAGAGTGGGGAGGCTCTGGGGTGAGGGAAGGGTGGAGAGACTGCCAGGCCATGGCATCTGCTGGCACCATGACAGGACATGGGAAAGGAAGAGCATTCCTGCTGAATACTGCAGTATTCCTGTGGTGTTTAAATGAAAGCCCCAAGGGATTAACTCCATCATTGTAGCACAGGAGTACTGAGGAGAAGCCCTGCTTGTTCCCATCACAGCTCTAAATAAATTTGTAAGGTTACTCCTGCTAGTTGGTTTAACAGTAGCTCAGTGCATCTGCAGGATTTTCTGGTTCCTTTTGTGTCTGAGGTGTATTTCTGCAGAATGGCACCACCATAAGTCATGCTGAAAACTCTTGCTGTGCCTTGAAATGTGAAATGAACATTAAAGTCATGATTTTAAGGAAAAAGAAATTATTTCTTTATTATTAGAAGTAAATGTATTTTTAAAGTAGTGTTTCTCACAATAAATTTACTTCTTTGTGCTATATTTATTGTTTGTTATTAACAATATTTATCCTTTTACTTTCCATACTGTGTTGGCAAATAGTGCCCTGTTTTAACCAAATTAACAGAGACATGTAGCTTAATTGATTCACTTGCTAATGAAGTGCTTGGCTTCAGCTTGTGAACCTCCTGGTTTTACCCATAATAATTTTTATTAACAGTCATATATTGATCTCATTACATGTCTCTGGTGGTCTGGTCACGTCATGTTAACTTTAATTTAGGCTGTCAGCTGGAAAGAAGGGAAAATGGGATGTGTTGTTCTTACTTGCCAGAAAAGCAGGGGATGCTTTGCAGTGCTGCAAAGTCTGCTGTGTCCAGCTGAGAATGTGCTCACACCACAGTGCAGTGTGAAGATGCACAAACCAGTTCAGCACCTTGTGTTTGGTACTGCTGAGTTCTTCAGGAGCTAACTTCCCCCTTTGGAATTTTTATGTGAGCTTGATTTAGTCAGAGATTCCTGTTGCAGGAGCTGGGTTGCTTTGTTGGGTAATTTCATATCTCTGCAGTGTTACATTGTACAGGCATAATATCAGAAATGATACAAGGAGAAACTCAGTACCACATTGCTCATAAGAGAAGCAAAAGGTACAGATGAGAAGGGAGAAATTTCTTGCCAGCCCTCTGAAGTGATTTTGATGATCTTAGAGGTCTTTTCCACCATAATGGTTCTGTGATTGGTGTCCACTCCCTGGTCTCCTTCCAGAAATAGCCTACTTCCATTTATTTGCTTGCTGTGGTTAACTTTTTCAGGTGTGTGGAAGAGCTCTGTCCCTCTCTGCTAAGGGAACACATTATTTCAAAACAACTTAAATGTTCAGCCAGTTAGCTATGAAAGTGAAACCAGCTGGAGGTTCTTTCCATCAGCAGGTATGATAATTGGTGTTAGCTGAGAAACATGTGGGCTGCTTGGAGCTCTTAAACCAGCTGAAGTGTGTTTGAGCAGAGTAAGATCAGAAGAAGTCTTCTTTAAAGGAATCAGCTGGAAACAGATACTTAAAGCCTAACTTCTTTGATGTCTTTCTCTGGGAGGCCAGGGGATTCTCTGATATGCTGAAAACCCAAACATCACTAGTAAGCTTTCTCCACAGATGTATTTAGCATGCTTTATTTTTATGGTTTTTAAGTAGTTATTGGAATTACTCAGATTTATTCCAGAGAAGATATTTAAGAGGTCAGGGTGGAGGGGTATGGGTGGTGCCCCTTTGGTTGATTTTTGGGGCTTGTATTTGTATTTTTTTTAATCTGATCATTTTTTCTTACCTTTATTGTGTCCTTTGTAAGTGGTGGGTGTGGTGTTTGAAGGGTTTGGAATGGATATGGATTCTGCTTTCATTGTTAGTGGGGATTACCTGGCTTCTGACCTGAGACCTTGGTGAAGGCTGTATGACAAGTCTAATAAACAGCATGGATTTGGTCTGGTACTGACAATAGAGCAGGGGAACTGCAACTGTATAATTAAACATCTTCTAAATGCAGTTGGTGTCACCTAGTTACTTATATCCAGAATTTTGCTTAGCCTGGCTGGTCCAGATAGGTGATAAGGAGAGGACTCATCTTTTCAACATTTCTACCTTGGTGCTTCTGTTCTCCTTGGGCAGTGTTATTGTTGATTTTGGTGTGTAGAAGTACCTAAATAGTCATAATTTGAAGAAGATGTAACTTCTTAGCCTCTAATCCTGGAATGATAGCTAGGTGGAAAGATCCTCTCAATGATGCTGCTAACTCTGTAGTTACATTGGTTTTGGATGTATTAAAAAAAAATTATTTGGTTTATTCTGGAATCTATTTTTAGTGATAGCATTGTCCACTTTATGCACTATGCTTGAAGTTTAATTTGCTTTGAATAGAATTATTGCTTTCACATTCTTTGCCGACTTCATTATCTCCAGGTAATATTTTCTGATGACATCTTTTTAATTGCTATTTCATCACTCAGGTTGGTTGTTGTCTTTTTTTGCCCATTAGCAATTTCCTTTTCCCAAGTGGAGTGCGTGACCACTTTGATGCAGGGGAAGAGATGTTCTTGTTTATGGGGAGAGTAGGGGGAATCCTCTCTCTCCTGCTTTAACTTTAGGATCAGCTGTGATTTCTGGCTCCTTTCTTCTTCTCTGTCCTCCTCTTTTCCTTTTGGAAATGTTTCAGTAATGTTATGGGGACTTGTGCTTTTCTTCTTTAAAGCACACCTGCCTTCTTATGCATTCTTTTATACTGTAGATGATCTGAAGCTGTGAAGAAATTACTTTTTCCTGCTGTAATGGTTTTATGATGTGCAGGGCTTTTTTTTTTTTTTTCTTCTCATGAAAAACAAACAGCTTTCTTCTCACTTTACAAGGTACAAACAAGATTTCCCTGATTATTTGTTGCTTAAAATCCAAGCATTTCTCCACCCTGCAAGTCTGAACACTTATTGTGCATGTCTTTGACTCTTTAGATCCATGAGCAGGCTGAAAACAGTGGGTCAGGGATTCTTTCATTATGTGCACAGTCTTGGTCTGCAGTGTCAAAAAATGTTACTGAGAGATAATCCTTGGACCTTTGTACAGTGAACTCCTGATCCAGGTTCCTTGTGGACATGTGTCAAAGGCGTGTGAGTGGTTTTAGCACTGTGCAAAGGCACATGTGCAGTTTTGCCATGTTGAATTCTTTTTTCTGATCATGAAATGCATTTTTGCTGCCACTGATGTTACGTTCTAGGGGTCCTGTTTTGAATGCCTCACCTTTGAAATTTCTCCTGTGTTAGTCTGGGATGCTGCAACATTATCAGAATTAGGGATGGGAAATTCTAAAATGTCTGTTTAGAATCCGAGTACAAGTCCAGGCTAAGAGGCATTTGGTTCTGCTCTGAAAACTGAGTAATACCAGATAAGCAAGGGAAGAGGCATCATACCTTCCTCTGTGCTGCAGTTCTATTTGAAGGTGTGGTGCCTGTTTTGAAGAACTCTGGAAATTAGAAGAAGAAAATAGAGTTCTAGATAATTTTTTAGCTTTTGTAGCTATGAAGTAAGATGAGACTTGAGCCTTATTTAGTGTCAGGGCTAAAACTGCTTGCTGTGAACATCCCTAGATGTTCATCTAGAAACTTCTTGATGTAGTTCTAGATGTACATCTAGAAACTTCTTGATGTAGTGTCTTATTTCTGCTGCTTTGTGTATGTAGGGTACTAGCTCATGGAATCCATTCCTTTTAATGGAATCCTCCTTTGTTATAACCCATTAACATAAATGTATATAAAGGAGAAAAGTAGGGGAGCCAGGAGCTTCCTGTGATTTGGGGGGTGCTCAAAGTGCTCTACCTGCTTTGTCAGCTTCCTAATGATGCTGAAATTCAAACAGTCACCTCTGCAGTGCTGGCTGTTGAGAAACTTGCTTGAAGATGGATTTACAGAATGTGTTTTTGTTTTCTGCACAGAATGTGGTGCTCTCAGGAGGCTCCACGATGTTCAGGGACTTTGGACGACGGCTGCAGAGGGATTTGAAGAGAGTGGTGGACGCGAGACTGCGGCTCAGCGAGGAGCTCAGCGGTGGTCGGATAAAAGTGAGTGTGTGTTTCAAGTGCATTTATTACATGACTAATGACAGAAATCAAGTTGAAAGTTCTCACCTCACTAGTAAAAATGTGCTGTAAAGTCAGTAGGATTTGTTAATGTGTTGTTAGAAGCGTTGGTAGCCTTGCAGTATATGACGTCTTTATAGGAATCTTATAATTACTGTGAGCAGGTCTGGTTTTCCTTCTAAGAGATGTGTGAGCAGTAGGCAAGAGGGATTTAACTTTGTGTCCTTCATCATAGTTATCATGAAGAGTTTTATGACTTGGTCTCCTAGGGGGAGCATATCTGAGTAATAAGTGATGTGAATGGAGGGTTGAAGGTGTCTGCTTCTGACCATGTGAAGTTTGAAAACCAACTAAATATGAACTGTTTTCCTTAGCCCAAACCAGTGGAAGTTCAAGTGATAACACATCACATGCAGCGTTATGCAGTTTGGTTTGGAGGTTCCATGCTGGCTTCAACAGTAAGTCTTCACCAAAGTTATTCTTAATTTTTATTGCTTGTTGAATTCTGGGTGTATTTGATCTGAGTACTAAGTTCTAAACTTTTTCGTTGTGACAGCCTAAACTATGTCACATTCTGGAATCCTTACCCAAGTTTTATCTCAGTAAAATTTGTACAGGGCAAATGGGAGCTTTGCTCAAGTGAGGATATCAGGAGTTGACATAATTCTAAAGTAGATTTGATATGATAGTTCCAATATAGTGCCTTTATTCTTTAAATCAGCACTAGAGATTAGTTAGGACTTCAGGAATATAGAATTCAAATCAATGGTCTTAAATGCAAGAGAGAAGCAAATACAGGAAAATGGGAGCAATTGCTGTCTGCCAAGTGGGATTTCTTACTGCTGTGTTTAAAAGCAGTCTTATGACCAGACAAGCTTCTCTTGATTAGTTGTGTTCGTATCCTAATATTTATCATTTTTTAATATTCAAAATGTAATACAGTGTCATAAAGCTGCAATCTACAGAAATGCCAAGATGTTATTTATTTGTTGTTTTTTTCTACTTACCTTCTTATGCTTTTGGGGGGGATCTGTTTTATATTTTTATAGCCAGAGTTTTTCCAAGTATGTCACACCAAGAAGGACTATGAAGAGTATGGCCCTAGTATTTGTCGTCATAATCCCGTTTTTGGAGTCATGTCATAATGCTCATCCAGTGGAAATACAAATATTCTGATGCTGTGCTGGTGAAGAAACTCTTGCAGTGCAGAGGAAGGCAGCAGATACTGTAAATACTGAAACAAGATGTGGTTAACTCTGAGGCATTTGGATCACTATTGTGCACTAAAGCACAGCTTACAGCCCCAAGTCATTTCAGTACCAGCCATTTCTCTGCTGAATACTCAGAGCCTTTCCTTCTTTCTTCCTAAATGTGAGGTAATTGAAAATGGGTAAGTCTTGGTTTAGGAGGTTGTGCAAATACTACTGAAACTGAATCTTGAAGAATAAGGCAGCGTTTTACTGCTTGTGAAAAGATCTGAACTTTTCCCACTTGTGCCCTGAGTTTGCAATCAAACCTTTAGCAATGGAGCACTAAATACCACATTGCCTTTAGGGGTGTTGGAATGGATACAGGTACCTACCCAAATGGAATAGATTGCAGGATTGGGACAGTACTTTGTAAATGTAGGTTTTCATATCATTTTGTATTTTATGATATTGGTAGGGTGAATTGATGACTAGTTCTAAGCATGAACAGCTGTCAATGTCATGGAATGGTGTTATGCATTTCCAAGTGTGGGGCATGTATTGGATCAGTGCTGGTATATTTTTTTGAGGAAAAAATAAGCCATGTATGATAGAAATGGATCTGTTCATGTTTGGATGATGCAAAGTGATTTACAGTATTGTATGAAGTTTATTATAGCCACTGTTCCTTTGTTTTGAATTTTCTGAAGCTGTTTTTTAGGAGATGATGTTTTGTTTTGCTGTTGGTGAGTGGTGGATGACACATGGACTTTGCACCAGTGAAATAAAAGCTGTTAACATCTTTATGAATGGCTGTGGTAGTCCTGATTTACTCCCACGCTTCATCTCATGAGGTTGGCTTTGCATTTGGATGTCAGTCTGTGTGGGACCACATACACTGAATGTAAAGGGACCTCTGGAGATTTCTGGTCCAGACTCTTGTTTAGTGCAGGGCTCACTTCAAAATCCTATGTTTGCTCAGGGCCAGTCAAGTTTCTGTGAATGGAGGTTCCTGAGGACCTGGGCAAGCTATTCCATGGCTTAACTATTCTGTTATGGGTACATGTTCTTGTGTTAGGGACAGAGCTTTAGTTCCTCTGTGGTTTAAATCTAAATGAGTAGGAAATCCTGCTGGCCCTGTCCTTGCTGCTATCTATCTTATCTCTGTCAGCAGAGATTTTATACAGTTTGTGTAGCCCAATAAGAATTTTGTAAGACAAATCAATTTGATTTTAGCATACATGGAGGGATTGAGGCCAGGCAATTATTTTTCAGCATGAGTTAGAAATTAGGCAAAATGAGACTGCAGGATTCAACCCTGCTTCTGAATCTTAAAGCTCAGTACTCAGGGGAAGAACATTGAAGCATAATTTGCTCAATCCTCTCACTAAGAAAGAAATGGATATTCTATTACAATGTGTGCTGTTTCAGCTTGTTCCAGTGTCACATCAACTTGTCTGTGTTTAAATCTACATTTCAAGATTGTCAGTGCACTGCTGCCTACTTAGGATTTTGGCCTGTATAGCAGAATCCAGAGCCATGAGCACAGCATGGCTGAAGTCAGGCTTCAGAGGAAGAGTTACACATTTTGTGCACTGAAAAGTGGCTGCTGAGGCACCATCACACTCACATGGTGCTACAAAATAGGGAATGCTGGGCAAGTAGCATGGGAAGTTACATGTGGCTTGCAAACAGCTCTAGGCCAGGCATTAAGGCATCTTGAAATTTGCAGGAGGCAGGTAATTTTTTGATAAAAACTTCTGACACAAGACATGGACACCCATTTTATTTTGGGGGGAAAAAAAAGCTTTCAGAAAGTGAGCAAGACTTGTATTGAAAACAAACCAGGAAATGTGGTCATGTTTGCTCTTTGTGAAAAAAATATAGGTAGTAAGAATGCTTAGGATGTTTGAGTGATCTGAAGCTGAAGTTCCCTCTTTAAATTTTTGGAAGGCTGAACTACCTGCAACAGTACAGACCCTGTGAGTCTGTAGCAGTCATTGGGCTGAAAGAAATCCAAAGGTAGATTAGTCAGGGGACCAGTGCAAATGTGAGTTATTAGCCCTTCTCTTGCTGTTGGGATAATTTGAGCTTCAGGGCAGGCAAACTTGCCTTTTTAGTTTTATGGATTTGTTGCAAATAGTTAATGAAAATCCACAGTGACACTGAAAATGATCCCCTCACCTTGTGTTTTGTGTGCTAACCTAAGGAGGAGCACTTTGGCTTTGAATTCTTTTGGACACAGGAAGGAATTAAACCCAAGACTCATAAGCAAAAAGGGCCAGCAGGTACCTAAACCAGCATAGTTTCTTAAGGAGTCTAAACATAATACATTTCTGGAGCTTGGTGAGGGTAAAGGTTTGCTGCTCTTACAGCTGTTGTTGAAGAGATTGTGATCCTACTTTGTCCCTGGTGATCACAGGACACTTCTGTGAGGTCATTTGAAGTGTTAATCTTGCAGGCAACTTCACCCCACCCCTGTTTTCCTGAACACAATTATCTGTTACAGTGCTTCACCATGCTTGTGGAAACTGCAAGTTTATGAATAGATCAATGAACCTGGACCTAAATTGGTCTGCAGTTTTGCTGCTGCTTTCTAAATGAGTCTTGTGAGGTTGGGTCCTCTGGTTTCTTTGTTTGGGTTTTTTAATTGGTTTGTACAATGCCTTGAAAGTGTTTTTAAAAGCTGTTCAGAGATCTAGATCAGCATGGCTCAGGTGGAGGGCTTGCAGAGCTCAGGTAAGCTAAATTGCAGCAAGAAGTTCAGCCTGATCTGCATGGCTGTAACTGGGGTTTTTGGCTATGTTGAAGATTTTTGATTAGAAAAAGGGATTACCTGCCTCCCCTCAGCCAATTAGCAGATCATGTGTTCTATCTTGGATTAGGTTTGATTTGATTTGAGTCAGTGCTCTAGAACTGGAAGGTATTGCTTCCTATAGATAGATAGATTGCTATCAATCTTCTGAGCCTTTCCCTTTTTTTTTCCAGTAGTATTAAAAACACTTGAAGCTTTTGTGAACCTGAAGAGCACTGTGCATATGTTCAGTGTGATATTTTCAATTAACTACCATTAGTGAAGTCTTGACATGTACTGGAGTACTGATCTTTCTGTAAATAATTCATTCTTTATGATTGCTGCCTTCTCTCTCATCTGGAAAAATTGCTGTTGTGTCAAACAAGTGTTGGAGATGGAGCAAGCAAAAACCTTATTAAAAACCACCAGGGGTACTGAGCAGAGATATGCAGCCTCCAGCCTAATTGGAAAGTTTTTTGCTTGATATTAAGAAGTGATATGTGGTGCCTTCAGATGAAAACTCAGGTAAAACTGAAATAGCCACTCTCCTCACTTTCATACACTGGTATCCAGCAAGAGCATTTCTGCAAAAGGTAAAGAATAAGTAGTGAAGGGGAGAGTTGTGTAACTTTCCAGCTTCTTAGGTTTCTTTTCTGCAAGCTCAACCTCTGTGATGGAAGAAAGACTCAAAAGGGTATGTATTCATGTCTTGCTTTTGGGGTCACCTCTGTTCTTGCTGTTTCACCTCTGGTGATTCCTCTGTCAATATCCAGGGCCTGATCCAAAGTCAGTGGAAAAGATTTCTCTTTGGCATTATTGATCCTGTATTGATATGGATACAGTTCTGTATTCTTTTCCATTTATTACTGCCACTTGCCATGTCAGTCTTGCCCATGCTGCACCACTTCAGGCAGGTGGCTTCATTCCTGTGTGCTTTTTCTGACCTTTTCCTAGGGACTGCCTCTTAGACAATACCTTAGCCCCCAGTGTGTGCTCTGACATAAGTGACAAATCCTTAGGTGCAGATGTCTGACATGGTCACTTGGGCTTCAAAAGTAGTATAATTACATTTTGAGGACAAATCATCTCATCCTAGCATGTATGCATCTAAAAGCAGTTGGTTCATTCATCCTTTGGCAGTGCTTTTTCTATTCAGTTAATAAAATTCTATGATATGATGCACAGATGCTGCATTTAATTCTTAAAGGCTCAAAGTTTGAGAAAAAAAAAAGGAACCCACCCTGATTGTGGCCTCTGGGCCCTGTTGGTGGAGCACACTGAGGCAGTGTGGCTGAGGGAGCTGTGCAGGGGCTGCTGCACTTCCCTGCACTACACCCAAGAACAAAGCTGAAGGATGCTGCCTTGCTGCTTTGGCCTCCAAACAACCTGAGAATTTTTACCTGGATGGTGTTTAAATGAACAACCTGTGTGGTCCTGCTGGTGTGTTCACAGCTTGGCTCTCACTGTTACACTTCCTGCCTGTTTTTAGGAACATGAACTGCTGTGAGCTGCAGCTTTCTCTGCTCAAGGTAAGGGTGAGCTGGCACAGCTCTTCCCATGTGCCTGGGGACACACAGAGCTGCTATGGTGGGATCCCACAGCACTGGGCTCCCAGCAGCTTTCTCAGCAGTGCCAGTCACATTGTTCAAGGAGGATTTGTCCCCTCTGAGCAGTCAGTGCTTGTAGAAGTGGCATTTGTGCCTTGCAGCTCTCTCCTGCTGGGCCGGTGAAAGGCTCTGGAGGAGCCTGAGAACCCATCTGCTGCCTTCAGCTATTGCTGAAGCAGAGGTGAAGTTAAATCAGGATATTTCAACAGATTATTTTTCGACTTTCCATCAGGTGAAATTGGGAAAAAGAAGGAGAATTTGATAACTCTTTTAGGGGTTTAAATGAGATTTTGTATTTCTACCAATATAGTACAATAAAAGCCTGTCATGCAGGGGAGAGGCATGGGGTTCATATAAGTACCTCTAAATAAACAAATTTCCTGTCACCTCTTCTGCTTTTCTAGTGCTATTTCCATTTAAGTCCCCTTGAGTTCAGCTGGTGAATATAATAAAGTTTTATTAGTAGTAATTGTTACTTAGGCCTAGTTTGAGGGTGGGTGCTGCTTTACTTCTGATTCCAAGAATCTGTTACATCTCCCCAATTGCTTAGACTATTCTAAAATTAAAGACTACATTTCCCAACAACCATGGTATGATGTGTTACTAATGAATGTTTGGAAAATCATTTAGGAATGATTGCCCCCCTCATTTTCAATTTATCTTCCAGTTTAATCCAGGCAAGGAAGTGACAGAGCTGCCAGTCAGGGGAGGTGTTTCTCTGCATAGGAAACAAAGTGAGTGGATGTGGATTTGAAAAGTCAGTAAATAGAGGGTATTTATAAGAATGATTGCCTCCATATATCTTGAGTTTGTGATGCACTTAAAGGAGTGGTGCCCTGTTATGTGTGTTCCTATCAGTAAATAAAGGAGCAGAATGGTTTAACTGGGAGACTGTGTTCCCCTCAAGCAATTTTTCAGCAGTTTGCTGTGCTATTGTTTTTTCCAGCACCCTGTGGGCTAATGACAGGAGTTGCAGCCACTTTTACAAAAGGAAAATATTTCACTGCCTTTGACAGGTGGTATGAAGGAGAAATATATTTTTAATGTAAACCTGTATTGCTTGTAATTTTATTGCTGCTGATAATCTGCAGCAGGGTGCAGGTTGTAGTTGGGTTAGTTGCAATAAGAATTAGTTAAAACACAATTAAAGATGTGTTGCTGAGGTGGTGGGCACCTCCTTGGCCCACAGAGGAGCACAGACCTGACATCTGGGTGTGTGCTCTGTTGTGGTTTCACTTTCTTTTGGACTGAGTCAGCATCTACTGCAGTGTAAGTCCTCATAACTTCTTCCAAAGAATTGCTAGAAATCTATTTCTGTCCTTTTCTTGTTGGTTGAGTGACATAAGTGGCAATTTTTGACAGTTTTTTTTCCGTAGTTGTGACTTGTTTTTCTAGTCAGGTGCTCTTGGACACCAACTACTGATGCAACAAATCTGCAGAGTGAGAGTAGAAATCCTGGTGTTTCTAGGTTGTATATTGTGGTGTTTATGAATTGTTCCTTGTTTAACAGCCTGCATCCCTGGCTCTGCTGTTGCTTTTGCTCTTGCACAACTTCTCAGCCCATTTGCTCGTGTGGTTGTGTGCTATGTCTGTAATGCATTAGATGATATTGGCAATTAAAGGATTACAGCCAGGATCTAATTATGGCCCTGTGGAATAAAGTTTTCAAATTATTCTGCTGCAGTCTGTAATTACACTGTGTGTGCCCTGATGCCAAGGATTAATAGGGGGATTACAGGCTGTTTTCCTGTAACATGCAGTTCATGGATATACTGTTCACAACTCACTGGCTTTAAGGAGCTGGAGACCTCTCGTGGGGAATATTATTAAAGGATACAGTCTAGAGAATGTTTTGTGTTATGTTATGCTTGTTTCCTTCCCTAACCCTGAGTTTATCGTGCAGGGACTGGTCAGAGTAGCTCAGATCTTGAGCAGACAACCCTGAAATTGAAGTATTGAGGAAGTGAAAGCAGACAAGCTTCAGTAGCCAGCCCTGCACTGTTAAACTCACTCCTCTTTTGCACTCTTCCTTCCCAGCTCAGCCAAAAGCTGTGGATTCCCCATTGCTGTGCAATGGAGAAGGGAGCTTTCTTGATATATTGTTACATATTTCACAAGTAGTGGGATATAAACATTTTCTGTATATCTGGAAATAATGTACTCCATGAACCTCTGTAATCAACACTTCTCTGAAGAACTGCACTTGTTTAGTTGTAATGGAGATAAACCAGTGCTGGTGCTATTTGAAATGGGTGAGAATGTAACCAAGGGCTGTCTTTGGAGTAGCAGAAGAGTGCTGAACTGTTGTTTGGAAAGCTTAGGCTGCTTTCTGCCAAATTACAACACATAAACTAAATGCCATTTAACCTTGTGAACTTGGATGCCTCTCCTAAAGTGTAGTATCAAACCTTAGATTAATTTTGAAATGCATCATCTTGCTTCCCATGTCAGTTCTGAGTGCTTGAAGCAATACTTGGAAACTAAACATGTTGAGAGTCCTTCTGTGGCTCTGAGACCCACTTGCATGACACAGCCTGTTCTTCCTCAGCTCCCTGACTGTGCCACTGAAGTGACCACATCTGGGCTGCTCTGTTGGCTGATCTCTGCCCTGTGTTGATTCCTGAGCTGTGCTCTGCCACTTCTTGGCTCTCTGGCAGTTGGCCATGGCCAAAATGGTGCTGAGGGTCATGATTACAATTTAATGATGTAGTTGATGGCAGCACCTGGGAATGTTCCTTGGCAGTGTTGAATTTGCCAGCATAAATCAAACCTGTGTCTTTTGAGTAGCAGAGTGATTCTAAATATTTCAAACAGGATGTTTTATTTTCCTGAGACCCCATATCTTTGTCATGCTGATTTTTACATGAATCTGATTTATGGTTTAGGAGAGTGCTTTTACTATGCTTGCTGAAGAAATGTGAACCTCAGACTGTCAGATAACTGTGATGAAAAAAGGCTTTCCAGTTTATTTTTTTTTTAAACATAGTTTTAGAGACATTGTTACAGTTCTTTCTGTCAGAATAGGATTTAAATGTTTAAATTGTACATATGTAACAATATAGGTCAGCTTATACTCCTGAATTTTTGTAGTTTTTACAGTTTTTCATGGTTAACAGGATTTTTTCTGTCTTTTCACTGTTTTGCATGAGCTACCATCCTGTAATCTCAGTAAAGCTGTCATTACAGCGATGTATCTAGCATCTAATTTGTCTTTGAGAATCTTTCCTCCTGATGGAAACATGTGAGAAAGGAAGAACCATCCTCCCTGACTTCCACATTTCTCTGGATGGCTTTACAGAACTATCAATTGAACAATTTGTTCTGGAGTATTGCTACAAATAAGGCCTGGCAGCTGGAGCCAGCCTGGTGTGTGAATGGCATGAACATTAAAGCTCTCCTGTCTTTCTCTTCAAGCAGAAACTGCTTTGAAACTGTACTAAAAATTCTCCTTTGTCCTTTTGTATCTGTATGGTATTTTCCCTCTTCCCTCTGCCAAAGTTTTCTTCTGCCTTGGTCCTAAGGAGTTGGCATGGATGTTTGATTTAATTCTTAATTTAATGAAAAGATTAGCTGTGACAAAATGTGACTTCAGTGGAAAGAGGAAGACTTTTGGGTGACTCTGCTACAGACAGTAATTTTTGAGAACAGGGAATACAGTTCTCAGTATTTGGCAAGATGCAGTCTTTTGAACCTGTGCCTTCTCAAATGGATCCAACTAATGAAATAGTAAAGCAGAGTTAAATAACACTGCTAGATGCAATTGCCACTGTGGTTTGTGTAGCAGCAGAAGAGCAGTGAAAGATAAACTGTTAATATCAGCAGATGCCATGTTCAGTGGAGTCATTCTTTTCAAAGCCAAGCATTGTTGCATACAGGTAATATCTTATAAAAGAAATGCCTTACAAAATCAGGCCTTGCTCTGCTGCACTAGCAGCTGGCCTGTAAGTTCCTGTGAGAAGGGATCAGAGGAATGAGAAGCTGTTGGCACAACAACCTATTCTGGTAAGAGAACTGTTGGCACCTACAAAAACAAGGAGTCTGTCTTATGAATCCACAGAGAAAATATGTGAACACCTGGAGAAAGAATTGTAGCATGGACACACACAAGCGTTTTCTAACCAATGAATTGAGTGGCAAGAAAGCCATGGATCAGTTATACACAAGGTCTTTAAAAATGTATAAAAAGGGGCTGTAACATTAAAGATTGGCTTTTCTGCTTGAAGGAACTGAGGCCTGTCTGCTTCTTACTGCAACAAAGCATTGCCTACTCTTTCACAGGTTAGGCTGTATGCTCACTATTAGAGCCAAAGAAAGCAAATCTTTCACAGAACAGTAATTTAAATCCACCCAGTGAGTTAGAGACCCTGGGTCATGAGTACTCCAGAGTCTTAATAACTGAAGGTAACAGTGAAATTAATTTCCCTTTCTTCTCCTGGTGCTAAATGTAACTGGGCAACAGCTCAGTACAGCCATCAGTTAAACTGCAAAGATATAAACACCTGAAACATGAAATGAAGTAAACTGCAGCACAGCCAGCTCAGTTCTTTCTGAAGGGAAGGTCTGCTTGTTCCAATCATGATTTGTGCCACAGGCTTTTATAGCAGCACTGCAAAAAATCTTATAAAAATTGTATTAAAGATCAGCCACCCTTAAACATATTAGGTTTCCAGCTGTGAGCAGATTTGTCACAGAAGCCCAGTGAGTTTTGTGTGAGGTTCCTGATTTTATCTTTCTTTAATTGTGTCTATTATAATAATAAAGCTATTTCTTGCTCCTGGGTGTGTACAGAGCAACAAGCAACTTGCAATTAAATGCATGTTTGGGTGCTGGCTGTAGCACTTAGTGATTCATGAGGCATTGTGTTTTCAGAGACAAAATGAAAATTTTGCTCCAGAGAGCACACTTCAATTGTTCAAATAGGTACATTAAACTTTTACACTTCAATAATAAATTATATGGAAGAGTTGCTGCCTCTTTGCAGGCACATTTCACCTGTTCCAGCCACCACCAGAAATCATCAGGCAGACCAGCAGCTCCCTGAGACCATTCAGATATTTCTGACCTGGGGGGTTGGTGTTCCTTGTTCAGGATCTCTCCCCCGTCTGAGGGGTGGTCTGTAGCTTTTGAAGGTAGCTGTCACTCTAACCAACTCTCAAAATTAGGTATTAATATATTGTTTATTTTTGGTGGGTTTGGTATTTTGGGTTTGGTTTTGGATTTTGTTTTGATTTTGTTTTTTTTTGTTTAAAGGAAGGATTCATGATGGGCTGCTCAGCCAGAGTAGGTTAGTAAACCAGTTTTGATAAAACACTTTTTCATGACAGGCATTAATTTTTTGTGAGGAAAATAAAGCATTTCAGTCCCTAAACTGAAATAGTTCCTTTCCAAATGCTGCTAATAAAATTATTCCGTGTCAAATGATGATTAAACTTCACTTCTGCTGTGATTGGCTCTGGTTGGGATTTTCCTTTCCTTTTGGACTACAGGTAAATGCTTTCTGGATTTCTCTACTTTTTTTTTTTTTTTTCCTTTTTTTTAAATAAGTTTTAATTTCATTTGAATCCTCTCAAAAGTTTGGTCCAAGTTCTTATTTTGGTTTAGTGACCTCCAAGAACTCTAACATTTTGACCAGTGTTGTGTACTGCCAGAGATGCACTCAGCACTCTGTCAGGCCTCCACGGTGGTAATTAACAACAGATAGTAATTTTCTTCAATCCAGATGATCTCTGATATCATCATGGGAATGGTGAGTGCTGACTAGGAAGGCAACATATGGCAGCCTGGCACAGGCTCAACATGAGCATCTTTTGCTTGAGAGCTCTCAGTTTCTTGGCCCTGTTGACCATTCTGTTGGGTTTTTCAGCTCTGTGAAGGGCAGCAGAGTGGAGCCAGATGTGAGCAAATCCTCCTGGAAGCCGGGGGTATTATGAAAAATTTACAACTTTCCCTCCTCCTGAAGATGTCAGCTTTTCCATGAGGAAAGTTTTAATCCCATTTGATATTGCTGATTCCTTAGTGGATATTCAGGTAGCTCACTGTTTTCTGCTGAGGAAAAGGGTTATAATCCTGAGATAATAATCCTGAGATGATGTGCTGTGTTTTAGGACTGAGTTCATCTGTTCCACTTTATGATTCTTAGGTACCTGAACCTGAGCTCATCAGTTTTGGTTCTCTTTGTAATCCAAGGAGGGAAGTGTGTGCTATTGAGTGAAATTCACACAGGTCTGAAATAGGTCAGAGCAACAACTCCATGGCACTGCCTGTTTCTTCCCATGCAGTGAGATCAAGCCATGCAGCTGGAACTGAGTGAGAAGAGTTTTCTTCAACTCAAATCTGTGTCACAAGCTTGGGCTTAAATCTTCTGGTGGTATTTCCAGTCTCTGACAAGGACAGACATGTGCTAACCCTTCTTCAGAAACAGCAGGCTTTTCCTGAGACCTGAGAGGGTCAGGTTAGGACTAAAACCTCTAAGAGGATGAGAAAAGCTGTTTACTTCTAGGAGCAGGGAAAGAAACTGCATTTCCTAATGAAATTTCTGGTAATGTTTTCATGCTGCCCTGAATTTTGAGTTGATTCAGACATCCATTTACCAATTACCAGCTGGTGGTAGCACTAAATTGAGTGGAACCGTCACGATCAGATAAACTGTGAGTGTTTATTCTTTCCATGCATCCTTTCTCCATTATTCAGTGGTACTTTGTGATGCTGTACTTGAGCTGCCCCATGGAATTTGTGTGAGTGTGAATATTCCATCTTTTCAAAGGCGTGGGGTTGATGTGCAGTGTCAGAGCTGAGAAGGTTCATTTCACATTGTTGTTGTTTGTGACAGTACTGCTTATGTTTAAAGATCTTCTTTTGAAGTCTTTGAAATCAGTTTACTCCTGGACTGTAGCTATTCTTGGGTCCTTCCATATTTGTATTTCATGAATCTGTTTTTAATGTTATTTTGCTTCTTATCTTCACTGAGCTGTCAGCATCTCTTCCTTCTAACAAACAGGGCAGCAATGACTTGCTATACTGTGATTTATCGAGGGCTGGGGACATCAAACAAGGCATTTATTATAGCTTTGGAGTTCAATAATAAGGAGTTCAGACACAGGGATTCAGCCTTCTTATCCTCAAGGCAACTGTTAGTTCATCAGTGACTGTAGCTCCTGTTTCTGGGTCTGCATTTCTTACCACTTAAACAACAAACTTCTAAATAACTTTATGAATTCATTTGTTATCATTTGGGATTGCTTTAACCTTTTCCAAACCGTGAATTAGAGCTTCTAGGAAGAAGCTGACAGATGAGGAGGAGGAGGGCCCTCCTCCTCAGCAGTATGTTAAACTGTGAGCACACTGAAAGAAGATTGGGACTGAATCCTGACCACTCCTTGGGGGGAAGGAGGGCAGGCAGTGGAATCTGTTCCATCAGTATTTGTTTGCTAAATGGATGTTAAGACAGGAGGTGCCAAAGGGATACTGCTGCCTTGAACCTGATCTTTTGTTTTTATGATAATCTTGATGGGAGCTGCTAGACCTGAGACAGCCACACCATGGCTTTGCTGCATGGAGCCTTCTGAGCAGCTGGCCTGCTCCCTTGGACATCTCAGGTTATCTATGGTATTGATGGGGAATGTGACAAGTATTGGCAGGGCTTTGAATGACAATTGCTCAGTGGTCCTTCTCTTGTCCTTCCACAAAGGTGATGTGGTGCCAAGGGTTCTGGTAAAAAAGCTGTGCTGTGGTTCCTGTGGTGTGGGCTAAAGTCCCTGTGTGATCTCTTTGTTGCTGGTGTAGCAGGAGGAGAAGTAAAGAATTTTGAAGTCACAAGCATCACCTTCATATAAAGTTTAAACACATAGAGAGTTCCCAATCCATTGGCCAGAAGTTCAAATAATCCCTTTTAGCCAGTCTGAAGCACCTCAGTGGTCAGCCCAGCACTTGCTGTTCAGCACATTTGGACATGTCCAGCTTGGTGGTGTTTTCATTGGTGCTGTAAAACTGAATGTGGTGCTTCTGTTCCCTGCTCTGAGCTGCTGTGTGATGGCTGTTATTATACAGAGCCCATCTATCATTCCAGCCATTCAGCTCCACAGTATCCAGCTATTTGTCTTGCACACTGAAAATTACTGTCAAGTGTCCTGTTGTTTCAGCCAGGTTTTCTCCTCTGCAATGAACAGCAGCAATTGCCTTTGACATCAGACATTGTGTGTCAACTGCCTCAACATTTTGAGGTGCACCCTGAGTCCCTCATCAAAAAGATGTGATTTGACTGGTGAAGGTAAATTAACCCATTAAGAATGACTTCAAAGAAACAAAAGGCAGGTGCTCTAACCTACAATTATTTGTGCCATTCTACCTGCTCTTCAAGCCACATCATGAACTGTAAGGTTAAAAAAGGGCAGGCTCATAGCAGAGAACAAATTCTGTGTCATGACACCCTCCACTTAGATCTGGGTTTTATTTTTAAAGTCAAGAATTGTGCCAGGTGACTAAACTTTGGTGGCCTCAGGTGGGGCAGCAAAAGCAGAGGACAGTAAATGACTTGCTGTACGAAGTACAAAGGGTCAGTGGTGGTGGTAAAGTATCAAAGTACCCTCTCCATTCCCACACCAGAGCATTTTCCCTGCTCACATACAGGGCTGCCAATATTCTCTTGCTCTGGGCTGCCATTTTGCCAGGACATTGCTCTGAGGATAACCTTCCAATTAAATTGTTTACAGACAAGTGATTTGCTGGGCTACCTACATTGTCTTTCTGCTGCCTTGACTAGAATTGCTGGACACATCACAGGGCCTTTAGGTTCTTTGCAGGAAAATTTTCCCTGTGAACACACCAGGGAAAATGCAGCAGCTCAGTCTGTGTTGACCTTTCCTGAATCAACATGACAGAAGCAACATGAGCAGCTCAACTATTGGTCCTCTTGGACTGTGGTGTTGCTTTTCAGGACAGCACCATTTTCTACATCTGGAAATCCATCACATGGATTTCCCATGTGCTCTAAAGGTGTCTTTTGAGTGGTGTCCCACAGTGGCTATGGGATGTCAGTGGCTGAAGCAGACCAATATTTTATGGGTGAATGCTCCTGAATAATGCTCATTTGTTTGTTTGTTTGTTGGCAGCTTTAGAGCAGTTTGTGAGACACAGCCTGCACGCAGAGGCAAATGTCTCTTACCTCCTTGGCTGGGAAGGATCCTGGCAGTAGATCTTCTGGCAGTGAGGGATGTTTGGGAAGGAGTCACCTATGGAAAGCATGCACTGCAGAGAAGGCAGCAGCCAGGATCAAGCAATTTGTTTTCTCCAACCTAAAAATAGAAGAACAACAACAGTGGCTGAAAACAGGATGTTCTGTCCCCCACTGATACTGGGGAAGGTGTTTCAGTTTATCCTCTTGCTTGGGAGCTCAGCATAATTCTGTTAGTCTAGCTGTTATAAATAATCAGGTGTAACTGCAAGGGAGTCAAAATCAGTGTTAATTCACTCCAAATGGCTGCATTAGGCTGGATTGAGTTGACTTTTGAACACAAAGGGTTGTGGGGCACAGAGGGATGGGGAGGAGGGTTGTACTGACATTTAATCTAAAGCCCATGGCACCTGATGCTGTTTTGGTTGCATGCCTTTGCTCCACAGGTCCGTGCTGTGTCCAGTTCTGTGCTCATCTTCCTTTGGAGATTGCTAGGTTTATCAAAGCACTACCTTGTGTCCTGCTGATCACTGCAGTACTTCTGGTGGTCCTCAGCAAGAACCTGAGCTGCTGTGCAGGTTCATAATGTGGGAGAAGATACACTGATTTATTCTGTGCGATCCATAGGGAAAGTATTTTTATTGCTCTGTAATCTTCTCTAGGGAAGTTGCTAAAAGTTCAAATGCTTTTAAAAATGCTTTTAAAAAATGCTTTCAAAAAAAAAACATTTACTCGTTGTTGTGCTTAACTTGGGTAAGAATGTAAAAGCATTTGATTTCCCTAATCTTGATGAAAAAGAATTTGTATGAAGAATTTCCCAACAGCCATCCACCACTACCATCATGAACAGTCTGCATTGACCTGTTGTCTCCTGCTTTCTAGTCAGTTTTAAATCCTACTTGTAGTATTAAGATCCTGTCATTACACTTGATAATTTAAAAAAATTCCAAGTTTTTGGCCAGTTCATTACATGAAGTTTTAACTGATGCAAATTTATTATTCCTCGCCTAACATTTGTATAAGCAAATGGAATTTCACCACTGCAGTTAGCCTACAAGATGAAGAGTCATAGATACTGAACAGCAATTTCCTTCATTACTCTGATTTTTGTGTAAGTAAAGTGCTTCTGGTGTATTGCCAACCATTTTTTTCTGAGGTCATTTCTATTTAATGTATCATAGTGCTTAATTCTGTTATAGCTGTGCCTGAGTTGAATTAGGAATCCCTATATGCTTAACAATTTCTTTTGAAAGGATACCTTAGTAGCACTTCCCAGAAGAGTGAAATGTCCAGGTATTAATAGGTACACCTTTTCAGGGATTTTTGAAGATGTTAAAAAAAAAGCTGTCATGCATCTCAGTGATCGTTGCTGAACTTTAACTGGGACACTTGATGGAAGTGTGGAGGCAGCCCCATGTCCTGGGCTTGGTTTGCTGTCTCCTTTACAGAAGTGAGTGGGAATCAGAAGAGCAGAGCTTTCAGGAGATGTCAATAATTGGGAAACTGATGGACAGATGTTGACATTTCTATATGTCTTTATGCAGTCAAAATATATTGCTCATCAGTCCTAGCAGGATCCCCAGCTCTCAGTAATGATTTCTCCTGTCACTGTCCAGTGCTCCCTGTCCCATTAGAGATCATATGCAGAACATAATGTTTAATGGTGATTTAAACTGGGTCTGGGAGGGCTGCTTGGTTCTCATCTTGTAATTTTGTGACCTTCAGAAGAGCCTGGTTTAGGAGCAGTGGTGGGATAGGAGGATTCAATGTCCAAGGGGATGTTGCAGGTTGTCTGGGACAGAGGGGTCTCAGCTCTTCTCTGCTGCCTGTGTAGAATCCTGAACCTGGCAGGTGTTAATTAGCAGCTTCTGGCCAGTGCAATCAGGGAGAGCTGGAACACAACCCAGTGCTTGATGCATAGCTACAGTTCACTTCCCATTTAGGTCACAAATACAATAACACTCTATGTATAGAACTGCTGCAGAGCACATGGCCCACTGCACCTTTTCCCAGCCACAGGAATGACTGCATAGCTGTTGTCTTCTATAATTAACATTTATGTCTTTGGTTAGAACACATCTAGTAAAAAAACTTTCAGCAAATGGTTAGAGGTAGCAGTGTGGTATATTGTGCTTTTTTTTCAGAAAACTGTTTAGAAAAATTCAACATCCCAAGGTGTCCTGGACTGCCAAGCAAATTGTATCTATTTGCCATCTCTATGGCATTTGTCTTCTGTTCAGTGGGCAGTTTTCCTTCTCTCTTCCACACCCACTCCTCCCTCAGGGGGACATCTGCTGATATCAGGCCATTGAATGTCACTGCATGGCTGATAAGAACTACAGAATCCCACTGGGAGATGTGAGCCCAGAGGGAGGAGCCAAGGATTCCTACCTGGATACAATCTGGAGATTCTGGAATGCCAGCACAGCTTCTCCACTGGATTTCCCAGAGGAACAGCAGCTGCCTCTTCCACTGGATCTTCAGAGATCTCCACCCTTTTCTACAGGATCCCTGCTCCACCAGAACCACCCCGGGCATTGCAGGAGGGCTGCAGCCACAATTCCAGTGGGACTGCTACCAACACCCTGACCCACAGGCTGTCAGGTTGTGTTCTGACTCTGTCAGTATTGTTTTAGTTTACTGCATTGTTTATTTTATCTTTATATTTTCTTCACTAGTAAAGAACTGTTATTCCTGCTCCCATATTTTTGCCTCAGAGCCCCCCTTAACTTCAAATTTATGGCAATTCTGAGGGAGGGGGTTTACATTTTTCCATTTCAGGGGAGGCTCCTGCCTTCCTTAGCAGACACCTGTCTTTCCAAACCAAGACACAAGGCTAAGACATTTTGAAGTGGGCAGCACCAGATAAGCAGGGAGAAATAGCCCAGTGCATTTGTAGAACAGTATTTTTTAGCTCTGCTTGCATGTACCAGCCAACAGCCCTTATTTGCACCTGCCCTGGAGTGTGTCAGTTTTGCCCCAGACAGAACACGCTGTCTCCTGTGTTGAACAGTGTCTCTGCTGTTGTGTGCTTACAGTCACCTTGTGGTACTTGTCTCTCCACAAAATACACTCACCTAACACCTCATCAGCATCCAGGTCCCAGGCCAAGGGGCCTTCTGTCCCAGGAACGGTCTCCATTGCCATCAGAATTGTGCTGCCCCTTCTGGGATCCCCTCTGGCTTCCAATAAAACCAGTTGACTTTGGGAAAGGTGCTGAGTGGCAGGAGTTTTCTGTTTGCTTTGCTGGGCTGTGCAGGGAAGAAGTGGGAGGAAAGAAAATCAACAGTGTGTGTGAATTTGTGTAAAATATTTTCTAATTTCTTGCTTTTTTATAAGTTTGACTTTTTCATAGTTGGATACTCAGGAAGGACACCTGACCATAGCATCCCTGAATGGTTTGGGTTGGCACTTTTAAAGGTCATTTGGTCCAAGCCACCTGCAATGGGTAGAAACATCTTCCAAAGATGACTTTGCCCTTCTGGGGTGCTTGACTTGAGAGCCTCCTGTGTGGATTAGATGCAGTAAAAGGAGACTGTACTGAATAACCAGAGCCAGCCCAGATTTCCTGAAGACCCTGTGAGTAAAGCAGAGGTATTAATGAAAGCCTTCTCGTGTATTTGAATGTCTTATAACAGCCATATTGTTTTCAAAATATTTTTGCTACTTTTTACCTACTTCTTTTCTCCTCTAAAAGTGTTGTCCTAGATGACAATTGTAATGGGTTTAATTTTGCAATAGAAATACTCCATGTAACAGTGTTTGTCATCACTGCAACCCAGTGGTTCACTCAGTTGCTCAGATGCTCACTGGTTGATCTCTGTGACTGTGTGAATTAAAATAAACTGTCAGTCAGCCCTAGTTTGTTAGTTATGGAAAGGGAATTAAGGTACTAATTGGAAATGGAGTGCATAAATTTGACTGGCATGAGTAGGAAATGCCTGAAGAATCTGACAATCTGTCTCCACGATGTGGCTCCTCAGAAATTCTAATTAAAGATAGCAATTGGGTCCTTTGAATTTTTTTTTCCATGTGCACTCTAAGCAACATGAAACCAATTAACTTCCTCATTGCATTGATACATTACTTTATGTACAGAACATAGGGATAGAAGACATTTCCATTTGAATTCTTGCCTTTTGGCCTTTAACAGAAAATCAGATAGTTGCAATTTATTGGACAATTACAGATGATATAGGAACACAATTTTTTATCTGTTTTATACCAGAAAGGAAACCCTAGACCTTTCTACTTCTAGAAACTTTCTTTTTTTTTTTTTTTTTTTTTTTGCACAGAGCTTATGATTTCTCAGCAATTTTCTAAAACCTGATAAGGATGCACATTAATTAAGTTTATATGAAGGAAACTTCTTTGCAGTTAATCTCTAAGTCTGACTTCTGTTCTGTACTCTCCTTGGCTGGGAGTAGGTATTTAACCAGGATTTTGTTTGGAGGCAAGGCTGGAGTGTGGGCACTGTGCATGTTCACCCACAGGATGTGCTATTAACTAAAAATAAATGTATTGATCCAGCTTGGGATGAATAATAAATTCAGCTTTTCCTGTTCTGACTTTCTTCTGTTTAGATAGGACTTATTTCAGAGGGAAAGTTGTATAAAGCTACAAATGAAAATTTTATGGTGATTCTAATTACATTGCTCTAGTGAAGAGAAATACTGAACTGAGGCTGATGGGGGGTTGGGAGGAGGCAGGAGCAGATCTGTCTCAAGACTTTTACTCCAAGCCTTACTTCCATTTACTTTCTTTGTCAGTCCTTCATTCAAGGCTCATAAATCAAGAAGAACCATAATGATTTCCGTGAAACAGTATCTGCTTGGGGAAACTCAACAAAGGGTGAAAACTGGCAGAAACTGGAATACCTGGCACTGTCTAAAAGTGGATTTGTGGTGTTAGGGACCTTCAGTCACTCCCCATCATGGTGCTGCCTGTGCTCCATGATGCAGGAGGAGGAAGAGGCTTCCTGCTGCCATTGTTGGACCCTTCCCAGTTGTTACCACAGCTCTGTCCAGCTCTGACAGACATGCAGACCCAGCTCTCTGTTCAGATGTCACCCCCAGACAGATGCAGCTGACTGAGAAACCAGTTTCCCTGTTGCTCAATAAAGCAGAGCAGGGCAGCTGTACTTTATATTCTGCATAAGCTGTGCTGAGGTCCCTGGCAGTGAATTAAAGCCCAGCATGAGCTTCCAGCATTTGCAGCAGCGTGGTCCAACCTTTGCAAGTGCTGGGTGTGGGGAGTGTGACCCCAGCCCTGTGATCTCCAGGGGTACAACCTTCCTTGCCCTCTGGAAAATAAATTGCTTTCATCTCCTCCCTCACCTCCCCTGTCCCTCCAGGTGCCACTGCAACCACTCTGTGGCACCAGCTTCCTACCTGGGGACAGGGAGAAGAGACTGGGGAAGGTGGGATGGCTGCTGCTGCCCAACACAGTGCAGGGGTGTTGCTGCTGGGCACAGGGGTGTTGGAGAAGCAGGGACAGTAACTCAGGTGCTGCCAGGTGCCTTTCAAGAGGTCCTGCCTGCAGGGGTTTCAAGGAAATCGAGTGATTTCTGTTCTCCCATCTCCTACTGGGGAACCTGCAGAGCAAAATCAGCCGCGTTACACAGACTGGCAAAACAATATTGAGAGCTGTGGGTTTTAAAAAATTTCTTTGTTTGTTTGTTTGTTTAGTTTTTTGCTGGTTTTGTTGATTTTGTTTTTGTTTTTTGTGGGGGGGTTGTTTTTGTTTTTTTGGTAAGATTCTGAGAGAGTTGCAGAAGGGACAAAAGCTATTCTAAAGCCTGGATTTAACATTAAGGAAAATGAAAGTCTTGGGGAACTGAATTTAATATCTTACTGGTTTGTATTTGTTGTTGTTCTCTATCCTATGGGAGTGATGAGAAGTGGATTTTCATGCTGTGTATACTCCATACTGCAAAACTTTTCTGTAAATCCAACTTGCATATGTGCAGCGCTGCTCTGTGGTGAGAGGAACAGTTCTGTGGTACTGAACACTCTTTGATGAGCTAGAGGGAGCTCTTAGACAAAGATATGTGCTATTTCAGCTTGCTTTTTCTCTTCAAAACAGTAATTTTAATATCACCAACCTGTCATGACTATTGTTTTCCAAACTTATGACAACACTTAAAGACTTAGAATAGGTTTTCTGTGTAAGAAATTGGGTTTTGTTGAGCTCGTTTGCCTGTCCGACCTCCAGAAAACAATTGGGCACCCTGACAGAGGAATATTTCAGCTTCCCTTTAAATGACTTCCTGCTACAGTGGAAAGGCAAAAATCTGCTTTTAAAAAAATCTCATTTTTAATTCTGAAGTCAGCAGAGCTGTATGTAAGAGGTGCTTTCCAGTGAGAAGCACATCTGCTCATGGGATGCTCCCGTGCTCTAGGTCCTGCTCCTTAACAGCCTGACCCCAAAGCTCTTGCTCTCTGTGGGATGGCACTCATTGACTTCAACAGTTTGACCCCAATTATTTCTTGCTGGAGCTGTGGTTTCACACAGGAAGAATTCTGTTGTCTTGAAAAGTTTGTGAAGACTCTGTAGGTTTTCTCTTATCAGAGCTACTCCCTGCTCTCATGTCTGGGTTTGGTAAAAAGGTTTTGGTGCTTCATGAATCTTGAATTATCCCTTTCCCATGTTCAGATTACCTTTCAATACTTAGTGAAATAAACCCTGCAGGATCTCACAAGCCCAGCAGTGCTGCTTTGCTCAGTCTACAGGTGGAAGAACTGAGGTGCACTGTGAGCCAACTGTGTCCATGGAAACATGCAGGGATTTCTGTGGCAAAGCCCCTGACCCCCAAACCTTCCTGCCTTTGCTGTGTGGCTTGGATTGTAGAGTTTGCAGGCTTTTAGATGTTTACATGTGTGTCAAGACTAAACTTGCAGCCCTTTCCCCCTCTGGTCAAGAATTTTGCTGTTTTATTTCTGAATATCAGTACTTCCATGGAATTCAAACTCCCTGACTGCCCCATACCTTAATGCCCAGTCTGTTGAGCCAGAGCAATAGTGAGATGTCTCAGCTGGGTGTGGTGCATTTATACTTGTACCTGCTTTTACAGTCAGCTGGTACCTGGCTACAAAAATGTTATCTCTTAAACCTGGACTATTGGCATTTGTAATTCAAGGCAGGATACATTTTCATGTGTGGAGATAATGGAGAACAAGTCTCAAAGATTCCTGCACAAAAGCAGCACTAAAATCAAGCAGAGCATGAAGTCCTTTTCAGTACAGATGAAATCAATTCCTCTTTCAGCTCCAGCTGCCACACGTGATGTCCCAGCCAGGTCTGTCTGTGCAGGAAGCTGCTGATGCTGGGAAGACTTTCACAGGCAGAAGGTGAGGTCAAGTGTCTGCTTTTGTACCTGGAGGATCAGGAAGAACTGCCTGTGTAACTTCACCATTGCCATGACCTTTCTTTCCCAGGGAACAATTTGTTCTGGGCAGGACAAGACATCATGTCCAGGTTTTCATTTAGAAATAAATACATTCAGGGTAAAAAGTAAGGAGAAAAACACCCACAATAAATAATTTAAAAAATACTTAGGAACCCATGAAAACTACCTTATTTTTCTGTTTCAGGTAAACTCCATTCACCACCACTCCCTGGGCTGGGCCATCCAGAGGTTTTTCCCCAGTGAACAGAACACCCATCCATGCCATGGGAAGCCAGTTCCTCCAGGAGATTGCTGTGGGAGACACTGCCAAGGGCTTTACTGTAGTCCAGGTGGACATCCACAGCCTGTCCCTCTCCCCCTAATTGGTCACCTCATCACAGAAGGAGGTATGGTTGGCCAGGCAGGACTTGCCTTTCCCAAACCCCTGCTGGATGAGCTGATCCCCTGTTTGTCCTTGTGTGCCATGTGATAGCACTCAAAATGATCTCCATGACCTTCCTTGGCACTGGATCTGTAGTTCCCTGGATTCTCCTTCTGGATCTTCTTGAGGATGAGCATTACATTTTCTGACTTCCAGCCAACTGGGACTTCCCCAGTTAGCCAGGACTGCTGGTAAATGATGGGAAGTGTCCCAGTGAGAACTTCCTGCAGCTCCCTCAGGATCCATGGGTGGATCCCATCTGGCCCCGTAGGGCTCTGTGTGTCTTTAGTGCTGTACCAGGTCCCTGAGCTTTTCCCCTTGGATTATGGGGGCTTCTGCTTCTCATCCTGGTCCTCAGGGGAGCTTTAGCTTGAAGCAAGGGATACTGAACCTCAGCTCTGAGAATCCAAATCACAGTTTGAAATGTTTGCTCTGAAGAACCTGGAGAGGCAAGGTGTGGCTTGCCCTTTCCTGTTCCACAGGGGAGTGTAGCAGGACCTGCTTTTTAGGTGCTCTTTAGGAACATCAGTCAAGTGCTTTGGTCTGTAGGGGAGCACAGATGAAAATGAAATTTCCTTATCTACAGTCAAGGATGCTTCAGTTGGCAGCTGTTACTGAAGTCACTCCCAGTCTCATCTTGCAGAAATATGCTGCCAGTTAACATGCACTGGCTTGCTTTTCTTCCCTTACAGATGCAGCTGCCAGGAGCTGGGACCAATCCCAGAGGGCAAACTGGCCAGGGAGCCTGCAAGGTAATGTGTGTACAGAACAGCAGAGTGAGGAGGTGCAGGAATGTTTTTCACACATGCATCTCAGCCCAAACTGGAGACCCTGGACCTGGCAAGGTTTTTCTGTGTTTTTTTGTTGCTGCTGAGTCTGTTTTCCCTGTGAGTGCCTGCCCAGGGTCTGCCCTCTGTGTGTGTTCGTGCAGGGCTCTGCATTTCTGCAGCACAGGGATGGCAGCACTCTGGAGGCTGCTCAGCTTGTGTGGGTGGCAGTGTCTGCATAAAACCCTTCCACAGGAGAGAGAGGGTGCTAGGACATTCCTCAGAGCTTTGTCTGGGGATAAGATTTACAGGTGGCAGGCACCAGGATCAGCACCACATGCTGCAGCACATTCCCACATCCCCTGATAAGGGCACAGCTCTGTAGCTGTATGGTCCTCCTGCTTGTATCATGATGCATCTGGCTCCATGGAGAGGTCAGGAGGATTGCCAGTATCACTGAAATTGTTTTCAGACTGGTGGAGCATTGAAACTGCTCCCCAGCCCCAGATTTAATCTTTTCTAAAATTCTGAGGTCTGGGATATCTGCCATTAAAAAATCCCTGGCTGGAAAGTTCTTGCTAATTTAGTGTTTTCAGGTCAGGACAGTGTTTTCAGTTCAGGAGTCTCCTGAACTGTTTGTCTGAGCTGTGAATAACTGATTATACATATATATGGTGTAAATAACTAATTTTGGGAAAACTCTCTTGGGGAATTTAGTCATTGAGAGGTACAAGTGGTGAGGGCTTGAAACTGCCCCAGAGGTTTGAGTCCACCAGTTCAGTGGAAAGCAATGAAAATTTTATGGGGATCATTTGATATCTGGTTTAGATTCCTAAGATTTTGTGGCTGCAGTGTAAGCATCTGCAGAGGCAAAGCAGATGTCTAAGCTCTTATAGCTGATAAAAATAAAGGCAAAATAGTCACTGGAGAGACCTGCTTGAAGCTGAATAAAATCATTCTCTAAATTCTTCTTGATTGACTGTTAGCTATATTGGGATTTTAAACACCTGGATTCCATGTATAGAGCTATAGGTAGGCACTTACATAGAGGTTCATTCTCTGGAGCTGAATTCTGCTGTAAATTAGCAGAAAATATAACCTGAAGAGATTGAGATCAACACCTGCTCAGCCTAAATATGAAAAGACTGAGAAGGATTACTTCTAGCCTTCGAATACACAAAGGACTGCTACTAAGAATAACCTGTTTTTCAAGTTCCTGCAGAATGTGATGAGAAATTATGAATTTTGGTTGCAACAAGGAGGATTTAAAATCGACATCACAAAAAACTTGGTAATGAAACACTGAAGAGAGATTCACTGAGAAGGATGTAGAGCTGTCAGCATTTGAGTTATTTGTCATCAAATACCTGAGGGGGTTGGTTTGGATTCCTTAGAGTTCAGTAACTGAAAGTTAAGGTCTCTTAACTATTGTAGTGCAATTGAAAAAACAATGTATAGTGCACAAATCATGGCTTTGTTTACAGAAACATTTCCTGCCCTGGAATTGAGGATGTCACCAGACTGGGATGTTCCCCATGTTATTGGAGGTTATTGACTATGCTTACATTTTCCTGAGGAGTCACTGGTGTGGCTTTCTGGAGCAATTCAAAAGGAGTTTTGTTTTCAAAGGCTTAAGCTACTTGTAAAACAAGTGGTATGAGCATTTCTGCAAGCATTTTGCATCTTAAAGGTATCCTATTCACCATTTTGGACCTCTCAAAATCAAATTCAACCCTCTGCATGTCCTGCAGAAGCATCTTCTGAAGGTGCAAGAGTCCTGTAGCAAAACCTGTGTGCTCTAGAGCACATGGCACATTTTATGCTCTGTATTAAGCCTGAGAAATTGCAATAGACACATTATAAATGCTTGGATACTGGATTTTTCTGACAAAAAATAGGGAGAAATGAAATCTTCAAAGGCATTTGACACAAAGTAGTTTAAGCCTTGTGGACTGCTGAAGCAGCATGTTTGGGTAGGGCTATCTACTGTAGCTATTATAAATATCAAGCACTACATTACTGTGGCTGTGTTATCTCTGACAAGATTAAGTGCATTCCTGTCAGAGAGAATTTCCTGATAAAGATTTCATTGCCTCTTCCTCACATACAAAATGATAAGTGACCCTGATATTTCTCTGCTCCACTTTATCAATAAAAATTGTTCTGCTTGGATTATTTCTGTTTGTCTCCTAATGAAGTGACATTTTGTGATGTGTCAGTCAATCCTGGGCTTGAGAGAGACATATGAACTCAAACCCACATCCTGGAAGTTGTAACTATGCACCACACTCTGAAATATGCTGTGCTAGGCTTTTAATCTGCTCTGCTCATAAAACCATAAATCACCAATTAAAAATAATGACTGAGGTGAGGGAGTAGATTATCTGATGAACCAGATTGCTCACTGTGAATCATTGCATCACTTGCTGAAGCAGACTCACAGTGACATGGACTTGGAGACATTGGAGCTGATTTAGGAACAGACACCAGCAATGTTAAATCAAAGTTACTGCTTAGAGAACAGAATTTATGGTTTCCTGGGTAGACATCCTGAGGACCACATGGAGTCCCATGAATATTAAATATTCCATGCTGCATGTGAAAAGTGCAACACAATGGTCTAAAATATGCACAGGGACCTGAACTGATGACAGTGCTGTCGTGTCCTTTTCCCCACTCCCTCATCCTAATGCACCTATTTCCAGGGACAATCAGCTGTGCTGGGGTGAGCCCTCCACACTCAGTTGGGCCCAGCACAACCAGGGGAGTTGGGATTTCCATGCTGAGCTTGCCCAGAGTAAAAATTATCCTTTGACACTGTGTGGGAGAACCTCCTGATGGCTGAGGCTGTTTTCCAGAGCTTCCTGGGAAGTGTGAATGCCATTTTAAGAATATTTTTATCAATGGGGGTGGCTTTGGGAATGATGAGAGTCAGTGGCCAAATAGGAGCTCAGAATACCTGCCCATTCCTGGCTTGGAGTGTTAGGGAGCTGCTGCAGGTGGTGTCTGGGGGAGATGGAAACCAGTTCCACCTATACTGCGGACAGACAAGGGACATGCTAGTCCCCAGGCATGAGAGAAAGAAGGGGGAAGAGCAGTTACAAAAGGCTGAAGTTGGTGAGATTGCATCTGATTTAGAGTGTGGAATTTGCTACCTAAACTGAGGCAAAGAGCCAAGTGAAGAGCCAGGAAAACAGAGAAAGGAGCTGTGTGCAGAGAACTGACACCATGGCATGGGGGGATCATTGATTCCCTCCATCCCACAAAGAGCCATTGGTTCTTCTTGCACCCATGGCTGTTCTGGTGGCACAACACCTAAGCAGCAAGACCAGACCCTGGGCAAGCTGATGTGCACCTGCAGAGTCTGTGCCAGTGGTTGTAAAGGATCTGCAGCTGTTTTCGTAGGTGACATAGTTTTCATTGCCCATTATGATGTCAAGTGTGTACAATTTATGAGGCAGTGTGTTTATTTTAATGTGCAGTGTCTGCATCTCACCAGCCACATACATTTCAATCTTTAATGCAGCCATCTCTTTGGATTATAACGTTCTTGCATATTTACTCACACTCTCTCTGAATGGAGAATTGAGCAGTATCTCATGGCATTTTACTAATTAAATAGATTGTGTGTTTTGCTGGCAGTGTGTTGTGAACATTAACTTCTGAAAGCTTTTTCATTTGTCATTGTCTCATTCCTTGGCATTATGATTACTGCAGTTTTATATGTGATAAGACTGTACAGCAAGTTAGGCTGTATGTCAGAAATTCCTGCCAGCAGCAATCTGCTCTGTGAGATAGAAGTGTAATGGGATTCATAATGTTCACTCACACTCTCTTCATCAGCATTTCCTCCCTCCTCTTGACTGGGCATTTTATTTGTGTCTCTCCCTGTTCCATTTGGACTGTGGGGAGGGGGGCAGTGCTCTTTTTTTATTTTCTGCTTTAACCTTGACTGTGAAACACTTTCTTATCAGGAAGCTGTTAGATGGGTTTCACAAAGGCTGGGGTGCTGGAGGAGCACATGGCTGTGAATAGGATGTGTGTGCTCACAGGCACTCTCATCTCCCCTGCCTCTTTGGCTGTGCAAGAAGCTGCTCCATCCCTAACCTCCAGCTCAGTGGCACTGCTCTGGCAGGGTGTGAAGTGTAAAACCCCACTGCTGAGCACTGGCTTGCTCCTGGCACTGAATGAGATTTACAAATCCCCTTGTTGCCTTTTTATTTGGGGTTGCTGCTGCAGCACAGTGGTGTTTGTACCTGTTGGGGCCCATTTTCTACTGTAGAAAGCCATGGCCATCAGTGTGAATGGTGTTTGTATCCCCTAATTTAGGATGTCTCCATTATTTATCCAGTAAATAGTTTATTTTTGGAAAAAGATTCTAGTCCTGATTTCAGAAACTGCTGGTGAGGTGCAGATTTAAATTTAGGGATTGATAAACTCTCAGATTGAGATGGCTGTGTGTGAGCCACGTGCTCACATTTCATTCCATGAAGAATTTATTGATGGAGAGACCAAATAGCAGAGAGTTGTTCAGCTCTTCATGAAAGTAGGATGAGGTTAATACTTCCTAGATTTCACTAACTGGACTGGTTGGATCTCTTTGAGTATAATGTGAGGTCATCTGCAGGTGTGTCCATGTGGACACTGGCAAGATGTGCCTGGAGGTGACAGTGCTGGATGTCAGAGGTACTGTGATGTCTGTCCCAAGGGTTGGCAGAAAATTGCCTTCTCCAGGCTCCTCATCTGAAGAGACCTCTTCTAGAAATGCTGTTGAAGTGATCCCAAGCTTGGATATTTGTTTCTTCTTTCTTTGTTGTTGATGCTTCCAATGGCCACAGCTGCCTCCCAGCTGAGCAATGAATTGCACACAGCAGTGAAGATGCTGTGCTGCTCTTTCTGCAGGATTATTGTTCCTTGATGACTCTTCTCAGTTGCCCTTCTACCTCCAGGAGCCATCAGTCTGCTCCAATCTGATGAAGTTCATCCATCTTCCTCTGTCTCCTGGTGGCCTCATCTCCTGATGACAATGCCTGTTTTTGTGTGGATGTGTTTGGAACCCCTCTAAGCACACTGATTTCAACAGCTTTTTAATGCTTGTTGGGCTCTTATATTTCTTTAAGGTAGGGAGCTGCTCTTGTAAGTTATACCTTTTGAATTGATCTTTTTGCTCGGGCAAAATAAGATCAATCAAATCCTATGGCTAATAAAATTGATAAAGAACCAATAAAAGCCCAATGATACACCATCTGGCCTGCTGAAGATGAATGAGAAAACCAAGCCACTGCTCAAATCTTAACCTTCCCAATCACATTAGAAGCTCATTCACACTTCATAATAGCCCAATATTTCATTTCAGCTACTGAGATTAATGCCAAAGAATACATAATCAGACAATAATTCTCTGTATCTTTCCATCCAGATGCATCGAGTGGAGTCATCAAAATAAGCAGATCAACTGTTTATTCCTTCCCACCATATTCACTAGCACTGTAACAGCAGCAACCAGAACAGAACCTCTGCAGGAACTGGGGATGCTGCTGTTAAACAGAGGCATCTGGAAATAACAGCTTTTCCAAAGCATCAAAATTATTTAGGAGGAGAGCCCCTGTTAAAGTCCACAAAATTGTGAGTTGTAACTCATGGAGCCTCCTGCTGTGGAGCCATCAATGGGCTTTTGAAATTTTCACCTGACCCTGCCAAGAAGGGTGTTACCACAGAATATAAAGCAGAATCTCTGATGGGGAGCTGAGGTGAGAGCACTGCAGTGCAGCCAATGGAGTTGTATCTTACCAAGGGCTTTCAAACACCAGAAAGAAACAGAAAAGCCAAATAAATGTTACTGGAGGTCATGGCTCTGAACAGCCACATCTATAACATTGAGTGACCTTTCAGAAACTGAACATACCCTTAACATGGATTGTGATCCTGATGCACCCTGAAAATATGGGCTATTTTAACAGATATTGACAAATTGTCTGTGTAATCCTACCCGACAGGGCTGGAGATTTAACTGCATATCTGAAGTACAGATTGCTGAAGGCTCCTCAGCTCCTCCTGCCCCACTGTTGAGCATCCCTCTTGTAACACAGGGAATCTTGTACAGGTCTGCTGCAGCACTGTGAGCTGCTCACAGTCCCAGTGGCAGGCTTTGGTCATCCATCACCCAAAGTCCTAATCAGAGTGCTGCTCTGCCCGTGATGTGTTGGTGCAATACATCTGCCCAGAGACAGGGCTGGATATTGCAAACCCACACATCTGCAAAGGCACATGTCCCACGTGGTTATGGATGTGTGTGGAGGGGTGTGTGGGCACACACACCGAGCCTTTGCCCTCTTTTGTGTTGGATTAAAACTGTATTGATTTTTGCAGGGTAGCTCAGGGCTCCCAAAAGAGAGGTGTGCATCTCTCACAGTGCCTGTGGGCACCAAAGTAATCCTGGTGTACCTGCCCCCAGGGGATGACATGAATTGGGAACAATGACTTTGGTGGGAGGATCACAGCAATTGTGCTCAGTGATATTAAAAAAAAAAAAAAAGACCATTAAACCATCTATTAAGCCCCACAATAAATGGCATACTGAATCATCTGAACCATGCAAAATATCTTAAAGAGCTGCCTTACCAGGAGAACTCAGTGAGCAGTTACACACAGGGTTTAGCTCAATACCGTGCATTTATTAATGATACAAAGGAAAAGATAGGCTCATTGCTAGCAAGGTTTGTGGTTTGGAGCAGCAGCTGGCAGTGGTGAATAATGGTGAGGGAAGGACAGTTATACAGAGTTCTGTGATGTGGAATGATTTAAAGAACCAGCATTTTTAATGCACCCAAATGCCAACATGTGTCCTTGGAAAGTGGAGTTGAGCCTGGAGCTGGCAGGATGTGGGTCTGCCTCCTGGAAGTCATTGGCTTGGGGAGGGGATGGGAGGTCATTTTCAAAAAACAGTGTGCAATGGTTGTATGATGTAATTGTGTGGCCCAGAGATCTAATGGGAGCCTCTGATGTATATCCAGGGCAAAATGGAACAAAAGGAAGAAAGTGATGTTACTGCTGTTTGCTGCTGTAGTGTGTCCAATGGCAGAAATTATCTTGGTGTCTGAATGAAGGTGCAATGCAGTCCTTACTACAAGAATAGCCACTTACATTAAAAAAAAATACCATAGTTTAGTCAAAAAGCCTAATTACAAGAGGAAGGTTACTCAGAAATAAATGTGTCTTACTCACAGACTGTAAGCACCTATGTGGGACAGAAAATTACTGAAGGCAGAGGGCTGGGGAAATGAGCAGGCAAAGACGTGGTGAGATGCTGTGTCAGAACTTCAGGCTGGATGAATTCAGGGTAAAGAAACAAAACTTTTTCCAAGCTGGCAGCCCTGGTAATATTCCATCGAATGATTTTGTGGATTCTGCATCCCTGCTGGATTTCTCTTGCCAAGCTTTATTCAGTTCAAGCAGAAATTATGCAGGAATTACCAGGTGAAATGTTATGCCCTGTATTACGGTGCTGTCATACTCACTGATCCTGATGTTCCCTCCTGGCATTACAAATCTGTGAACCTGAGAAACACATGACTGAAGGGCAGCCATGGTGCAGCTGCTGCATTCTTAAGTGGAGAAAGCAATCTGGGTCATATCTTGGGGAGAGAGATTGTGCTGTGCTGGGGAGACAGGCAGAGGTGAGGACTGACCTTTGGCTTGTTCTCAGTGACAGGAATTGCAAATACAGGTTCTTTGCAAAAATACACCTTTCCCTGCCAGTCTAGGCAGCCTTGCTTCTGCAAAGGTCTGCTGCAGACAGTGCCTGGCTGGCTCTGCACAAGGCTTTGGGAGGGGTAAGAGGGGAACATTTTTGAAGGGGGGGCATACTTAGGGCATGTAGTGGAAGAGGGCTGTTTGTGTGGCCACAGAGTGAGCTGGCATGGTTCTCCCCCATTCCTGCAACAATTCAGACCAACATTGCCCATGTTTAGCACTGTGCCATCCCCTGCTGTCAATGCTTCTCACAATGCAGCCCAGGCCAAGATACCATTTTCCTTTTTGCCTACAGGGGCACATTGCCATTGAAGTGACTTGTGCTCAGCTGGGTGCCCACCAGGACCCCCAGGGCGTCCTCTGCCAAGCTGCTTTCCAGTCAGTCAGCCTCCAGCTTCTCCAGGTGCCTAGGGATGCTCCTCCCCAGCTGCAGGACTTGGCACTTGCCTTTGCTGAGCTGCATGACATTCCTGCTGGCCCATTTTTCCAGCCTGCTGTGGGTGGTCACCTCTGGATGGCATCACAGCCTCTGGTGCATCAACCACTCCTCCCAGTTCAGCATTGTCTGCAAATTTGCTTGCCAGTCAGCTGGCTTCAGTAGCCCAGCTGCTGCTGGATATTCTGCCACATGAACTTTCTGTCAGGACTTTCATCAACTTTCATCATGCCCAGGCAGCCCAATGTGCCCAGGACTGTGAGCTGAGTGCCACATTTGGGACACCTCCACACAGAGCAGGTCTGTGTGACACCAGCCCCTTCGCCAACAGCAATAAGTGACAATCTCTGGGCCAGGGGCACAGGTGTCTAGGTGAGGTTTCTAGTAGAGGACTGATGCCTCCTGTGCTTCATTTTTTTTTGGGTCAAAACTGTCTCCTTATCCCTGTGGGCTCCCTCTTAGTGCACAGCTACACTAGGAGACCGTCACTTGATCTATCCTGCCTCTGGATACATCTACACCTTACAGCTGATTTCACTGCAAGCACCAGCGAGTTAATGTGGAGTTTTCTGCTGGAGACACAGATGATGTGGGCTTCTGAGTCATGCAGAGATGCTAGATCAGATCCCAACAGCTCTTAATCACTCTTAGCACAGCAATAAACCCACACTGGTAATCTCTGTTTTGTAGCAAAACTGATGCTCTCAGAGGTGGGGCTGGGCTGCTCTGGAGCCTGGGTGGCCATCACTTGTTCTGGCATTTCTGCTCTGTTCATCATGGTGTGACCTAGTTGCACTCTTAGATACTTTTCAGACTCATTAAATCATGGCAGTTCCCAGGAACTGATTGGGAAGTTTTATTCTCAGCTTCCTGGAAAATTATTGCTATTACACTGTCACAGTTGGGCAGGCATTTTTACAGGCAAATAATACCATATCAGGTGGAGACATTAAAAGGTGTAACCAATAAAAAGAACAAAGCAACAGGGATGAAAAATTATTGCAGTGCAGATTAATTGCAAAGCACTTACAGATGTAAAGTGTAAGTCATATAAGTCAGGAAGGGAAGAGAGAGCTTGACAGACAAGGAATAAAATGCAAAGTACAGGAACAAATGCAATTTCAACAGAAAGTTTATGAGGAATTATTGCTCTGAGGTAAAGAATCTGAGGCTGGAAGAAATAGCTAATAAAGCAGAAGGAAAGTAATTTATTATTTGAGGAGGTTAAGGTTTAGGAGCAAAATCTGTGACAGTCCTTTAATATCAGCAGAGATCTGAGTGCCATTATTCCCATGGATAACCTTGAGACCTCTGGAGCTTCTGCAAACTACAGAATGAGACCAGCAATAGCCTGTCCTGCCCATGAAATAATTGTGGGTTCTTTCTCCATTTTTCAGAGGAAAACTCAGAGATAGCAAATGTGAACCTGAAGGCTGAATGAATTTGATGAACACTTAACTTGTGAAATGCATCGCCCTGGGCTGTCATGCAGCTCACCACATTGAGACAATTCATTGAAATAATGGTCCCAAGGACAAGGCTGCATTGTGGTGACAGTTTGACATCACAGCTGAGTCAGTCTGGCCTGCTGAGCTGGGAGAGGCAGCACACACCTTTTTTTTTCAGCTACCAGGCAGGTGGTGCAGCCATCACCTGCTCAGTGCAGGCAGCAGCTCCTGCACAGATGACACTTCTGTCACCGAGGCTGCTTGACAAATCCCACTGCAGAACTGCCACATTAGGGTGGCATAATTTTGCTGGACATTAAGAGTTGAAGAGAGACCTTCTTGGATGGACAGTTTGAGGAGGATGAGATTGATGATTTTGTGTTCCTCAGCTTCCATCTCAGCCATGCCCAGCTCAAGGGTGGGTGTGGTATTTTCGGGATCCCAAGATGAGGGAAGGAAATGAATCTGACTCCATGTTCTTACAAGGCTAATTCATTATTTTATGATATTATATTTGATTAAAAAATACTATAGTAAACTATGCTAAGAATAGAGAAAGGATACAGACAGAAGGCTGAAAGATAATAATGAAAAACTTGTGACTCTCTCTTCCAAAGTCCCAACACAGCCTGACCATGATTGGTCATTAAGTCAAAACAATTCACAGGAAACCAATCAAACAACCACCTGTTGGATAAACAATCTCCAAACCACACTCCAAAGCAGCAAAACACAGGAGAAGCAAATGAGATCATATTGTTTTCCTTTTTCTCTGAGGCTTCTCAGCTTCCCAGGAGAGAAATCCTGGCTGAGGGATTTTTCCAGGAAATATGATGGTGACAGGTGGGAATGTGACAACAGGCTGGCTGGGGGGTCCCGTTGGAGCAGCCAAGGCCAATTTGTCTTCAGCCATTGGCATTGCCTTCAGCTTTCTTATTAATGTGCTAATTTTCCTCATTGGTGCAAAGGGTTCCAGAGGCTGTGTGCAATATTTGTGTTTCTAGAGAAGGAAGAATTTGATGTCTTTTCCCCTGGTAATTAATGCAGGTGTTTGAAGCCTTTCATTTATAAAGATGCCTATCCAAATTCCACTCAGCCAATGTCAGTCTTTTGATGAAAAGTGTTTAATGGAAGGTGTTTGATAAACCTCTGAAAGACTGTTAGTGTCTTGCAGACTTCATGCTGTCCTACAATAGGTGCAGGTCCCTGGTGAGTTTGCCCAATAACTTCACCATTTCAAGTGTCTGCCTTATGTGCAGAAGAACTTTCTGGAGAAAAAAAAAATATTTATACATGTCTGGTTTGTTAACTTGACCATGTAATAGGAAGGAAACCATCCTGTCAGTCTGAAGGGGGATGAAATAGTTTCTACTGAATGAATGATTCATATGAATATGAGAATGACCATACAAGATCAAGTCAAAATCCATCCAAGCCTGTGTTTGGCACAGCCAATAATTTGTCAGAGGGAAAATGTAAAACAGAAGCGCAAGCAGACAATTTACCCTCTTTTCTACCAGCACTTTATGGTTTCCTTATAAATATACTTTTTTTAAATTTTTGTGATTTATTCTTTTGCCTTCATGCACACAGATCATAATCCTGATCAGAACATAATCCTATAGCAGTAGCCATGCTATAGATTTGTGTAAAAATGCTTGGTGCTCTCATCAGGCTGAGGTCAGTAATCCAAGTTATGGCAAAGCTGCTGATCCAAAGCCCTTTATGCTGGAAGAGTCCAGCACTGGAGTTCTTGGTGGCTTAAAGACCAGATAGGATTGGCTTGATCTCTGGAAATGGAGATACTGATTTTACATTCTGTAAGAGTAAAGATAGTCCTGGGATTATATTTCACTAATAAACTAACCTTGGTAGTGAATTCCCTCAAATAAATAGAAGATTCACATTGGTATTTCAGTAAAAATCAGAAGCCTTGATGGTACAACAAAGCTGATGTACTGGAGCAAATGAAATTTTTACCAGTGAATGCTTGAAGCTCAATTGATCAGTTCTTTAAAATCAAGAGCATTATACTTTTTATTACTGAATTTAGTCATATTATAGCAGTAAATACAAAAATACTTGCTATAAATTTTGCTGGCCTTGTATGGTCACATTATTTGTGGGAATAATTGCTACATGGACTAGAATTACATTACCTCAGGTTATTGGATTACATATCATGTCCTGCTGAATTGTAATATCATTTTGTTTAAATGCAAATGCTAAAATAAATGATAGCTTCTGCTTTAAGGCTGTGGATTAGCTATTCAAGATGATCTTACTATTAACTCTGCAGGGAAGATAAATCGGCTAAAGAAAAAACTTGACATCTTATCAATTTTTTCTGTATGGGGTTTTAGTTGGAAAAACTGCTTGTTACAGCAGTTTCATTCTAGTTCCTTAATCATGTGTTAAGTAAGCCTCTACTAGGAGTTTAATGTGGAATTTTAAAGTCCTTGGATCTAATGAAACCAGGCACTGGCAGCAGCAGGACAAGGTGTCTTAGAGTAGGAATAACCCTACAAGTCATGCTGATGTTCATCCTTCCCATCAAAAAGTTTACCAAAGTTTTTATGGTACCTATGGCAATAAATGTGGGTGCCAGAGATTCATAAGAGAGGCAGATTAGTGCTGTGTGCTCCCAGGACCCCTTTCCATTACTTAAAGGAGACCTAGAAGAAAGATGGGAACAAACTATTTAGGAAGGCCTCCTGTGATAGGGTGAGGGGGAATTGTTTTGAAGTGAAGGATGGTAAATTCAGACTAGATATAAAAAATAATTTTTTTAAAAACGAAGGTGGTGAAACACTGGCACAAATTGATCAGAGAGGTGGTAGATTTTCCATTTCTGGAAACATTCAAGGCTAGGTTGGGTCAGGCTCTGAGACACCTGGTCTAGTGGCAGGCAGGTTCGACTAGATGACCTTCAAAGGTCACTTCCAACCCAAACTGTTCAATTATTCTATAACTCTGTAGAAAACTTTTGAGACAGAAAGCTGGGGAGATGGTTGGAAAAATTAGATGAAAGGGAAATTAAAGAAGAAAAACTCTGCATAAACTCCAGATTCAGAGGAAGGACCAAGAACATGAGGAGTAGTGGGAAAGGCTGGGAGAGCAATCATGGGTGCTGTGGCTTGCAGCAGTGGGATGAGGAGGCTGTGACTTCACCCTGCCTAAGCTGGTGGGCCTTTAATCTTCTGCTCCTCCTGGGTAGGTCATAACTGGGACACACTGATGGACAAGATAGAATTCAAGCACAGATAATAATAATGCTGTAGAGCAGGATTTATGAAGAAAAGTTAAGCACCAAATGTGCCCAGTTTGTCTCTGTGACAGCCTGACATTAGAGCAGTGTAAATACAGATGAAAAGGAAGAGGTGTCATTTAACATAATGGAAGGGTGCTGTGAGCAAGGGAGTCTGCACATTAATGAAGACAAAACTCAACCCCTTCTGCTGCTGCTGAGATTCCCACCCCCCTCAACTCCTCAGCCTGTGCCTTATCCCTCCTCCCTGGAGGAAAATCATCACTCCCAGCCACATCCAGGTGCAGTGAAGAGGGACTCACTCTCCTAGGAGTCAGCAAAACTCCCTTCCCATTTCCCCAGAGGCTGAGGATAAATCCCCATAGTGGATGATGGGCTGCACATGGTCCCTGCTCTCCTGTCACCCATATCTCATGTAAGGTTTGAGGTGTAGCTGCTGAGTTACCTGGGAGCTCTAATCCAACACAGCCCACTGGAGCACTGGCACACAAACAGTGTCCTGAGGAAACATTTAGCCAGGGAAATGGGTTACAAAGCTCCCAACCCTCAGGAAAACTTTGGAGACCATCAGGCTGAAAGGAAAGCCCATCCAGAGGAGCTGTCTGCAGCTTTTTTCTGATTCCTCACTCAAGGACAGCAGCTGTCTGAAAGCTCCTCCAGCTCAGGACAAGGAAACCAGTGCTCAGCTATCAGAAAAGCACTCAGAAGTAGTAATTTCCCATTATTTCTTAGATTGCATTTTAATTATTGACAGGCAGGCAGCCAGCATTGGATGGCAATGACTGCCAAGAGCCCAAAGGCTTTTTGTATAGGGGGTTAAATTTTGTTAATGACCTGAGTTTCTGCCAAACTCACTGCCACATATCAGGAGTGACACTAAGTAGACTTGGAGGCTTTTTCAGTTAAGTGCTTGCATTTTATTTGCATGAGCCACTTCATATAGTGCTGCTCAGAAAACACAGAAAAGCACAGAGAAGAAATAAGGGTGGGTGAGTACCTCTGGATACCTGACCAATTTCCTTCTCCTCATTGTCAAGTTATTTTTCTGCAGCTGGGGAAGAAATTGGCCCTTATGCTGTCATGTTGATTCAAAAAACCCTTCTTTCCAGTCCTACCTCATTCCAGGAAAGAATTTTACTAGGGAGTTTGGAAATTTTTGTACAAGAGGAATGTTGTGATTTTTGGGTTCCTTTCTGAAGTGCTAACGTGTCTGTTTTAGTTTTCTTAGTGCTCCAGCTCAAGCAGTCACACAGGGAGTTTAGATTCATTACCTTCCTAGAAAAAGTCCTTCATGACCTTCAGCTTCCCTCCTGGCTACCAAATCTGCATGACCCCATCTTCCCCCTTATTTTCCTTAAGGCTGCAGATCAGCTCATCTGTATTTCACTTTTGCCCTTATCCCTGGTGTATTAAATTCAGAGACTTATCTACCCATTTCAAATTAATTTTCATCCTTCCATGTTCCACTTCCTGAAATCCATCTCCCATGGTTACCCAGGGGTTTCCAGGAAACCCTTATGTTATCCCCTCTTCCCAGAACTCTTGTGGCTCCCATGCCAAAGAGGATGATGCTATAGCCATCAGAGGATTTTCACTGCTACCACCAAATTCTTGGCTGTGATGTTTTCCCAGGACTTCAGTTTTTCCCAACCCCCTGGATTCAGAAGGATTCAAAAGGAATGAATGTGGCACTGCCAGTCTGTTCAGCAGGTAACCTGAATGCAAGGGAGTGGTATTGCAACAGGAGATGATGCTGACAGGATGGGAATTCCAGCTCACCATTCTGGTGGCCAGGGGCAGTGTCAGCCTGTCCCCTCCTGTGTCAGCCTTGCAGTCAGAGCTCCTTCCCTGGGCTCTGGACACCTCTGCCATACCTTGTAAAGTGATTGCTTGGGGGCTGCAGAACATCTGAAATCTGTGCCCACTGCCTACGCCCACACAGCTTCAGCACACACAGAACTCTTCAGCAGGATTTAGGGCTGAGAAGTACAAGAAGTTATGTGGTTCCTTACTCTTAAGTCAAGAAAGCAATCACCTGTCAAGGCAATCTGTCTTCTCTGTTTTATCTTCTGAGAAGAAATGCATGGCTGATAATTTATAGAAGTTAACACAAGCAGGTTATTTTAAAGGAAGTATTCACAACCCTCAAGAAACCTTTATGTCAAATTGGCTGGCCCACAAAGTCGGAAAGAGAAAGGTTATTATTGAGTGTTTAATTCCCCTAAAGGCAATCAACAGGTAGGACGAGAAGGAAAGCGAAAGGCAAAAAATGAAGACACGACGGAAAGGTAAGAAAGGTAAAGGAAAGGAAAGGAATGGAAAGGAAAGGAAAGGAAGGAAGGAACAGGAAAGGAAGGAAAGTGAAAGGAAAGGAAGGAAAGGAAAGGAAAGGAAAGGAAAGGCAAGGAAAGGAAAGGAAACGGAAAGGAACAGGAAAGGAAGGAACAGGAAAGGCAATGACAAGGAAACGCGAAAGGAACGACGGAAAAGGAAAGGAAAGGAACAGGAACGGAAAACAAGGAAGGTCAAGGCACTAAAAGGAAAGGAAATGTCAATGAAAGTCCAATTACCTTCCTTCACATTCCACTTCTCCCTTCCCTTCCCTTCCCTCCCTCCCTCCCTTCCCTTCCCTTCCCTTCCCTTCCCTTCCCTTCCCTTCCCTTCCCTTCCCTCTTTTCTGTTTCCAATTCTTATATAAATAAATTTCCAAGTGGAATGCATCTCACTAGTGACTGTTTCATATTAAATGAGGAAAACCAGGAGAGGACATTGTATAAAGCACTCAACTGAGCAATAGGCTGAGTACCAATGTGTTGGATAAGCAGGAAAACAAATTCCCAGGAGGATCAGTGCTTTGTGTTCAGCTCACTGCCTTGCCCAGCTCTTTGTCCTGGCAATAGACTCCCAGTAATGTAAAATAATGCTTAATAAAACTTACACTTGAAAATGTAATTTGCTTGGGCTATTGATTTAATTAAATTGAGTCCATTTGTTTGAGCACTGTTTGTGTTTTAAATGCACAGCACAGAAGCCACAGAAGAATGTTCCTCACTGCAGCTGAGTGCTCAGTTCCTTCCTGCAGTGAGGCAAGGAGTAGCACAGAGTTTCCCTTGGCATGTGCCCTATTGAGAATCTAAATATGGAGGGGTAATAACCTGTCAGTGACCTGGTGCCCCAGTTTGGGCTGATATCTGTGGAATGGGAGCTCTTTGTGTCCTTGGTGCAATGGAGGAGGGAGAGTTGGCAACTTTGCATCAGTGGGCATTTTGTCTGTGATTGGTTTTCCTTGTTATTCAACAACAACAAAAAAAGGCTTTAAAATAAACTTCTTAGTTAAACTTAGGCTTTGTAAACCTGTTGTCTATTCTAGCAACTGCCTCTCTTCTTGCTCATTTCTATGATTTTGTAATTCCAGTTATAACTTCAAATATAACTTATTTATATAATTATAACTTCATTATCCATGAGTCACAATGTTTGTCACATCTGAGGGAGTGTGTTCTGGAGGGCCTCACCTGTGAAAGGTCCTGGTGGGAGTTGGAAAGGTCCCTCCATTTTGGCATTTGTAAAGGGCAGTTATAGTTTTCTTCTTGGTTTAGTGCTGGGCAACCATCTACAGGTGGAAGAAACATCAATAAAACAGTAGTATCAGGAAACAACTCTTTAGTGTAAGATTATATAGATAAGTTGCCTTGGATCTATGATTGCTAATAAGCCAAGAGAAAATATCAGACATTTCATTTTTTCTGTGTCTTTTTTTAAGGCTGAGATGTGGAGAGTGCTGCTTTCCATTTACATATTCTGAATGGGGAGCCAGTAGTGTTCTGCAGAAGTGTCTCTAAAAATTCTAGAAGTGATTAAAAGAAGGATTTTGAAAGAGTTGAATTTTTTGGCTAGTACAAAATAAAAATGTTGGATTATAACTGCCTGTTGAATTCTGTGACTTCCTGTTGAATTCTGTGGATCACTCTTGTGGGCATTCGAATAAGGAATTACCATCACCCTAAATTGCTAAACTTTCTTTGTATGGAGGGTAGAAAGTCAAGAATATCTTCTTCAAGCACTGCAGAGCAGGGTATCACAATTCTGTCCTCTGAGGACCCTGACAGGGCCCCAAACAGAATGGCCACATCACTGAATTTTTGCCTGGAAGGCTCTAATTTCCAGTCACATCAGCCCTAATTTCCAGTCACACAATCACCTTTCAGGTTCACACTCAGATTCTGAGGAATATGGGTGGTATGAGAAGCTGAACAGGATGGAATTAAAACAGAAATATTTTTATTGTTTCATGTTTGGTGCACCATATTCTTCATAAACCTCAGAAGAAGCATTTGATTTTTTTCTAGCATGAAATAATTGTCCTGACACTTCATTTCCTCAGCCACAGAGTTGCCATTTTATACCACCAACTAATTGTTCATTATTGTTAAAAAGGGGAGAGGAATTTGACACCTCCAGAGAAATCCAGAAGTCACTGGGTGTGGCTGGGCTCCAGTAGCCAAGTGTAAGCTCTGCTCCTCTGGAAGTCAAAAGAAATGTTCTCCATCAAGCCAAGGAGGTACAAGTAAATAAACCCCCTCATTAGCTTTTGCAGTGAGGGCCTCATCCCTTAAGTAATTGATATTTCAATTAATTTGGAGAACTCTCAGGATCCTTGCTGCTTACAGACTGCTGACCTTCATGGTCAGTGATGCTAATGCTCAGTTAATTATGAACAGGTTAATGCCCAGTTAGTTATAAGCAGGATCACGCTCTTAAAAAAATGTGTTTGCTATCTGAGAAATGATCTAACAGTCAGCAAAGGAATGGACAGGAAGAGCTGTTGGTATTTTTCCTCTTCTTCATTTTGTTTCTCATGGGTTTTTGTAAGTGTTTTGATTAGTTATCTATCTCCAGTTATTCAATATCTTTGTGTCTAAAGAGAAGAAAAGCAGCAAGAAGACATTGTGATCTTTTGTATCTATTTCCTAGCATGAAAGATGTGAAATAAATTTTTAAGATTGCAAATCCAAATGTAAAGAAATTAGTTAATCACAGCCAGGGATCTCCCTCTTTGTGCATGATTTAGACAGACATACATGGAAAAAATCCATATGAAGGTACAGTTAAAGAATTATAAAAGTATAGAATAGGTTTTTTTTTTAAAGGAAGGAACCTTTAAAAGTCATCCAGTTCAGCCTCTCTGCATCGAGCAGGGTCTTCTGCAACTAGACCAGGTTGCTCAGAGCCCCATCCAGCCTGACTTTGGATGATTCCAGGACTAAATCCTGGTTCATAGAAATCTGCTTGCTTTCTGTGGAATTTCAGAGGGCTTTCTGATCATAAAGCTCCCTGTACAACCACTAGCATGGCATCCATTCTTCCTCCTGAGCACCTCCCAGTCTTCTTCTGGACCTTGGAAATCCTGGTAGGTGCAGATGCTGGGTTTTTTTTCATCAGCATGGCAAATATAATGTATGGGCTGTAATGTGAGATGCAATATAACACTACAAATTCCCTCAGCTATTCCATGCTCTGTGATTCACTCTGCTCCTCACCAGCTCAGCTGTGAAAGCACCATTCACAATGCTACTGGCTGTTCTGGGAAGCATCTGTCTTGAAACTGTACCAGAGGGTAATTAGAAAGGGAGATGGAGGACTGCTGGAACCATATTGATTGTTCATATTTATTGATAAAATACTTCTTACTGCTTCTCAATTCTCACTATAGAGAATAAAGGAAAGCAACAGATTTTCAACCATTATTATTTTTAATATCAATATTAATTAAAATTTAATATTGATATTAATAAAATTCTATTAAAACTACGGATAGCTCTTTTGTTTTACTTTTGTTATTTATTAATTTTTAAACAAACCTTATGATCCAGCCAAGCAGTATTTTTATGGCCTTAGTGAAAGGAATAATAAAATCCACACTGTTTCCCTTTCTTTCCCATCATCTCCTTGTTGAGCTACCTAAGAAACACTTGGCCAGCTGCTGCAACAGGCTGATGCTTTAAAATCCAGGCCATCCATCTTGCAGTTGGTTGCAATCAGTAAGATCAAGAAAGTTCTACAGAGTCAGCTTTTTTAGGCTCAATACAGGTAGAAAAATTAAAGTCCTGTAGTTTTTAGCTACAGAATTCATTCAGTGTATTCATCATTTAATCACAATCAAACTAAATTTATAATAGAACTGACTGTCCATGTAATAGGAACCACAGCAAACAATGAGGTATTAGTTGTTTCCTTTGACCCTTGAATCTGAACAATATCCATGGAGTGCAACTAACTACAATCTCCATATTTAATCTTAAATCGTAATTAAAACAAAGAAGTGTGAAATGAAAAGCAATCAGACAGAAAATACAGACTCCAGTCAGAGCACTTCTGTCTGTTTTAGGAATATAAATTGGACTGATTGCACACTTGGACCAGCCTAATCAAAGCAGTACTAGAAACCCAAACCAGTTTTTGAGGAGAAAAAGCAGATATTATCATTAGGTTTTTGGGTCTATAGTGGACAAAACCCAACCAAGATTACAAAAGCCTTGTCCAGCATTGAGTCAGTGTCTTGGTTTCAAAAGTCAGGTGTCAGCTAAGGAAGGCAGGAGCCTTCACTAAAATAGAAAATCTAAAACTCCTCCCTCCAAATTGTTATAAATTTTAAATTAAGGGGCTCTCAGGCAAAAATATGGGAGCAGGAATAACAGTTCTTTACTAGGGAAGAAAACAAAAAGATAAAATAAACAATACAGTAAACTAAAACAACACTGACAGAGTCAGAACACAACCTGACAGCCTGTGGGTCAGGGTGTTGGTAGCAGTCCAATTGGAATTGTGGCTGCAGCCCTCCTGCAGTGTCAGGTGTGGTTCTGGTGGAGCAGGGATCCTGTAAAAAAAGGGTGTAGTCTTCCTCTGAAGATCCAGTGGAAGAGGCAGCTGTTCCTCTGGGAAATCCAGTGGAGAAAAGCTGTGCTGGCATTCCAGAATCTCCAGATTATATTCAGGTAGCAATGCTTGGCTCCTCCCTCTGGGCTCACATCTCCCCGTGGCATTCTGTAGTTCTTATCAGCCATGCAGTGACATTCAATGGCCTGATATCAGCAGATGTTCCCCCACCGAGGGAGGAGTGGGTGTGGAAGAGAGAAGGAAAACTGCCCACTGAACAGAAGACAACTGCCATACAGATGGCAAATAGATACAATTTGCTTGGCAGTCCAGGACATTCAGGTTGGGAGTACAGGGATGAGCCTGTGCTGGGAGTCCATGGAAAGGCTCTGGTGGCCAGGCCCTGGGGAAGTGCCAAGTGCCAGCCCTGCTAGTTTTGGTCATCACTCTGTAATTGCTGAGTCAAAAATTGTAACAGTGGCCATGAACTCCTGGCCAGATGAACAGCAGCAATGCCTCCTTTGATTCATTGTCTCACTCAGGGCAGTTCTTAGCCTTATCCTCTTTTGTATTTCTACCTTATCTGATTGTCACCGAGGAGACTTTGCTGCCATTAAATAAATAGTTTAGTGCTGAATCCTGTGTCAGCATTCCCAGCCTGCAAAACAGAAAAAGAAAGAAAAAGGTAAAATAAAAAAGAGAAAATAATTCCTTGTTTTGGGAACTCTTTGGGCAAGATTTGTCCCCTGTATATGTAAAGAGCTTCATCCCACCTTGACTATTTTTATGTCACCAAGATCCATATAATGAACAGTTTGTGGCCATGCTGTAGATCAACCCATTTGACTCAAAAATTAAACAATAGTAATATGAACATCAGGGACCAAGAGTGAAGCACTTGGTCAGTTTATCCAGGAGTTTACGAAGGTGGCCAGGTACAGCAGTAACCAGTCTGCTCTCTTTCTCAAAATGACACCCATAAGTGTCCATTTGTCCTCATCTCTGTCCTTATTATGAACTGGCTGAGATAGAAACTGTTCAAGTGGCAAATTATTTTTCATCACTGTTATGTACTGTTCCACAGTGGGAAAGAACCTCATAATCCTACATAAGTTGTTTTAAAACAAACCTACTCTTGTGTCCTCACAAGAACTTACAATGGAAGGACCTCCACAGCTTTGTCAGGCTTTGTTCTATTCACTCTACATTTGGCCCATATCCAACATCAGTCCTTGGCTAAATTAGGATCAGTTCAATTTGCTGTACCTCTTGGGTGGACAGTGCAGGAGAATTATCTTCCTCAAGGGAGGTTTTATCTCTATTTAAATCAGGATTGTGAAAAATCTCACCCCTGTGTTGTCTTTCCAGGCTGCAAATCTAATTAACGTGAGCCCAAGAATCTTGGGTGTTAATCCTGAATTTAGCTATTTTTAGGAATTGAAGGTAAAGTACAGAGAGCTGTGCAGCAGCAGGGAGAAGGACAACTTTATCACCTTGTCCAGGATGGTGCACCTGGCGTCAGGGAGGACCCTGGAGGGAGAACTGCTCCTTCCCAGCCAGCACCAGACCTCACTTAACTGGGAAAACCTGCAGGAACTGGGAGACTGTAGGAGAGGAGGTGACCAGGAAGTTCTGAAAGGGGTGAAGGGCCACATTAAAGCCTCCAAGGAGGGAGGGAGTAAGGAGGAAGGAAGGAAGGAAGGAAGGAAGGAAGGAAGGAAGAAGGAAGGAATGGAAGAGGAATGAAGGAAGGAGGACAGGAAGAAGAAGGAAGGAAGGAGGAGAAGGAGGGAAGTAATGAGGGAAGGACGGAGGAAGCGCCGGAAGGAAGGAAGGCAATGGCCTGACTGCCGTGTCCGTCGGCCGGTTCCGGCCTCTGTACGGTTCCTTCCTGCCTTCCTGGCGACGGATTCCTTCCGGCCGCACTGGTCCTTCGTGCCGCCTAGCTCCTTCCCGCGGCAGACAGCGAATGCCGATCTTCGCCCTTCCTTCTGTTCCGCCTTCCGTCTTTACTACTGCCTTGCTTGCTGCTCTGCTTTCCATTCTTAGTCTTCCGTCCGTTCCTCGCCTGCTTGCCTTCCCGTCCTTTCCTTCCTTCTGGCCTTCCTTCCGGCCTTCCGTCCTTCCTGCCGTCCTGCCCCTGACCGGCCGTCCGGCCTGCCTCCGGTCCGGCCGTCCTGCCTGCCGGCCTTCCTGCCGTCCTGCCGGCTGCCGGCCGGTCCCTGCCGGCACGGCCGCCTGCCTGCCGTCGGCCGTCCGGCCTTCCTGCCGCGCCGTCCTGTCGGAACTCGCCGGCCTAGCCGTCCCGTGCCGTCCTTCCTGCCTTCCGTGCCGCCGTCCCTTGCCGGCCGGTCGAGGAAGGAAAGTTCTTTCTATCAAACGCCGAATCAACCTTGAGAGAATGCCAGGGGGGATGCAGAGTCCATTGATTTCCAGAAGTCACTGAAAGTTGCTGGGCTAAGAACCAGTTGGGGAGAATGGACCCGACCAGTGAGGACTGGGACACGTCTCTTTACACCTCCTTTTTCTCAGTCATCGCACCCCTAAGACCCAAGTTTCATCCACTTAAAAGTTACCTACCTCCTTCTAGAGGGTTCTTTGACAAAGTGCAGTTTGAGCTTTTGATGGGGAAGATTGAGGCAGAGGGCTCCCTAAGCCTGACACCTCACACAGCACTGGAGATCCTGGCCAGGCTTGAGTTGGGGCTCAAGCCACACTGGCCAGCAGTGATTTCACCCCCAGTCTCCCCAGCACCAACCTAACAGCCTACCTGGCACCAGGTGGTAGAGGATTGGTGTCTTGTATCTTGTTTTTTGAGAACACCACGTGCCTGCAAAGGCTGGGAAATGGCTTGGTGCAGCCAAAGTTCTGACCACAAAGACAGACTTTCCCCAGTAGCATTGAGTAGAGAAGAGGGAAGCCCTGAAAATTATTAGTGGTGCTTTACCATTATAATTTCCATGGATTAGCTGGAATATCACTCTGTCCTCATGGTTTCACATGAAGGGAGGAGAAAAGCAGGTGAACTCCTGTGTTGAATGAAGTGCTGCTCATCAGCAGGGCATTAGCCACTGCTAAGTGGAGAGTGTTTGCTGAGGTCTGTGACTGCCCACCACTCCAGTCTGTTATTGTTTACAAGACAATAACACAGATGTTCCTCATTCCTCCTGCTTCTGACAGTGCTCTTCTCTCCTTTCTCTTCTTCAGTTTTCCCCCTCTTTGATACTCTTCTCAAACTTTAATTTTCTCAGCATTTTCCTCCCTGCACTGCCAGCACTCTCTCCTAATTTCTCCTTTCATGGCATTTCCTTATCTCCTTTTGAGCCCAAATTAATTTTGTTTTGTACCACCCCATTTTCTTTCACCAGCTCTATTCTTCCTCTTCACAACCCAAACTCTGTTTTCCCAGGAGGTCTGGCTTATCCCAGCTCTTTGAATTAAATTAATTGATCTTCATCAGCCAGATTGCCATTGGCAAAGAAAACCAGCACGCTGACTGTCTTTGTGCTTTAACTTCTGTTTTATCCTCATTTAATTTGTGCCCTTTGCAGCTTATTGAGCCCTAATTACCTCTGCTGCCACCTCACTGTATTCAATTATAGCCTTCATCTCACTGACCTGATGGCTCTGTCCTCATCAAATCTCACCTTTCTGACTTTGCCCATTATTTTTGTACAAAGTCAGTACCCTCCATGGGGAGCTCAGTTCTTCTATTCTTGATTCATTTTCTTGACTCCTTCCAAGCACTTTTTCTGCATTTCCCTGCCTTCACTTCTCCAAGCTATAATGGATTCATGAGAGCACAGACGGACCAGGCAGTCAGGCAGTGGTTTCAACCAGGGCATCTTGACCTGGCTTGAGGAAAATTGATCTATACACCAGCATCTCATAGTAAGTGTAAAAAAAAGTCTCCCACACCCACAGCACAAACCCTCAGATGCCCATGCAGGGCTATTTAATACATTTTTGCTCACACTTTTCTGGTGAAAATGATCCCTTTGGTGCCTCCTCTCCTGCTCTTTTCATTCCTGTTCCTATTATCTCTTCTCCCACCATCCCATCCCACCTCTGTCAGGTCATGATCCTCAGATTAGCCTCTTTCCAACAGCCAGAATTTCCCATATCCTTCACTCCCTGACCTACTTTTGTGCTGCTTCTGCTCTTTTCCTTCTTACAAATCTGGCCATAGGATGGTGATGACCACAGCAGTCACACCTTCACTCTCCCTCCACTCTCTCTTCATTCTGTTTTTTTTCTTTATGCCTGATTTTGTTAACTCCTCTGGAAAGGCTGATGCTTTCCTTGTAGCTAACATCCTCTCCCTTTGTCCCATTCTAATTTTTACCTTTATTTTCATATTTGCTCTCTCCCATGATGGTGATTTCTGAGAGATTTATGGGCTGTGGTTTGGAAGTGAGGATGGTTCACCATTTGAAAAACTCTTAACCACAACACAGAAATACCCCTGAAAGTTCATTTCTCACTGAGTTGATCCTTCAAAGTGTTGGGGTTTATCCTGTGCACCCTTTTTTGCCTCTTGCTGTGAAGCCCCTTCACATGGCTAAGTTGGGCTCTGGGTGAAGTCTGTGATTCTGTCCTTGTCCCCCAGCAGCTGTCTGTTGAGTGCTTGTATCTCTGGGGGTCACCTGCATCAAACTTCATCTACTGGTGGCAATCTGCCATTATCCATGGTGCCTCTGATGTCTCCTAATTCCATTCACTTCACTAGTGCTTCTTTGAAAAAAGAAATTCTTTCAACTGCTGCCATAGTGCCCATGTCAGGAGTGTCATGCAAGAAAGTTCTGGGCATGAGGACTTGCTGCAGGAGCCCCAGCCTATTTTAAAAAATGCCCATAAATGTGATTTCTTTCTGGTTTTGTAATCCATGTCTTAGGTGAGGAGGATCTGGGCAATTGCCCTTTCTAGGTTGTGTGAGTCCCAAACTCATCAGTCAGGGCTCTGATTCCTCCCAGTGTTCTGATTCCCATTTCAGCTCTTTTCTCAGTTGGATGTTTGACCTCACCACTGGTCCCAGAAGCTGCCCTGCTCTGCTTTGGCTGAAGTTTTCCCTTTTTCTCACGGTGCTGGTGCTGAGATGTGGCCTTGAGGAAATTTGCAGACCTTGGGCATTGAGTTGTACATAAATACACCTGCCCCAATCCTTTGCTGTTCACAGGGAGCCAGGGTCCCCTGTCCTGCAGCTAAGCCTCCAAAAATGTCTCCAAAAATGGCCTTGATCTTTCCTCTCCCACTGTGAGATCTATTGCTCTGGGTTTGGAGGCTGGCTCCTGAAATTATATGCAAATTCCCCAGTCATTAGTGCAGCCTCAGATGAATATTTCCCTGTGAGGGAACAGGCTGGGAAGCTTCCCCTGAGTTATTTTCTTACCTGGGGCTTGCTCCAGAGGCCAAGAGCAGAGTTACTGCTGGATCTCTCATTCACAAAGGAGTGAAGCATGGCATGCCAGATTCCTCCTCTGACCTTGTCTTAGAAGAGAAAGTGCTTTTTAGTACTTTTTCTTTTTGACGTGACTGTACCCCTTTGTCTTCTTCCTATTCTTCCTGAACATTAAACTCCCTTCACAATCCCCTTGGCAACCACAAAATTCCTTTTTTCCTTCCTCCCTTTTTTACTTTGCTGTATTACTGTAGAGATAAATGAGAATAAAACAAAAGAAAGTGTAAATTTGGGAAACACAGGCTGTTTTGATTATCTGGTTGCTTTTGTGCCATCATTGAAAATTCTATTTCTGTGTAAGAAATTCTTTTAAATCAGTGGAGAACTTTCTGCCTTCACTGCTCATTGAGATGTTTTGTGGTACACACAGGTACAATAATATGACAGTAGAGCTTCAGGTATGCTGAATGATTCCCATTTATCCCAAAGCTTTGCATGAAAGCAAATTATTATGAAATCACTGAACAAGTCTCTTTCTAAGGCTCCCAGAGCAAGCAGTCTGAACCCAATCCCTTCCGAGAGTACAATGGAATGAGATCTTCAGCCCTATTGCAATATTATCCCGAGGCATCAGATGGAACTACAGAGCTTAATACTGCAAGGAATTACAGTAACATTTTTTATCATGCCCAGCTTACATCTCAGCCTTGCTTTCATTTACTTACCTTTAAATTCAGTGTATTTACTCTTCGAATGTGCACTGTGACTATATCTACCTGGAAAAAAAATAGATAATGTGTGTGCCTACAGCTTGTTGTAAATGTGTACAGAAGCACATTATGGGGTCAGATTTCCAGGAGACACAAACCAACACTATTTCTTTAATGTGTTTGTAATATCAGCCAACTTTCACTGCTTAGAACTATTTACAGCTATTTTCCCCTTCACACAATGCTCGGGTTTCAAGGTCACAGTTACCAATAAAAGAGAAGAATTGGGTCAGACTGGAGTGTCTGCACCTACTGTAAGATGAATGAACTATTTAAAATTGGTGATGGTGGCACAGGCTCCAGCTGGCACATAAATTGGTGAGTGTTAAGTGTGTGGGCTTGGTGTCTGGAAGGAGGAATTCAGTTTTACTGCCCTGTGGGTGTGCTGTAAGTGAAGCAGAACGATGTGATGATGATGGCACTGGGTTACCCAAAGTGTTGTGTGATTTGGGGTACATCCTTCACCTGGACACAGGGGGTCTCTCTGCTCCCTGGGGTGAAATAAAGGTGCTGCTCCTCTCCTCTGTACTGAGAACCTTAGCGCAGAACAGTTTTATTCTCTAATATAAAGCCCTCATTGAGAAAGACAGGTTGGATCTGTAGGGATGCATTGCCTGTGGAGCTGAGCACTAGAGCTCCTCTGATTTGATGATGGATCATAAAAAGTCCCATTATTTTTTGGGTTCCCAGGGCAAACAGGCAGAGGCAAATCTCTATGACTTCCAGGAATACTAGGCTTTTTGTGAAATCTGCTCCTTCCCTGGCTTGGCTAAGGGAGGCTCTGCCTTGCTGTCATGAAAGACACTTTTCTGTGAAAGCGCCTTTTCCCTCCATACTCCTGACAGTTTTCCTTCAAAGTATGTCAAAGTGGTAATTTGGGAAATCAAGCCAGAAGTTTCCAATTCCTCTGTTGACAGACCTCTTCCAGAGTGCAGGTCGCTTCTTTAGTGGTGATTCACTTTTTGTACTCTGACCAATAGGTTTCCTATTTCATAAACTCAGAGTTATCTCAGAATGAGACCTTGTGCCCTGATGTGGTGGTGGTGCTACAGCAGTGAACACAGCAGCAAACCCCAGCCTATCTCCTCTCATTTAGGGTCCCTGCCATCCTTTGGAGCAGGTGGAGGGGTGTTCCTTACTTTTTTTGGGCACATCTTCTGCATTTTAGGCATCTGTCATGCCTTTGGACAGTTGCTGCATTTTCTTTTAGGGTGGATGCATGGGAGGGCAGTGCAGGTGTGCTGAGCATGGGGTTTTACTGCTGGGATTGAGCTGGGAGCTGTACCTGCTTATTTCTCTGGAGCTCAGGCTGGAGAGGAGACAAGAAGGGGAAAGTGAGTGTTTGGAGATGATAAGGATAAAATGGTGAGGAAGGGAAGTGGTTGTTTATCAAGGAATGTGGTTCTTCATGCAGAGCTTCTCATGAAGAGCATTGCACAGGGAAAGGGACTGAAAGAAATATGAGAAAAATAGCTTTATTTTTGAATAGAAGACTTAATGAGGATATGAAAGCCACTGATGAGTGAGAAGAAAGCACTTAAATAAATTTTTTTGTTATTTGTATTTATTATCTGTGTCTGACTATGTCTTGAGATCAGACAGGGATTCTGCCTTGCTTTTGTGCTTGCAGGGCTGCAAGGACCTGAGAGCCAAGACCTCATTACTCAAGATTCCCTGTGGCTGGAGGACAGCTTCATCCTAGCAGGCAAGACCTGGAATATTTTGGGTATCTCATGCTCTGTGTCCAGCTGAGAGGAATTTGAATGGCATCACCACACACAGGTGAGTTCCAGGTGCCCACTCTGGTCTCTCTTCCTGGCTTCTCTTTGCAGGTGGCTCAGAACAAAGGAGTGAGTGAGGCAGTTTTGAGCTTGTTCGTGCTTTTCCAGTGCTGTCACCAATAATGATTGTAAAAATTTAAAGGCTAGCATGCAGTGGAAGAAGCTCTTCCTGGGAGCTTTGTTCCAGGACCAGAGGTAATTTCTCCAAGGCTGATAATGTTGAAAATTAATAATTCCCCATTTGAATTAATTAATGTATTTTGATTGTCTTAGTATTAGGAATGTAATGAAGAAAAAGTGGATGTGTGGGAGGTGAACCCAATTAAAATGTAATTGTTTCATTCAATTCACAGTCTTGCATTAGTGAATCTGTGAAAAGAAGATTTTATAATTAAAAAGAAAAGTAGGTTTGATGATTTCCACAACCACATTTGGAGTTCATCTATACTACAACAAAAAGAAATTGAAAATGTTTGTGTCTGGAAAGAGCATCTGGTATGTACCCCTCCTTTCTGACTTACTAAGAATTTATTAATCATTTACATGAGAATAGAAAAATCCATTCAAAAGAAGAAAATGTATGTAATGATCCTTTACTGCTCCTTCTAATACTGGAAATATGTAATGTATCATAGTGGGGACCCTCCTCCAGCATGGTAAGGTTTACAAGCTTGATGAAATGACTACCTACTTACTAAATCCCATCTGTTCCAAGTACTCCAGGAAGCACTGTGTGGCACTAGATTTTGGCAAACAGTTATATGAGGTTCAGCCCTATATTAGCATTTTAATTGCTGCCTGATTGCTTTTATGTTGCAAAACTCAGCTCGAAACAGTGTGTAAGTTGCAATTAGTTTTTACTGTGTGATTCATTAGCTCCTCTAAAGCATGTCGTGCTGCAACATTTGGAAGGTAATTTGCTAGAAACATTAGAGCTGGCATTCAAGGGTGGGGAGTGGCACTGGAAATGTGGCAGTCCTGCCTTTCACAAACAGAGCCCACGTTTGTTGGCAGAATGTCTTCTCTCAAATGAGATCGAGCTAACAGCTGCAGATGGAATTGTCTCACAGTGGCAGGTTTTCCATGTAAAAAAGCATCTTGGTCCTGCAGCCTGCTCTGTGTGGGTTCACATCTGCCTGGGATCTGAGGGGAGTTGGTAGAATGGACACAGGTGGGAGAATTCCCTTTCTGGGGGTTTGGCTGCTGAGCTCAGCCTGGTTGGTGATGTTCCTCTGGGCAGTTTCTTATGTCTTCTTCATGCCACAAAATGTCACACTTCTTTTGGAGATGCTGTTGTGCTCACATTGCTTGTGATGGGGAGGGTGTGTGTGCTCAAGTTACATCAATCAGTTTTGCCTTGGGAAAGGGGAAGAAATTAAGCACCATTTCACAGCCCTCCTACCTCTATCATCCCATATTCCTCAGGCAAAAAAGCAGGTATTTTAACTGGTTTGAAACCAGCCAAGACTTCTTAGGCCCATTCTGCTAAGAACAGTGGTTCATTTTACCTTCTTCCATCTCTTTTGGAAATTGTTGTCTCTGGCAGAAAAAACCCAACAAATAGTGCATGAGGACATGATCAGTGAATTTTCTACCACTCATGCATGGTGTGACAACTTTTTTGAGTTCCCATGTCAGTCATGTTATTTTATCTTCCATGACTGGATGAAACTACCCTGGAAAGGTTGTTCTGCATGTGGCAGCTGTCAGTCCAGATTCTGAATCCTGGCTGTGAATGGCCTGTCTGGGATGCACACACCACACCTCACACTTCAGCACTCACTGCTAGCACCTCTCTGAAGGTGTAAAGCTCAAAATGTAGCCTGTGATTTTAAGGAGGAATCTGATTTTTTTCTCAACAGATGAATAAAAACTGGATGCAGAAAACAATAGCTAAAACATCTCCCCTCTGAGCTGTTTCCCATAGGATGTTCTATGTTTCCTTTCTTCTGTTTTCACAAACTCTGAAGATTTGAAGCCAAACTTTTGTGCATCTTGGCTGTCAGAAGTTTTGCATTGGGAGCATTTGCCAGGTGAAGAAAAACACTTCTCATTCCTCCAGAAATACACTTAAATCAAATTAAACTGCCACATTTGTAATTATACAACAAATTAGGTGAAATATAAATTTCAATACTTCAGCTCAGATTGTAACAACTCACTCAATTTTCTAGCATATGCTTTACACCTGTAGAAAAAAAAAAAAAAAAAGCACCTGCAGCTGTTTAGTCTCCCCTGTTGGTTTGGTAGAAGTGGCAGCTTCCTCCCAGCCTTGATTTTCTTCTCTCATTTTCAGCATCTTGCTGCTCACACCAAATTGTAATGCAGAGCGTGGTCTGTGCTGGGAGATTTGAGATGCATGCTCTGGTTGTCTGTTGATAACTCTGATTATGGAATAAGAGTTTATTCATTTCTTTCAGCTGAAGCTGTAGAGTGTGTTCTGTGTTGAGCTGGGACAGACTGGCTGCTGAGAGCATGAGTGCAGAGGTCAGCTGCCAGGTAAAGGTGTGTGACTCCAAAGATTTTATGTTGGGGGTCAGTCAGAAGTGCAGGATTTATGCCTCATTCTGTGTTTCTGCTGCCTGGAAAGTGAAAGCCATGGGAGGTGTATTGACAGCAGCAGAGGTAATGTCAAAGTGGGAAAGATGGAAATCTTTCTCCTGCTGTCTTTTCCTATTTATATAGTTTCTAGTGCATGGAGCCCAACCAGCCAAAATCCTCCCTAAAGGTTTAGTTGGTAGTCACTGTTGGGCTGCTGTACCAGCACTGCCTGTGAATAATTTCTGCTTGAATTTCTATGGTGTGGGAGCAGGTGAGATTTTCCAAATAGGAGCTTGCCTTGCTCAAGTTTGAGGACTGAGTCCCACTGACAGGTGTAAAGCAGCTGCTCTGACTGCACTGAAATGTGAGTGACTTTGCTGTGTGTGTTTGAAGTCTTGCTCGAAATATAGCAGTCCATGAAGAAAGGACCAGGGAAATCAGGAGCACAAATTGCTCTGCTCACCCACTGCTGGCCCACACAGCTGGGCAGGCAGGGCATGTGGGGAAGGGAAAATGAGATTTAAATGGTGCAATTTCTTCTTTGGGGTCTGACATGCAGGAAAGTGGGCTGTGAGTCTGTTTAACTCTGCTGGTCCTGTCTAATTGCCCTGAATTCAGTCCTGTGGTGTTACCCAGGCTCTCCTGGGGATGGTGATTATTCAGTACCCAGCAGAGCTGATCTCCAGGAGTGTGCCTGAGACTTGGGTATCATGACAACGTAACCATGCAAATATAACTCCTCTGTTGCAGTGGAAATATTTTTCTTCAGCCCAACTTAAACTGGTTAAAATGGTAAGCTAAGCTGGAAAAAAGTCCAAAAGTTTGTGTTACTCTTGAGTAGGGCTGTCTGTGTGGGGTGTGTGTGTGTAAGTAACTGAGAATTACATGGGGCATTGTAGTGATCAAAGTTTACTGCAGAGGCAAATCCTTAAACCACAGTCAATAACACCTTTTTTGGACAACATGGCTGGGAAGAGTTTTTTTCCACAGTCATTTTTTTTTTCTATAAGCTTTAAAGGAAAATGGTGACTTTTATACATTTATACTCAAGAAATGAGCAAATAAATTGGAGCTTGTCTCTAAATGCAAAATTATAGATTTCTTTTTTTTTTTTCCTCCACATTCCCCAAAACTTTTTTGGTGATGAAGGGCATGATAGGAGGGTTGTCAAAATTTTTTCATCCCATCACTTTCAGTGTGTGGTATTTAATTTCAGAGGTTTCTTCCTTCTCTGTCTGCTGTTAGACCTGACCTCAGAGATTCCTTTTGCCCCTGCAAAAAAAAAAAAAAAAAAAAAAAAAAAAAAAAAGAGTAAGACTTTTGGAGATAAGGCATTAAGGCATTTGCCTTGTGCCACCAATGGGTAAAAAGGGGAATAAAAGCTCATGACAATAAAGGTCTTGGTACATATCTAAAAAAAATAAGTGGCAGCCTAGTTCTGCTCAGATTTCCAGCCTTCTTCTTTTATTCATTTTTCTCTCACAAGCACAAGCTGTAGGTGGGGAAGTTTGAATGAAGTTGGCAGAGGCATTTTGTGTAAGACTGTGATGCTTTTAACACACCCCTTGTACCACTGGCAGTGTTAGCCAGCACTGCTGCTTCTGTGAGACTTTTGATTGTGACATTGTGGTTTGCTGAAAAGGCTCTGAAATCCTGTGGAGAGACAGATTTTCTATTTCACTGTGATTTATAGATTGTCTTTTGCAAATGTGTTTTACTCTGGTGGATGAATGAAAAACTTGACTTTGTGACTCAATATTTCAATCACATGGCACTGTGAGGGGTGAGGGCAAGAGTTCCTAGTCCAGCTTTTCAAAAGGAAATTGGGTGCAAATATAGGGGAAGATTTGATCCTTGTTTGGATGGCTGTGGGCTGGAGAAGAGGAGATTAAAGCAAGCCTGGAGTCAGGCTGGCATGGGTGCAGGAGAGTGCCTGATGTCTGCTTTCCTCTGCCAGGTGCAAGGAGTGGAGGTGTCTTCACTATTGCAGCACAATGGAAAAATTCACTGTAACAGCCAGCCTGATGTTCACAGGGGCCAGCAGGAATCTTCTGCTCTCCCAGAGGAAATGGGAGAAAAGGAAATTGTACCTTAAAGGAGAATTTTTCTGCAGGAGTGACAGATCAGAGACAGCATAAAGCAAATGTGTAAGAAACCCCTCAGATGCATCTGGCTTTGGAGTGAGACCAGGCCTTTTCTCTGAGATGCCAAACAAGTGCCTAGAGATGGCAAAAGCTGGTGGTAAGACAAAAATAAAAATATGGCAGTCACTTCCAACCTATCAAGCTAGCTGACATCAATGGTGCAGCAGATCAATCAATGGTTGATTTATTTATTCCAGTATTTCTCTGGCACACCCAACCCTAGTTTCTGGAAAACATTTGTGTGTTTGCATATTGTAGAGCTGATTTGTCAGTGGAGCTGCTCAGGATGTTGGTTAAGTGAAAAATAATTTTGTGTGTTTTAGTAAATGCAATTCATCAGAAGCTGTGAAGATTAACTGGGTAGAGCTACCCTGAACACCATGGCATCTGCAGATAAAAAAAAGGTAAATTATGATATTACTCCTGCTCTATGATTCATTGGGAAGAACTCAGAAGCCAAGAATTTTCTTCAAAGAAATTATTCAATGAAGACTGAGCAGCAACTATAAAACAACAAAACACCTCCTTTGCAATGGTTTTAAATATTGTTGTACATAAAATCTAATTTATATGGTATTAAAGGCTTTTCTTTGGACTACAAATCATCTTTGAAAAATGTATCCTGTAAACGGTTCATCAGATGCATCTCAAATACTTTTATGATTATTAGTAAATGGAATTAGAGCACCTTGTAGTAGTTTTATTACATTTTGCACAGCTGTAATGGATTACAGAGAGGCTCTCACTGCTGTAGCTCAGGCTGCATAGCAACTTCTAAGTCAATGCACGTTTTTCATATGTTCTTTGTTTTTTGGGTAGATACACCACTTTGCTCTGAAATGATCCATGCCTGATGCCAGCTGAGAGTGGGAGCAGTCAAATGGAGCTGCCTCTGCTGGTTAAGGAAGAGCCTGATGTGTGTAAATGACTGGCCTTTGCCACCTGGTTTTATTCATTGCTTTGTCTGGCAGGGGGAAGAAGCTGCACCCCAAGGAGGTGTGAGAGAGGAAGGGGCTCACCTTAAGTCATGCTGGTGTTAATTGTGGGGTGTGCAGGGTGCCACCAAGCTCCCATGACACACAGTGGTGCTAAGGGAGTCACTCCAAACCTGTGTCATTCTGGGATGGCATTTGGGGGCCATCTGTGACAACACACAGTGCCCAAAGCAGTGCCTGGCCCTGATGTTTAGGGGCTGGATGTGGCCCCCTGTCTGCAGCTGAGCTAGGCAGTGTAGGCTGGCTGGAGAGAAATGAGTGTGCTCAGGGCATGAATTATTTCAGCTCAGGTGCCAAGCTTGTGTCTAGTTAGTGTGCAACATCAATATCTTCATTAGTACAGAATGGTAGCTTGGGTGGACACTCGAATTTGGTCAGATGAAACTCAGGTGTTTAATCTAAACTACTTATGTGGTTTCCAACAAAAACAGCAGAGAAACAGAGCATGGTTCATCCTACCCTTACTGGAAACTTCCCCATGAGATGGATTTACAGAAACACAAGAGATGGATTTACAGTAAGGCTGGAAAAGACCCCTGCAAACCCAGCACCACCATATTCACCACTAAACCATCTCTAGTTGTCACATTCATGTGTTTTATGAACATTTCCAGTGGTGATGATTCCAGCACGTCCCTGGGCAGCCTGGTCCAATGCTTGGCAACCCTTGTAGTGAAGTAATTTTTCCTAATATCCCATCCAAATATCCTCTGGTGAAACTTGAGGCCATTTGCCCTCATCCCTGGCTTCTATATTTGCTCTCCACTGCAGACAAATCCTGGGTGAGTTGTTTAGGCAGCAGAGCTTACCTGGGGCCAGCTCAGGTCAAACAGGATAAATCTGAGCTTTACAGAACTGTAAGAAGATTTCTGCTGCCTAAACTCTGCAAGTTTTATCCAACTGCACACCATGTAGTAAAGAATACTAATTCCTCCAGAACTTGTGCATTTTTGTCCTTAACTTGCCCTAGTTACAGCTCTGTGCCAAGGTCCATCTAGAAACTGGTCTTGGCTTCTGATTTATAGAAATACTTGGAAGATATAAGCCATTATCCAAAAAATAAAGTGTCTTATCCAGTAGTGCCTGGCCCAGTAGCACTGGTGAAGTTCTCACTGCTCCCATGATTTCCTTGCTCACAAAAGGACCCGTGTGCTTGCTAGATGAGTGTTGAAGTAAAGCACCAGCACATAAGTGCTTTGCTGAACAGGGATTGATTAAAATACATACTTTGGGGCCTTACTTAATTATGTATTGGGGACTGCATAATTGGCACAGTACTGAAGACATTTAATAGCTTTCTTCTGATAAATCTGTACATGCACAGCAGTCCTGAACTGTAATTTAGCATGATAATGCCAGCTTCATCAAGGCCTGTAGAAAAAAGCAGAAAGACATTTGGCTCTCTGCGTCCTTGTGAGAGGACTGAATTAGTGATTGCAGCCTCTGATCTGATAAAAAGCAGCTTCTGTGTATTTCTCCACTGAAATAGCTTCTTACTTGAGCAGAATGAAGGAGGCCCTCACAGCTGGCAGAGACTGAGCTCCCTAAGGTAGTCAGGTGGATTTTCAGCCACCAGTCAGTCAGGCTAGCAAACAGTGGCACAAGGTAAATTCACTACAGGACTTGAAGAGATTGCAATGCCCTCAGTAAGTTTTAAATAGCAGTTCAGGGTCTGATGGGAGACACTAAAACTTGGTGTAGTAAGAGTCTGAGCCCTCTGTCTGTATTTTCAGGGTTAATGAAAAACTACATCAAGGGAAATCTTAATCTCAAGCTGCATCAAGGGAATACAGGTTGGATATTAGGAAGAAGTTTTTCACAGAAAGGGTGATAAAGTTCTGGAATGGCTGCCTGGGGAGGTGGTGGAGTCACCATCCCTGGGTGTGTTAAACAAAGCCTGGATGTGGCACTGGGTGCCAGGGTTTAGTTGAGGTGTTTGGGCTGGGTTGGACCCTTGAAGGTCTATTCCAACCCAGTCATTCTGTGATTCTGTGAATTCTACATGCGTGCATTCTGTGAATTCACTGTGCATATTCAAACTGTGCATATTTAGCAAGTATCCTTCCTTGAGAACAAGTTGTGACTGTTTGCTTCTTTTCTTTGTTTCAATACAGAGGGAAAAAGACAGACTCTTGTGCTTTCAGACCCAAGCAGAAAGAGGCAGGAGAGACCCTTGAGGAAGGTGCAAGCTGTGATCTAAAGGCTGCACAGGTCACTCTCCAAACTGAGTCTTGGCTGTGGCTGCTGGCTTGTCTCTCCCAGCCATGGACAGGCTTTACATTTTCTCCTCCCTGCTGCTGCCTTTCTTCTCAGTCATCCTGCAGGGCAGCTCCCCTGTGCCTGTGCTGGTGTGATCATTGCTGAAAAAAGCTTGTCAGATGTATTGTGTTGGGAATAAATGTGTTTTTCTTTGCAGCTGAGAAAGGATTGAATTTTATGTTTGAGTTTTCCTGTGTGTTTCTGGAGCTCAGAGTGTGCTGTGCTGTGTAGTGCAGGGAAAAAAACCTGTGGAATACTGATATCCCTGTGTCCAGGGCATCTGAGGTGGGTGCAAGGTCCTCTCTACCTCAAAGATTCTCCAAGAAGGTGACAGGTGAAGCAAAAAGTTATGAGAAGTTTTGAATTTGTTAAGAAAATTGGCAATTTGGCAAGAAAATTCAAGCAAAGCTTTTGAACATGCATCATAAAAGCATGAAACATTTGCTCTGAAGGGTGAGTTTCTGCCAGCCAGCACTTCACAGCTCATGGGAAAGAGGGGGTCTGCTTGCCCTGAGGTCCAGCTGTGGATATTCGCCATGGGGTTCATGTCAGCATCCCACATCCAAAGCTTTTTTAAAAATTATTTTTCCATGGGGAGAGCTGATATCTTCAGCAGATATTTCTTTCCTTTTCATTTACCAGAAATGTTAAAAAAAGCCAAGTTTTGACCCGCTAAATGTTATAAAAATATGCAGTGGAAGTTTTTACTATAGGCTTTTTATTATTCTGCAGCAGTCTTCCCACAAAATGGTCTCTTTTCTCATTCAAGCTTATAGTGAAAATATTTGATTTATTTTCAATAAATCTGAAGGCCATTAAGTAGTGAGGTATTTGGTTTATTTTTCTGGTGGCTTCTCCAGTGCTGTTCTTGCATTGGGTTTGTACATTGGTAGGATCAATGCATTAGAAGAAGTTAAAAAGCTTTTGTTTATAAACATGTTGCTGACATAAATATCTGGATATCATTAAGTGGCTACTCCTCTTCACTCTTCATTTAGAGTGCTAAATATCATGCAAAACTGAAATAAATGTTACATCAGGGAGCTCTAGGGAGCAGTGCGAAAAATAGGAGAACTGTAATTTATGTTTTACCTGATTCTGTTTCCCATGAAATTATCTGGTTTTATAGTCTAAAAAGAGTGATCTTGTCCAAAGGGGAGGTATATTTTACTAAATTTTGCCTTACCCTAAATCAGGCCTTATTCCTCCTTGAGCAAGGTAGAAAAGATGTTAGAACAGCCTAAAAGAAAAAAAATCTCTGACAGTCCCCTGAAGTTAAGCAAATGACAAGCAATTGTTCAATGGAATGTAAGAAATGGGAAATAATTTCCAAGGGTTGCCTCTTTAGGGGTAACCCCCCACTAAAAACAAACAAAAAAACGTGAAGAACAATTTCAGGAGGTTTGGGAAGGGTGAAAGCTACAATCCAAAGAGCTGGAGTTGCTCTGTATCTCCTTCATAGCCAAGAGAAGCTCAGCATTCAGACTCAATCAAGCTGGAGTATCTACAACAAGAGAGACAGATGGTGTTTGTAAGGTCCTTCCATGGGGAGGAAAGGGATTTGGGGCTAATGGCTCAGCTCCAGCAAGTTCCATCTGTGGATGGATGGGAAGTGTTTGGGCTCTTAAGAGAGTTCTTGGGTTCTTGAGTGAGTTCTTTGACTTTTGAGACAACAGGAGTTCCTTGAAGTTGTGTAGGGAGGGCACATGGATGTCTCCATGTCCTTCTCATCCCACAAAATTCCGTGAGTCCCAGCATTCCCCATTATTGCACCTCTCAGCAGGAGCACACAAGATGAATGGCAGGCATCTAAATTTAATGAAGGGTGTACTGCAAACAAAGTATGAGACATATAAATTTGCTGAGATCTAAGGAGCTAATAGAGAAACACAAAACTTCTGGGAATAGACAGAGATGGGGATTAAAGAGTTGTGAATTATTAACTTACTGTCATGAGAAGAGAGAAGCAGGGTGCAATTGATCCTCTCCACTTCTCCTGCCCTGCTACATGTGACTTACCCCCACCTCAGATTATAGAATCTGCCATAAAAATTAAATTGCACTGCTAAGAGCATTCCAAGGACAAAGAAAAAACACCAAAGGATGCTCCCACCCCTGCAGATGCTGGTGTTCCACATATTGACTCATCAGTTCAGATTTGCACCTGCTGCAGGTGCTGATAATCCCACTGTTCCTTTGGTCCCTGCGTCTCCTTTGTAGAGTGTCCTTTTTGATAGTTTTTCCAGGACAAAAAGTCTGGTTAAATGAGCACAGCTCCACCAGTCTGATGCATTCAGCTGTAGCCAGCCCATGTGAGATATTCACAGCTCTCACCCAACCCTCTGGCTCTGTGTCCCCAGTTGTCCCCCCCTGAAATTGTCCCTCTTCAAGTACCTGGGTGATGCTTCCCTCTTGCCAGCCAGATGGGATGGTTTTTGCCCAGCTTGGCCATGAGAAGAGATCAGGTGCTGTTGAACAGATCAATCCCCTGCCTTAGCTTCAAGCATTTAGGGTACAAGAGAGCAACCAGCCAGACCTCTCTCTTCCTGAATTGAATCCATGAATGACACAGCACCCTTTTATTGTCAGCTGAATTTTCAGCTGTCTGTACATCCTGCTGTAGCCTGAACTGCTGCTCCCAGCCTGGCACTGAGATGCCCAGACAGGTGGTGCAACCCAGGGCTTGCTTATGGGACATGAGTTTGAACTTGCATGGCTTGGATTTTCCCTTGCCTCCTGTGCTATTCCTTCTCCTTCATGCTGTTTTAACCAAAAAAGCAGAGTCAGGGGTTGCTCCTGCAGCAGATTTCAGGCTGAGAACAGCCCACTGACAAATGGTGCTCAGTCTCACAGAGCTGTTCTGTGTTCTGCTTTGCTCTATCAGCTATCAGTTGTTCCTGGTTTTGTTATTATCAGGCTGCTACAGAGACCTTAGCATAAGGGACAATGTAAATTAAAGACAAAGAGGTGTATCCAATCATTCATTGCCTTTCTCACTTCTCATTTGGCATTGAGAGAATTTTACTTCCTGATACAACATTTGGTGCCTGGCCAAACACTAAATTTAGGTATTTGTTGTCCCCTGTTTACCATTTGCATGAGGAGATAAATATTGCTCACTGAGTCGCTGTTATTACCTTAGAAATAGCTCAGCTGCCCTAAAAGCTTACCCCTTAACTGAAATGGTTAAAAGGTGTGTCAAGTGCAGAAAGCAAAGCAGCTACCAGAGGGGATGCCATGCCCTTTCCTTGCACAACTCTGTTAATTCTTATCGTTTAATGCCTGGAGGAAACTGCTGCAGATCACTTCTAGGTAAATATTGTAGGGCATGACTTAATTTTTGATACTGGAGGCTATGACACTGCATTTCTTAGCTATTGCAATTTGTTTTTCCTAGCAGGCACAGATCCCAGGGTAGTTTATCTCACAAGAACATTGACAATGGGGAAGTGCCTTCCTTGAAATAGGAACTCCTTGTGGGAAGATGAACAAAAGAGCTTCTCCTTAGCACTTCCCTCACTGACTCTGATAAGCCAAAAGCAGGGGTGGATCACACCTTGTGCACAAGAGGTTTTCTGCAAGGTTCCAGGGCAGTGTGGGGCTAGTGGGAGCCTGTGGCTATGGGTACACCACAGCCAGTGCCTGTGGGTTTACAGGAGAGACAGAGGAATATTTGTCTCTGGTGCTTCACTCTGAATATCTTCATGCACTGATACAGATGTCCCCAGCTGGTGTTTTTTGACTGATACTGCAGTATTTAAGCAATGAGTAAATCATGGATTGGCCCAACTGTTGGTTTCTCTGGGTCTGGATTGAAGGCACCAATTCATGCTCAGACTCAGGTGTTTATTATTTCTCATCAGTAAAACAGTCTCACTACTGTGAGTTCAGCAGCTTTTCATTAGAAGGCACAAAATGGCCAACAATGTCTTGTTCCAAGGTCTTTTAAGACTCAACTATCCAACTAAAAACTGACACCTGGATTATTTCCCTTTTAACCCAATAACTGTCCCACAAAGCCCCCAATGTGGACTTTTACACTCGATTACAAAATGCCACCCAAACCCATGAAGAAGAAGAAAGAAGAAGCATGAAGAAGAAACCCAGGAGGACACCCTGTGCCCTCCATCTTGCTTCCATCCACAACATACTAAAAATCCCAAACCCTCAATTTCTCACCAAGTGACACACCTACACTGCTCTCTATAATCTGTTTCACATTTTTGTGGATTCTGGTCTTTCTTGAAGTCCAGGAAACTTTCTTCATGAATGAGGGTCAAAGTCAGTGCTCCCCTGGGGGTCAGGGCACCCCAGAGCAGACACAGAAATATTCCCAGTGCCCTGGGTTTCCATACCCGAGGAGTCAACCCAGTGAGTGAGGTTCATGATCGCCAACCACTGCCTGTTCTGCTGAATCACCTGGGCTCACTTCTACCTTGTACTTCTGCATCCTTTTGTACCATTCCAGCTCCCCTTCCACACAGCACACACACCCCTTGGAAAAGGCTCCTGTATCCCATCACAAAGGCTGTGCTTTTGTTCTCTCCTTGGTTTTCCTTCAACATTTTTGCCTCCTGTGCCTCACACCAGCTGCCAGGCACACATTCCTCCAGCAAAAAATATGTCACTTCCCTCAGCACCCTTATTCACATGATGTACCTCCTGAATTCCTGCTCAAAGCTTTGGTTTTTTACCTCTCTATCCCTCTAGTTATTCCTTGTTAAAAGGATGACTCGGTTTGGAAAGACAGGTGTCTGCTAAGGAAGGCAGGAGCCTCCACTAAAATGGAAAAATGTAAACCCCCTCCCTCAGAATTGCTACAAATTTGAAATTAGGGAGGCTCTCAGGCAAAAATATGGGAGCAAGAATAACAGTTCTTTAATACGGAAGAAAATATAAAGATAAAATGAACAATGCAGTAAACTAAAACAGCACTGACAGAGTCAGAACACAATCTGACACCCTGTGGGTCAGGGTGTTGGTACCAGTCCAATTGGAATTGTGACTGCAGCCCTCCTGCAGTGTCAGGTGTGGTTCTGTTGGAGCAGGGATGCTGTAGAAAAGGGTGGAGTCTTCCTCTGAAGATCCAGTGGAAGAGGCAGCTGCTGTTCCTCTGGGAAATCCAGTGGAGAAGCTGTGCTGGTGTTCCAGAATCTCCAGATTATATCTGGGTAGGAATGCTTGGCTCCTCCCTCTGGGCTTACATCTCCCATTGGGATGCTGTAGTTCTTATCAGCCATGCAGTGACATTCAATAGCTGTTATCAGCAGATGTCCCCCGGAGGGAGGAGTGGGTGTGGAATAGATAAGGCAAAATGCCCACTAAACAGAAGACAAATGCCATAGAGATGGTAATAGAATACCTCTTGCCTTGCAATCTGGAGCAAAGGATCATCTTTGCTCTGTGTTTTTGCAGAGCCACAGACAAGGCAGGTTGCTTTGACAGTGGCTCTGGGTACTTCTGCACATGGCTGAGCCACAAATGGTCCCTCCTGGAGCCAGAGGAGGTGTCAAAGCCACAAGCTGGTTTAAAAGCACAGCTGAGACTGTGGCTATATCCCTGCTATTTCTTTTCCTTACTTATGTGCAGGAACTCTGCTAGGAAGATTATACAGCTTGGGAGATCAGTTTTTCAGTAGTTTGTGCTACTCAGAGCTGCAAAATGAATTTTGTTTGCAAACCACATGAGCCTCTTGCTTGTTTTTCTGGCAGTTGCAGGGAAGACACGGGCCACTTGTTTGCTTCCTCGTTTCTATGCAAGAGCATGGTGACATCTGCTCTGCTTGACATTGGCTGTGCTGTGTGCAGGATGCTGAACCATGGATTTTATGACTGCTGCCTCTCTGGGAACACCAAGAAAATTAGATATTTGTCTCATGAGGTTGATCTGGTGCGGAAAAAACATTTAAAATAACTGCATGAGGCTGCAGTGATGCTGTTCTTTACAATGAGAAAGCAGATTGCTTTGCTTTTGTGCCTGAATTTTGTCTCATACCCAGGCTGATGCTTAGCACTGACTAAAAGAGGACAGGTTGATTTCCACAGAGCTCTGGGCAGCATTTATTCCAGTGCATATGTACCAGTCTGAACACCCAATAAAAGCACTAGATGGAGATAGTTAAATTTATATGGGCACCAGGGAGCTTTGGCTATGGCTCTTTCTGCACACACCTGTGCTGCTGCACATAGGCCTGGAAATTATTTGCCTGAATTTGACAGAATTGGCTGTGTTTGTGTTAGGAAAGACCCTTTAGAGGATGCTGATGCTGATGCTGACTACCCAACTTAGCCTCATGTTATGATAGAATTTATTTCAAACCTACCTTAACCTGTTGCTCTGGAGTGAGTTTTTCCACTTTATAAGTAGCTTGAAAACGTACAAAGGAGCAGCCCTTGGTTTGTAACCCTACACTCCCTTCAGAAGGGGGATTTGTTCTGCTTTTGGTGAACACCAGAGGAAGAGCTTCTAGTGTAGCTTCTTCCAAAGGAGATTTATTTCACATGTGCCAACACTGTGCAGCAGACTGTGGCATTGTGTGTTTTTAGAATCGGTTATTCCTTTTGTAACTCAATAATGGTTTGGTCCTTGGTTCCCCCTATGTACTTCCCTCACAATGGTTTCTCCCTATTGGAGGTGCCCCCCCTCCCCTGCCTGTCATGGTAACCACCCCCCTTATCTCGAGAATTCTCTGTGTCACTCATTCCTTAATTTGATGTACGATTTGCCCCTGGGGTTTTTCCTCTCCCCTGTGTGATCCTCAGTGGCTTAGCTGTAACCCACGCTCCTCCCTGGGTCCTTGCTATTGGTAAGCCTTGTGTTTCCTCCTATCACACCCACTCCCTTTATCAGCGTCCTCCCAAGACCCCATCTTTGTCACCTGTCCCTAGCATTGATGAGGTACCTGTATGGTTGTCCCTCCTCCTTCCTTCGCTTTGGTACCTCGTAGCCGAGATCCCGGCTGCACCACCCACGCCGCAGACGGTAACCACTGCCCAGGGTTCCTGAGGGAATCCGGGAGTGGCACTTGGTGTGGCATCTTCGGCCGGCCCGGGGGCACCCAGCCGGGCTCCTGTACAGCCCCTGCGGCTGCAAGAGAGAGGCTACAGTTGGCACCCATTGTGGGGCCCAAACCTACAACGCTGAGATTAAGTCTCATGCTCTATCAACTGAGCTGCTACAGCAGACCAAAATAGTGGAGATCCACTGGAGAACCTCCTTGTTGCTTTGAACCAAGCAGAATACCCTAATAACCCAACCAGCATGAGTTAGACATGGCTGGGAGTTTTTCCACATGTGCCCTGTCCATACTGACCGGAACAAATCCACCTGCTCCCACCTTCCCTGTTCTTTGGCTGCCAGTGGGAGAAAGCAAATTAAGAAAGCTGTGGCACTTGGGAGTTGTGCTGGAGGTGAGTTGTAAACACTTTCTGTGTGACTGGGCTGAGTGAGCTGTGCTCTTGAGCTGTCACCCTGAAGATGTAGGGGATGGGCAGCCAAGTCTGGGATCTGGCCCAAGTACCAGGGCAGAAAAAACAGCACCAAAATCTGCACTAGGAACTGCTGAACCATATTAAAACTTGTATTTCTGGGCAGATTTTATAATATTTTTCTCTTTTTCTTTCTTTCCAACCCCACTCCCATTTTAATTCATTGTGGTTTAGGCTTTTCATTTAAAGTTTGAAATTATCCTAAGAGAATGCTTTTAATGAACACCATTTTCCAGTAGAAGGCCTCTATTAAACCTTTTTGATTAGCCTTTTTGATTGTTGAATTTTAAAAGATTTTCTCTTGGCATGGTAATTCAGGCTTTAAAAAGAAATTTCTTATGAAAGGACTCAGTGGTTAGTTATAAAAAAATGCAAACAGATGTGGTTAGCAATAAAATCACACCATGATGTCTTTTAATTCCATATTAATATGTAATTGAGTAATAAAATAGTGGCCTAATGTTTTGCATGCTGTAGTGTTACATACCCATAATTTATCCTGTAATGTTACCTGGCTTTCCTAATCTCATCACAGTATAAAATTGGAATTTCATTATTGAAATTAAATTCTATTTCTTCTGCACTTTATATCTGAGTCTGCCAGGCAGCACTGAAAACCTTCAGGACAATTTACTAGAAGCTAAAATTGCTGTTCTTCTTTCAGCAGACGACACAAATAAGACAAAACTGCATCTTCCAGTAATGTGGATAATATACAGAAGCTGAGCTCTATTAAAAAAAAAAAGGGTTTTATTTATGATTAGAATAATCACTAAGCCTATAAAGCCATCATCCAGATTTGATTGTGTGATTTTTGTGTCACAGATATTCTGTGTTTTTTAAGAATCTGTAATCATTCAAAGGCTGTACAAAGCCCTGGAAGCTCTCTAGGAGAATTGCTTACCAGCCTATTTTGAATGCTTTTGAAATGATTTAATTTACAGTGATCTTTCAGCAAAGCTTCTCTATAGATTCAGTTCCCTCTGGCTCACTCTTATATCTAAATCTATCTTATAGAACAATCTTCCTGGTTTTAATGATACCCAAGATGAATATATAATTATGCTTCTTCCTGTAAGTCATGTCCATTTCCATAGGATGAAAAAATACACGTGGGATTTGTTTGAATTTGATGATGGCACAGTCACTGTTGCAGCTCCAAGTGCTTTGCAGACAGAATGCTTTTGAGTTCAGCAAAAAAAAAAAAAAAAAAATTAAACCCACAAAATAGAGACCATCAGATGATTCCAAGGTTCTTTTGTTATCTGCATGCTGGTCTTTTTTAGAGATGCCTCAGTGAGGCACAGGGTTTCTGAACTGTGGATTTTACTCATTTTCAACAGCACATTAAGAAAGAACCACATAGCAAATGTAATATGGATACTTAATTTGTGGATCTAGCAAACCATAAATGTTGCATTTAAAAGCTGAGGTAGATTAGCATTTTAGCAGGAGCTGGTGTTATCTGAAATGTTTTACTGGAAAATGAGGTTTTCTTTGGAAAATGCTCCTTCTGCAGAGCTGTGTTGGCAGAGGCAGAGGAAAGCACTGTGGGCTCTGTGAGTAACCCTAGGGGATGGATCCTGGTCTGATGCATCCTCCAAAATGTAACCTGTGACCTTTGAGGCCTCACTGGCTTTTTGCCAACAGAGCATAATGAGCAGGATCATGAGAAAAAGCCATATTTTAGACATTCTTCCAGGAAAACAGCATTTCCCTTGGTAAATCACATGTATTTTATCTCAAATGTATATTTCTGCTGCTTTGAAATGTATGTCAGTCACCACAAGCCTCAATTTATTGGTGAAAATGCTACATGTTATCAGTTTTTATATATTTCAGTACATTTTGTTTTCGTAAACCTAGTCATAAAAATCCATACCTCTCCCACTGACAATTTTAATAGAAGTTCAGCCTTAGCAGAATCCCCATTCAGCAAGATGCTGCATCTGCCCAAATCCTTTCATGGAGAAAAATATTCTTTCTGTAGCTGCATTAGAGATAGGAAAGGATGTAATAAATTCCACATGTTTTAAAAAAGTTGGAGGAAACTGATGTTGAAGGTTCTGGAAGATTGTGTGTGATCACTGCATTGAGGCAGATGGTACAATGTATTTCTAAAAAAATCCAAATGTTCAGATCCAACCTTGTATTATGGTTTGGCCTCTCAGTGTTCAGGACCTTAAAAGTCAATTTTTGTGTCTTGCCAGAGGAAAAAAACTGATTCAGAGTAAGTTTATCTTATTTGCAATTAAATTCAGTGTTCTGAAGCCAGCTCATGCCACAGATTGAAATAATTTTTGAGATTTTTTTTTTTTGGCCTGAGATGTTTTTAAATAAGTTGCACATCTGACTAAAGAATTTATTCTTTAATTTTTTTTTGTTATAATTTGCTCTTCACTGAATCTTTTGTGTCACAGACTTGAGCACATCCCAGATGAGACTATTCCACTCTTAAAACAGCACCTTTGAATTTTTAGCATTCAATTTTACCACATAATTACTATTCAGTCAATAGTGTCTTTCCGCTATCTTCATCTTTGCCACTGTGAAGAAAATGTAACCCTCACCTTCACTCTATAGAAAGAGGTAACTTTTGGAAAATATTTGAGATTCTTTCTATATACATGTAATTATCTGTGTGGATGTGCCTGAGCATTTTGCTGTGCTGAAGGCTGGCAAATGGATCTCCTGTAATTTTGAAATTCCCCTGGTGCATGACAAGTGACTAAAAAGTGAAGTTACATAAACTTCCAGATCAAAGGATGCTTCTCTCAGGGTGCTCTCCTGTGTGATGCTGTGTGAGAATGAAGCACCTGACTGGAAGCAAATATTTATTCTTGTTTTCCTTTGAACATCAGATATATTAAAAATAGCAGCTCCAAGTGAGGTTGCATTCTTGAAGTCTCAGCCATTTATTTGACTTCAGTAACCTTTTTGCACCTGCAGTTATTCCAAATGAAGTTTCACTGCTGCCTGGCAGATCACCAGAGAATGTATTGTTCCTTTTTGAAGTACAAAGAAACAAGCAGTTTTGGGAGTCATTTTTGTATATCCATGATTTTAAGGGTTAGAGGCAGCAGAGAAAGAATAAGCTCTTTTCAGCATTTCATCTGTTGGTTTCCTTTGGTTGGAAATGGTTTATCTACATGTGTGAGGTATATGGAGGATGAGCTGAGAGATTTTGGCACAAAACTGAAGATGCATCCTGTTACTTTGAAGTTGTGTTCTCCAAAGTTCACATTCCACCTTGGCTGTTCTTCTTGGGGGACCCATATGAGTGACTGTGGGTAATCTAAAGGATACTTCTATCCCTTCTGTAGCTTTGTCATTTTCTTTCTCCTCCAAGGACCTTGGCAACAAAGGGTTTCAACTGTTTTGCTGTCAAAAACTGTAGAAATTTTTAACATCTGCCCCATTTGCATGCTGCCTTTTGATGATCCTCCATGAGCAGCTGAGAAACTCTGCCTGCCTAAACTGCAATAAGCCTCAAGGCAATTATTGCTTCCCTCAGTGATCCATGGAAAATCATATCTCTGCTCATTTAAGAAAATGCAAAGCTTTTCCTTCTTTCAGGGCTTATGTCTTGCCGTGCTGATGGGATGGTAACACCTCTGGTGTTGCTCATAAGCCCTTTAAGGCTCTAATGCAACCAAGTGTAAATACATAAATAATCCATCCATCTGCCTGTGCTCCCTCTGTGTCAGCTTAGAGATTCCCAGGCACTCTGGGATTGGTGCTCAGCATGGGCAGCCAGCCCATGGCTGAAATAATTTTTGTAAAGTAAAAGAGTGTGTGCATATGGTAATATTTATGCACTAATCTTCTTTTCTGGCCAGGCTGAGGCTACTCTAAGAAACTGTCTCACAGTTGATTCTTTTATTTTTCACATGTCACTGGCTGAAATTTCATCAGTTTGAAGTTTCTAGTGAAGTTTATGATCCATTGTTCTTTAAAGTGTTGCATGAATAAATGATTTTGCCTAGAATCTAAAATGGTGAACTTGATATTGAACACTAAACTATCTTAGGGGTACATTTCAGGCTTCCCTGAAGTCCAACTTTCTATATGTGATAAAATTGTCAGATGAGTAACTCCATCCTGATAATCACCTATGTTATAACCTTTGTTGTTTATATGTCTTATATTTTTAGTTTTATTTGAAAAGTCTCAGTAAACTTGTTTTGCTGCCTACAATGTATTTAATAATTTTAGGTGACATGCAGGTGTCATTTGAAGAGGTGGACACTGAAGAAGGAATGAACAATGTTCCCTCCTGGCAAGGCACAATTTTTACTTCAGGAATGTTAAGTGCAAATTGAATATCAGCAATGGATGCAATTTAATGGGATATTCTCCTGAGCTTCCCAGATCCACAGATGTTTCCATCTCCTGATGTCACTTCCATCTCCTGATGTCACCAAAGGTTTGTTAAGAAGGAAAAAAGGCCACAGGTGAAAAATTTTCAGACATACTGAAGTGGTTTCTTGCTAAAAATACTTTTGTATGTAATAAAAAACCTGGGCATTAGGATTCTAATGAGGGAAACTTCATGGAAACTGAGATGAGCTGCAAGTTTGTCATCAGCAGGTAAGCAGCAGTACTTCTCTCAGAAATAAAATGTGTTCTCATAAAAACTAGCACTAATGGACTGTTGGGTAAGTGCAATAGATTAGATGGGGATGGACAAGCAGAAAATAACTTAGTGAAGTTGTTGGGTGGAAAATTTATATGTTGCCCATATACATTTTCATATAAAATTTGCCATAAATAAAATAAAATCTGCCCATATAAACTGCAGAAATCTTCTGTCCCGGCATTTATTAAAATTGTACATTAAATCAAGAAAAATAAAATCAGAATACTATTAACATCAGCAATATATACACTGCAACAGAAAATGTTGCATTCATCAGAAATTAGCCTTTTGCTAACATCTTCCTAACTCCAGATTTCCCAGAAGGACGAATTGAGAAAGGTGAGAAATGACATCTAAGTGGGAGAGAGGATCTTGCTTTGAAACACATCACAATTCCATCTTCTTTTGCTAAATTATTAAGAGAGACAAACAAAAGTAGTTCATCAACCACACCAGAAATACTAATAAATTATTTGATTGATATCATATGTAAGTGCAGGTGAAAATAAAAATCTACTGAAAGAACATTCTGCTTTGATTTGCTCTGGTCATTAGTATGATTTTTCTAACATCAGTGGTGCCATCATTCTCTTGGTAAATTAATGAATTAACTGCACTGTTCCACAGGATTTAGGTGTTGAAACTCAGGATTTGTTTCATAACAAGTTGTTATGTTTACAAGAGATGCTAATCTTGTGTGTTTGCTGCTCCAGCTCTGAGTAACTTCAGTAGAACAGAGAGGTAGGAGCGTGTGGGTGTTTATTTTACACTGAGCTGGATAACTCTGTTGGTTGACTTCTTTACCTGGCTGTTAATGCTGGAAAGAGTAAACAGAGAAAAGTCAACATTCCAGCACTGTATCTACAGAACAGCATTTAGAGAAATAGTTTTGCATTTCTGCTTTACAGATACCAGAAAAGATTGCAAAAACTCAGAGGGAGCAAAGGACCTGCATGCTCACACATATTATTTGAAGTCATGTGTGTGTTTAGAGCATTTCTGGAGTCCAGAGCAAACTTCCAGGCTCTGCAGGTTTATTCCTGCCTCTCTGGAGTCAGTGGGTGTTGTGCTATTGATCCTTCAGAGGGAAGGCTGAATTGTCCACAACACAGCTCTGCTCTGCCCCTTTGATGTTTTCCCAGTGCTGGCAGAGGGATGATGTGGATGAGAGCAGAGAGGGTGATTTGAAAGCACCAGCTGAGACATTGATTTTAGTTTTAGGTCAAAAATTACTTTTCTCTAGGTACCTAATGAGAAATCCTTATATGATGGCAGGCACTTAGCTGGGGTTTATCAGACCATCTTCACTGAGGAGAAATACAATGCACTTCATAAAGTGTATTCCCTGGGTGACTCCTGCTGAGCTAAATGGGACCAAAGCAAATAATTAAAGTTTCTCTTTGTAGCATTTTTTTCAACCTGACCAATGTATTTGGTGGCTACTGAAAGTATTTTTTAGAATGAGGTCCTAGCAGGTACGACAATCTTTCATCTCCTAGTACTTCTGATAGCAGCTTTTCCCCACTGTAGTTCACATGTGTCTGAGGAAAACCTCTTTAATTTGGCAAGAATAAATATCTGCAAAAGTATTTTAATTATTTTAAGGTGAATTGCCATAAAGGTTTTCTTCCAGTCTCCTTAGGGTTTCTGTTTAGTTCTTTTCACTGAGAGAACATTGTTCCTGTACCTTGAGATGGAGAACAGAAAGTTTAGGACAGAAATAATGAATTTTTATTTCTTTATAGTTTATTTTTTAAGCTTGAATGTTACTGCAGTGGATGCTTTCCATGGCACTGATAATAACAATGTAAGATCAGCCATAGATCATAGAATATTGTGATGAAATGGATAATGTATTAAATACATTCAATACTGCACTTTCTTTGATTCTGAGTTAAGTTTAAATTACATGTGACATTCAGATCACTGAGAGGATTTTGATTTTAATGTCTCATTATCTTCTAATTGAACAATAAATGCTAATACAGGTGTTCTTAGGTGGTAGCTCTCTCTGGAATATGGTCTGACTGCAGAACACTTTAGTTCATAATAACATTTAATGTATTTCTATATTAACACCAACAGAAACAAAGATGGGGGAGTTCACAGCTGATCCTGAGGTCTGTGTTGATCCTGGGTTTAGCCAAGTCTTAACCCAACACTAATTTTCTGAATGAGATGGAAGGAGTCTTGTCACTGCAGTTCAACCCCTTGGGTATGAAGGGTTTTGACTGTGAACATTGTATCATGACAACTTCAGTCAACTAAAAAGGAACATATTAAAAAAGGAGCATATAACAAACAAATCTTTTTTGTTACAGCAAGCACAAGGCTGTCCTGTGAGTGTGTGCAGCCTCTGCTGGTGCCTGTTAAACCCCACTGAGTCAGGGGCCAGTGTCACACCTCCTGCTCAAACTGCTCAGTTCATGTGCTCAGACCTTTTCTTCCCTTGCACATTAAACATGCCTGAACTGCTTTAAGCTCTTGTCACACTTTGATTAATGAGTGTGTGAAACTCAGATCTTGTGAGACAGCAAGAAGGAGTGATAGCAAGAACACGTCACTGTCACATATTTTTTGGAAAAATCCCTTTGCCAGGATTTCTTCTCCTGGGAAGCTGAGAAGCCTCAGAGAAAAAGAAAAACAATATAATTTCATTTGCTTCTCCTGTGTTTTGCTGCTTTGGAATGTGTTTGGAGATTGTTTATCTAACATGTGAATTGACTTAATGACCAATCACGGTCAGGCTGTGTTGGACTCTGAGGAGCCAGTCAAGAGTTTTTAATTAGTGTCTTGTTAAGCCTTCTGTAAGTACACTTTCTCTCTTTTTAGTATAGTTTTAGTATAGCATTCTTTTATATAATATAATATAATAAAATAATAAATTAGTCTTCTAAGAACATGGAGTCAGATTCATAATTTCCTTCCAAGAGTGGGGATCCCAAAAAATACAAGAACGAGTGAGTTTCTGTCAAAAAGTGTAAAGCAGAGCTAAAGAAAGTTTGTATCTGACTCTGAAGCCTTAAAGATTTAAAGAAACATATGCACAACATCTGTTAAGAATCAGTGGGAAAAGCCTCAATTTCAGATGCATGCATGAAATGATGCATGTCCAAAATGATTTCCCTTAATAAATTATGGGCTTGGCTTTGCTAAATTGATTCAAAAATATACCAGGGTGAAAAACAGCATCTTGCCTAATGAAGTTGTGTAAATGGCTGAAGAAAATTGTCACTGGGACTTCATTTAAAGAAGTGGAAGAAGAGTTTGACTGGAAAGCTAAGTACACACCATGATATGTATTTAGGAGAAGATGAGTTAATAGTGTTTATATTTCCTTGCTTTAATTTGGATTTCTTGTAGCTGGGGAAAGAGGGGAAATTTTGTGGTTTTTGGTAAAACTGCAGTGTACCAACTGAAGCTTTCGATTCCACAAAAACAATTATTTTCCACTGGAGCTGACATTTTGACTGTTTGCTCTGGCTGTCAGTTTTTGCTGCAGCTCTGTGTGTTTCCCTCAGTGCAGGTTTGGTGTTTTGGTGGTCCTGTCTCCTCACTGAGGAGCTGTGAGTGTGTCTGCACTGACTTTAATCCACTGTTGCTGAATCGATGGCCATCTTAATCCCCTTTGTGCTCCAGTTGAGGCCAATGGATTCTGAAATGAAGAAATCAATAGGCAATTGATGTCTTGGAGGAGATGGAGAATGAAACCTGACTTGTGAAATAGTGTTACACGATATACATAAATATGATGGTGAAAATGGCCTTAGGCAAAGCAGCTTCAATTTGCTGCACCTTTACCAGAGAACTGCTTGCATATTTGCTAGATCAAGCAGAATTTGCTGGTGGTTTTGCACCATTTCTTAGACAGGTTTCAGTATTTGCCATTTTTTCTGTCCTCCTTTTCTTAGTTTTTAGTAGGTTTTTCTATTTTTATAATTTGCCTGTTTTTTTGAGACTGCACATTGTTCTGAGCGTGCCAACTTCTCCTCCCATCTCACAACTTTCTCTTTTTATCTCTCTCTTGCTTCTGGCATCCTTCTGCCTTTTGTGCAGTACTCCACACTTTTTGAATCATTCTCTTGTGTGCTAATCCTTCTTAAAATCCTTATCCTTCTTAAAATCTCATATGTTTTCGAAGGCTCTAATAAAAATCCCTTAGGCATTAACCAAACCTTTTAAGATTGGTTGATGCCTCTTGTGTTGACAACAGCAGCTGCTAGATGAGTTCTCAGCTGCTTTCTCTGAATATTATAATTCATTACACTTGAAGATTTTGCTGGTGAATACCCTTCTTGTGCTCTAGCCTGCAAACCCTAAATATTAGTAAAATTGGCTTATAAGTTAGTGTGAGCTAATTCACTGGTGCTGAGCCCACAGGCCTTGAGAAGAGCTGCAGAGGTGAGATCCAAGCAGGTCTAAAAATACAGCAGTGTGCTCTGTGACTGAGGAGACTAAAATCCTGGTTTCCTGTGGCTTTATATTGTGTGGCTGAATTATCTTCCAGCAAATTATGTGCAGGCTCTGACTGAAGCTTCCCCTGAATTTCTAACGGCGTTTGTAGCGCTGCACTCAGGGGGGTTCTCTGATGTCTGACTCCATAATTAAAGTGATGCTGATCTAATTTCTTTCCTCTGCATTGGAACCTCTTTTCACAAAACTTTCGGGATCTTAATGTGTCTAAGCCTTCAATTCCTCTCCTCAAATTTTCATTGGAATGGTTCTGATTCAATTATCACTGAGTGGTTCTGATGTTAAGGGAATGCACAAGGGCAGTGGGATTGCCCAAGCCCTTTTTGTCTCAAATCAACCTTACACAAATGGTTGGAGCAGGACTCATGGTTCAAATATTTGGAAAAATGATGGCTGTTTCTTAGCTATGGGAGTGGATGGAGGATTGTCTACAAAAATCTCTACCTGTCCTTTGGTGTAAAGAGTCTGTGACTCTTGAGAGAACTTTCTGGTGGGCATTTGAAACCACCTTGGTGCATCAGAAGGTTCAGAGAACAAGGCTTATTCTTGTTTCACATATAACATGTTAAAACAGTTTCATTCTAAGCAAAAAATGGGAAATAAAACCTTACAGCAAAATTAAAATATACTTTCCCTTTCCACAGAGACTTATTTTGTAATTCCTATAGAATTATTCCTTATAGAATTACAAAGCATGGAAAATTTGTCTATAAATTATGTAAAAAAAAACCAAGAACGCAATTTTGGAAATTATGGAAGAGAAATCCAGACTTTTAAGCAGCCAGAGGGCACTTGTACATTTGATTTGAAAGAGATTCTGCGAATGTGGGTAGAGTTCTGGCTTTCACAGTTACTGGACAGCTCAGAGGGGCCTTCTCACTTTGATTTTTTGATTTGAACTTGCTCTGAATGGGGAAATCATAAAAAGGGTTTGGCAGAGTTTGGGTACTGGCAGAGAGTGGGAAGGAGAGGGCTGCTCTTGTGTGTAGGTAGGAATTAAAATACTCATGTCTGTCCATCTAACATGGATAACTATGGAAGTATTTTTACACTCTCTGATGAACTCAGGTGATGGTACAAAGTTAAATTTTTCCCATTCCTGTGTATTGGGCTTGAGTGGGCTTTGAAGCAAAACTTCCAGTGCTGAAATCCCAGCTGATGGTTAATGCCATGGTGGCTGCTGTGAGGAACCACTTGGAAACCAACTTCTGAGGTGCTTTCTGAACACAGCATTATTTTCCTCTGCAGAAACAGAGAAAAAGAGTGCCTGTAAATGTACACTGGGATTTGGGCAAACCTGTGTTGCATTGTCTCCCTGAATTAATGTTATTTTTCCCAGACATTGAATTTTAGGAAAATTTTTTAACTGAAAGGCGTGATTGAAGCCTTTTAGTAATTTGTAAGCATCCTACAGTGATTTGCTATTCTCTCCTAAAAATTTGCTTTTATTTCATGCTGGAATTTGTTTCACTTTGACATTGGACCTTGTTATGCCTTTGTCTGCTGACCTAAAGATCCTGTTAAGTCAGAAAAATCTCTTTCTTAAGTAGGTATTTATAGACTAATTCGTCACTTAAGCCAAACTGAGCATTTTTAAAGCTCTTGGTGGCAAGTTGATTTTACAGACCTTGAATCATTTTTTCCTTATCCTTTGTGAACCCTTGCTTGACCTCTGCACTCTGAGAATGATGACAGAAATGTAATGGATTGATGTCCAGTCATAAAGTCTCCATGGTCTCAAAAGCCAACAGTTGTATATTCCCATGGGATATTTCTATTTTTAGATTTCACAGTTCTACAGCCATCCTAGATATTGTTAACTTGAGTTATAGAGAGATGTATATATTTTTTTTTTGGCTTAATAATTCAATGCTTTGCTTCTTAAGTTTCACTGGTACTTTAAGGTAAACTGTAGCATTTTTCTTTTCATCCTCTCCTCTTGTTTGTTATCTGAAAATTTCACAGAAATTAACTTTTAAAGTGAGTGGTGAATGTTTAAAGATAAAAAAGCATCCCAAAAGGATTTGCTTTCCACTCTTTGTTGTACCCCAGCCATGTCCTAAAAACCAGTGAAGGAGCAGTCTTAGATTCAGAAGAAGTCAGCAGACAACTACTCATTATTCCTCATTATTTCATTGTGTGTTCCTTATTCTGGGATTATCAGGCAGCAGAGTTAAAACAGTTTTTTAACCTTCCTTTTTTTTTTTTTTTTTTCCCCAAAGCACTCCATCCCATCATAATCCAAGGAAAGAATCTCAGAAACAGAGTTCTGGGAGCTATCCAGTTTTTCCTCTCTGGGAAATAAGCAAATGTATTTGCTCTTTCTTTTTTTTTTTTTTTTTTTTTTTTTTTTTTTTTTTTTTTTTGTGTTGTTAGCACATTAATCTGAAACCAGAAAGAAAAGACCAACAAGTACTAAGGGTGATAAGGGATTTGCTGATGTTTCATGAAGGCAGTTAAATTGCAGCAATACAGCTGGGAAATAGGAATACTAAGTCTACTCTAAACTCTATTTCACAATAATGACTCATAAAATATCAGTTCTTTGCTTTAAGACATTGTGGCTGTATAGTAGCTTTGCATTTCTGCAGAAAGCATCTGTAAGTTGAGTACTGAGACTTACTTATCAAATTGAGAGGAAATGAGGGAAAGAGATTATTTTTTTAAGCTCAAAAGTGTTTTTCTGGCCCCAGATTTTTGAGTAAAAATCGAAGATAAATCTTAAGAAAAAAAAAAAAGTGGACTATAAATGTAATAACTTGCCAGAGGCTTTTAGGAATCCTCAGTACAAACAATATTTCTTGTGATAGCTTTGAAGATTGAATTTGGGCCATATTTCATGTCCTGATGCATACAACAGTGGCCGTAGTACATGACAAATATTTCTTTTTTTTTCCTTAAAAAACCTACATCCCATCAGCACAAAACCCTACCACCCAGAACTCCTATTGCACTTTTTCTTGTTCACTATAAATCTGCAAGTGTTTTGCTGAGGGGAAACAAAGAACAGTGAAAAAAAGAAGGATTATAATCTTTCATTTTAATTGAGATCTTTGTTGTACTCATTGCTCTCCAAATGGACTCTAGAAATGCTCTTTGTAATGAGTCCATGTCAAAGAGCCTGGTCTTTAATTCATGGGGGTAGTGATGCTCTGCAGTGCAGCTCCACAGAAGTCAGCAGAGCTGCTTCAGACAGCCCCAGAGGAGGGTCTGCTTTATCTGTTGATGTCAGAACAACTTAACACAGTTTCTATCATTCTCCCCAGGTTCAGTTTGCTGTGCAGACATTAGGGTATTTATCTCTGGATGTCTGTGATCAAGCCATTGGCAGCCAAACCCAGACAACCCACTCTCCTTTTGGTCAATGGGTCAGGGGAGTTGGACCCTGAAAGTGTTTGTTCCATGGAGCTGGATGAAATAGGGCTCTAACCTTTGGAAAAGGGGGCAGAATGCAGATATGTCTAGTCTTTTGTAAATGGTTATCAGCTTGTTTTGATCTTGATCCCCATGTGAAAGCAATGGACCCACGTTAGTGTGAATATATCCTGCTTTTGACCTGAGTTATATCACCTGGTGCAATATTTATGGACTGGTGTAATACATTGGCTATCACCAACCCCACCCCTGCATGCACCCACCCCGAACCCATGGTGAACACAGTGGTGCTGGGGTCATTTTGGACTTTTCCAAAGAGCTCTTTTCCAATGATTCAATATTTTTTCATTCTGTGATTGACGTGTGCTGATAGAGCCAGCTGAGAGTGTGGCTGAGCCTGCACTGTCCCTGAGCTGTGCAAATCCCCAGTTAGGTGCTGTGGGCTATGAGAAAAGGGCTGCAAAAGGGGATTCTGGCTATTTTGACCCTGCAGAGCACTTCTGTGTTTTGACTGGCACTGGAGCCATTTGAAGTAGGTATCCAAAAGGGGGAAGGAGGCTGCTCCATGCAGAATTCCCAGTCCCCAGGACAATGACAGGGAGACAGCACACAGTTTTCATTTTTACTTCCCCATGTCTTTTCCTTTCCTTTGTTTTGTTGCTATGGAACTCCAGTTTAGGGAGGCTGCCTGTGCCTTATGTTCCTGTTGAGCCTCCATCATCCAGACAGCAAAACTGGTTTTGTGTCAGAAAAACGAATTCTGGCCTCTTGTGATTTCTGCAGCCCAGTGAAAGCTAAACAAGCCTGGAATTTGTTGTAAATGTGAGGAGAATATGAGGGAGGCCTGCCAGGTATCTTATCACATCTCCTTGTCATTTGTGCTGTTTTATCTTGTTGCTCCTCCTAATCCACCTTACAGTGTCTGCCCAGTGAACATGTGAACAAATAATACAGAGCTCTCGAGGAAGGGAAGGAATACCTAGAGTGACCTTGCATGGAAACAAGGAAAACACTGCTGTGGGCCTTGCAATTTGTGGTGATGAGCAGCATCATTTGATTTCTTTTTCAGGAGGAGATCCTGGGCAGAGGTGACTGAAGCAGGCTTTGAAGGGAATGGTCAGGGTGGCAAATACTTGGCTAGACAGTGATTTCTGCACAGATCACCCTGGTGCCTTCTCTGTCTTTCCCAAAAGAGCTCAGGAAGTGTATGAGGGAGAAGAAACACCTGCATCATGGGAATCTGTGTCCCTGCCAGGGCTGTGACCTGGGGACAGTGTTCCCGTGCTGAAGGAGCAATGTGAGGATGCTTTTGTAGGGACAGCTTTCAGCAAGGTCCTGTCTGTGCCCTGAGCCACTTTGAAACCTGAAGTCAGAAGTGCAGAGGTGCCACAAACACAACCTATCCCTTCCTGTCGTCTTCTACCCAATATAGACTGTTTTTCCAAAATATATAACTTGGAGAAAAAAAAATTCTTTTGGAAAGTCCTTATATTTGTATCCAGAGACAGACTAACTTGAGCATTAATAGAATTTCTGCCTTAGGAACTGGGCAATAATCTAAATTGGTCCAACATACAGCAGCAAAACTAGGAGGGGGAAAATGTACTTTTTTTTCCTCAGCAAAGACTCCAAAAACACCAAGACTCCAATAACATTTAATCTTCTCTCCTCTTCTGTAAATATCTGTCCCCTGAGGACCCTGACAATGGCTAAAACTAAATTGTTCAGTCCAGCAGAGCTCTAGAGACATTCTGCTGTTCTAAAATTGTGACTGTGAAACAGGATGGCAATGTCTCATTATAAAAATTCCCTGTGATACCTTTCCAAAATCAAGTTAGTATGCAAGAGTCTTGGAGCAGAAGAGAGGCTTTCCTGTTTTTCATTTCCCTCTGATATTGTCTGTGTGGGAGGCAGCTGTTGGAAGGCCTGCAGGAACTTGAGAATTTGACTGAAAGCCATAAAATTGTACAAATACATTCAAATGCTTTGTACAATTTCTATTGAAATCTGGGTTTCAAGTTTATGGTGAAAACTGAAAGCTTCATCTGCCTATTATCTTTTCTGATATGAAAGATTTTCTGTGAATATTTTGGAACATCTAATTTGAAATATTAAAATATATCTGTAAGAAAGAGGTGTAAATACTTTCCTGGAATTAACTCCCATGCAAGAAATTAATTACAGAAAAGAATTGTCTTCAACATCTATGTCTGCATATGTCTGTTTTCATCTAGGACTGCTGTTCATTGCTATTCAGAGGTGCTTTCCAACTTTTTTATCATATTGTGTTAATTAAGATGACGTTTTCATTAGTTTCAGTTCACATATTGTTGGAATCTAGATTTTTGAAGAGAGATTTCAGCAGATAATGGAATGTGGGCAGCACAGTGGAGGCCACAGGGAGCTCATTACCCTTTCCTCAATTCTTTGTGTTTTCATCAGTCATTAATTCCACTCTAAGTTCCCTGTTGTTAGAATGTGCATTGTGAGTGACTTACTTTTCATATTCAACAAGGTGCCACTTTCCATCCATAATACAAAGGTAGACAGTAATTACTGGCAGCATTAGAATACTTCAAAAGATTTAGAGAGGTGGAAGAAGGCTCCCTGAGGAGGGTGTGTGTGAGAGTGTTTGAGACAACAACACCACCTTGTAAGGCTGGAGACAAAGGCAGTGAGGAAAAGGGCTGATGTTGAACTTGCTCTTCTATCATAAAGTGAGAATGAATTAGGCTGAGGAGTCTCTGGTCTAAGGCCCTGCTTAAAGCAGGGCTGACTTCAGTCTTGGGTGACATTGCCCAGGGCCTTTTCCTGTTGGGTTCTAAAGGTTTTTGAGGACACTGATTTCAGGCTTGACTACCCTCAGGATGTTGAGCTTTTACTTATATTTAATGGGATTTTTTCTTGTAACTAGCACCTCTTACCCCTTGTCCTGTTTCACATCACCTCCCTGAACATTTTGTGTGTCTTCAGTCTATACCACCCCACTAAGTAGTTAAAGACAGTAATAAGATCCTCCCTTGGACCCCCTTTCTTTTCCAGACAGAACCAAACCAGCTGTCATGGTTTAAGCCTGGCACAATACCAGTGCCCCCACGAGAACACCTACTTCCCTGGCACCTACTGTGAGATATGATCAGAGACAGAGCAAAGCAGGCTCCAACTTAAGGTTAAAAGGAAAAAAAAGCATTTATTAACCTACAACTACAAAGGAAAACACACAAAACACAATAGAACGTAAGATGAAAACCTTCCAAAATTCTTCCTCCTCCCCCCCACCAAATTTCCAATTTCATTGCCACCCTTCAGACAATCGATTCTCAGTCTCTCGAGGAGAGAGAAGTCCCTCTTGCGCCACACGCCTTCCATGTCCAGTGCTCTCACCACTGCACATGGATCAGAGCTGCTTCTGGGGTTTTTCATTTTAAGGATACTTTGACCAGTTCCAAAGGGAGCACAGTCCTTCTCCTTCTGGGACACTTGTCCCCCCCAAATTTCACCCCCTGGGGCCGAGGGGTCTCTTGAACAGAGATCGTCTTCTTCTTCTTCTCTTCTTCGAGGTGGAGGGCACCACCACACCCTCCTCACCCGTCGTCTCTGTTCACTCCTCCACATCACTGCACTCTCTTGGCTCTGAGCCATCGCCTCCCCCTAGAACGCAGTCTCTGTGGCACAGAAACACCCGTGGTTCTGCTGTGGCTACACAAGAAAAGTCCAGCCCAAAGCCACTTCATCATCTCCTCCCACCTAGAATTTTCTCAACATCTTCTCAATCTCAACAGCTTCTCAATCTCATCAACTTCAGGAGGACTCAGCTTTTGCAAGGTTCTCATCTTCCTCAGAGGGGTTAAAAGTCCCGAGCTCTCTCTCTCTGCCGGTTTACTTCGTCAACTCCCACACTTGGCTGCCCTGCTGGGCACCCCCCCCTTCTCCTTCACGCCGGGCCACTATCACAGCCGCCACAGGCACCGGCTCTGTCTCTCTCTCCCTCGCAGGGGGGGTGGGGGGAATGGAGGATGGCTGCCCGAAGCCCTTGCAATGTTCTCCTCCACCCTTGGGCCCAGGCCTGTCCTACCTCTCTCTCTGGCCACATGGCTCCCCTCCCCCCCTGCCCAGCCAAAGGAGCTGGGCAGGGGGGTCTACTCACTCTCCAGCGGGACTCCAAGAGGAAGTTCCCCTGGGAGATCACAGCTTTTAACCCCTGTGTTCTCAGAGGCGTATCCTGCCCTCAGTGGACAAACCAGGTGCCAATATTAAATCTGAACACTGATTGGATTGCCCACACCATCACAAAAAACTTCATTTCCTTTCAAACCACGACACCAGCTTTTTCAGCCTCTTTTGGTACTCCATGTGCTCCAGGCTCTGGAACATCTGCTGTATTCTCTCTTGTATGTCTGTGTCCCTCCTGTGTACAGGAGCCCCATCTGAGACACAGTACTCCATACGCTGTCTTGCAAGTGCCAAACAATGATGAAAAATCACTTCTCTTGACTACTTCTCAATGCTTTTCCCAGTAATTGGTTGTTTATATTTGCTGCAGTGGTGCACTGCTCACTTGCCCTCAATCTGCTCATCAACACCTGTGGATCCTTACCTGTGGAGCTGCTTTCCAGCTGCTTGGCCTCCAGCCTGTGCCAGTGTCCAGATTGTTCCTCCCCATGTACACGGAATTTCCTGAACTCTGGGAAATTTCTGCCTGCTCATTTCTCCAGTCTGCTGAGCCCCTGCTCCGACTCCCTACTTCCATCCTTGAAGATGCATCTGATGTTTGTCTTGCTCAAGTCATCACAAGCCTCCCCAGCCACCACGACCTTTCAAAGACATAGAGAACACATCCTTAATGCATCAGCCATCACCCTTGGGTGCATCCTTCCTAATCTCCCAATTTTGGTACAAGCTTGTGTAGTCTCTACTCTGATTTTCACTTCCTCTGTGCTTCACTACCCTTGGCTTTGCCCTCAGCACAGGGGTGTGGGAGGAGACCTTCCCGTAAAAACAAAGGCAATTAAATAAAATACCAAAGTCCAAACAAACACCAAATACCTTGTGTATTTCTGTGTGGAGGCTCAGTGGCCATACCCATTTCAATTTACACACTCCTGTGGTTTATATCCATCACACACCTGATTCACACACATACAAAACCTTGTGCCTGACATCCCTCTCTCCTTGAACAGCTGCAAATGGACCATGTGCCTACTAAGGCTCACACCTGGGAGCTGGAAGCAAGCTTCTCAAAATGGATTGAGGAATCAGACTTATGGTTGGGCTACTGTTCAATTAATAGATTTACTGTCCTCTTTTGGTTGTTTTCTAGGTCCCGGAGCTTGGGCAGATCCAGAAGTGAAGGCTCTCCCTAGAAAAGTGAAGAGATGGCTGGCTATAAGTCAGCTCTCAAGCAGATGCATGCAGAGAAAGGGAGGACAGAGAACTACCAAGTATCAGAAAAGCTGAATATAATACTGGCACAGTCCTATAACTCACAGAGCATATTAGGTGCTGAAGTTCTTATTCCTCATTTTCTTGACAAATGATGCAACAAGAGCAGAAAATGGCTAATATGAATCTTGTCTCAGGCCTGTGATTACAGTGGTAATAAGGAATGATGTAAACTTAACTTGTTCCTGTTACAGAGTGCTAAGGAGAGTGAATTGGACTTCAGGAGCAGTGTGCAGCCAGAACAGAACCTGGCTATGAAATAGGAGTTTAATAACCCTTTTTCATGATTTTTGAATTCTGTTTAGCATGCAGGGTTCTTGTGTGGTAGTCAAAGCAACAGAAAACAAATGCTTCTTAGCTGTACCTCTTGACCATCAAAGACAATTTTATTTAAAGGAAGAACATATTGTAAGGATTTCAGCCCCACAGAATGGTTTGGGTTGGAAGAAACCTCTGAAGGTCGTGTGGTCCAACCCCTCTGAAATGAGCAGGGACACCTTGAGCTACATTAGATTGCTCAGAGCCCCTTCCAGCCTGGCCTCAAATGTTTCCAGGGATCATTCACCACATCTCTGGACAGCCTGTTCCTGAGTTTCACTGAACATTGTTGTAAGAAATCAAATTCAAACAATTTCTTCCTTACATCTAGTTTGAATCTACCCTTGCAGGATATGAAATGCTTCTTCACAAATAACCATCTTCTAGCCAGACTCTCTGTGGGTTTGCATTACTTGAACATGAAATCTTGCAGAAAACACCATACATGATACAGAAAAGGAGGCTTCAGTTCCTGGAAATCTCTATTTACTCTATTTTAATCCCTTTCTATACTTTCAAAATAAACTATCATTAAATTAGTAAGCTCTGATAAATATAGTAACTGGCATAGCCCTTTAGTTTGCTTTCAGGCAAACTTTCAGTGTCTTAGGAGGGAGCACAATCCTTCCAAGCCATTGTTTTGCAGCCCTCTGGGGCAGCACTCTGCTGAGATGTCAATACATGGATTATCAGGTGCCTGCCCCTTTCACTTCCTTCTGTCAAAAACCTTCTCTCAAAAGCTTGATTCCTTTAAAAGTCTTGTCTTCATCTCTCCTTAGTGACTGTGATTGAAATGATTCTTTCTGAAGCTTGGCTTAGGACTGTCCATTTTACCAAATTCTTGCTATTTTAAACTATGAAAACAATTTTAATAATTTGTTTTTGTTTTTGACATCTCTTAATGTTTCTTTAATGCCTCCATTTATCTGTGGCCAAATGAGAACTATCTCATTTTATTGGGGTTTTCTGATTCTGGTATTCATTCTGATATTTTTCTTTCCACTGGTGTAGAAGTTGGTTTGTTCAGCCCTAAGAAACATCCCAGACAAGAGTGTTAGAATTTTGATATTGAAAACATGCACACAGACTGATTCTCTTCTACTTGCAATTGCTGTGCAGCAATTTCTTCTTCAGTGATCTGCTTCTAGTTCATCTGCAGACTTGCAGATTCAATGCAAAGCTTTTTATCATGTTTGCATGCAGGTTTACTGCTGGTTTCAGATCATTAGCTGCTCTTGAAAGTGTTTGTGGTGTTACTAATGGGACCCAAGCTGAACCTTAGTTGTGATTAAGTACTTCCACATTTGCAAAATCCTTTTTGGTGGTATCTGTTAGTTTCTCTTTTGGGTCTTACAGCCAGTGCTCATTGATTAGTTTCTGCTTTGAAACTGCAACTCCAGGGGAAGCTTGAAAATGTTATTCATAGATACTTGCTTGGGTCAATATAGCAAGTGCACCATCTATTTCATTTTGTGTACACATCTTCAAGTAGCTCCCAAACCTGTGGGTGTATAAGAGGCTAATAAACAGCCTGCTCTGTGATTCTGCAGCAGTTCTGCTCCCAGCCCTCCCTGCTGCTTCTGTAAAGAGAGTTTGATTTATTTCAACAGGTCAAAAGTTGGTGTTTCCTGCTGATGCCAAGAGGTTTTTCTCTTTTGGGCTCCTCTTGTGCTGTAGCCCTCATGGCAGTTTGCTAATCTAGCACAGGTTCTGTGGGCTTTGCAGGGGGCTTACATATTTCTTCTGATTTTTGAACCATTTTATGCTGGAGTCTTGGCACATGCAGTATTACTTGAAAATGAGGTGATGGGGCAATGTTTTTTTTCACTTTAATATAATATGGCTCTTGCTTGAGACTAAGGTCTGGTCTTTTAAGGTATCCTGATTCTGGATGGCAGATACCACACACTCTGTCTTTTCTGAACTCCTGTGATTTTACTGGAATGTGTTATTTGCTCATATTTTTATTTTGGGCTCTATATAGGATACCCTTTCGTGAAATTTAGTGGTTCCCACCATGTTAATTTGGTCACTTTTTTTAGCTACACTTGCTACACTGTGTCTGTCTTGTGTGTGTTGTGTGTTACTAGAATGATATTTAATGAACAAGATCTCTTAAGAACAATGATTAAAAATTCTTTACTGTGTTTGAAACACACATCTCACTGACTTATTGGTACACTGGAACACATCAACACAGCTTTATTTTGCCTTTGCAGTTGCCTGAAAGGTTTTTGGTTTTGGCCTGAACTTTTTTTTCTGTAGTATTGTTTCCTGTAGTCATGCAGATTGCTGTGTTGTGGCATTGCTTCCTGCTTTCCACCATGTGGAAAATTCTTATCTGTTGCTTCCCAATTTTGCTTACAGAATATTATCAATATATTTTCTTGGTCTTTCTCTAGGATTCTGAGTAGCAATTTCTTTTACTGTTTGATATATGCACATCTGTATATATCTTGACTACAGTGGTGTGAAATCCACTCCTAGAGCTCACAGACTTTCTTTTCAATAGTTATAACCTGTCTAGATTTTAATAAAAAAGCCTTTTATGACCCCATCTTCAGATGGAAAGGTTTTAAAATTGCATCTTCATTTTGTCTCTTCCAGTTTTTTAATAAATAATGGACAGTGCTCTAGACTTGCTGTGAATTTGTAAATGCATTTCCATCTTTGCTGAGTTTTTGTATTAATGTTCACAAAATACATAGCATTTAGAATGAAGGAAAAAAATAGCATGCGAGACTATCTTCAAACAACAGACAGAAACTTCATGTTCACAAGCCCTGAACCTCATGGTGAACTGAAGCATGATATGTGCTGGAAAGGCCCAGCTGGACAGGCAATGCAGCAAGTTTCTGATGACAGCACTGAGCAGAGCTCCTTGACACAGGTGATTGAGAAGGTGATGAGTGGGGAGACCCTGCTGAACCTCATGCTTACAGTGCTGGGCCGTGTGAAGTTTGGCAGAAACTTTGATGACACTGACTGCGTGAAGGTAAAAGTCAGGATTGTGAAAGGAGGCCAAAGAGCAGGATCACAGCCCCAGACTTCAGTAGAACAGACTTTGAGTCTTCAGGGGCCTGGGCCTTGTTCTGTCCAGTCTGAAAATCTCCAAACCATTGATTCTCTGAGCATCATTTTCTCTGTGAATGTCTTTCCCCCTCTTCCACTGTCCAGACTTCTGCCTTTCTATGGTGCAACTGCTGGATCATCCTGTCTCTGTCCAGCTGCTGAGCTCCTTTCACTGAACTCTTGAGGGAGATGGATCTGCTGTGATCAGCCATGTACACACAGCTTTCTGTTTCACTGACCTGTTCTGGTTTCCTGTCTTGTGGGGTCGTAATCTTTTCAGTGAACATTTCAGCACTGCAGGTCAAAAGGGTCATAAGGGGCTGAGAAGGGGCAAGGGTGAGAGAAACAAGGGCACAGCTGGTGCTATTTTCAGCCCTTTTACTCTGAGATCAGTACAACACACATCTTGAAAGTAAATGCATGGCTACATACCCAGAGAACTTTGTTTTCCTCACCTAAGAATGATGTTTGACAAGGGAATAAGCAGAAATGGAAACCACTGAAGAGCTTTGACTTGGAACTAATCAGTCCAGAAGTAGCATAAAGGATGGTGACTTAGGTGGACATAAAAACCAGGCTGGGTTGTCTTCACAAAGCCATGGGAGTGGAGAGTACTCACTGCAATGCAAGAAGGATGATGAACAAGCAGAAGGAGCTGTAAATATTAATGCAGGTTTTTAGTTACCCACATATCTGTTGCAAATAAAATATATTTCAGAGAGAGCCTGTTCAGCAAGTGCTTTGAATGTGTTTCTCATGGACTTTGGTGAAGTTAATTAAGATAAGAAGAATAGGGTGAACTTTGATTAAATACTGACTGATGAAAAAAACTGTTTGACAATATTTAGACAAAGATCATGTTAGTTGAGAATGACCAGGAAATGATACATTCATGATTCACAGGACTTGAAGGAACATAAGCAGCAAAACAGTAACAATGGATTTCAAGTAGGAAGGCTTCAATACTCACAAAATTGGTAGGTGTTGCCTGGGAGGCAAGACTGATGGAACAGGGAATTTTAGAAAGCTGGCAGTTCCTTTAAGAAGAATATTAATAAGGCTCTCTCCTTGTGGAGGAGAGATAAGAAGTCAGCAAAAGATCAACTTGGCTAAATTATGAGCCTTTCATTGACTTCAAACACAGGAGAAAAGGATACAGAAAGCAGAAACCAGGTTGGGTTACTAAGAATGAGAATAAAGGCATTATGAGAGCTCTCAGTGACCGAATCAAAAAGGTTAAGACATGAAGTGAGATGAAATAGCAAGGCACATTACTTAAGAGAAGTCCAAATGTTGACACTTAATAGACAGAAGATTTGGAGAAGCTTAAACTGATGAGTGCTTTATTCTGTGCTGATCTTCACTTGCCAGTAGGTAGAGAGCACTATTAATACCTGTAGCACAAAGGAGTGAAATGACAGCCAGAGCAGGAGAGCAAGAGAGCAGAGGGAGTTCTCAAACTGATCATGGGAAGTTTTTCTGTCAAAGGAATTTTAGCAGCCCTTAGGAACCTTTTTTCCCATGGGAATGCCTGGAGATAAGTGAGGTAGCCAGTGGGTGTAGAATGTGGATGGACACTGGAGAAGTGTGGTCTAGAGGAAATGACAGTAGACCGATTAGTTCTCTCAGAAAAAACACACAGGTATTTCACCTTGAAATGAAGGATATAATCAGTGAAGTCCTTCAAGGTTTCCTGAGGGTTTGGCTGTGACCAGTGTTTTTTTTTAGTGACCTGTACAATGGAGAGGATCCTGAAATAAGAATCCCCATCATAGCAACACAGACCATAATTCAAAATGATTTTGACAGAATGGAGGTATGACCTGAAAAATGAGAACATTATTTAATGGGGAATGATTGCACTTATGTAGGAATAATCAAGTAGATGAGTATAGGATGAGAAGAAAACTCTCAGGACATTCTGAGATGGGTGAAGAGGCTATAGAGAGCTGCAAAATAGACAGAGATGAATGATGGCAAGCTTTGCAAAGTACTTTGTGTCACAGGGAATGTGTGAACAGAAGCACAGGCTGCCCTGTGATGTAATTACTTCTCTGTAGCAAAAGGATGGCCTTAGACAGAGAATTGTGCCATTTTTAGTGCTGTCCTTCAAGACAGAGATGATCTATTCTCTAGCTGAGAACAGTTTGAAACATGACCTACAAGAAAATACTGAAAGATTTTGGCTTGTTCAAGCTAAAAAAAGAATGCTGATAAAAACATACTATCTTTTAAATTTAATTTTCACATTAATTTTTACTTATTTTTCCTCTATTTTCTCTAGTTAAAGGAGACCATCTTTTCTAAATGCATTTTTAAAATGGAAAAGGAGAAGGCTTGACCTTCAGCAAGGAAGTTTCAATTTGAGCTGCAGAGACTCTGTCTTTGGGGCTGACTTCATTGACAAATATTCATCAGGAAGGGCAGGAATGCCTTGGGCAGGGAGATGAGTGGACCAGGTGATGCCATGGGTTGGACTGGATTTTTTCCAGCCTGATTTTCTGTGGTGTGAGTGAATGAGATTTCTGTTTGCATTACTGTTTGGAGTTTGGCCCTTCTCCCTGCTGATGCCACCCTGGCTTGTGAGTGACATGAGGACGAGCAGGAACACTGCTGGCAGTACTCACTTGTTGCTGTCCTATCTTTACTTTCAGACCTCTAGACACCAAAAAGAGGGATATTATCCCATGGCACAGCTGATTTTTCCTTTCACAGGCATAGAGGGGAATTCCTATAAAAGCCTTTGATTGAAAACTGTTTCTGTGTGATGTGTAAATACCACATTATCACTTCACAATTGATGAGTGAGCAGAAAAATAAACATCTTTGTGATCACTTGTTTGTAATACAGGCAAATCTGTTCACATTATGAAATGAAATAATTTTGCCAGCTTTTAAATATCTTTTTTTTTGTTTTCATTGTTTGTCATGCTTCCGAAGGGAATAAATCTGCAAGAACATTGTAGAAAGGCAAAATGTAATTGCTGAAGAGAGAAATTGGCAAGGAGTTAGGACTTGTCTATCATTTGTCATCTATCAGTTGCAGAGGAGGCATAAATGACTCTTGTTGGACTCTGAGATGTTTTGTATTAGGACAGAGTTTGTTGTGTTTACTGGCATTTAAACCTTCCATAAGACAATATGTTTCAGCCTTGTGTACTCTCAGGTTTAGAAAATCGTTGTAGACAGAATTTCCTAGAAATAAATGATGCCATGGGTTGATTGGTACATATGAACCCAAAACCCCCAAATACTGTTTGGCAGCTAAAAAAAACATTGAGGAACCAAGGACAAGAGTAAGACTTTTCTTCTTAATAAATCTGTTCTCGTGAGCCATAAATAATTCTGATATCTAGGACGATTTTTTCAGGACAGAGAGCATCATGTTTTGGTGTTTGATATGGTTCCACTTACATGTCATTTTTCCCTGCACATGAGAAATAGCTGTACTGTGTTGAGGGACCTGGTTTTTATACTGTCAGAATGTGTAATCAATGGAATTTAAAATATTCTTTTTTTTTTTTTTTTTTACTTGTGGGAAGTTATGCATAATGCAACATGTGAGAATACCTTTAGCACTGCTGCTAATGAAAATCTATTTTTTTAAAATCTCAGGCTTTAATGAATGCAGGAATGTGTTATTCCTTGTAGACATTATTTTGAAGATTATCCCAGGTTATTAGATTTGATTAAAGGATTTTATGCTTGGCTTGCTTGAGAGCTGAGGATTAAGCAATAAGGAGCTTTCTCCTATGCTGTATCTTTGGGCTTATCATTTCAGTACCACAGGGCTTTGATTACTTACTCAATTTTGTAAAACATACAGATTTTGTTAATTTACAGCTTTTCAGATCAGTCAGAGCTATTAAGCCTGCTGGGTGATATCCTGCCTGACAAGCCCTATTACAGGCTGGGTTTGCTTCTGCTGGCTTGACCAATGTGTGTCCTTTGTCAATACAGAGCACTCAGCCCTTGTGGGGTCCCAATCCTTCCATGCAGGGACTTCAGTGTCCTTGGGGATTGAACTTGCCCACCTGTTAGCAAAGTTTTGGGCATCAGAAACTGTCATTTAAGCTTATATGGAGGATGTGAGGACCTTCAGAGACAAGGACAGATACTAAGATGGTTCAGGGGATGCCTGTCTGGATTGTTTCTCTACTTTACTGTAGAACTATCCTTGATCTGCCTTTGCAGCAGACCAGGCTCCATCTGGTGCTTTCTTCCAGAGTCTTTGGAGGGAAAGGTGAGGAATCCAGGTGCTCACTTCACTGTTACAGTGGTTTATAGACAGGGGACAATTTTCACTCCATGGATGCTGCAGACAGAGGATGTCAGTGTGTGTGTCTGTTTGTCCTCTTCTGAAGGCAGTGCAGAGATGGTCAGAAGTGCATGAGCAGGGTCTGAGGATCTCTGTGAATTCCTCTCCTGAGGATAAAACCCCATTCTGCTCATGGTTCTGCCTCCCAGGTAGCAGGAGTTAGGGCTAGAAGTATTCTTCTCTGCACCAGTGGGTGTGCCTGGCTGTGCTGTTTGTGCTCACCCACAGCCTGGGCACTGGGGATGTCCTGGTGGGAGTGCTGTAACTCATCCTCCTTGCAGCAGTTTCAGCAGGTGATCCGCTGCAGGTGCCTTTGTAGCCCAGCCTTCCCACACACACTGTCAAAGAGCAGGTCAAATTCAAGGATGTGGGTTTGTGTTTGGCTTGGTCTTCAATACCAGTAGATGCACTTCACATAAATATCGTCTTTTTTCATGGCAAAAGACTTTCCTTGTCTCTAAAGAGCTGCCTGAAGGATACAGCTTTTGTTTCTAAAGCACTCTGCTTTGCTGGTTCTTCAGCTCATTTCCAGAGTAGGATGAAGGACCTTGGAATTTAGAACAAAACAAGACCTCTGCTTCTTCAGCCCAGCTTCCCACAGACAGATTGCCAACAGAATGAGTCCAGCAGACTGCCCAGGCTACTTCTTGATATTTCAAGACCCTACATGTGTATAGATTCCTCAGATGTTCTTTGAAATATGTGGGCAGGTGGTCACTTTAGTGTTAGAATTCAGTGCACAGTAGCAGATAAATACAGTAGCTGAGCTTTCACAACCTCTAATGCATTTAATAGTTACTGTCCCATCTGACTTGGTGTTCCCACTTTGGTCTGTGATTCTGATTTTGTTTTTTCCAGACTTGACCTCTTTTCCTTTATCAAAGAGCTCAAAAACTGACACCATTCTTTTACTTTTTATTCCCTGGGGTCAGTTCATAACTTATTCAGTGTATTAATTGTGTGTTTCACCGTGCTTGGCTTATCTTTCTTCAAACAATTCATTTGCAGAGCTGCAGTTCAATCTGGTTCCAGTTCTCATTTGAAAGAAATTAAACTTATATTGAGCAGAAATCAGTCTGTAGCTGCTAACCCTTGAGAGTTCAGGGAAAGCTCTGGACTGCATGGCTTTTGTCAACTTTTATATGTAAGGTGGTCTGGGTGGTGATGAGGCATAGAATTCAGTTACAGCAATGCCAGAGGAGAGGTGTGAAAGGGAGCCAAGACATTTCTAATGCTGTTGATGTTGTATATTCCTTTGCTTCCCTTACTTGCTGTTTCCTGGCAGGACCCTTCTTTTTTACATGCTGTCCTTGATGGAAGCATTTTGGCAGGTGGGCTGGTACAAGGGTGAATGTTACAGAATAGTTTGCTCAGCTAATTTCCTCTCAGTTGTCCCTTTGCGAATTTGGGAGTTGTGGACCTGAGCAACCTTAGGGAACAGTAAAAAAAATTTCCAGTGACTAATAATTCAGAAACCCTTCTTGAAGGAAACACACTATTTTTGTTTCTGTTTTGGTGTTTTAATCAATCAGTTACTAAAATGTGATCCATAATCAGACATTAAATTTTCACCTAAATTAACTTTTGATAGAACCATTTTATTAGTGTTCTTAGACCTCCAATGAGGAGTAATGATGCTAAATCATTAATATATATTCTGCCATTTTAAAAATTAAATCTGTGCCCTGATGTGTTTTACTGTTTTATAGCTATTATATGAAGCCCCTTGGGATATTCTCATAAAAGGTGCCCCATAAATTTTATATAGCCTTGTATAGCATTATATTTTATTGCAATATTCCAGCTTTTCATAAAACCCCCAAGGCATCATTTTTTTGTCCCTGAAGGCCTCCATGAGAGAAAGATATCAAAATTTGTGTTGGCAATTTCTAGTGAAAACACCTACCATTTGCAATTGTCATCTCTATTCTCAGTGACATATTGCCTTCTGTCATTTTCAATGGAAAAAGCTTAGGTGTAAAAGATACAAATGGAGATGGATCTGTAGGAATAAGAGGGATCTATTTTGTGTGTACTTCTCCTGTCTCTGATTACCAGTTGGTTTCTCTCTGCTTGTTTTACCTTCCTGCTGAGCTTTCACAGGCTCTCCTGCAGTTTAGCTGCTTCTGTAAAAATAGCCAGGGCCACATCCTACAGGGTATGGCAGAGGCAGGTCCTGGGTGGGGTCTGTATGCTCCCAACTCCTAATGATGGTCCTTGGGGATAAGTAAATGACCTCTGGGGCAGCATCCAAGCTTGGGGACATTCCATGTGATCCCCATTGGCAGGAACAAAGAGAGAGATGCTGATTTTGTCAGCCCTCTGGAGACTTGTAGTCCCTGCAAAGGAGAGAAGGAATGGTCTTCTGGATGGTAGCCTGAAATTTAGTACACGAGCTCAATTCCCATATATGCCACAGCACACTGTCAGTGCATTGGCATGATATTAGAAGAGAGCAGGTTTTTAACATTATTATGAAGGCCTAAAGATGCAAATCCTCTCTGTGTGGGGGGATTTGAAATGTTCTGGGGTGCCTAAATGATTAAAAACTCAAGATGGGCATGTGGAGAAGACTCTGTTACAGATATCATCTCACTCTCAATGTGCAGTGCCCAAGGCTGTGATGCCTGAAGGGAAGGAGTCCTTCAGGAAAGCCATACTGCTGTTCCAGCAACTGCAGCTGCTCCATCTCCAAACTACACTGAGGAGGGACTGCAGAAACCCAGCAGCTCAAAATAGACTGTTGCAGACATTGGGGAATACAGGGGAACTTCCTCCACACTGTGAATGTTCTTCAAAATCACATCAATTGTTTCTTAATGTGGAAATGACTTTGCTGCTGCTGTTTTGCTCAAGGATTGAATTTAGTCCTTGCTTGAATTGCTTTGGGGCATGCAGAAAGGATGTACTTTCCATGCCTTTCAATTACTTCAAGGGCCATCAGTGCTTTTCCTTGAAGCCTTACTTGCAATGTTTCTCAGTTATCAAATAAAATGCTCTCCTAGATTCCAAGTTAAGATAAGAAATACTTAAATCAGAATGCTTAAAGCAAAAGATAATTTCAGAAGGGTCCCATGAGTTTTCAGGCTTGTGATGTTTCTGAGCATTTGTCATCCTCTTCAGTTATTTTTGACAGGACCAGAGATGTGCCAACAAATTCTGCCCATCAACAGATCTAACAGTACAGGACATATCAGAGTTGCTGCCTCTGAGCAAATTACTTGAGAGTTAATACCTCCTAACTTGTGCCTTTTGAATGATGCATGTATCTTCTACCCCCTTTGACTCCCACTTCATCTGTGATCTGGTTCAAAGAATGAACTTGAGTGAGTAAAGGAAAGAAAGTTTTGAAACATGGTCATTTGTAATTTTGCCAACTGAGTTCTCCTCTTGGGATCTGGTTTTGTTCTTATATTAGGTGTGCTGCTGGTCCTAATGCCTCTATAAACCCATTTACTGTCTCACTCCTTGCTGTTTGATTCTGTTCATCATTATTATCCACCCTTGTCAGCAATTTTAATCACAGTGATGAAACCAGATTAGAACTATTTAAATATGCTAATATGGTGACAGGCAATTGAAGGGCTTCTTATAAATGACTGAAAATCAAACATAACTTCCCTTGCTCTGCTGCACCTTATTAGCTGTGATGTTTCTGGCTTGTCAAATATGTTATACTGCCACTCACTTTCTTTGTGGTCTGGCCTACCCTTTTGATTGCTCTCAGTTTTCTTCAAATCCTTTCCAAATTGTGTTTGTGCATTTTTCTCCACACCAAGGTGGGTTTGTAAAACTGCACAACAAACTGTTCCCAATTGCAACCGACCATAATCTACCAGAAAAGCAGGTGATCAGCCAGGAAGAGTTAAACAATCACTGGAGAACTTCAAAGCCTGAATCAGGAATTCTTGTCATCTATTTTGCAGCTATGAAGGCAGGAGGTTTAAATGTAAGCTTTAGAAACCACTGACCAGCACAACATAGGGATACAAAGGTATTAGAGAGTTGTCAAATCTCCTGGTGAGGGGCTTTCAGCACTACATCAAGGCACTTTCTGCATGCCAGATAGTGATAGGACAAGGGGAAATAACAGTTTCAAACTAAAACGAAGAGATTTAGATTAAATGTTAGGAAGAAGTTCTTTAATCAGAGGGTCATGAGACACAGGCACAGGTTGCCCAGAGATGTTGTGGACACCATTACATGGAAAAGTTCAAGGCCAGGTTGGGCAGGGTTTTGAGCTACCTGCTCTAGTGAAGGTGTTCCTGCCCATGGCAGGGGAGTTGGAATTAGATGATCTTTTGGGTCCCTTCCAGCTTATACCCTTCTATGATTCTATGATTGTTACAGGACTGAATTTATTGCCAAGCCTAATTTGGTCAGCTAGAAGTATAACTTCATTTCATGCTTCTGGCTAATCTAATTATGGTAGCAAAACATTGAGATTAGCAGTCTCCAGTGTAACCCTAAATGAAAAAGACAGTCCAGATCCCAGCAGGGATCCTGGCTGTTGTGTTAGAATTCTGGCAGAGTGGGAGGCAGAGGGAATAGAAAAGCAGTGTGTCAGTCTGTGGCTGTCCTACACAGACTTACATGGGATATAAAGACTTTGCTAGAGGATGGGGTCTCTAGACAGCTTTCCTCAGGAACACGTGGGCTTTGTCCATATTCACAAACCAAACTAGTAAAGAAACTATTTGCAAATTTGTAACAGAAAAATTGAATATAATGATTTTTTTTTGGATGGGTGTCTAAATTGTGTGCTAATGAAAACTAATTTATGGCATTCTAGAGGGAAAGATTTTCCAGATATTAGCATTTCAGAAAAGGAAAGAAAAAGACAATGCAGAAAATTAGGTTTTCTCAGATCTTCATAACCATTGGTGTACTGTGCTATTGTACACTCATATGTAGGGCTGGGAGATGTATGCACAGGTGATTATTTGGGAGAGACTGGAGGTCCATGTATGTTGTAGCCAGCAGTGCTGAGATCTCAGCTGAGGGTTACAGACACAGATTAGTAAAGCATTCAGAACGAATCCAGAGCAGTTGTAGAGACCCTGAAAAATTAACTCCAGAAGGAGAGAACTAAGAAATGTGACCTATGTCTTCAATTTACTGAAAAACAGAGAATATGAATGCCCTAGGACTTGGACAAGAAGTAGCGATCTCAACCTCTAGAAGGGGAGGTTCAGGTTAGAATGACACTGCAGTTAGGAAAATCTTTTTGGAAGATCTGTGGAGCTCTATGGGAGATGTACAATTTCTACCACTGGTAGTCTTTCTGGAGCACTCAGCTCAGCATTGCTTGGGATGATTAAGTCATGGCAGATCCTCAGCTGGGCCACAGCTTATAGATCTGCTGGTGTCACTTCCTTTTTATTTATGCATCAAAAGGAGTAATAAAGAAGTATAAACCCACAAAATGTCATGATAATTTATAAATTCAAATAAAATAATAAAAAAATTGTATATTTGAAAGGCTAGAAACTCTTTTACCAAATGAATTCTCAGTTCTAGACTCAGGATAAATGAATATTAGATGTATCCCAAGATAAATTTGGAAAGTGCTACAGAGATTAAATCATATACATGTCATTCTTTCCAAAGCAGAATGTCATTTGCATGTTTTACATCAAAACAAATTCCATAAAACTGCAGTGGTTTGCAAAGCCTGTCTTCACTCAGACAAGGAAGTCTCTTACTGTCATGTATTCCCAAGTAAACTCCTTGAGAGTGAGCTGGGAGAGAGCGAGTGACCTTCAGCAGAAGGAGGAGGTCACATGCTGAGGATGCCTTGGGATGCCTTGTCTTGTTACATCACCATTGCAGGCAACAAGGGAAACTTTTCAAGAGGTAACAAAACCCAGCTCTTATAGGGATTTACAGTCCAGCATGATAAATCACGTTTGCTATCCAGGCATGAGAAAGTCTTGATGCTATTTCTACTACTCATAAAATCAGAAACTTGCTTTATGTAGGAGCAGGCATTAAAACTGGACTTATAATTCTGCCCTGTTATGCATAAATATGGCAAAAATATCTGTATGTCCAAGACTGTCAGATTTCCCTCTGAGTTTCAAAAGCTAATGGAAATAAATCTGTACCAAGAGAGAAATGTAATTAAAGCCTCTCAGTGCAGTCTTCTCCAAATAAGAATCCCCTGGCAAAACCTACACCTGTGATCAGCTGGATAATGTAAAGTGTCACTTAGAGCCATCGCTAATGGAGCTCTCAGTACCTAAAATGGTGAGCTCCCAGCCACAGGGTTTATTGAAGATGTTAAATAGTTCAGAGCACATAAACACTCAGCTCTCAGCTCAGCTTTGCCAAGAGATCTGCAAAAGGAAGGTTGAAATGAGAAATGGCAGAAATCTGCTGCCCTGGATCCTCTCACCCTCCCCAGCCAGGGCAAGGATCTTCTTTAGAGTCTGTTTTCTAGTGGTTGTCTATAATCTGTGATTGAAAGGGACAGATCTGCAGTTAGCTATGTGTTGTTGAGTGTTGAAATGTTTTTCCTTTGTTGAATTATTGTTGTCAGGCTGAGTTGGGGCAGCCAGAGGTTTATTTCTTTTTGTCACTTAGATTTATTCTGCAGTATTCTGTGATTAGAGCAAGCGGGAAGATGCATTTCAAAATCTGCCAGAAATTTTAATTTAAATGGACTTAAAAAATATCACCACCTTTTATTATCATTTTACTGAATTCCCCTGAAATTATCAACTTCAGCTTTGAATTTTTCTAGTTCATTTTCACCTATTGATGTTTCAACATGTAGCCTGAATAAAACAAACTAGGGATTTTTTTTTCTTTTTTGTTCTTCTCATTTTTTGTGTCCCAAAAATTTATTGCCAGGACCCAGCTAGGAAATGTTGCTATTGATCTAAGTTCAGCTCCCTTAAAGACAGAAGGTGGTTGTGGTCTTAGAAGATCTGCTTCCCTGAGGTTTGGTTTCATGAGTTGGAGGAAGCTCTTACATCTCTAGGACTGAGCAGCACTAGCCACAACAGTCTTCAGGATTTTAATAAAAGTAAATAGTAATTAAAAATGCTAAGAAGAACATACTTACAGAGCTAGTAATCAGCATCCACAATCAAGTACTTTCTCTGGCATCATTGTTAACAGTGTTCAGCTAATCCTTTGGAAGAGTTTTTACTTATACCCAATATAATTTATTTTCCACTTTCACTTCTATTTATCTGTTTTTATGATAATTAATGCTTAATCCACCATTCATCACTGGTCTTGCTATGATCCATTTGTGAACATTTAAATCTGATTCTACCAGTGATGTATCTCGGGAATTAGCACAGCAAACTGTGAACAGCAGGACATTATCTGGCTTTTTATTCTTGTGTGGGTAACATTTTTCAGGTGCTGTTTCTAAAGTTTTGCAACCAAAATAAATGAAATGGCTGCTGAAGGGGAATGTAGGAGAAGAGAGATTAAGGCTTAAGGTTAAAATGGATTAATAACAGCCAGGAAGAGGGGTTTTGTGAGAGCTTATCAGCATCACTCTCTCCATGGATGTAAGAAGAAGCCTGGAAGGAGCCTGGATACTGCAACAATTCATCTGGGGATGGCTCCCCAGTGTTCTGGTGATTCATTTTTACTGGTTCTGTATAAAACCACACAGTTCAGAGAAACTTAAGAAAAGAAGATATGAGTAATGCTGTCAAAGGTGATAAGAAACAAAAGAGGCCAGACCTGGTTTTGATGCTACACCAACAATCCAAAGCCAATGTCTTGTTGATTTCCAAGGAGAGGGAGACCTGAAGGTTGGTGGTTGTTGGCCAAGGTAGTGATGGGTGTTTGCTGATATGGGGGAGGAGAGGTCTCTGCTGCCACAGCTTATTCCTTCCCCATAAACAGCAGAGCAGAGGTGTCACATGTGCAACACAACCACACTGCAAAGCTTTTGTCATCACAAATGTTGGTCACAATTGTGATTCACAGCTGACCTGGCTGCAACAAGAATTGTAGCAACAGCTACAGCAAAGGTCTCTGCTCCAGGTCCCATCCCACAAAAACCCTCCTGCTTTAGCAATTCTGGCAAGACAAGAAACCCAGACCTTTGCTTACACCAGTGTTCCTGCTCTTAAAAGTTTAATTACAGAGCTATTTCATTACAAAGTTGCTCCATGAAGTGGTTTGGGAACTAGTTTGCAAAGCTCCTTTGGACATAGTTGGGTCAGTTCCCACCAGAAGTTTTTAAACCTTGCCCAAGCCTTTCTTTACTGTTCATTCTTGGAAGTGATATGCTATATGCAAGCAGTGCAAGTTAATGAGAACAGTATTGCACAATACAAGAACAACACAGGTTATTTATTACCATGACAATACTAATGAGGTGAGAATAATTACTTGTTACACATGGAAATTAAAATAATGGCCATTTCCCTGTAAAGCATTGTAGTTTCCTACTGCACAACCCAGTTCAAACGCTTCAGGCCTTAAGGAGAAATCTGGGACAGGTTCCAGTTGTGTGGAGTGTAGGACCATGAGAGAAATAGTAGGGAAAGAGATCACCTTGTAGGCAGATTTATGTAGGACATTTAAAGAAAAAGGTGGAAGGTCTGGACTTGATCTATTAGAGAAGAATATCTGGATTCTGCTCTTGGACAAAGAGTAGGAGAGGAGATTTATGGACCTCTCTGGGTGATGTTCAAGACTGTGGCTTGTTGTATGTCACTCAGCCACCCTGTTTCCCCTGCCCATTCTATACTGAAATATGGCCCTGCTGAGAAGGTAATGGAGAGTGGCCAGAGAGCCTACAGAGAAGGTGGAGGGCAGCTTGGGTAAGGCTGATGTGAGTGTGGGTAATGGAAGAGGCAATAAAACAGGTGCTGAGATCTTGAGCCAGCTAATCAACACCTTTTTGTAAAGCTAAAGACTCTTAAAGAACAGTCTTCATTTTATAGGCAAAAGGAAAGAATCCTGCAAACTGATTAATCTTTCCAAAAGAGGACTAACAGCTCATACTAAGGCAGAATTATGTCCCTGCTCTTGTGCCATGAGCCATTGAACTTCTATTGAAATATGAAGGTGCCATTTTTTGGCCAGATTGGATTAGTAAAACAACAACATCTATTAGCACAACTTAAGGCACTGTGAGATATAGTTATCCTATGGAAAAAAATGTGCTGCAATATAAAAGGCAGGTTCATTTGGCATTCTTGAGATGTAAAGTCATTGAAACTGCTTTTGTTAGAACAGCACAGGGGGAGGGAGCTTATGAATAGGAACAAAAATGCTTTTGTGATTGTATTAACTGTTAAGTGACTTAGGTATCATACAGAACACAGTTTTTCCTTCCTTTCCTTGCTTTTCTTTTTTTTACTTTTTTCCCATTCTTCCAAATCAGCTTCTTCCTTCATTGTTATGTTGAAATAAATTGAATGAATAATAAATGTTAAGTTAATGGACAACTTGTATTCCAGCTCTGTCTCATTCAGTTTTATGGTGACTATACACCCTACTGGGACAGAGGACACAAATACTTCAATTCAAATGTTCAGAGTAATTTGGTTAAAATTGAAAAAAGTTTTTAAAAAACAACACTATTATGATCTCATATTTTTACATTACAGGCAAAAAATAATTTTCATCCATACATTAGAGGTGGGTACCCAGCTCTGACTGAGTTTACCAGAGCAGATGGCTTGCTGGGGTAGGTCAGGAGAGCTGCCTTGAGCAGGTGGAGAGGCTGGGTCTGCCTGGAGAGCTCCATGGGGAGCCCCAGTAACAGCATTCCATGGCAACACATCACAATGGATCCTCAGATCAATACCCCTTTGGTTTGCATACTTGTAAGGCTGAATGATTAATTGAGCAAACAAATGTAGCAGAATGACAATTCCCTGCTGGAGATTGTTAGAGGAGCAGCATGATTCCCTTCCCCATAAATCTGGAGGCTTGTGTGTGTTGCATCATTTTCAGAGAATGCTGCTGAGGTCTCTGCTGAACAAGTGCTGATGGGAGAGGGGCTCATGGTGCTCACACGTGAGGGATTGTGTGACCTCTCCAATCTTGTGTTTCCACTGGGTAAGAAAATGGGACAGGGCTTAGCATCTCAGTGCTCTGCCTGCTGAACCCTCCTCTGGATGCTCAGAAAATGGCTTTGCTTAAGAATTCCTGCTTTGGGAATTCCATATTCATGCTTTGGGCTGATTTTCTTTTTTCACACAGCTTTTGGCACATTAGTCATTGGTCAGCTGTCCCTCGAGATGGAGAGTCCAGAATTTTATGACTATTTTGTACTCCCCATTCTAAATGTGCTCATATTTATAGTCTGAAATTCACAGAATCATAGAACATTTTGGGTAGGAAGGGACTTTTAAAGCTCATCTAGTTCGACCTCCCTGCAATGAGCAGGGTTGCCTTCAAATAGATGGGGACCCCATCCAACCAGACCTTGAATGTTCCCAGGGATGGGGCATCCAGCACCTCTCTGGGCAACCTGTGCCAGTGTTTCACCATCCTCATTGTAAAAAACTCTCTTCCTTATTTCTAGCCTGAATCTATCTTCTTTTAATTTAAAACCATTATCCCTTGTCCTATCACAACAGGCCCTTCCAAAAAGTTTGTCTCTGTTTTTCACGTAGCCCCTTTAGGTACTGGAAGGTGTTCTAAGGTCTTCCCAGAGCCTGTTCTTTCCCAGGTTGATCAAGCCCAGCTCTCTCAGCTTTTTCTCACAGCAGAGGGGGCTCCATTCCTCTGTTTGTCTTCATGGCCTCCTCCAGACTCAATCCAGCCTGTCCATGTCCTGCTTCCTTCTGCCTTAAACATCTCATTCTACCCTCAGGAATCCCTTTTCTCTGTGGCACACAAGGCTGAACCAAACCAAACCCACACCAGGATCCCTGAGCTAAGAAATTTCAGCTGTGCCCACTGAACTCCCCACAAGCAGCCTTGTGCCTGCAGGTGACTTTGTGAACCTTGGGTCTCAGAGTTGGCAGCTTTGATTCTCTGTAGCTTTCAGTGGGTGACAAGGTTGAAATTTCCTCTAGAAACCAATTTAGAGTCACTTTCTCTTTTTAGTCTTTTCCATGGGGAGTTGTCTCCCATCACTTCCCCTTTCTGGAGATGCTGTCCATCTGTCAGAAGCTGCTATCACTCCTTCCCACCACACCTTCCCCTGGGCTGCTCCTCAGAGTCTCTGCTGTCAAACCCAGCTGCCCTCAGCCCTGCTGTGGACTTTGGAAGCACAGACTCAATACTGTCACACAAGGGCTGTCTGACACTGAGTTGCACAACGAAGTGATGTTGATTTCATCCTCTGCTCTTGGTGATTGCAACCCTTAGGAAATGTAATTCTTGGTGTAGAAATTGTAAATAGTTCAGCAGCATCCAGTTTTCAAGAGGAGAAAGGAAAATGGTGGCATTTGAGGCCATTTGAGGCATTATGGTAAGTTCTGCACTCTGCACAGAAATGAGGACACAGCAATGTGCATGTGTATTTATTACCTCTGGAGGCTGGGTGGAGCTTGTCAGATTGTACTTTGGCAGAAACAGGTTCAAATCCCAGCTTTGCCTAGCTGATAACAGTGCTTCCCTGTCCTTGTCATCCTGAATCTGGTAAAATAAGAGCTGAATTTATCTCTTCAGGCATCCAACTCTACTAACATCTGTGTTTTCCACTCCCAGCCTCTGGTGTGAGCTGCAGGAAATGGCAGAACCCATGGCAAAGTTTCCTTCTAATCACTTCTGTACAGAGGAAATATTACAGGGAGTAATATTTCCAAGGCACTTGGAAAAGCGGAAACAGTAATTTCCAATTAAAGATTAAATTGCCACTTAGGTAGTCAGACAGGCGTTAAGCCACCTTCTGAGCTCACGGAAATGGCCCCATGCCAGAAAGAAGGCATAAATCACCTGAGAATATGAACTTTAAGTGACTTGGTTGATTGATATATAGAGAACACCTCTTCTAGCTGCTGTATTTAGTTAAAAACCAACATGAATTACTGAAGGGATATAATTAAGACAAACACTACTGAGCTTGATGCAGAATATCTTCAATAAAGACAGGAAAATCTGTGTGCAGGTGACACAGGAGGTAAGAGCTGATGTTGTAACTGGTCTTGGGATGTCACTGCCAGGGAGTGGGAGAAGAATCTGAAATGAAATTTGTTTTGTGAGACACCAACCTGTGAATGTCAAAACTTAAGGCAAACAATCAAGAGTTAAATTCAAAACAGGAAAATATTTCCATTTGAAATATTGTTCCTTTCCATCCCTGCTATCCAGTTAAATTCCATAACTTTATTGAAAGTTTCAGAAATACTTACCACAGGTCACATCTCTCTCACTTTGCTACTAAAAAGACTATTTATTCCAGAAATGCTGCTATCATGAGTGACTGCCCCAGTGATCTGCTCTGTGGATAAGTCCCAGGGAAATCACAATACACAAGTGGAGGAAAGTAGGAACAGAAATGTCCATCAAAATGGTCTCAAATATCTGAGGATTGAAGTAGACTTCTAATCAGAGGGATTATATCACTCATGACCTTAACTCCCTCACCTTATCCTTGGTGGGTAGTGCCTCCTGTACGTGTCTTCCCAATAAAACCAAAGGTGTTTGTTTCCTCTATGTGTGTGTAGGTTGTGAGGAGGCCAATGGCCTCTGGGGGTTGAAACAGCTCCTGGGCTCTCCCATGATCAGGCTGAGACAATAAGAGCCTATCTATACTATTTTTATGCTCTGTGGTAGAAAATACCTTCTTGCAAGCTGTCCAGAGCCATTAGCATTTCAGCATTTCAGTTGTATTAGTGCTTTCTTCATGCATGTAATAGCAGCCATTGCCACTGCTCCTCTTAGACTTGTGAGAGGAATTATCAGAGGGAGAAAGGAGAGCTCAAGGTCAGAATTATACCTGTGTTTTGTATTTCAGGCACCAGCAGTGTCACAAGCCCTGTGAGAGCCTCCCCCACCTAAAAATAAATTTTGTGTTGGTGGAGCATGACTACATGAGTCCTCCATATAAGTAGAGGGAGTTGAGACATCTGCCTTGTTCTTGTGACTTCCAGAGAGTTCCACTGGGGTGAAATGAACCCTTCCTTCAATGAGTAAAAAGAATTTTTTCTGCTCTTCAAACAGATGTGTCTTTCAAGGAATTGATGGGTTTTCTGCCAGTAGGGTTTCACTATGCCCAGTACAGGTCAATCAGAATAAAACTTGAAGTATTACATGTATTTCTGTAATTTAAAAGAAATTATCAGGTATGACATTAGTCTTGATTTTCCTGTTTGGGGCTTTGCCTACTTTTTTGAATCTCTGGAAAGTGGAAGCAAACTTTATTATTCTAAGAAGCACTCAGCTCTCACTTGTCAACTGTAGAAAAATGATGTACAGAGGAGGAGAAAATTTATACCCTTAAACCTAATTTATGGTCATGAGATAGTCACACTTCCTTATATGACTGCTGCACAAGAGGGTGTGACAGCCTGTTTTCCTGTCACCATTAAAACCTCCTGCTTTTTCTATAATGCTTCAAGCTGGACCTTCCCTGGGTAGCTGCCTGTCAGTTGCCATGCCCATTGCCTTTTAGTACATGTTTTTCCCTTTTTATGTCAGTCAGAGGGGTGGGAATTTTCAGAAGAAACAAATGCTGGAGGAATTTTTGTTAACTTTTTGTGGACTTTTCCAAGCCAAAGTCATTCTTCTTTCACTTCATCTGAGAATCAGTGAAGGTTGCCTTGAAGATCTCTTGTTGTTTATGGTAACCCTGTGGAATAGCAAGGCTTGAAACTTGACTGGTTTTGCTATCACTGTGCTCCAGGAGATGTGCTGTGAGGATAGGGACTTGACATAACATTTCTTCTCCTGTCATCTCTGATGATGCAGATGCACAAACGAGGTTCTAGTTGTTTACTCGCATGTTAATTTTAAGCTTAATTAGTAACACAAGGGGTGCAGGGAATTAGTGTTTGACAAATAGAAGGAGACACATTTGGAAGGAGAACGAAGCAATGTTTGTTTTTAAGCTCCTAAGGGGCTGCTGCAAACTATGAAGAGAAAAGTAAAACAAAGTTGAACTACAGGAAAAGTACTTAAGAGTGTGTCCTTTCAAGTACTCCTTTCTCCAATTTAAAAGGGCAATGACTGGAAATATAAAGAGCAGAGCAAATTTGTCCTGTACTTAATTTTTTAGAGAAATAAGAGCCAGTATGAACCTGGCAGTTCATTCCCCAGGGAAGTTAAGTTTAAGTTTAAGGAAGATTAAGTTACAAAGGAAGCATCAATTATAACCCATATGGTTTTTCCACTGGCCCCCCTGTGATTTCTGCAGTCCTTTAATGGCTTTATTCTAGCCTTATTTTGGTTAAACAATCAACAGAAGAGATTGTTTCCTCATCACTGTCTAGCCATTGCTAGAGGCACAGGGAGAATGGCTTTAAGGGCCCCTGACAATTTCCTTTACCCCCTAATATTTCCCATTCCCAGGTGAAAAGCAGCCTTTGTGGAGGATCTCACCTTCTGTATTTCTAAACTCTTAGACTACAAAATGACACCAAAGGTCGCATAAAAACTGATGGAGAGTCAAGACCAGGTCAGAGGGGTATGACCTGTGTTACAAGCAACAGCACCAGTTGTTCAGGAGGTAAGATTTACCACTGGCTCCTGTTGTACTGTTGTTCCCAGTGTGTTTAGAGGCTGTATCTCCTGTTTCCTGCTGTGCATGCCATCACTCACCTGGAAACACTCACCTGGAAACACAGAGCAGAAAGATCAAAGCCCATGAAGCAGCTACACTGCACTTGCAAGGTACTTTAAAGGCTTGTGCCTCTCTTCTTGGTGTCAGCTGAACAACCTGAGCAGAGCACGGGGGCCTGGCTCCACAGCTTTTGATTCTGAGAGTCTCTGGAGGGTGAGCACTCTATTTAGAATTGGAGGAAAATCAGTAAGAGCAGGTGAAGGGTGGGAATTACTGTGCAGCTCCTGCATGAGAGCTAAGGGGTCAAGGTTCCTGCAGCCTATCAGCTTGGAATGATTATCTCTCCAGAACAGTGCTTTGCACAAGAAGCTTGTCTCAGGTCCTCTGGGCAGCTGGAGACCCTTCTGGTTTTGTTGAGTTTAAAATGTCATTTCAGCAGTGCTGATGGGCAAGGGCACATGGAGAGGCCACAACACTGTCACCCATGCTGCAGGTCACTGTTGGAACCCTGGATGCTGAGAATTTTAGATTCTCTGTGTTGAAAGGCACAGACCCTCAAGAGACCACTGCATTTGACCTGAGGCCATGGAGAAGGCTTCCAAAATTGAATGATAGCACTGGAATTATGGGTGTGCAGTTTGAATAGAAGTGTGTAGTATCACGTGGTAGAAAAATTAAGAGTTTAAGGTTTTAGAATATATTAATAGATACAAAGCTAAGATGGAGGTTTTAGGGCAGTGGCTGGACCTTCTTCTTCATCTTGTTCTTCATGAGTTTGGGTGGTATTTTGTAATTGGACAGAAAAGTCCATATTGCATGACATGGGTGATTGGTTATTGGGTTGAAAGTAAAAGAAATTTAGGTGTAATTTCTTAATGGATAGTTTTTCCTTAGAAGACCTTGTAGAGATAGATATGGGGCCATTTTGTAGCTTGTTAGTGAAATGCTGTAGAACTCATGCCTTGTAGGACTGTGATATAATGAGGACTAATAAACATCTGACTCTGAGTACAAAATATCACCTTGAGAGCTTTCAATCCTGACCCTGACCAAGGCAGAAAAAGAATGTAAATTCAGCAGATAATGAGAAACTGATCTGCACTTCTCATCCCCAGAAAGGCTCCATCCAGCCCTGTCCTCCCAGGGGTTCTCTCAGAGCAGCTGTTCTGTGGTGGGGGCACTCTGTAGAGTTGCTCTGTTTTTCCTGTTTTGCTGTTTTGCCTGGACTACACTTGGTTTTCCCCTGTAACTGTGCCAGCTGTGCAGGGCGAGGGAAGTGCAGCACCTCCTGGTTTTGTTGGTCCCATGGAGAATTTTTAAAGAAACATTGGGTCTTACTTCCATTTGTCCCATTTCACAGGTCTGTCATCAAAATTTCAGTGGCTGGTTATTGCCAATATTGGCTAAAAACTTTGGCATTTGGCATATTTCTGCTTGCATGTACAAAGAGTTGAAGAGTAATTTGTGAGTCTCTACCCAATGTTTGGGTCTTGTAGCTGTTTTTGTTGGTTTTTTTTTTTGTTTAATTTAGTTTAGTTTTGGGTTTTTCCCCTAGAAAATTACAGCTCTGGCATTGGGCTCTCTTCTGCTAAACTGGTGAGCATTTAGAGAAATTTCAGTGTGACTGGTAGTAAAGTGAATTTATTCTGGGGTTTCTGAGCAGAGCAGCTGGCCCTGCATAGATCTGTCCTCAATGACAGCATGAGCTGGTCTATACAATTTAAATTGTGCTTTTTTACACCTCCCCTGAGAAACCATTTGCTTTTACTTGAAATAATAAGGAGTGCAATGGAAATTGGATTGGTTCCCAAATGCTACAAATCTTTTTCCTGGTTTCGGCCTGATTTTTCCAAAATCATTGACTAAACTACAAGAAGAATTAAATACATATTACACACTTACAAGAATAAAAAAAAAACTGCCTTTAAAATTTAAACTAAGTCAGGTATCTTTATTTTCTTTTTTCTTTTTAAACAAAAAATCTATTAAAACATTTCACATAGTTTTGAGTTGTTAGAGCATTCTGTAGTTATTTATGGATAAATGTAGTGTATGGCAGATGTAGGGAAACAGAAACCTTCAACAGCCCTGTGCTCAGTTGCTTAAAAGGAAAAAGCCCATTCCACATTTTAAATTTACCAGCTTTGATAAAAGTAAAAGGCATAGAGAGACTTCTTCCTACTTCAGATTGAGTTGAAGGCAAATATTTTCTGTCTTCCACCAGGGACTAAGTGAAGGATGTTCAGATCTTCCTCAGCAAGGTTTCCTGAAATCACAGGAGAGGCTCTCCTTGTCAGGAATTCAATTCAAGGCATCAGCAAAAACGCTGGTTCTTAAATCAGCACTCGGTAATACTTTCCTTTTTGTAAAAAGTCAGCTTTCTCTAGATCAAAGAGGGGTTTTTCTAGAACTAAGAGGCATGTAAGGATACATGTTCTTGTGTTATTCTCTGTGCACAGATTATCTGAAGTTTTTCCAAAATATTTCTGGACTACTGCTGCAATATTTTTATTACTGTCTTCCATTTTTCTTTGTTCAACAAAATGTCAAGATGAAAATTATAAACCTATTTTCTTCTCCTAAAAAAAAAAAAAAAAGAAAAAGGGCTTGATAAAAAAAGTATCGAACATAGCTTCTATTTTGCTGCCAAAGTTTTGGGTCATACTTATTTTTAGAGTCCATGGCTATTATAACTGAGTTGAACCTGACAGCATTTTGGCAGTCTTTTGCAGCTGAATAATAATTCCTTTGAGGTTCATGTAATAATTCACTCCGGCTTCACCTGTGTTTGCCAGTCACTCATGCTCAAATAAATCTTATTAATAGGACATAATTCTCCAAACATGTGCTGACTTTGATCCTGTTCTTCCTTAAGGAAAATTCCTGCCCCTTTCCCTGTGTTATCACTTTCCTGTTCTTTGTGCTGCTACGAGTAATATCCCTCATACTTAAAGTTTAGTCTTTTTGCTGTACTTTTTTCTGTGTTGTTTTTGTAAAATTGTTCTGCCCACATGATTGAAATTATTGCAAAATTTCTCTGCTTGAGCCTCCTTGCATTTTTATGAAAGTTTGCATTGCTCCCCACAAAGAGACTCTTCTCTCCAATTGACATGATAATTTTCTTATGCACTTTAATTTTTTTCCAAGAAAAGGAATTAGTATCCTCTCTTGGCCTATGTGTTAGGATTTTTGTTTTTTTTTAATCCATTTTAAACTGGAGAATGAAAGGCCATCATTAAACTGTGGAGTTGTTACCAACACTTATCTTTATTAAAGATGTTCTAGTACTTGGGTACTCATTTAGAGATTGTGTTATGTCCCCATATTTTATAACATATGTGGAAACAACTATTAATTCCCTCCTTAGTGAATGCAGTGCTATATTCAATTTTGTGCATTCATGCCTATTCTTTAGCATCTTTTAAAGTTATTTATGGAACAGGATTTCTACCTACTTATACAAAAACAAAAGTGATGTTTTCTACTTTCTTTGACAGACTGCTTTGCCTCATGATGGAAACCTAGCTGTTTGCAGTACTTCTCTTCATGAAGGAATTGTTTCCTTTCTCAGTTCTTATTTTAAGGGAGATTTGCTGGTTCTGCTGTCTAACCCAATAGTTCAGGTGCCTCTTGTTAGGCTGGTTGGCTGCACTCCTGTCTCCATATGTGATGTCATAACAGTGCTTATCAAGATGAGAGATGAAAATCTTGGCCATGTGGGATTTAATCAAAAATAGTAATACATGGAAGGGAGGATGAATGAACTAAATTCAAAGAAATAACTTCTAGAATAGTGATGTTTCCTGGTCTGCATTCTATATGATATTCCCCTAATAGAGAAGACATCACCCTCCCATGTTTCATTTTCCTCCCCTGATATCTCTCCTTTTCCTCTTCCCACTGAGGTGCTCTGTGTCTTTTTCCTGTGTGGCTCCACACATCAAGGGCCAGGAGCAGTAGGTGATTCAGACTACACAAATTTTTGCTTTGCAGAAGGCTGTGAGTGGGCTGGATTTCTCTGGCTTGTTGGAGAGGCTGTGTGTGTGTGAGAAAGGGCTGGCACCAGGGTGGGATAGCAGAGCCTTCCCTTGGGGTGAGGCCTTTTGGGATGGAATGACCTAAAGAGAGCATGGAGCTGGAATTTTAATTCCCTCAGGGTAGGAGATGGTCAGAAAGAACCAAGAGTGTGGTGTTAAACAGTCCATAGAACATAGAGCAGGCTGGTCTTTCCATTTACCCCAGCCCTGAGCCACTAGAACACACTCACCATCTTCTGGAGCTACACATTTAGTGTAGCTCCAGAAGAGGAACTACATTAAATAGGAAATGATGCTTTGTCCTTTGGCATCCCTGGGACAAAGTTAATTTGCATTCACTTTTGCTTTCCTGCACTGCTGTTTTTCCTGATCATGGAGGAGCCGTGGTACTTTTCCAGTGTCTCTCATCTGGGTGTGATGAAGAGACCTAAACAACACCACCTCTGCCTAAATCTTCTGCTGTCACAGGTAGTGCTCCAGAGGCAGGCATAAATCAGGCCTGATGACTTTTCCTTCTCTGCTGTAAGACAGCTAGCTCCATTAACCTCAGAACATGAGGCCCCATCTTCCAGAAACCATCACTGCTTTGATGTGTTCAGGGCCTGAAGAGCCTGGTGGAGGGGGGAGGGCAGCCACATCCCACCCAACCTTCACTCTCTGTTTTCTTCCCTGAAAACACTTGGGTTTACTGATGGTCATGAGCCCAGGCCAATTCCAAACAAGGAGCTCAGCAAGAGCTGGAAGAGAAGCAGTTTCAAAAAAGAGACAATTTAGAACAATCATGTAACATGTAACATGGAGTCAGTGCTCCCTTCCCATGCCATTGGCATCAGGGACAGCCATGATGACACAATGTCACTTTGCTTTCCAATCTCCTTCTGTGGATGAGGGCTCTTTCCTGTTTCTCCCTATTTCACACCCATGATCAGTCCCAAAAAGGCTGGGAAATGAGCACAGACCTTCTGGTTCAAAAGTTGCTGCTCAAAAGGCTGCTACTGAAAGGACTGTTGTCCTTTGAGTGTCTTTCTCCAAACTTTGGGTTTGATTTCTTTCTAGGAAATGCTGACTAACCATTAAAGAGTGAAAAATGCATACATGTCTGGCTTTGTAGCACTAAAAAGAAATATCTTGGCACAGTGGTTCTTTCCCCTGCTGTCCCACCCCTGTTATCTGAGGATGTTGTTTTAAGGCAGAGGCTGACACACACTTTGCAGGTACAGATTGTCTCTCCCTGCAGTGCTGCAGTAAAATGTGGTTTTGGGAGGAATCTCTTGGTTTCTCCTGTGATCTCTCATTTTAATCTTCCCACTCTTCAGCTCTTGTTAGCAATACCTCTGAGCTTTGGGGAGGACTGAATGGCCAGAGTCACCTGCCCACACACCCTAAAGTCTTTAGACAGATAGTAGAACTCATATTGAGCATTCCAACATAGATACTGTTTGCATTTCTGTGCTTTCTCTAAATATTATTTTAGTTTTGGGACACAAAATAAGTTTTTAATCTGTCTGAGGACTTTCAGGTGCCATTTGCTGATGAACACATCTACAAATACTAGCAGGCTAGCTCAGTCAGTAGAGCATGGGACTCTTAATCTCAGGATTTGTGTGTTCCAGCCCCACATTGGATGACAATTAAAAATGCTGGTGTTAGAATGGTAGGTGCTGCTGCCTTTCTCTTGTCCCCAACAAACCTCTCCTGTTGAAAGGCAAGCTTCAAAACAAAGCTAACAAAATTCAGGCAACGCAGTTCAACCTCCACTCAACGCTCACTGTGACTGGCTGAGCAATAGAGGTAAGAAAGGCTCTTTTGCAAGGTTTTATTCCAGCAGAGTGTCCTGGTTTAGGGCAAATTTGGGAGACAATCCCCAAAGGGGGGCCCCTCCAGAAAGCAAACCCACACTGCCCCTCCCCACAACCAGTTCGGGAAGGATTCCTCAGAGAGAAGTGGAAAGAACCTGTTCATTCAACAGGCACAGCACCCCCAGCACACAGAATGAACAATACCAGGTGACACCACTCTGTCACCGCTCTGAAAAAGATGACAAACTCAGAAAGTCTCTCCTGGGGTGGTTGCTCTGCTATCAGTCCCTCCGGCACTGGGGCAGCTGCTGCAGCCTCAAGGTGCAAACTCTGGGTGTTTGCCAGGTCCCAGTCCAGAGCAGGTTCAAGTAGGTCCAAGCAGGAAAGGGGAAACAGTCCAGGAAGGAATTTAGACTGTTTAGCTAAATTAACTAATGAGAAGAAGCAAAAAACAAGAGCAAGCAGAAGCAAAGCAAAAGCAGAGCAGAAGCAAGAGCAAAGAGAAAAGCAGGGCAAAAAGCAAAAAGCAGCACTATGTACTGTCTGCATGTCCCTCTGGCTGTGGGGGAGTGGCTGATAAGAGGCCAAAACAGAACTTTCCCTCTTTGGAGCCAGTCTTGAAGGCACAGAACATAATATCCAGCATAAACATCACACACCAATGGGTATACAAGCATCCTAACATCACCCTAGGACACAGAGTAACGCAGTAGCTGAAGGGCAAACCCAGGGAAAGAGGGTGAACCACATGGAGCAGTCAGCTTATAAAGGGGAAGGGGTAGGGAGCAGAGCAAAGGGCTGGGCGGAGGGCACTGGCCTCCAGGGGAAGGGGGGTGGCCACCAGGGATGCCAAGCCAGTGACAGGGGAAGGTGAAACCGGAGGATGTTGTGACACCAAGTCCATGGGGGAGTCTGTTTTTCCCTTTGGGAGGGCTAACTCAATGGTAAGTGGTTCCTGATGTTTCCAGGGCTGAGGGAGTGGAGATTGACCAAGGAGGGGGGGAGTAAAACAGGGCACTTGTATCTGCACCATCTTCACTGTGTATTTGTGCTTGAGCTACTGCAGCTGAAATGAACAGTGACACAGCACAGATGGAGCAGTGGGATCAGGGCACACTAATCTGGCAGCACAATTGTCCCATGGGGCTGATGTGATGGGGTGCTGTGCAACGACAAGAAGCTGCCTGATAAACCCTCAAATGCCTCTTGTGTACTAAAATGCCTCCAGTTTTTCAGCCCTTGAAGAAGCATCTCCAAGTCTTTCCAGACTCACTGATGACTGAATCACCTCATTAAAGGAGACTACCACAAGCACATCTCCAGAAGTACTCTCAGCACTTATGTCAGCAAAAGAGCAGCAGTTTCGCAGTCTGAGCAATTTGCTAACTCAAAAAAAATTTACTACTAAAAGGAGTGGTTAAAAATGACAGCTTAAAAAAGGGAATCTCATAAAAGTAAATTGAGTTTAGACAAATGAAATAGGATGGTCTTTTAGTTTTTGGCTTCCCCAAATCCTGTTAATTTTGGGTCCTGGTCAGTTAAATGTTTTACTTAATGAGATCACTAAAAATAATGAAGTACATGTTGCTGATGTAAAGGAAGTTCCAGCAGTGGTTGTATAGAACCTGATAAGGATTTGCTGCTGGTGGAGTTCTTGGAAACAGGAGTTGAAAAAAGGATAATTATTGTAGAAATTTTATTGACTTTAGTCAGTGCTTACATAAAACTGTCCTGATCTGTTAAAGGCAAACCTTTTTCCTCAGAAATAAGGCAATATTTTCCCAGCAAGGGTACTGTTTGGCATTGCTGATGCCATCCATCTAAGAAAAACAACATTATCTTCAGAGAAGGAGAAATGTAACAGGCTTCCTCTGTACATGTGGAGCTATAATTTGGATAGGATTCTGTGTCAGATAAGACAAAAGGCTCCTAAATAATCAAAGCTGGCCTCATGGTTTTGTGAGATTCTTACATTTTCCTGCAATTACCAATATGATGAAAGTGCATCTCAATTTATGTAATTTAAAATATTCTGAGGGGCTGGTTGTTTGTAGCTACCACTGAGGATTTGGGGATCTGGGGGCAGAGGCTGTGGATAGAGGTGTCATTACAGAAGCCTGTAGGGCCATGATGTGTCCCTGGGACCAGACATCATCAGCACAGGATTTGGAGGACAAGGAAGATCCATGGGGAGCTGTAGGGTGTGGCCCTGCATAGTCAAAAGTCCAGTTCTCCATGGTGCTCAACTTGGGGGCACCAAGTCCAAAAAAAACCCAGAACAAGATAGATTGGATTTTCCCTGCTAATGTTATTTTAAAGAGCGGTCCCAGAGGGTGATTTGCCATTAATTTGGACTTTTCTGGGCCAAGGATGACCCAGGATCACCCTGCACAAAGGTTGGTGTCTGCCAGGTGAGCCCCTCCATTCCTCCTTGTGCAGGAGGACAGAAGGCTTGGGTGTGTCCTGCCTGGATACACAAGGAGCTGAGCAGTTTTCCCTGGATTTTGGGTGGATTTTCCAAGTGAAGCATTGCTGTTCTGCCTCTGAGCTCTGTGAAGGGGACACCTGGAGACTGCATGGGACAGGAATATCCTCCTGGCAGGTGTGGTCTCCATGGGAGAGTTCTTTCACTGCCTCTCTCTCTGCTCTTGGCTGCTGATCTTGGTGTGACCCAGAGAGTTCTCAGCCCCCAGAGCTGGACAAAGGGCTTTCAATCCTGCAGTCTGTTGCACAATAACAGTTTTCTTGTGCTGTCAGCTTTCACACAGGCTGATAACTTATTGCTGGTTTGAAAGCTGAAATGCTTGATACTTTAGGAGGCTTAGGTTCACCTTGCAGCAGACAATTGAGTCTCAGTGTCACTGAACTCCAGATTCCTAGAATGATTCAGTTTGATTCAGTGCTCTACCGTGCATTCAATGCTATGCTTTTGTTTGTTTCACCTTTTCCCTAAAAGCTTGCACTCCCTCAGGAGCAAACTCCAGGTAAAATGCTCTAGTTGGAGTGGTAAAATGTTCTGTTCAGTGCAGGTGAACAGAAAAATAAAAGATGTTGCAAGCAATTTCACTAGCACTAATAAGGGTAATTGGAATTTTTGACTTAGAAGAAGCATGGTGGGTTTAAAAGCCTAAAAGCTACAGAATTCTGTGAATAGAGAGATCCTCCTCAAAAGGGAATGATTTCATTTATTATAAAGGTATAAACTCCTACTCCAGACAATAAGTGCTGAGAATGTTAGGGATGTTATGGTTTTGGGAATAACTGGCCCAATAATTTGAGTCATAGTCAATTTGACTGGACTTTTTGAATCCTGGTCTTCAGAAAAGCTTTATGCAAATCTTTAGAACAATTTCTGTTAAGTGTCCAGTTACACTAAGATCATGCTTAAAAGGAAAAGAGGAGCATGAACTAAAATCCTGATTTCAGTTAGTAATACTGTTATTTGCTTGAGTAAAAGAAATTACTTCTAAGACTTGTGAGAAGGGTGATGTGGTTTACATTTATTCTAAAAAGGGATTTCTTGTATAAAATTAATACAAACTGTCAAAAATGTCTTCCTAAAAAATATGGAAAGGGCTGCTGGAAACTGGTCTAAATGTTAGTTCATAACTGTGTCATAAAATATTACTCTGTTTATCTGAAAAGATAAGAGAAGAATAGCAGAAATCACTGTATTGGGAGCACTCTAAGTCCTGATAATGTGAGATAATGAGGCTTAAGCTTCTTCCACTGTGATTAAAATAAAGTGGACTTGCTGTGGACAGCAGTGCCTTTGGATGGTTATCAAGGCTCAGTTAGCCCATGGTAGCTGTTTCTCAATCACCTGAATGTATAGGTGGAAAGAAAAAGAAAAAAAAAAAAAAGGAAAAAAAAAAGAAAAAAGAAAAAAAGAAAAAAACCCAAACCCCACGGGTCTGAACACTTCATAAAACATCAGAGGTGGTAGGACTGGGATTTTACTTAACCATTATCTGGAAGATCAAAGCTGCTGACTAGTTTGTCTTCCCCTCTCCTACCATGGCAAGCTGCCTGTTTACCCCATAGGTACCAATGGATGATCAAAAGATTTTTATGCCTTTTCTGACTACATCAGGTAGTCTAATAAAAATAAAGTAATTTTTCCCCATATTTCTTTGGATCCTTAAAAGCCTATAGCATTACCACCATCGTGTCCTTAACACATTCAGACTGGGGGGGAAACAGATGAGGAGGGGGAGTTAACCCAGTGTTTTGTGTGTCTGATGGTAACCCTGTTACCATGGGTAACCCTGTACCATTCCTGCCCAGTCAGTCAGAGCAGTCATCTAATAATACTGTATCTGTTTTAGTGTTAAAAGAGCATTCAGGTTTAATTGGGTGAGGTATTGCCTTTTTGATATCACTTCCTTTGCTCTGGTCTGATCCATGGAAGTCTGAAGCTGACTTTATCAATCCCCAGCTGCTCAGAATTGTCTGCAGCTCAGGTAGGAGACACTCATGTCTGTAAATATTGACTTTTTCCTTCAAACCCTGCTGTGGCTGACATATGCTGTTCCCTGTTCCCTCTTTAAAACCTGATTAATAATACTGAGGAGCTCAACATAATCCTGACTCCTTTTGTATTACTGAGCCAGTGACTCCTTTTCTAATATTGAGCCAGTTAACCTCTGATCTATTAACATTAAACTATAAAATTCAATAAGTAAGGGCTGGGCTTTAAATAATTGAGAACAGGCTACAGGGTAATGAGATATTATGAACTGGGGTTGAAGAAGATCTAATAATCTGAGGAGAGATGCAAATCCATAGTGAAAACTTCTCTGGAGGATTACTCCCTTTTCATTTAGGGGCTGGTAGGGGGGCTGGGCAAAAGATATGCCTGCAAACTAGTCTGTCAATACTGAGTGGGTTCAGGAAGAAAATAAGTATAATGCTGACATGACCAATATGGAATAGGTGACGGAGTCTAAGTAAGTTGGATGAATATTTCTTAATTAGTGTAGAAAACATGTTGTAATTGAGATATATGAACACTCTTAAGCATCTCCATGGTTTATTCATGGCTATTCCTAGCTGCTGTGGAAGCAAACCATGACATACTGCAGACTTCTGTTGATAATAAAACCAAATCCTCTATTAAATAACTCTGTAAAAAGTCCTGATGTGCCAGAGGATTTTTTTCAGGCAGCACTGCAGGAAAAAGGGTCAGATCCCAATGGATCTGATAGAGTTAGAAGGCTTACTCAGATCTTACAAGATCACTGGAGACCCTAAAATTTAGGGCAGGGACATAAGGTCCCTTGAAAGCCACCAAAGGGCTCCTTTTGCCACAACTGTGTTTAAACCCAAGCTTTTGTGTTCATGAAAGCCACTGGTGTTTGAATCTGAACATTTTCAAGGAAATCTTGAGAAATTTGGGAAGGAAATGCTTCTTGTTCTCCTCTCCTGATGTTTGCAAGCCTTGCAAGAGCTGAGTCAGTGGAAATTGCCTGGGATTATGCACCAGTTTGCAGCACTAACTCAAAATGGGACAGAACAATATTTCTGTATGACTAAGTCAAAACAGTCTTAATGGGCTGAGCCATTCTGAGCTCAATGGGACTGCTCACATGGTTAGAACTAAGTTACAGCTCTAAAATTAGTCTAAGTTTCACTATCAGTTTATTCACCTCCATTTTAAGGGCTGCTGTACAAATTGCACATCTCAATAAGGGGCACCCTCAAATAGCAGCTTTGAATCTTTGTCAGCACTTTATTTAAAAAAAGAAATTGATTGGAAAATGGGCTGTTTACTGCTCCTGAAAAGAGCTGTTCATCTTCCTGAGTACACACTGTTCATAAAGTGTAGAGAAAATCTTCCAGACAGTAGAATTACTGACATCTATCACTAAACCAGTCAGCCTGTGCTCCTACCACAGTGTCTGAGCTGAGGTGCTCTGAGTATCTCCATGATTCAGTCTACTTCACGTGTTTGAGGTGTTACCAACACTCATTCCTGTAGCCAGCAGCATCCTGTGAGGTTGTGCTTGACCTGCCTGCAAGGGAAAGCAAAGGACAATTCAGGCTTCTGTAATTTCCTGCTTTCCTACCAACCTCTTTCTGTCCAGGGTTCCACAAAACAAAAGGGCAACTCTTAATTTTCAGCAGGGAAAGCACAGCTTTAATGCCAATATAGCAGCTGGTCTGGTTCACCTGGGCCATTTGGACAAGGTTTGTTCACTTTCAGAGAGTATTCATGACTGCCTTGTGATCTCAATAACAATCCTGAGTCCCCTGGGCAGCACAGGGAAGAATCTCTTGTCTTAAATTAATTCTCTTTGAGGTTTCCTCTGGAGTCCCAAGTAAAATCAGAATGATGTCAATGTCCCTGGAAAGCATGAAGAGGCAGCTTTGGAGGTCAACTCAGGATCTCAGCTCAGCTTTGGCATTTATTCATTATGTGGCAATTCCCAGTGAGGGTCTTAAAATGTTCTGCTGGAAATACACACAAATGGAAATTCTCTGAAAGAGGGAACAGAGATGCTGTTTATAAATTGAAAGTAGGTTAGCAGGAAATTAAATTATTTTAGTGAAAATTTGGCTGAAAATCATCAAAGTCTCTTGGGTTGAGATAAAAATTGAAAAAAAATCGCTCCAAGATATTTCTCTTAGTAGTTTCTGATGACTTCAGTGGTCTGTAGAATTTTGTCCTCTCTGTCAGCAACATCATTACAGAGATCCAAATGAAAACACAGCCCTCACTTTTCGAAAAGCAGAAATAAATGCTATAAAAAAAGAAAGAGCACAAAGCATAAAAGAAATATCCCTCTTTAATCCACTTTATATCTATGCTGCAAGCTTTGCTGCAAGACTCTTCATTGTGATCTATACTCTCCTTTCACAGCTTAAACAGAAAAATGAATAAATGATTCAGATTTTAATCCCCCTCTCAATACAAAGCTCATCTGCTTGTTTGTGAATCCTTCTTTTACTCCCTCTTAATTGCATCCATGTGTATTAGCAATCACTAATGTCTCTAATAATGAGGGAAAACTTGCAAAGGCTGAATGCTGAGAGTGGCAATTCTGAAGTCGGAGTCTGCTTGTGCACTGTGTTCTTGGTTTTTGTTATGTGGGGGTAGGATTTTGTTTTTGCAATGTGCTGCAGAAGTGGCATCCCTCAGGGATGAAGAAATTGCTTCTTGGAACCCTAGCCAAAAGAAGAATGAGGAATAAAAAAGAGGTTTTATTCCTTTTTTTTCTTTCTGTTAAAAAAAAAATTCACAGGTTGATTTTGTGTGAAATAAGAAAACTTGCAGTATGTGTTTAATGTTATATTTAAGTAGATAAATGTGCCAGGCTTTGCAGTTTGGGGTGATAATAGATGGCAATTTACTTCTTTATTCATTCAAATCTCTACATGCACATTAATGGAGCATCTCTTCCTGGATGTAGGCAGCTTATTAGACACATAAAAATCCAACAAAATTAAGACAAGAAAGAGCACTAACAAACTAGGAGAAGCCCTTTTGGACACAAAAAATAGCTGTCTGCAGAACTGACATCCTTCTGATCCATTCTTCTGTCTGATTCCTTCTTCCCACATTTCCTTCAGATCATCTCAATCCTTATGTGCAAACACATTCTCTGAATCTCTGAAACCCTGTAAGGGCCATCCCCAGTGGGATTTTCATGTGCCCTCAAGAGCAGACCTGGGGTCCTTTGGAAGGCAAGATAATGAGGATTATGAGCTGCAGCATTCTCAGAAAGGATATTCCAGCAGTATTTTCCTTTCTTATGTTCAAAGCAAGGTTCAGCACTTCTGTTGGTCTTATTTGTGGGAACATGGGGAGAGAGTGCATTGGATCAGAAAAAGCTGTGAAGAGAAAGTACATTGCTACAGACACGTGGAAGTGGTGCCAAATCCTGAAAAAAAAATACTTCAGACTATGCAGAGTTATAAAAATGCACCCAGGCATCTTAAAAGGCTTACTGGACATGTTTTTTTTTTGTTTTTTTTTTTTTTTTTAATAAGAAGACATACTTACCTGTATGCACACGCATGTTCTTTCCCTTATGATCAACAGTTGGATCATGCAGACTGTGACATCCAAGGGACAGAGACACCTCATGGGGAGGCTGCTTCCTTTGTCCTGTAAAGGCTTGGATTGGGCAAGAACAGCTGGATGCTCATCATGCAAATGACATCCTTAACAAGTCAAGAAAAGATGATTTGTTTCTGTTAATTGCACCTATTTAACCCCCCCCACCCACCCCCCCCAAAACTGCCCTGGATTTCCAGGTCAACTCACAGGAGCAGAACCCAACCTACAATTTGGCTTTGTTCTCATTTGCTTTTCTCTTTGTTCTCTGTGCTTTCCTCTCTGCTTCAAGCCCACCTTCATATTTTAGAGCATTTCACAAATGCAGTCTAATTAGCAGTCTGAAACCAAACTATACAAATAGGCAGGAGCCTTTATCTAGCACAAGGCTGGGTTGGTTTGCTCTGTCTGCTTTGGGTCTGAGGGACAAAATGGGCATGTGCTTATTGAAGCTGACACAAGGAATGATGATTTTTCTCTGGTGCAGGGTGAAGTTTAGCTACCATTTTCTCAGAATTCTTTAATGATGGCAGCCCAAACCCCTCCTTACCATCTATTCCAGCTCTTGGATATCTATCTCCTAGCTACAGCAGGCATGAAGAACACCTCATTACTGTCTTTTTTTTTTGTGTATATCTTTTATGTTGTTGATGTTTTTGTTCTTGGTCTGCTTTTTTCAACTGAACTGAGCCCCAAGCCTCTCCCATAGGTCATGTTTTCTAGAGCTCTTGTTGTTGTTTTTCTCTATTCTCTGATCCATGCCTTCCTTGAACTTGATGCTCAAAGCAGAAGAGTGTTTTCTTAGTGATTTGGTCAACTTTGAGTTGCAAAGAAGGAATTCTGTTTGTATTTCAAGAGTTGTTTTATGTTTTGGGGTTTTTTCCTCTTCTTTTTTTCATTTTTTCTCTTTTTAAAGCAGTTTGACATTGGCTTCTCTTTACTTTGTGATCCTCTAAAAATCCCAAATCCTTTTTGTAGAAGAGCTGCATAATCAGTAGCTTCTTATCTCTTATGCAGTTGATTATTCTCTGGAGTTTGTACTTGTGCTCTGCACTCATCCCTTACAGGCTGCTTCTGCTAGGGGCCAGTCTTATCAATTCTTCCCACTGAAAGGCAGAACATGCTTAGTTTATAGATAGGTTAACCTGTTATTCTGGTTGGTTTAATGTCTAGGGAGAACGTGACTGTATCTGCAACAAATTTTGGAAAATAACATATAATTTTTACTTTCCTTGAACATCTTTTATCCCCATCATGGGTAGGACATGTACCTGCTGCTGAGCACCATCAGAGAACTACTTTGGAACAGAGCAAAGTTCAAATCTAAAAGGATAAGGGAGAATGTAGCTCATTGGAGCACTTTTTTCTAGGAGAGTTTTAGAAAAACATTCAGAATTTGATGTCCTACTATTTCCTGAGGTTGAAGTCACAGACTGTAGTATTTCCCACCAGCTCCAAATCAGAGCTGAGTTACAGCAGAGCTCCTTTCACATGCCAAGTTATATGGGAGATTTAGGAACTTCATGCTGCCTCTTTGCATGAGCCCAAAGATGCTAAATAATGGTAATTAGTAACTAATGGAAATTAATATATGGCTGTTATGAGAGAATAATTTAGGTCTTATGTTCTTCTGTACTGAACAGCACTTGCACTTTCATGGTTGCTATTATCACTGTGTGAGCTCTGACAGAATAAGAGAGCTGGGAGTATAGATCAATTTGCAATAATAATAAAAAAAATCAGTCTGGAGGAAAGCAGTTCAGTGATTGAATTAATGGAAATGCAGCACTGTTCAGTCAGTGACTAAGCCAAGTTCATGCTGGATTGTCAAATGTCACTGCTATCATTGCAACTTCTAGTAAGACAAAAAAACCTTCAAATAAATTGTCTTCTGCAACCTGCATGGTCTGTTTCTGTCTGAATTTTGTTGTGGCCCCTTTCCTGGCTGTGGTTTTGTGCTCTGATGTACAGCCCTGCCCTGAGCTGGTCCTTTCAGCCAGTGCAAATCTCTTCTCTGAGCTCCCAGGGTGCTCTGTGCTGTCTGCTGGCAAAGAGCAGCAGCAAATCCAGTTACTGCAGCTCTCACTCAGGCACCAGTTAAGAGTGATCCTGGAATGGGCTGTGGTACACAGCCTGAGAAACCTGACAGCTGTGTTATGGAAAGCAGGAAGATTAGCTTTTCCCTCCAAATCACTGAGAAATCCCCAGTGACACAGTGTTTGTGCACAAGGACTATAAATAATATATGCATTTTTTACACATATGTTTTAAAATATACAAACAGTTTAGGAGCTAGAATTACATCTCTAAAATCCCTGTGAACTTTGCTTTACTTCTTCCCTTCTCAGTAGCATAAATCTTGCCTTGGGGAAATATTTGCAAGCCCAAGCAGGGGATTTCAAGCCTGTGTGAGCACCTCCTGCCCATATCACAGTGGATCAATCAATACCACAGCAGTGTGATAATGCTCTGCATCAAAAATTCTGCAGAAGCCTTATCAAGACCTACCAGGGAATGAAACCAGAGAGTGTTATTTTGAGTGCAAAGGCTGACCAAACGTTTTGAGAGAGAGGTTGTTAATCTCAGCACTGTCAAAAAAGTGTGGCACCTGGGAAAGAAATTAAAAAATAACATCAGCTTGCTTTTGATTGTATATTTACAGATGAGCAGTGCAGTATTTTTTTTTTCTTATTCCTGCTTCTGCCTTCCTCAACAGAATTCCCACTACTGTGATGTAATAGGTCAAACCCCTTGGTTTGACCAGAAGTTGTTAATTTTTTTTCTCCTTTATTTTTGTGTACTTCTTCAAATGTCTGTCCATTTGTGGTGTTTATCTTTTGCAGATTATCCTGCAGGACTTGGCTCCCAAGGCAGAAGAAGGACAACATTATTATGGAATATCATATCACCTAAGCATGTTTGAAGCTGTCTCTCCAGAACCTTGTTGTGATGCAGCCACTTCTCCCCTGAAAACCAGCTGTGAAGTGCCTACTACAAATGCAAATAGCTGAAAGAGCATGCAAAGCAGTGCCATTTTTTGGCACTGTAGCACTAAAATTTTGAGGGGGAGGAAGAAAAATTATAATTTAACGCACAAAGCATGGCTTGCTCTTGCTTCTATTTGAGAAGATTTCATCATAATCTCTTCCAAAACCACTTGTATTAATCTCACAGCATTTATGTTAATCACAGCCATTCATGAAATTCATGTAGAAATCAAGAACCTACAATGCCTCTTATCACAGCATCAGTGTGATGGGTAATTAAAAGCTAATTAAGTGGTCTCCAGGAGTTCTGGGCCATCATTTACCACTGTAGCCAGCATGATGGATTAAAGCAGTAACTCAGCCTGAAAAGATAGAATCCATGTTATTTTTCTTCATTTTAATTCAAATGGTGGAATTTCATCCTTTTGGCAAGATAGATGATGCCATTTCAGAATATTGTATGTTTGTGGGTGGATTTAGGAGGGGAGGATTTAATAATAAGGATAAAGGAGAATAGAATAACAATTGAGCAATAAAATACAGACAGCCGAGCAAGGAGACCAAAATAACCATCCTGGAGCTCAATCTCTTATGAAAACAAGCTGCAGATTGGTGCAGTTCAGACTGTGGGTCCTCATGGATGCTCTGAGAGCTTTGCTGAGTTTTTTTCTGACAAAAGGATTCCAATATGCCCTCTTTCTCTTCACCTCCTGAATTCCTACTTCCTCTTTCCTGCTTTCTTTCCTCTGGGAAAATCTTGCTCATTTGAAAAGCCAAAGGGCAAAGCTCAGAAACTACAGGCTAGCTGGTGTAAATCATTAAAACACCTCTGGAGACTTTGTTAGCCATTAATGTGCTCTGGGATGTGTCTGTGAATTGTAAAACTCTCTGGGTTGATGGGGACATACATGAAGATTTGCACTAATTATTCTCTTGACTCAGTATTAATTTGGTACCCTGGGCTGTTCTCTATTAACACAATTGGAAAAATAGAGCTAAACCCTTGAGGCCCTCACATTCAAGAATCTTCTGCATCAGGTAAAAACCCCACAGTGTAGCTCAATCACAGGAAAAGCAAATTTTTAGGAATTCTAGGCTCTTGAAGACCTTTGTGAGGTGCAGTCTCTGAGAAGAACCTGTCTTTGCTGTCTCTCTTTTAAGCCCTGTTGTTGGGCTGGTTGTGTCAGTGAAGTAAAAACCACTCTCTCCCCCTCAGCAAACTGTCAGACTGTGCCAATAAAAATGATGCACAGCACTGACAAGTTCAGGTATCAGTGCTTGTGGTATCAGTGCTTGTTTGCACTAAGTGGTCTGACCTGACATTTGCCTCTATAACATTTGTCATTAGTGATAATTAGGTGTGTTCTGCATCCCATACCTTCCAACTTTCCTTTACCCAACTTTTTCTTCTTCATTCTTCTTCATGGCCTGATGTTCTGGAGTTCTTGGAGTTCTTCTAAATAATCAGACACACATGGTTATTTATATTCAAGTGTTTTCCTTATTTTTGTTTTAAAAAGTGTATGTCATGTAGAATGATTTATAAAAATTTCAAAGGCTAAACAGCTCCAGGTAGTGTTGGGTGCTGACCCCTGTGCCCTGCACTACTCCAGGAGGAAAGGCTGTCTCCTATGGACACTGACTATACTGGATTTTATGTTTGCAGTGAGGGAGTTGAGGGTAGATTTCTCCCTTCTCCAGTGCTGTGCCAGCTCTGGGCAGCCTTGCATGGTGCTCCCCAAGGGATTGACTGTTCTCAGGCTTTCACCTGTGGGAAAAAGCCTTTTTTGGTAAATCTCTGTGTTGCTTCAACAAACTGTACACTGGTTTCTCAAATAATTCATTTCTATTTGATTCACTGCTGTACTGATTCTGCAGGATAGCTGATTTTATGCCTGTCTATAGCAGTGACCAGTCTCTTAACAGGCAACAATAAAACTTGACCTACAGCCCATTTTTTCCCCCCAAATAGTAATTATATTTTAATGTGGAAGGAAATGTTCTCATGGAAAACATTTCTCAAAAGGAGCAGTATTAAAAAAATAAAACCAAAAAGGAGACAAGATGGAATGGAAAGAAAATGAAACTAACTCTGCTTATTTTCTCCCTGTGACCTGACAATAATTTATGTGCAGTATTAATACCATAAAGTTTCATATTGCCTCTCTCTTGAGTGAATAATAATTGTAAAATGGCAAAACCCAGATCCTGTTTGCTGTTATAAATTACATATAAATTGTATGTATGAATAGCTTGTGGAGGTAAGTGGTGATACTGTAGCTTATGAAGGTGTTTATTTTACATTGCTTTTGTGTGCAGGGCAATCAGTCTCCACTTGTTTATGATTTTTATTAAATATGATTCCCTCTCATATTTTATGAGAAATGTTTATGCAAAGTAATCTATTTGATTTGTCATCTGAAATTTACCTAATGAATATATATTGCATATGATTAATCTTATAGTTCACTGTTCCAAGCATTTAAAAAAATCAAATGTAACCAGAATGGGCAGCTGCATGCTATCCAATAAACTGCAAATAAATAGACACCTTTTAGCAAACGTGTTTGAACTTGCAGCTCATGGCTGGCTGGCAATGTTTTGCTTTCAGACAAAATGAGTTTTCTCAAAGAATCTTTTTCTTCTCCTTGTTCTCGACTAAATGGAACTGAAATGCTTGACTTGCAGTTTATATGATTTGAGAATTTGAACTGTGTAATTGGATGGGGTCTGCAATTTGTTTCCATCCTTTGGTTGCGTTTGTCTCTTCTTGTTTCATCAGATGCTGCAGAGGGAAAGGGTATTCCTCTTCAAAGTGAAACAGAAAACACTGAAAATGTTTATGAGTTTGAGCCTTTTGTTCTCTAATATATTCTTATAATTTAAAATGCCACAGAAGCTGGTTTCATCTGTCTGTTTCATTGGGGAAAATGGTGGACTTCCTTTAATACACGCTGGGATTGTCTCTTAATGACACTGTCCCTGGGAGTTGAATTTTCATAAGCTCAACAGATAAAGAGTGTGGCATTCACATTCTCTGGAAAAATCCCTTGCCCAGGATTTTTCTCCTGGAAAGCTGAGAAGCCTCAGAGAAAAGGAAAACAATTCTTATCTCATTTGCTTCTCCTGTGCTGTGCTCACATGTGGAATGTGTTTGGAGATTGTTTACCCACAGGTGATTGTTCCATTGGATGCTGGTGTGAGTTGTTTTCACTCATTGGCCAAGTGGGGCCAAGCTGTGTTGGGACTCTGGAGAGAGTCAAGAGTTTTTCATGATCTTTTTAGACTTCTGCAAGTATCCCTTCTGTATTCTTTAATATAATAGATTGTAATAAACTAATAAATTAGCCTTCTGAGAACATGGAGTCAGATTCACCATTCCTGCCTTCATTGGGGCACCATGCAAATACAATAAAAGAGTGATATGTGACACTTTTTGTGCCCCTTGTGTCTTGGAATCAAAGTCGTGTAATGGAGCTTTTGGTCTGTTTGTTCCCCTTCTACAGCTTTTGGTGCAGGTGGCCATTTCCACTCAGTGATGGAGTGCCTCTGTCCCTGCCAGCACTGATGAAATCACATCTTGGCTCTTGTGGTCAGTTTTGTCCCCTCACTAGCAGAATGACATTGAGATGCTGGACAGTGTCCATAGAGGGTCAACAAGCTGGTGAAGGAGATGGAGAACAAGTCCTGTGAGGAGAAGCTGAGGGAGCAGGGGGTGTCAGACTGGAGAAAAAGAGGTTCAGGGGGGACCTTCTCACTCTTCTCACCTGAAAGGAGGCTGTGTCCAGGTGAGGGTGAGGCTCTTCTCCCAAGGAACAAATGACAGGACAAGAGGAAATGGCCTCTAATTATGTCATGGGAGGATTAGGTTGGATATCAGGAAAACTCTTCATCAAAATAGCTGTCAAGCACTGGACCAGGCTGCCCAGGGAAATGGTGGAGTCCCCACCCCTGCAGGTATTTAAAAGATGTGTAGATGTGGTTTTTAAGGACTTGGTTTAGTGGGGGCTTGGCAGTGCTGGGTTAACATTTGGACTTTATGTTCTTCAAGGTCTTTTCCAACCTAAATGATTCTATGAGAATTAAAGACCTTAATGATTTCTTTAAAACTTAGGTAAGTAGAGGACAAAAGAAGAAGGAACCAAAGGGGACACCAAAGAAGGGGGAGACCAAAGGGGAGACCAAAGAGACACCAAGGCAGGAGCAAGGGGACAACCACTTAAAGAGGCATTTATGGGCTCATACACCCCAGGCAAAAGAGCCACCCAGCCAGTGCCCACCAGCCATGGCACATGAGACCCAGATTGCTTTACTGGGAGGAACTGGAAATACTCATTGGGGAAGAAGGCAGAAAACCTGACGTGAGAGAACTCCAAGAAAACTGTCTGGTTTTAACTTTACCATTCAGCTTTTGTATTTTGGAGCTGGAAGGAGTTTCTGAGATGTTTAAGGCCACGCTGTGAATCACTACTGACAAACAGGACATTTTTTGGTTATGACCTACAGTTCCTATATTGCCAGGCAAGCTGTCAGCTTGGAGCAATTGAGTCTGTGGCAAAGTCAGAGTGATGGGGAAGCAGAGATCCTGATTAAGATGTGGATATTATCCCAATGCATAGGAAAGTGAGGGAAATATTCCCTTTCTCCATAGGCTGGAAATTTGGAGTAGTGTATCCCATTATTTCCACACCTTCTTTAGTTTTCATAGAAAAGTATGGCAGTTTTGTCTTGTAATTTGGTTTTTTTTCCCCAAAAGTAGGTAAGAATATTGTTATAAAAATATAAGAATCCTGGGCTAGATTAAAAGCAGGTAGAGCCCAATCCTTTCTCTGTTTGTAATCAGTGATTCCCCTAGGTAAGGATTAACAGGTTGTAAGGGAAGCTATTTTTATCTGGTATATCCTACCAGCTCCTGGCAAACAGCAGTTCTAGGAATTTCTGAGCCACCATTAATCTGCAATGACATATTCTCTATCAGTGAGATTAAACTTTTTTTTATAAACCAGATTTTGCTTTTTTCTCTACAATTTCCTGTGGCAATGAGTTACACAATTTAATTATGAAGTGCATATAAAATAATTTCTGTTGGTTTTTGGTTTTTTTTACCTTCCTTCTGATCCTTGCATTTCACACTGGCTATTTCTTGGGCATTATGAATAATTCTTGGCAGTCTTTCTTGTCTGCACAGTTCCTATACAGACATCTCTTTTTTTTTCTTCCCTCTCTCTAATTCCAATAACCTATAATTTTGTATGTGTGTTTTTTTCCCCCAAATGCATTACTTTGTATTCATTACTATTGAAATTTAACTGCAATCTTATCACTCTGTCATTCAGTATTGTGAGCTCCTTTTGTGAGTCTTTGAAATCAGCACAGAATTGACTGTTCTGAATAGGTTTTTATTATTTATTCCTTTCCTTAAGCCATTTATGAATATGCTGAGCTGAACAAAGGCTGGGACAGATCCTAGACGGACTTCCCTGGTAACTTTACCTTTCTCTCTTTTTTTCTCTCTCTCTCCATTTATTTGTTATTCCTTTTGTTTCTTGTATTTTAATGTGTGCATTAATCTGTAAGGACATATTTGTTTTGTAGGTCTGTTCATGCCTATAGTTCATGGCATTATTTCCCACCTGTATTTACATGGTCCTCCTCCAGATGAAGTTTTTTCCCCACAAAGTTTGCCCTTCCCTGTTGATTACACAGCAGTGAGCTGTGGGAGCAAGGCCAGTGGAATCAGGAGGAATGCAGCAAACCTAGAAATCCCCCTGAGAAAGGAGGCTGAGATGTCTTTCCTTCATCACCACTGGAAGAGAAGAACAACTCCAGCCAGCACACTAAAGGCAGCCTGGGCTCAGTGCTGCATCAGGAGAGAGAAAGGGGAGAACAGCAGAGCTGGCTGGCCATTAATTGAGCCTGACAAGTGTTTACATGAGGAATCAGACTGGCAGTGCCCTAAATGCTCTGATTTATAAGGCTATTGATTAGCAGTGACCAGTTAGGAAAAGCAGTGGCAAACTGCTGCTTCAGCATTGCCCTTAAGAGCCAAGAGCCCCCACCTGTGTATTTATAGCAGGGTCCATGCACTCACTGCCATCCCAGGCTTCCATTTACATATTCATATATCACAACAACTGTGCATTCACCACAGCCAGCCCATGCTCTGTTATCCTTCATATTGATTAGGTTTTTACACACATATTGAGACAGATGTACTAGATGTACTTGTTTTTAGCTGATACATATTTATAAAGGAAAACGACTAAGTATGTGCCTGTGGTCACAGTTTATCTCTTGCTGCCTTGCTTTCTGAGGGATACAACACTGCTCTCTTTAAGATTGCTTTCCTTTTTATTGGTATCTCCTCTTCCACAGTGAAACAGTCTCTAAAGTCCTTCAAATTATAAATACATCTTAATGCTTCCTGATGTAATGCATCATATTTATGCATCTCACAACCCAAGTATGAAATAGCATCTTAGTCTGCTTGGGTTGCTGTACATGGAATATTCCAACATGGTAAAAATCAGCTTTTCTCAAGCAAATATTTTTTCATTGCCTTAATATTGGACTACTCTTTTCAGATATGTGAATAAAATTTCATGCCTTAAAATCCTCATTTATAGCAGTACTTTTGAACTTAATAAAAAATTAGGTTTATCATTTGCCCTTTCTCTGATAGTACAGAGAAATATTATATATCAAGCCCAGTTTCAAGTCCAGTGAGCTTCCTCACTCAATTTTTTTTCTGTTCTGAATAACTTGCATCTCCTGAGAGGACAGAAGCCTCTAAAGAGAAAATTCCCTACCAGTTCTGCTGACGTGCTCTGTGACTGAAGCCCTGCAATTTATTTTCTCCATCTGAGCTGTCTCTATCTATCTACCCACAAAATGATGAGAAATATCATGGATGCAGGACTCAAATGCATTGGAGCCCTAGGGAACCTTCTCAGTAATATCAACCCTCCAGATTTACACAGTTCATTCATATACCTTGTTAGCAATATTTATTATTTTCATCCCTCCCTTTGCACAGCTTGGCAATGCTCCACAGCCCTGGGGCTGGTGGCTGTGGAACCTGGAGTAGCCAAGTGGAGCACCAAGAGGTGAAATGCACTTCTGCACTTCCAGGTTGCAGGAACTGCTGCTTCCCATCACTAGGTGAAGGAGGTTTTCCTTTCTGCTCCTCAGGTGAATCAGAGCTGACTTTGACAGACCAGGTTTCCATTGCCATTTTGTTTCTCAGTCTCTCTTGGAGAGATTTAGCTGCTGGCAGGTGCTTCTGGAGAGGTGGTGGCTGGGAGATGTCTGAAATCTCAGGATCTTCCTTTGAGCAGCAGCATTGTGGATCCTGAAGTTGTGCAGAGGCAGGGGAATACCCAGTGCAGCATGGGCACACTTTGCTTCCTGGGCAGCTTTGGGAATATCTTCAACTGCAAGCAACTCACCTGTCACCACACTGTCCTTTCAGGTTAGCTGCATCACCACAAAACTTTCCTTGAGGCACTCAGGGGGAGCTGCTGGTTCAGTTTTTTATGGCACCAGGGAACTTTTGGGATGGGTGCTGTGATATTGTATTTGGGTCACCCCCAGACAAAGGAAAGAATGATGGATCTGACTCCATATTCTCAGAAGGCTAATTTTTTATTTTATGATATGATATTATATTAAAGAATACTAAACTAAACTATACTAAAGAATAGAGAAAGGATACTTACAGAAGGCTCAAAAGATACTAAAGAAAACTCTTGACTTTCCAGAGCACTGACACAGCTTGGCACTGATTGGCCAATGAGTCAAAACAACTCACATGAAACCAATCAAACAACCAACTATTGGTAAGCAATCTCCAAACACATTCCACATGTGAGCAAAACAGAGGAGAAGCAAATGAGATAAGAATTTGTTTTCCTTTTTCTCTGAGGCTGCTCAGCTTCCCAGGAGAAAAACCTGGGCGAAGGGATTTTTCAAGACAAATGAATGTGACACTGTGAAGTGCAAAATGAACAATATCCTTCAGATGAGAGTGCAAGGGAGGGCAGCCATCAGCACAGTGCCACGAGTGCCATCTAGCAAAACCAGCCAAAATTTAGGTCTCTCAGCTAAAAAATATAAATAAATAATTTTTTAAAAAATAAATAAATTTATTTAAATATTTAAATAAATAAATAAATAAATTAGAGCTTTTGGCTACCAGAGGTCTCATCTGTACAGAAATTGTTTCTGGCCCATAGCATGGTGTCTGCCTCAGATGTTGCAGAAAGAGAACATTTAAAAGATTGAACTGTGCAAATGGGCTTTAGAAGCAATATTATCTGTATTTGTAGAGATCAATATTGCAGCAATACTTGTAGCTAGACTCTCACTGGGCTGGTCAGAGCCCCTGAAAGAAACCCTCTGCTTTCTTTGCCCTGTTTTGGTCTGTTGTGGCAGCTCTCACAGCCCCAGATAAAAACATCCATTAGCTGGGTTAGTCCCCACTGTGACCAAGGTAAGACTGACCTGTGAGCTGTTCCTGGGTTCACATCCCTAATTCTCTTTCTCTGGAGCTTTCTGGGGGACTGGCAGCAGCCAGCCTGGCTCATTCATGATCTCAAGAACCCTTTCTGCATTTCACTCTTCTGCTACTCCTGCAAGAATCTTTGTAGGAAGTTGTGAGTTCTGCAACTCTATAAATTGTCCTGGCAATAAATCAATAAAGACTAAATCTTAATGAACTGGGTTTCCATGAATGATTTCATTAACAGCCCCAAATCAGCCAGGTGCTTAGACAGACTTACCTTTAAGCATCTGATTGGTCTCACTTTTAGTCAGCTCTCCTCTGTCTTAGCTCCAGGCATGCAAGCAGCTCAAGTAAAGATGCCTTGATGGAGTAAGTTTATGTGCATGATAAATCTCAGTAATGAAATATGTGCTTTCTGCTTTCCTGAGCATAAAAAACCCCGAGAATGGGAATTTCTGGTTTGTTTTTGCTATGAAAATCCTATGCATAATGATGTCTGTTATCAACTTTAGGTGTTAGAATTGCCTGGGCTGTATGAAGTAGTATCTAGATGAATTTTCTAATCCAAATTAGCTTTACTGCTGGGTGAGGTTTAGGGACTACAGCATGGCTGTTCAAGCATCTGTTGTGAATGCTGTTTTGAACACCTGTTATGAACAAGGCCTGGGTTTCACTTCTCTGCCCCTCTGCTATCCCTCCAGCTTGAGAGGATGATAGACATAACTTCTGATCTTGGAGGTCATTTGACACTTACAATCCTTTCAATCTCCAGTGATCTCTAGGAAACAAAATTATATTTCTTATTAATGGCCTCAGAGACCCTCAGTATCCTTGACTCAGACAGTGCTGGAAGGAGACAGGATTTAAACGAGCAAGATGAGCAGAACTGGAATCCAGAAGCTTTCCTAGTTTGCAAAGTACATTCAGCTGTGACTGGTGCTTTGCATATGCTGTTCTTGGTTTGCAGATAAAGAGCAGCATGAATGAATTCACATGTAAATTTGTCCCATGATGATGCTGTGTAGCAGAAAAGAACATGGCTCTCCAGGGCTTATCTGCTTCAGTTCAAGGGGTAGCCAGCTCCTCTGTAAATCTGGCTGATATGCTCAGGAGTGAGACCAGGGGAAGGAGTGAGAAATCCTTTTTTGCTATCAACTTTGTGCATTGCCAGCAGCAGGCACAGCACACATGACTTTAGAATACACAGTTAAATATGTGAAGGGGTAAAGGGGCATATTTCTGTTAGGGATTTCCATCAGAGCATCCTCACTTCAGAAGCAGCATGGTCCCCAGCACTGTTTAATTGCTGGGGCTCATCCACCAGGGTGCAGAGGGCAGGCACTGCATGACTAATGGGAGCAAAAAGCAACCCAGTGTTTTCAAAACCACACTCAGCTCTCCTGGGCTGAGTGATGACACACTTCTGTCTGCAGGATCGTTTAGTCAACTCCCCCTGAAACCCAACTGTTTGTAATGGAAATGCTGATGTCTTATCTTCTGTGGCAATAATGGAGAAGCCATGAAATTTGCCCAGGGAGCCCTGTTATTGGCTTTAAAGTGACAACAGAGGCACATTCACAACTGTAATCTGCTCAGGACAGAAATTTGCTCCTTGTTATCTGTGGGTCCAAATTTAATGTGTTTTTAATTGCCTATTCACTGCACCTACCAATTAAGGCAAAATGATATCTCTTCATTTGAAAAATGTATGAGCTTTACAATTAGAAGTTATTGTCCTCGTTAATTGAAAGTGCAGCTTTATTTTCTGTTGATTGTATTTTTTTTTTATTAAAGGATTGTAAAGTCTTTTGAAATCCCATTAAAGGGAAAATGCTATCATGTGCTTCCACTGCAGTCACAAAGGACAAACTTGGGGGTCAGCTCAGCACTTGGGGGCTCTTTAAGCTCTGTGAATATTCAACATAAAGTTAGTGATGTTTAAATATGCTAAACTGTGCCAGAGGGTAACTTTCACACTGGACATCTTTTTCTCACTGCTTTCAGTAGCACTCAGATTCTCGCCTCTTGGGACAATGGCCATCACTACATTATATATAATTGCTATTCCAAGGAAAATAGTGCCAAGCTCTTGTGGGCTGCTGTTTGATGAAGGAATGTTAAATATATCTGCACTGCGTGCAGTAGAAGACTCTTGGGAAACACCAAGAATTTTGGAAGGTCCAGAATTTTTGACACAGGGTTAGCAAATCCATGGGTGGGTCAGGGAACCAGGGAAAACTGAGAGCAGCACATGAACCATAGCTGGTGTTCACATCAAGGTTTCAGAAGGTCTGGTCCACCTGTATTTCAAATTACTGTCTCATTCAGGAGACAAGGGAAATCTCCTGCCTTTAGCTCTCATATCTCATGCTGAGGATGTTCAGAATAAAGGAAAACAGTAAAAACGGTGAGCTCAGATGAAAATGCTGAAGAAATTTTTGGAATTGGAAACACCAGGGCAGTCCCATTTTACATTCTGAATATCTCATTCCTGATAGAAGTTATTTAGCTGTGTCATGGTTTTGATAATGGCATCACACCTTCAGCAGCAGAACTGGGACATCTTCAACATCCAGGCTGCCCTACCTGTCAGTGGATGCCAGAATTAAACTTCAGTGCATGAAATTAAGCCTGACTGCTGTGCAAAGATCCTACCCAGGAGCCTCAGAGTCCCTATTTCCCCTTCAGCACAGAGCTGGAGCCTGCAGAGGTGCACTGACTGACATGCAAAGGCATCTTTCATCTTTTCCTGTCCATGCTCTTGCAAATGGAAGCAAATGGACACAGCCAGCCTTTTTTTTTCTGGAAGCTCCCTTGCCTTATTCTTCAAATGACCTTTAAATTACTGGATCCTGTGTTCCACAGAGCAGCTCAGAAGAAAGACACAAGGCAACTGCTTCATTTAACACTGCTTGACAAAATGATCTCTCCTGACCTCCCAGCAGCAACCTTCTCACTCATTTTAAATGCAGTGTAATTGCTGGGTGTCTGATTCACCTCGCTGTTTTTCAAGTGCACATGTGTGGCTACATTTTTAGGCATTATTTTAAAATTCACA